>NC_089597.1:97237931-98437931 GCF_019320115.1 Miscanthus floridulus
CATGAATCTCACATAGAGTTTATGAAACTATACAAGAGACTTGTCAATTTAGAACTAAACTTTCCTAACACTTTATCAAATGCAAAAATAATCCTATATAACAATTGTATATCTTGATGAGTTATACAAACTTGGTATTCATGACTTTTCTAGTTGAGACCATCTAGGGTTTCGAAAACTGGTTTGGAGCAGTCAAAATTTAAAAATCCAAAATTTGAATCGTTCAAACTTTGTCAAATGAAAAAGTTGACCAAAACAGCAAATGTAGATCTTGATGAGATTAACAAACTTGGTATTCATGACTTTTCTATTTGAAACCATTTAGAGTTTCAAAAACTGGTGTCAAAGTGTCATTTTTTAAAAAATTAAAATTTGACTTGGTCAAACTTTGTCAAACGAGACACTAAATGACCTCAGATGAAAAACTTTTGAATACAAAGGTGTTAGAACTCATCAATATCTACAATTGTTATATAGGTCATTTTTCCATTTGAGAAAGGGTTAGTAAACACTAGTCACAAAATCATGAATCTCACATAGAGTTTATGAAACTATACAAGAGACTTGTCAATTTAGAACTAAACTTTCCTAACACTTTCTCAAATGCAAAAATATCCTATCTAACAATTGTATATCTTGATGAGTTATACAAACTTGGTATTCATGACTTTTCTAGTTGAGACCATCTAGGGTTTCGAAAACTGGTTTGGAGCAGTCAAAATTTAAAAATCCAAAATTTGAATCGTTCAAACTTTGTCAAATGAAAAGTTGACCAAAACAACAAATGTAGATCTTGATGAGCTTAACAAACTTGGTACTCATGACTTTTCTATTTGAAACCATTTAGAGTTTCAAAAACTGGTGTCAAAGTGTCATTTTTTTAAAAAATTAAAATTTGACTTGGTCAAACTTTGTCAAACGAGACACTAAATGACCTCAGATGAAAAACTTTTGAATACAAAGGTGTTAGAACTCATCAATATCTACAATTGTTATATAGGTCATTTTCCATTTGAGAAAGGGTTAGTAAACACTAGTCACAAAATCATGAATCTCACATAGAGTTTATGAAGCTATACAAGAGACTTGTCAATTTAGAACTAAACTTTCCTAACACTTTCTCAAATGCAAAAATAACCTATATAACAATTGTATATCTTGATGAGTTATACAAACTTGGTATTCATGACTTTTCTAGTTGAGACCATCTAGGGTTTCGAAAACTGGTTTGGAGAGTTTATGAAGCTATACAAGAGACTTGTCAATTTAGAACTAAACTTTCCTAACACTTTCTCAAATGCAAAAATAACCTATATAACAATTGTATATCTTGATGAGTTATACAAACTTGGTATTCATGACTTTTCTAGTTGAGACCATCTAGGGTTTCGAAAACTGGTTTGGAGCAGTCAAAATTTAAAAATCCAAAATTTGAATCGTTCAAACTTTGTCAAATAAAAAGTTGACCAAAACAGCAAATGTAGATCTTGATGAGATTAACAAACTTGGTATTCATGACTTTTCTATTTGAAACCATTTAGAGTTTCAAAAACTGGTGTCAAAGTGTCATTTTTTAAAAATTAAAATTTGACTTGGTCAAACTTTGTGAAACGAGACACTAAATGACCTCAGATGAAAAACTTTTGAATACAAAGGTGTTAGAACTCATCAATATCTACAATTGTTATATAGGTCATTTTCCATTTGAGAAAGGGTTAGTAAACACTAGTCACAAAATCATGAATCTCACATAGAGTTTATGAAACTATACAAGAGACTTGTCAATTTAGAACTAAACTTTCCTAACACTTTCTCAAATGCAAAAATATCCTATCTAACAATTGTATATCTTGATGAGTTATACAAACTTGGTATTCATGACTTTTCTAGTTGAGACCATCTAGGGTTTCGAAAACTGGTTTGGAGCAGTCAAAATTTAAAAATCCAAAATTTGAATCGTTCAAACTTTGTCAAATGAAAAGTTGACCAAAACAACAAATGTAGATCTTGATGAGCTTAACAAACTTGGTACTCATGACTTTTCTATTTGAAACCATTTAGAGTTTCAAAAACTGGTGTCAAAGTGTCATTTTTTTAAAAAATTAAAATTTGACTTGGTCAAACTTTGTCAAACGAGACACTAAATGACCTCAGATGAAAAACTTTTGAATACAAAGGTGTTAGAACTCATCAATATCTACAATTGTTATATAGGTCATTTTCCATTTGAGAAAGGGTTAGTAAACACTAGTCACAAAATCATGAATCTCACATAGAGTTTATGAAGCTATACAAGAGACTTGTCAATTTAGAACTAAACTTTCCTAACACTTTCTCAAATGCAAAAATAACCTATATAACAATTGTATATCTTGATGAGTTATACAAACTTGGTATTCATGACTTTTCTAGTTGAGACCATCTAGGGTTTCGAAAACTGGTTTGGAGAGTTTATGAAGCTATACAAGAGACTTGTCAATTTAGAACTAAACTTTCCTAACACTTTCTCAAATGCAAAAATAACCTATATAACAATTGTATATCTTGATGAGTTATACAAACTTGGTATTCATGACTTTTCTAGTTGAGACCATCTAGGGTTTCGAAAACTGGTTTGGAGCAGTCAAAATTTAAAAATCCAAAATTTGAATCGTTCAAACTTTGTCAAATAAAAAGTTGACCAAAACAGCAAATGTAGATCTTGATGAGATTAACAAACTTGGTATTCATGACTTTTCTATTTGAAACCATTTAGAGTTTCAAAAACTGGTGTCAAAGTGTCATTTTTTAAAAAATTAAAATTTGACTTGGTCAAACTTTGTCAAACGAGACACTAAATGACCTCAGATGAAAAACTTTTGAATACAAAGGTGTTAGAACTCATCAATATCTACAATTGTTATATAGGTCATTTTTCCATTTGAGAAAGGGTTAGTAAACACTAGTCACAAAATCATGAATCTCACATAGAGTTTATGAAACTATACAAGAGACTTGTCAATTTAGAACTAAACTTTCCTAACACTTTCTCAAATGCAAAAATATCCTATCTAACAATTGTATATCTTGATGAGTTATACAAACTTGGTATTCATGACTTTTCTAGTTGAGACCATCTAGGGTTTCGAAAACTGGTTTGGAGCAGTCAAAATTTAAAAATCCAAAATTTGAATCGTTCAAACTTTGTCAAATGAAAAGTTGACCAAAACAACAAATGTAGATCTTGATGAGCTTAACAAACTTGGTACTCATGACTTTTCTATTTGAAACCATTTAGAGTTTCAAAAACTGGTGTCAAAGTGTCATTTTTTTAAAAATTAAAATTTGACTTGGTCAAACTTTGTCAAACGAGACACTAAATGACCTCAGATGAAAAACTTTTGAATACAAAGGTGTTAGAACTCATCAATATCTACAATTGTTATATAGGTCATTTTCCATTTGAGAAAGGGTTAGTAAACACTAGTCACAAAATCATGAATCTCACATAGAGTTTATGAAGCTATACAAGAGACTTGTCAATTTAGAACTAAACTTTCCTAACACTTTCTCAAATGCAAAAATAACCTATATAACAATTGTATATCTTGATGAGTTATACAAACTTGGTATTCATGACTTTTCTAGTTGAGACCATCTTGTGTTTCGAAAACTGGTTTGGAGAGTTTATGAAGCTATACAAGAGACTTGTCAATTTAGAACTAAACTTTCCTAACACTTTCTCAAATGCAAAAATAACCTATATAACAATTGTATATCTTGATGAGTTATACAAACTTGGTATTCATGACTTTTCTAGTTGAGACCATCTAGGGTTTCGAAAACTGGTTTGGAGAGTTTATGAAGCTATACAAGAGACTTGTCAATTTAGAACTAAACTTTCCTAACACTTTCTCAAATGCAAAAATAACCTATATAACAATTGTATATCTTGATGAGTTATACAAACTTGGTATTCATGACTTTTCTAGTTGAGACCATCTAGGGTTTCGAAAACTGGTTTGTAGCAGTCAAAATTTAAAAATCCAAAATTTGAATCGTTCAAACTTTGTCAAATAAAAAGTTGACCAAAACAGCAAATGTAGATCTTGATGAGATTAACAAACTTGGTATTCATGACTTTTCTATTTGAAACCATTTAGAGTTTCAAAAACTGGTGTCAAAGTGTCATTTTTTAAAAAATTAAAATTTGACTTGGTCAAACTTTGTGAAACGAGACACTAAATGACCTCAGATGAAAAACTTTTGAATACAAAGGTGTTAGAACTCATCAATATCTACAATTGTTATATAGGTCATTTTTCCATTTGAGAAAGGGTTAGTAAACACTAGTCACAAAATCATGAATCTCACATAGAGTTTATGAAACTATACAAGAGACTTGTCAATTTAGAACTAAACTTTCCTAACACTTTCTCAAATGCAAAAATATCCTATCTAACAATTGTATATCTTGATGAGTTATACAAACTTGGTATTCATGACTTTTCTAGTTGAGACCATCTAGGGTTTCGAAAACTGGTTTGGAGCAGTCAAAATTTAAAAATCCAAAATTTGAATCGTTCAAACTTTGTCAAATGAAAAGTTGACCAAAACAACAAATGTAGATCTTGATGAGCTTAACAAACTTGGTACTCATGACTTTTCTATTTGAAACCATTTAGAGTTTCAAAAACTGGTGTCAAAGTGTCATTTTTTTAAAAATTAAAATTTGACTTGGTCAAACTTTGTCAAACGAGACACTAAATGACCTCAGATGAAAAACTTTTGAATACAAAGGTGTTAGAACTCATCAATATCTACAATTGTTATATAGGTCATTTTCCATTTGAGAAAGGGTTAGTAAACACTAGTCACAAAATCATGAATCTCACATAGAGTTTATGAAGCTATACAAGAGACTTGTCAATTTAGAACTAAACTTTCCTAACACTTTCTCAAATGCAAAAATAACCTATATAACAATTGTATATCTTGATGAGTTATACAAACTTGGTATTCATGACTTTTCTAGTTGAGACCATCTAGGGTTTCGAAAACTGGTTTTTAACACTTTCTCAAATGCAAAAATAGACCTATATAACAATTGTATATCTTGATGAGTTATACAAACTTGGTATTCATGACTTTTCTAGTTGAGACCATCTAGGGTTTCGAAAACTGGTTTGGAGCAGTCAAAATTTAAAAATCCAAAATTTGAATCGTTCAAACTTTGTCAAATAAAAAGTTGACCAAAACAGCAAATGTAGATCTTGATGAGATTAACAAACTTGGTATTCATGACTTTTCTATTTGAAACCATTTAGAGTTTCAAAAACTGGTGTCAAAGTGTCATTTTTTAAAAAATTAAAATTTGACTTGGTCAAACTTTGTGAAACGAGACACTAAATGACCTCAGATGAGAAAACTTTTGAATACAAAGGTGTTAGAACTCATCAATATCTACAATTGTTATATAGGTCATTTTTCCATTTGAGAAAGGGTTAGTAAACACTAGTCACAAAATCATGAATCTCACATAGAGTTTATGAAACTATACAAGAGACTTGTCAATTTAGAACTAAACTTTCCTAACACTTTCTCAAATGCAAAAATAACCTATCTAACAATTGTATATCTTGATGAGTTATACAAACTTGGTATTCATGACTTTTCTAGTTGAGACCATCTAGGGTTTCGAAAACTGGTTTGGAGCAGTCAAAATTTAAAAATCCAAAATTTGAATCGTTCAAACTTTGTCAAATGAAAAGTTGACCAAAACAACAAATGTAGATCTTGATGAGCTTAACAAACTTGGTACTCATTACTTTTCTATTTGAAACCATTTAGAGTTTCAAAAACTGGTGTCAAAGTGTCATTTTTTTAAAAATTAAAATTTGACTTGGTCAAACTTTGTCAAACGAGACACTAAATGACCTCAGATGAAAAACTTTTGAATACAAAGGTGTTAGAACTCATCAATATCTACAATTGTTATATAGGTCATTTTCCATTTGAGAAAGGGTTAGTAAACACTAGTCACAAAATCATGAATCTCACATAGAGTTTATGAAGCTATACAAGAGACTTGTCAATTTAGAACTAAACTTTCCTAACACTTTCTCAAATGCAAAAATAACCTATATAACAATTGTATATCTTGATGAGTTATACAAACTTGGTATTCATGACTTTTCTAGTTGAGACCATCTAGGGTTTCGAAAACTGGTTTGGAGCAGTCAAAATTTAAAAATCCAAAATTTGAATCGTTCAAACTTTGTCAAATAAAAAGTTGACCAAAACAACAAATGTAGATCTTGATGAGATTAACAAACTTGGTATTCATGACTTTTCTATTTGAAACCATTTAGAGTTTCAAAAACTGGTGTCAAAGTGTCATTTTTTTAAAAATTAAAATTTGACTTGGTCAAACTTTGTCAAACGAGACACTAAATGACCTCAGATGAAAAACTTTTGAATACAAAGGTGTTAGAACTCATCAATATCTACAATTGTTATATAGGTCATTTTTCCATTTGAGAAAGGGTTAGTAAACACTAGTCACAAAATCATGAATCTCACATAGAGTTTATGAAACTATACAAGAGACTTGTCAATTTAGAACTAAACTTTCCTAACACTTTCTCAAATGCAAAAATAACCTATCTAACAATTGTATATCTTGATGAGTTATACAAACTTGGTATTCATGACTTTTCTAGTTGAGACCATCTAGGGTTTCGAAAACTGGTTTGGAGCAGTCAAAATTTAAAAATCCAAAATTTGAATCGTTCAAACTTTGTCAAATGAAAAGTTGACCAAAACAACAAATGTAGATCTTGATGAGCTTAACAAACTTGGTACTCATGACTTTTCTATTTGAAACCATTTAGAGTTTCAAAAACTGGTGTCAAAGTGTCATTTTTTTAAAAATTAAAATTTGACTTGGTCAAACTTTGTCAAACGAGACACTAAATGACCTCAGATGAAAAACTTTTGAATACAAAGGTGTTAGAACTCATCAATATCTACAATTGTTATATAGGTCATTTTCCATTTGAGAAAGGGTTAGTAAACACTAGTCACAAAATCATGAATCTCACATAGAGTTTATGAAGCTATACAAGAGACTTGTCAATTTAGAACTAAACTTTCCTAACACTTTCTCAAATGCAAAAATAACCTATATAACAATTGTATATCTTGATGAGTTATACAAACTTGGTATTCATGACTTTTCTAGTTGAGACCATCTAGGGTTTCGAAAACTGGTTTGGAGCAGTCAAAATTTAAAAATCCAAAATTTGAATCGTTCAAACTTTGTCAAATAAAAAGTTGACCAAAACAGCAAATGTAGATCTTGATGAGATTAACAAACTTGGTATTCATGACTTTTCTATTTGAAACCATTTAGAGTTTCAAAAACTGGTGTCAAAGTGTCATTTTTTAAAAAATTAAAATTTGACTTGGTCAAACTTTGTCGAAACGAGACACTAAATGACCTCAGATGAAAAACTTTTGAATACAAAGGTGTTAGAACTCATCAATATCTACAATTGTTATATAGGTCATTTTTCCATTTGAGAAAGGGTTAGTAAACACTAGTCACAAAATCATGAATCTCACATAGAGTTTATGAAACTATACAAGAGACTTGTCAATTTAGAACTAAACTTTCCTAACACTTTCTCAAATGCAAAAATATCCTATCTAACAATTGTATATCTTGATGAGTTATACAAACTTGGTATTCATGACTTTTCTAGTTGAGACCATCTAGGGTTTCGAAAACTGGTTTGGAGCAGTCAAAATTTAAAAATCCAAAATTTGAATCGTTCAAACTTTGTCAAATGAAAAGTTGACCAAAACAACAAATGTAGATCTTGATGAGCTTAACAAACTTGGTACTCATGACTTTTCTATTTGAAACCATTTAGAGTTTCAAAAACTGGTGTCAAAGTGTCATTTTTTTAAAAATTAAAATTTGACTTGGTCAAACTTTGTCAAACGAGACACTAAATGACCTCAGATGAAAAACTTTTGAATACAAAGGTGTTAGAACTCATCAATATCTACAATTGTTATATAGGTCATTTTTCCATTTGAGAAAGGGTTAGTAAACACTAGTCACAAAATCATGAATCTCACATAGAGTTTATGAAGCTATACAAGAGACTTGTCAATTTAGAACTAAACTTTCCTAACACTTTCTCAAATGCAAAAATAACCTATATAACAATTGTATATCTTGATGAGTTATACAAACTTGGTATTCATGACTTTTCTAGTTGAGACCATCTAGGGTTTCGAAAACTGGTTTGGAGCAGTCAAAATTTAAAAATCCAAAATTTGAATCGTTCAAACTTTGTCAAATAAAAAGTTGACCAAAACAGCAAATGTAGATCTTGATGAGATTAACAAACTTGGTATTCATGACTTTTCTATTTGAAACCATTTAGAGTTTCAAAAACTGGTGTCAAAGTGTCATTTTTTAAAAAATTAAAATTTGACTTGGTCAAACTTTGTGAAACGAGACACTAAATGACCTCAGATGAAAAACTTTTGAATACAAAGGTGTTAGAACTCATCAATATCTACAATTGTTATATAGGTCATTTTTCCATTTGAGAAAGGGTTAGTAAACACTAGTCACAAATCATGAATCTCACATAGAGTTTATGAAGCTATACAAGAGACTTGTCAATTTAGAACTAAACTTTCCTAACACTTTCTCAAATGCAAAAATAACCTATCTAACAATTGTATATCTTGATGAGTTATACAAACTTGGTATTCATGACTTTTCTAGTTGAGACCATCTAGGGTTTCGAAAACTGGTTTGGAGCAGTCAAAATTTAAAAATCCAAAATTTGAATCGTTCAAACTTTGTCAAATGAAAAGTTGACCAAAACAACAAATGTAGATCTTGATGAGCTTAACAAACTTGGTACTCATGACTTTTCTATTTGAAACCATTTAGAGTTTCAAAAACTGGTGTCAAAGTGTCATTTTTTTAAAAAATTAAAATTTGACTTGGTCAAACTTTGTCAAACGAGACACTAAATGACCTCAGATGAAAAACTTTTGAATACAAAGGTGTTAGAACTCATCAATATCTACAATTGTTATATAGGTCATTTTCCATTTGAGAAAGGGTTAGTAAACACTAGTCACAAAATCATGAATCTCACATAGAGTTTATGAAGCTATACAAGAGACTTGTCAATTTAGAACTAAACTTTCCTAACACTTTCTCAAATGCAAAAATAACCTATATAACAATTGTATATCTTGATGAGTTATACAAACTTGGTATTCATGACTTTTCTAGTTGAGACCATCTAGGGTTTCGAAAACTGGTTTGGAGCAGTCAAAATTTAAAAATCCAAAATTTGAATCGTTCAAACTTTGTCAAATAAAAAGTTGACCAAAACAACAAATGTAGATCTTGATGAGATTAACAAACTTGGTATTCATGACTTTTCTATTTGAAACCATTTAGAGTTTCAAAAACTAGGTGTCAAAGTGTCATTTTTTTAAAAATTAAAATTTGACTTGGTCAAACTTTGTCAAACGAGACACTAAATGACCTCAGATGAAAAACTTTTGAATACAAAGGTGTTAGAACTCATCAATATCTACAATTGTTATATAGGTCATTTTTCCATTTGAGAAAGGGTTAGTAAACACTAGTCACAAAATCATGAATCTCACATAGAGTTTATGAAACTATACAAGAGACTTGTCAATTTAGAACTAAACTTTCCTAACACTTTCTCAAATGCGAAAAATAATCCTATCTAACAATTGTATATCTTGATGAGTTATACAAACTTGGTATTCATGACTTTTCTAGTTGAGACCATCTAGGGTTTCGAAAACTGGTTTGGAGCAGTCAAAATTTAAAAATCCAAAATTTGAATCGTTCAAACTTTGTCAAATAAAAAGTTGACCAAAACAACAAATGTAGATCTTGATGAGCTTAACAAACTTGGTATTCATGACTTTTCTATTTGAAACCATTTAGAGTTTCAAAAACTAGTGTCAAAGTGTCATTTTTTTAAAAATTAAAATTTGACTTGGTCAAACTTTGTCAAACGAGACACTAAATGACCTCAGATGAAAAACTTTTGAATACAAAGGTGTTAGAACTCATCAATATCTACAATTGTTATATAGGTCATTTTTCCATTTGAGAAAGGGTTAGTAAACACTAGTCACAAAATCATGAATCTCACATAGAGTTTATGAAACTATACAAGAGACTTGTCAATTTAGAACTAAACTTTCCTAACACTTTCTCAAATGCAAAAATAACCTATATAACAATTGTATATCTTGATGAGTTATACAAACTTGGTATTCATGACTTTTCTAGTTGAGACCATCTAGGGTTTCGAAAACTGGTTTGGAGCAGTCAAAATTTAAAAATCCAAAATTTGAATCGTTCAAACTTTGTCAAATAAAAAGTTGACCAAAACAACAAATGTAGATCTTGATGAGCTTAACAAACTTGGTATTCATGACTTTTCTATTTGAAACCATTTAGAGTTTCAAAAACTGGTGTCAAAGTGTCATTTTTTTAAAATTAAAATTTGACTTGGTCAAACTTTGTCAAACGAGACACTAAATGACCTCAGATGAAAAACTTTTGAATACAAAGGTGTTAGAACTCATCAATATCTACAATTGTTATATAGGTCATTTTTCCATTTGAGAAAGGGTTAGTAAACACTAGTCACAAAATCATGAATCTCACATAGAGTTTATGAAACTATACAAGAGACTTGTCAATTTAGAACTAAACTTTCCTAACACTTTCTCAAATGCAAAAATACCCTATCTAACAATTGTATATCTTGATGAGTTATACAAACTTGGTATTCATGACTTTTCTAGTTGAGACCATCTAGGGTTTCGAAAACTGGTTTGGAGCAGTCAAAATTTAAAAATCCAAAATTTGAATCGTTCAAACTTTGTCAAATGAAAAGTTGACCAAAACAACAAATGTAGATCTTGATGAGCTTAACAAACTTGGTATTCATGACTTTTCTATTTGAAACCATTTAGAGTTTCAAAAACTGGTGTCAAAGTGTCATTTTTTTAAAAATTAAAATTTGACTTGGTCAAACTTTGTCAAACGAGACACTAAATGACCTCAGATGAAAAACTTTTGAATACAAAGGTGTTAGAACTCATCAATATCTACAATTGTTATATAGGTCATTTTTCCATTTGAGAAAGGGTTAGTAAACACTAGTCACAAAATCATGAATCTCACATAGAGTTTATGAAGCTATACAAGAGACTTGTCAATTTAGAACTAAACTTTCCTAACACTTTCTCAAATGCAAAAATATCCTATCTAACAATTGTATATCTTGATGAGTTATACAAACTTGGTATTCATGACTTTTCTAGTTGAGACCATCTAGGGTTTCGAAAACTGGTTTGGAGCAGTCAAAATTTAAAAATCCAAAATTTGAATCGTTCAAACTTTGTCAAATGAAAAGTTGACCAAAACAACAAATGTAGATCTTGATGAGATTAACAAACTTGGTACTCATGACTTTTCTATTTGAAACCATTTAGAGTTTCAAAAACTGGTGTCAAAGTGTCATTTTTTTAAAAATTAAAATTTGACTTGGTCAAACTTTGTCAAACGAGACACTAAATGACCTCAGATGAAAAACTTTTGAATACAAAGGTGTTAGAACTCATCAATATCTACAATTGTTATATAGGTCATTTTTCCATTTGAGAAAGGGTTAGTAAACACTAGTCACAAAATCATGAATCTCACATAGAGTTTATGAAGCTATACAAGAGACTTGTCAATTTAGAACTAAACTTTCCTAACACTTTCTCAAATGCAAAAATAACCTATATAACAATTGTATATCTTGATGAGTTATACAAACTTGGTATTCATGACTTTTCTAGTTGAGACCATCTAGGGTTTCGAAAACTGGTTTGGAGCAGTCAAAATTTAAAAATCCAAAATTTGAATCGTTCAAACTTTGTCAAATAAAAAGTTGACCAAAACAACAAATGTAGATCTTGATGAGATTAACAAACTTGGTATTCATGACTTTTCTATTTGAAACCATTTAGAGTTTCAAAAACTAGTGTCAAAGTGTCATTTTTTTAAAATTTAAAATTTGACTTGGTCAAACTTTGTCAAACGAGACACTAAATGACCTCAGATGAAAAACTTTTGAATACAAAGGTGTTAGAACTCATCAATATCTACAATTGTTATATAGGTCATTTTTCCATTTGAGAAAGGGTTAGTAAACACTAGTCACAAAATCATGAATCTCACATAGAGTTTATGAAACTATACAAGAGACTTGTCAATTTAGAACTAAACTTTCCTAACACTTTCTCAAATGCAAAAATAACCTATCTAACAATTGTATATCTTGATGAGTTATACAAACTTGGTATTCATGACTTTTCTAGTTGAGACCATCTAGGGTAAAAAATTAAAATTTGACTTGGTCAAACTTTGTCAAACGAGACACTAAATGACCTCAGATGAAAAACTTTTGAATACAAAGGTGTTAGAACTCATCAATATCTACAATTGTTATATAGGTCATTTTTCCATTTGAGAAAGGGTTAGTAAACACTAGTCACAAAATCATGAATCTCACATAGAGTTTATGAAACTATACAAGAGACTTGTCAATTTAGAACTAAACTTTCCTAACACTTTCTCAAATGCAAAAATAACCTATCTAACAATTGTATATCTTGATGAGTTATACAAACTTGGTATTCATGACTTTTCTAGTTGAGACCATCTAGGGTTTCGAAAACTGGTTTGGAGCAGTCAAAATTTAAAAATCCAAAATTTGAATCGTTCAAACTTTGTCAAATGAAAAGTTGACCAAAACAACAAATGTAGATCTTGATGAGCTTAACAAACTTGGTACTCATTACTTTTCTATTTGAAACCATTTAGAGTTTCAAAAACTAGTGTCAAAGTGTCATTTTTTTTAAAAATTAAAATTTGACTTGGTCAAACTTTGTCAAACGAGACACTAAATGACCTCAGATGAAAAACTTTTGAATACAAAGGTGTTAGAACTCATCAATATCTACAATTGTTATATAGGTCATTTTCCATTTGAGAAAGGGTTAGTAAACACTAGTCACAAAATCATGAATCTCACATAGAGTTTATGAAACTATACAAGAGACTTGTCAATTTAGAACTAAACTTTCCTAACACTTTCTCAAATGCAAAAATACCTATATAACAATTGTATATCTTGATGAGTTATACAAACTTGGTATTCATGACTTTTCTAGTTGAGACCATCTAGGGTTTCGAAAACTGGTTTGGAGCAGTCAAAATTTAAAAATCCAAAATTTGAATCGTTCAAACTTTGTCAAATGAAAAGTTGACCAAAACAACAAATGTAGATCTTGATGAGCTTAACAAACTTGGTATTCATGACTTTTCTTTTTGAAACCATTTAGAGTTTCAAAAACTGGTGTCAAAGTGTCATTTTTTTAAATTTAAAATTTGACTTGGTCAAACTTTGTCAAACGAGACACTAAATGACCTCAGATGAAAAACTTTTGAATACAAAGGTGTTAGAACTCATCAAGATCTACAATTATTATATAGGTCATTTTTCGATTTGAGAAAGTGTTAGTAAACAGTAGAGTTTCAAAGTGTCATTTGTGAACAATTGTTATATTGTTGACATATTTTTTATTTGAAATTTGTTATTATCCTATAATTTTTGTATTTACAACTTTTTCATTTGTATTCATTTGGTACTCAATATATTTATATAACATATCTGCTTTGAAAATAGAAAAATAAAAAACAAATGAATATTGGGCCACGTAGGGCTTTAGAATAAGCATTACATTTAGCCCAAACCCAACCCTCCCACGTGCTTGGCCATTAGATCAAAACGGACGGCCAAGATACATCAGGTCCCAAATAAAAACACTCCAGAAACCCTACCCATCCCTCCCCATATCCACTCCCTGCATCACGGAACCCTACTCCTGCGCTTCCACTTCCTCCGACTGTCCCCAATTAGCAAACCCTACCACACCTCGATCCCACATCCCACTAGCGCCGCCACCTGCATCTCATGGCTGCCTGCGAGCTACGCCGCCACGGCCCTGGTCCTCAGCATAACCCCCTCTCCTGTGAGCAGCCAAGGGCGGCATGGAGGAGGGCGCCCGGCCTCGATTTGGCCATCGGCTGTGTGGAGGAGGACGTTTGGCCTCGATCCGGTTATGGGTGGCACGGAGGAGCATGTGCGTGAGGTCCTGGGGAAGCCTCCCCACCGAGTAGCCCGGCCCCAACACCTGCTCCTCTTTCTCATCCTCACTGTGCAGGAGCAATGAGATCCATGGCGCGTGCGTCCTAGGAGCAGGAAGCGACAGCTGGTTTGCAGCAGCACCCCAGCGACCATCGATGTCCGCGCTCGCCCACGTCCTGCCGCAATCGGGTGGGGCGGACCCCTGTAGTCTTTCTGCTGCTCCACCCCTTCTGAGACGACGGCGTACGGGCGTATCTTCCTCGGCCGCTCCCAGGCGATGGAGTTCGGGCGCAACTTCCTCGGCAGCTCCGCCGCTGCCTTGCGGCGGTGACGGCTGCGCTGCACGGCGGCTGGCGGCTCTCCTGCCAGTCTCTGTTCCTCTCAGCCCTAGATCCTAGCGCCGGGGCCTTCCACACTTCCAGGTGCGTGCAGCTGTACTACAACCCTTTTCATTAATGTGCCGTGTCAATACCAATTCTATACAGGTTAGTAAAGCTCATTTGAAAAAGATCCTATACTTGGCTCCTGTAAATTAGAGTGATTCTGTTTAATTTCTTCAACATTCAGTGACGTGCGGAAGCAGTTTCTGATAACCATTGTTCATAAGATTCATACACAGAGATTCCTAGGATGATGCCTTCCACCTGACAGAGATTCATACACAGAGATTCCTGGGTACTTCCCTAATAGGTCATTTCCACATCACGGGGATATGCATCCTTAACTGAACACCATAATCTCATTGTTTCCCCTGCTCTGGCCTGAACCAAACTATAAACACCAGATGTGTCCATCCATTCTTCTCAGTCAAGTACCCCCATTGCACAGCTTTGATTTCAAAAAGACCTCGCCACAATTAATTAGTCCCTCACACAATGCTTGCTATATTTCAGGTTAATCTAAGGCATGCATAGGCTACATGGTCTATCCAGATAATTGTTCCATAATCCACAGCGACAGCGTGACTCCTCTTACAAGGTTATTTTGTTGACTCATGATTCGTTCATAATATCTTCCGCACCATTTATTAAAACAAGCCTCCATGCCTTGCCTTCTACAAATTCCCCTTTGCATTTTTAAACACCTTTTGCATAGTACACAACAGCCAATTGCTCTAGGTGAAATGTGGAGATATGTGTGAGGGAACGTACTTCTCACGTACACTGATGTTGACCAAAAATAAAGGTCTCTACAGATCCCGCTTTTGTATCATGCCTGTTACATAAGAAAAAATTTCCATCTGTTGCCGCTGTTGTATTATGCCTGCTAACTAAACACTTTGCATTTCCATGCTTGCCCACTATGTATTACGCCGCTGCATCTTTTAGTGGTTTATAACAGATTCATTGTCACCCTATTACGTTTGTGAATTATCCTAACCACCCTACTAAATGGCTCACTGCTTATATGATAACACTTCACTATGACAAAGCCTATTTTTGCTGCAATAGGTACACTAACTACTAAATGTTGATATAATGTTACATGCTACATACTTCAAAATCTTCCTTATATTGTCCTTCGATTTGCAAATATATGTATCCATCGATTTTTCATCAACTAAACTACATACTTCAAAATCTTCCTGCACAGTTCCAGCTCTTCAGTGATGTCTTCTTCCTCAACCTACTCATCAGTTTGATGGAACATATCGCTCGACAGGTGCACAACTTCGTCAAACATTGAAAGTTCTTTCACCCATGCTGAAATGAGTATCCATGTCCAACTGAGACAGCCCTGTACTATGCTAACATTATCCTACGACGGGCTCAAATGATGACCCATATATGTAACTAATGTTACTGATCTTTTTGTTTCATGTGTATAATATGATGTGCTATAATTCCGCCTTGCTGGCCCATGCGAAGCACGGGGGTACCTGCTAGTTTCTTTCATATTTAGTGAAGTAATTTTTCTAACCAATATAGGGAAACCATTTAGGTGAACTTTGCAAGGAACAATAGAAAGAAAGAAATGATTCTAGAATGAATCAAGCAAGTGGTGTCACCGTGACTTTCTATCTTTGCATTATTTAGTTGGGTGTAACTTTGCAGCTTCAAAGATTTCCCTACTGAGTACTTCTATTATGTCAATCACAATTGCCTACTGCTGTCCATTGTCCCTGTACTTGCATTTATCTTCATGTTTTAATATAAATTGTGTGGTTTTAACGGTTACTTTATGGATATAGTTATTTCCTCAAATTTCATTACATCTGTTATTTTACATTTTCTTTCATTTGTCTTGCTGCTTTACTACAAATTTGTGTGGTAATAGATGTGTATATTGATTCAGGTCTATTCCCAAATTCTATTATAGCTGGAATTAGCTCGTAAGTCACCAAGTCTGCTAAATTTGTGTGGTAACAGATGTCTAGTATCATGTTGAATATTGTTGGTTTTTTCTGCTTGTAGTGACAGGCTCTGCTTGTTATGTAGAAATGCAAATAAATTGATTGATAATACCATTGAAGGATATGCTGCTTTGGCCATGATAATTTGCCTCTTGCTCGAATGATGCAAAGAATTGTTTCTTTACAATATAATAGTATTGTGTGTTTCTGCAACTTATTGCTTAGCCAAATAGGATAAAAAGTCGTATGACATACCTGCATGTTTTGATCTGTCCTGTGATTTATTTAGTGAAATTTGCTAACCAATATTCACTTAATTTTTTTTATCTAGATCATTCAAACATAATTGAATATGCCAACAATTGGAAAGTGTGATTCTTTTAGTTAGCATTTGCATAGTACATTTTTCATCTTCATTGTTTCTTTTCAGATAACAGATAGGGTCATGGGCATTGTTTGCTGGGCTGTTGGCTGGAACTTGGCGCTAGCTGTTGGCTACTGGCTGGAACTTGTTTGGTGCAAGAACTTGGCTCTAGGTGCTGGCTGGAACTTGACGCTAGCTGCTAGAATTTGTTTAGTTGGCTGGATCATTTTGTGTTCATGTTTTTGTTGTAATTTTGTATGGAAACATGTATTCTAGAACATGCGCCTTTGTATGGTCGTTATGATATTATGGAATTGGTTATATGGTTTATTATTGTTTCAATTGGGTCAGCCCATAATATGGGCCTGGGCTGGAAATGTTGGGCTCACAATATTTGACGTTACCCTATTATCATAATAACCTGTCCTCCCATGTACCATTTGTGACGGTTCGTACATTATGTGATGCGTTGACTAAACAATATGTGACAGTTATAGTCGTCATAAAAGGTAACAATAGGTGACGATAGAACGTTACCGTCACAAAAGGTCTTGACATTTTGTGACGGTGGCCCATAAAATCGTCACAAGGTACATTATGTGACGGTCGTTATATGACGACTGGCGTGACGCTGCTTTTTCATCATAAAGTACTTTTTATGACAATTTCTGTACTTTACATGACAGTTCCGGTTTGTCATACAAGCTCCGATTTTTTGTAGTGTTAGTGTAGCTAGTTGTGAGAGCTTGCTTGCTTGCTTAGTGTGGCTCTTTAGTTAGCCTTTGAGAGCACACTAACATAGGGTAGTGTTATAGCTATTGAGTGAATAGATACTATCTAAACTAGAATTGTGGTAGGTGGCTTGCATTTTGAGTAGGCTAGTGCAACACTTGCTTCGCCTCATAATTGTCTAACCTTTTTGTTAAGTGTTGTTATAGAAATTTTTATTAGGTTATTCACCCCCCTCTAGCCATTAGGACCTTTCACTTGGAGAGCAGGAATGATCATCAATTTGCTACAGCAATCAAGACCTATGACCGCTTTGAGATGATAGACATCATGAGTTTTAGGTATGATTGGAATAGGGAGATTCTTGCTCAGTTTCATGCTACTTACTATTGGAACAAGGAAGTGGATGAGCTTCATTGGATGACTGATGGGCGACATTATCGAATTGATTTTGTCACCTTCTGTCGTATTCTTGGTTTTGGACACATCCACAGGGGATATGAGAGGATACATAATGAGCGTCGTTTTGAGCCAATGGAAGTAAGCTTCATGTCGGAGGATCAAAATCTTGCAGTTCCTGATTGGTCAAGAACAAAGCTCAAGAGCTTTTATTACATCATGAACAATCTCTTTAGGATCACTCTCAACCCTAAAGACAATGCAACAAATTGGAATGGCTATATCACTAATGTGTTGTCTAGGTTTCCCAGCAGTGAAAAGTTTAATGTTCCAAGATTCATTTGGTTTGAGCTAGCATATGCCATGGATGATGGGAGGAGATCTTTGCCCTATGCTCCTTACCTCATGTTTATGATTGAGAGAGTGACTGGCATGTGGTTTCCTAAGGATTGTGAGCACACTGTTTACAAGATCAAAAAGACCCATGGTGGTTTAGGGGGACTTGGCTCAGCTACTCAGCATACTAGTTCTGGAGAACTTGGAGATAGTGGGGCAGTAGGCTTTCACTCTTCTGGAGCTGAACACAGAGATATTCCTGAGCCGTCCAGGGCTAGGGAACAAAAGAAGAAGTCTAAGTGGGAAAAGATGAGTGCATGGATGAAGGCAATCTTTGCTCATTGTACATATGCTTCTCAGACTGCTTATGAGGATAGAATGGAGAATAGAGAAGCAGTGAGGCATGCTAGGGAGATGGCAGGGCTGCCACCACTTCCACCAGTGCAGCCACCACCTCAGTTTCCTAACTTGCCTCGCCTTTCTTCTTCTAATGAGGAGCAGGATCAGTCACATGAGCACCATGATGAACAGCCAGATGATCAGCAGCATGAGCACTCATATGAGCCATTCAGTCAGTACTACGGGTACCCATAGGAACAGCATTTTGAGGAGCCCCTAAGTCAGCAGGACCTTGGTGCAGAGATCCACCCTACAGAGACCGATCCATAGGTTCAGGCAGCTTTGTTTCGCATATATTCCAGGAGACCACGTCCTTCGACGGATCAGCCAGGGACTTCTACTTCAGCTGGGGCAGCACCTCCGCGATGTTCAGCACGCTTCACTTCACACACCCATGTCGCCGGACGTGCCCGCGTCGACTCCGACAGTGATGAGTGATCTCTCTACTTTTTCTTCTCTTTTTGGTACTTGATGTTAAAGGTGGAGAAAATTAGAGGGGTCAACAGTTTTTTGACGCCATATGTTCTTCGCTGCTGCGCTTGATGTTTAGATCTGATGAGAGTAGTTGTTAGGTTGTGAGTTTGAGAGTCGCTCAAAACTCTATTTTATGAAATTATGCTACTTTGTGACTTTATTTGCTTAGGATATGGACATGTATTCATGGTTACAGTTTTAGCTTGTCATATTCTGTGTTTAAATTGTTTTATATCCATATGATCTGCTGTAGAAATCTGATTGCTACCTGATTGACATAGTCAGGACGGCAGTGCCGCCCTCTGCTGTATCAGTCGGAATCGTGTGTGCTTGAACTGATAAAACCTGTCATATGCATCAAGTTTATTCCTGTGACACTTTGTTCAGCACCCCACAGTAGGCATGGATGTAGGGGGAGGTTCCCATCACACCTAAAATGTGAATCATGGTCTTTCATGCAAATTTGAGAATTTAAATCTTTATTCACATATTTAGGGGGAGGCTCCTACACCCATGGTTCGAAAATCTCAGTTTAGATTTCATATCATTTGTAAGCTCCAAGTAGATTGTCATCAATTACCAAAAAGGGGAAGATTGTAAGTGCAATCAAGCCCTATTGTGGGTTTTGGTATTGATGACTACCAAATTAGAGGACTAATAAGATTTATCGAGATGGCAAGCAGGGAATCAAAGAATGAGGATGATGTACAGTTTGCAGGTGTCCTAATTACAAAGGTGGCTAAACCTAGCTCAAAGGAGGTTTAAATTCTTTTATGTTTTGAATTTGAGTTTATGAAAAGCCGTACTATTAAAATGGATTTTAGGACAGTTGGTCAACTGTTGAATCAGATGCTCAAATTCACAGATCTACATCCTCCCACCTAGTTAAAATAGCTAGCCAAATTTGATATCATATTATCTGTTTTGGCTAGAGCCGCCCTGTTAAGAGCGGCAGTGCCGCCCTTAACTGACCGTTGGACTCGGGGGGTATTTATACCCTTCAGGCCCAGTCCACAACGGTCATCTTCTCCACTGAATCATTCAGCTCGAAACCAGACAGAACCAAAGCTCACATCTCTCCTCCATTGTTGCTCCTCCATCCCTCAAGCTAATCCTTGATTTCAACCATCAAAACTTGAGAGAAAAGGCAGCAAAACTCGATTGGAGAGAAGATTCACTGATTCCCAAAGTCTAAGAGCATTTGATTCACGTTTGACCGGCGGTTCTAGGGTTTGTTACTCTTGGAGCTTGCTCCTAGCCGTCTAGGCGTCGTTCTTATGCTTGCCAACTTGTGTGGCAGCCTTGGGAGTTTTGTAACCTCATTCAAAAGCTAAGAAATCACCCCTCACTTCAAGAGTTCACTCTCTTGATTTGAGATCGAGGGTAAGGCAAGCCTTGGTGGCAAGCTCAAGCCTTTTGTGGCTTCCTCAACAACGTGAACTTAGATAAACCTTAGTGGTGAGCTGAACCATGGGATAAATCTTGTGTCTCGCGTGTTTCATCTTTACTATACTGCTATTTACCTTGTTGATAGCCGTTGTTAGGGTTTAATTGCTCGATTCACTATTATGTGATGTTTCTGTGGTATCCAGTCTTCGAACTGGATCTTGGCTTAATATTGCAGGATTAAGCAACTAGTGGGGTCAGGTTTATATCTGTTAAACCTCAACTGTGTTAGATTATTTTTCATAGTGCGGCAGTACCGCCCTATAAGGCCGGCAGTGCCGCCCTCTGTTCTAACAGAGTTTTGAGTTGAATTTTTACAGGCCTATTCAGCCCCACTCTAGGCCTTCTTTATCTTTCTATAGATCCTACAGGAGGACGCGAGATAGATGGAAGGGCGCGCGACAGTGGGGAGCGGTGTACAGCGGCGGCGGCAGCAGTGAGGGCGGTGGCAGGCGGCGGCGAGCGTGGCGCGACGACTGTGCGTGGTGCGGCGGGCGGCGGCGTGTGTGGCCCGGTGAGCGGCAGCGTGTGTGGCACGGCGGGCGGCGATAGTCGCGGCGGCGTGCGTGGCGCGACAGTGAGGGCGGCGAGGGCGGTGGCAGTCGCGGCAGTGGCGCGGCGGCGAGGGCGGTGGCGGGCGCGCCAGCAGGCCGCGGGCGTGCGAGTGAGAGAGATAGAGAAAGGGAAGAGAGAGCCGCGTCGTGGGCCTTTACTGGGGCCTGCCGCGCCGTGCGCGATGGCGCGTCTCTGCCACGCCGTGATCTACGGCAGGCCCGCCGCGCCATGATCTGTGGCGCGGTAGAGCTGGGCCACGTCACCGGTCGCTGCTACTGTGGCAGCCTGGCCGCGTCGCTATGCATGGTGTGATAGATTGGTTTGGCCACGCTATGTCCGTAGGCGCGTCCAAAAGTGTTAGTTTTGGAGAGAGAAAAAACGGTGTCAGTTTTCAAAATATTAAAAATAAAAAAAATCTGGTGTCGACACGCGAAAGACATCATCGGGCGGAACCGCACCTACCAGCCAAAGCATGAGGACGTGACGAGCTGCTGGTAATTTACTTGCTTTCTTATAAGCAAAGATTTAATCTCGTTTTTAAAAAAAAGCTGCGGGTAATTTCGACAATGGAGTTGCTTCAAAACTCTTTACGATTTTCGTCCTATTCGATTAGCTTATAAACAGTATTTTTTTAGCTAATGAATGATATTTTTCTCTCATAACAAATCAGTTAACGGTACTTTCAGTTATAACTCATCAGCCAAACGAATAGGACATTTGTTGCACTCATCATTTTTTTTTTGCAAATGCAAAATGGGATGAAAGGCAGCAGATAGGCAGCTTCTACCCTTCTACTGCAAGCAAGGTATATCCGTATATGTCACCTGGAGTAGTATGTCACTTTTATACTGTTTTATATAAAAATATTGCTATATATATATATATGCATATCTACTAGTAGCTGGGAAGGAGGACTAATTTCAATCACAAACGAAGGTTATTATCATTGATTTCAATCTCTCGCTATAGCTGTTGTTACAGCTCGCTATATAGCCTGTTCGCTTGCTGGTAAATGATCGTAAATTTTTAGGCGGGAACAGTGTTTTTCTCTCACACCAAACCAGCCAGCAGTAAATAATCCACGATACGATACGGCCTTCCGAACAGGCTGATAGCCTTTTGAGGCGGATGTTACTATTTGTATTCATGTATAATTTAGCTAATATATCCCGCTATAGTTTGATACAGCTTCACAATTAACTGTTTTAGAGATATGCCGCTAAACACCTTAGCCCGCTATTCAAAACACTGGTTATTATCGTTGTTATACTTTTGTGAATATAACACGTGCAATGCTCAGGGCCCTGTTTGTTTCTCTTATAATCCATTTTTTCGACTTATTTTTTTTAGCCGGAACAGTATTTCTCTCACTACAAATTAGCCGAAATAGTGTTTTGGTTTCTTTTTTCAGCGAAGCGAACGGAGCCTAAGTTTTACGGTAAACTAGACTTGGATTTATTTAAAAATAAATAAAATATACCGGAGGTCCATTAACTTTCGTGGAAGTATCATTTAGGTCCATCAACTTTGAAACTATATTTTTAGGGCAGCGTATGCCATGGAAACCAAGGAGCTGTGCAAACTATGCAAACTCTAATATAGACCACTGGACTCTAATCCGATGGTTAGAGGTAAAGGTGGGTTATTTTAGCACTTAACCCCCCCCACTCATCCCATATAATCCAAGATTTTGCAAATCACCCCAGCCTGTACGGTTCCCTTCCGTCTCCTCGCGATCCCCGTACGGCGCGATACAGCGCCGCGACGATGCCCGCGTCGAGGCCTGGCCGCGCCGTTTCGTTTACGGCGATTGTTTACGGCGCCGCCGTCCCTCGCGTTAGTATACAGCGCGGTTGACTCGAGGAGCTCGACCCAGCAGCCACCGGCGCCAGCGCCGGAGGCCTCTGCGGACGGCAGCGGCCCGGCCTCAGCGAAGCGCACGGTGACGGCGACCCCCAGTACCTGCTTGTCTTTGGCTGTATATATTGATCGATCGATCAGCTGGCCGGATCGTCCACGACAGTACGTACATGTACGTACGTGAACACCAGATCTTTGGCTTAATTTGCTGCCTGCCTTTCTGACAGTATGTACGATCTAATCTAATAAGGTGTGCTGCACTAGTATTCGTTTACATGTAATCTAATAAGGTGTGCTGCACCAGGTGTGCCCGCTGCCGCCATGGAGACCGACCAGGGCGACGCAGGAGAAGGAGCAGGGCTTCCTGGCCCCCGTGCGCAACCTGTGGCGTTGGAGACCGCCGCAGCCGCTGCCACCAAGTCTCAGGTCGCCGTTGATCCCGTCATCGCCGTTGATCCCGTTGTCGCCGATGATCATGCCGTCATCACGATCGACGCGGTCGACGCCGGAGTTGGAGGCCACCTTGAACAGCCAAGCACACCTAAGCCGAAACCTTCTCCGAGTTTAGTAGTAAGTTGCATAGAACATATGGTTTTTTTGTTTGCAAAGAACTAGTTTGCCTGGTCTGTTGCTCATACAATTTTACACTTGTATAGGACACAAATTGCAAAGAACATTTGAAGCCTGTAGTTGGAATGATCTTTGATACTCTCACAGATGTGGAAACATTTTACAAATCGTATGCACACGAAGTTGGTTTCTCTGTTCGTGTTGGTCAGCACAAGAAGGAAAATGATGAAATATTATTCAAGCGGTATTGTTGTTCAAGGGAAGGGTACAGACAGGAGAGCGTAAAAAATGTTAGTGGTGAATCCGGAAAAAAAAAAGAAAGTCACCAAATGTGATGGAATCCAGATGTGGTTGTCAGGCACATATTGTTGTCAAGCTTGACAGTGACAAGAAGTATCGAATATATTCAATGGTTGAGGCGCACAGCCATTGTTTTGTGTCGCCAGATAAGAGACATTTGCTACGATCCAACCGAAATGTCAGTGAGAGAGCAAAGAGTACTTTGTTCAATTGTCATAAGGCTAGCATTGGCACATCACAAGCATATCGACTTCTCCATGTCAGAGAGGGTGGGTTTGAGAATGTTGGGTGCACAAAGAGGGATTTGCAAAACTATTTCAGTGACCTCAGAACAAAAATCAAGGATGCAGATGCACAAATGTTTGTGGCACAACTTGAGCGAAAGAAGGAAGTAAATCCTGCCTTCTTTTATGAGTTTATGGTGGATGAACAAAGACGACTTGTTCGTGTATTTTGGGCAGATGCTATATGCAGGAAAAACTATAGTGTTTTTGGTGATGTGATTTCGGTAGATGCAACATATACTACCAACCAGTATAACATGAAATTTGTGCCATTTACTGGAGTCAATCATCACTTGCAAAGTGTTTTCCTTGGGGCAGCATTCTTAGCAGATGAAAAGATCGATTCATATGTATGGTTGTTTATGACCTTTCTTAAGGCCATGGGTGGAGTAGCACCTCATCTAATCACAACAGATGAAGATGCGAGCATGATGGCTGCTATTGCTCAGATTCTACCAGATACAGCTCATAGATTTTGCATGTGGCATATCATGGAAAAGGTACCTGAGAAGGTCGGGCCGTCTATAAGAAATGATGAACAATTTTGGGAAAGACTAAACAAGTGTGTTTGGGGGACTGAGAATTTAGATGATTTTGTGTCACAATGGAATTCTATCATAACAGATTATGAACTCATGGAAAATGATTGGTTTTCCAATAGGTTTGCCATTCGCGAATCATGGATTCCGGTATACTTTTTGGACATACCTCTAGCAGGAATGCTTAGGACTACATCACGGTCGGAGAGTGCAAATTCTTTTTTTAACCGTTTCATTCATAGAAAGTTGACCTTTGTTGAGTTCTGGCTAAGGTTTGACACAGCTTTGGAGTGCCAGCGCCAAGAGGAGTTGAAAGCCGACAATGCAAGTCTTCACAGCACTCCTAAATTGATGACACCATGGGCCATGGAGAAGCAATGTAGAGGGATATATACACATGAAGTTTTTAGTAAATTTCAGGAACAACTCGTAGCTGCAAGAGACCATTGCATTATTCAAGGTATTTCAGAGTGTGAAGATATAAGATGTTTCACCATCAGTAGCCTAACTGGAAAAGATCGAGTTGTTCATATGAACAAGTCAAACATGCTTGGTAGGTGCTCCTGTAAATTATATGAGTCATATGGCATCCCGTGTCGTCATATCATACAAGTGCTTCGAGTCGAGAAACAAAATGAGATACCTTCAATTTATATTATGAAGAGATGGGAGACAAGATGTAAAAGGTGTGTACTGTACTTTTTTTTTCTATGCCTGTTTTGTTTCCTTCTGTATAGGCCAACAATCCTTCTGTTTCGTTTTACAGGGAACTATTCTTTGATGAGGAAGGTAACCTACTAGATGAAAAGCCTAAGGATCCCATGGAGGTGGCAATGCGGAAAAAGATTTCAGAATCACGCAACAAGTTTGAAGATCTTATCCAAATGGCCAAGAACTCAGAACAAGGGATAGACTTTTTATATTCTAGTTTATCCAACCTAGTAGAACCTCTCCAACAAATCACGCCTGCTATGAGAGTTGATAAACATGAGGAATATGAAACTTTCCTGGGTAATAAAATTCCAAATGAAGTCGATATACATCCACCAAATGATATCAAGTCAAAAGGGAGATGCAAAAGAATTAAGAAGGGCAAGGAGAAGAAGGCTGGAAGTGGAGGTCAGGGTAAAAATAAACGGAAATGTCGAAAATGTAATCAAGTTGCGGATCATGATGCACGCAATTGCCCAAACAATGTTGTTGGCTGATATTTTTTTACACTTGGAATGTTGTTGGCTGTCCGACAACACAGAGTTTGTTACCTTTAGTTTGTTTTTTTTTAATTCGGAAGAACCTATGTTTGATTGATCAGTACCATTGTCGAAGTAAATGTGCAATTCTGAGAATTATTTGCAGTTAATTATTGTCCATGTGCTATTGCTAGTTCATTTTGCAAGCTCGTGTGTGCAATTGTTGATCGCCGTGGACGTGCATGCTACTGTGTGCATGCTCCTGTTGTTTGGTTGCGGCACCAGGTGACTTGTGTTTGGCTTGCGTATATGCATGTCAGGTTGTCAGGATGGGGAGGAAAAATGCAGTCATGTCAAGTCTGAATTGTTATCTTACAGGCGCTGGGACTTCTGTATCGCGTCGTACGGGGATCGTGAGGAGACGGAAGGGAACCGTACAGGCGCTGAGGCTGGGGTGATTTGCAAAATCTTGGATTAATTAGATGGGATGAGTGGGGGTTTAAGTGCTAAAATAACCCACCTTTACCTCTAACCATCGGATTAGAGTCCAGTGGTCTAGATTAGAGTTTGCATAGTTTGCACAGCTCCTTAGTTTCCATAGCATACGCTGCCTATTTTTAGATCTATAAACCTTTAAAATAGTTTACGATAGATCCATACTCATTTATTTAATCTTAAATCCAAAATACATTTACAAAAAACCACGTATATTTTTTTATCTTCAACGCGCTCACCCCTCCTGCTCAACGCAGTTGAGCACTCTAAGAAACACAACCCGCGAATTCGCCGCCGCCAGCCCCAGTCCTACATGCTCTGCCTCTGCTATAAAATGCTTCCCATCGCCACGATTATCCTCGCGTAAACTCCTGACCAACACCTCCCGCCCGATGTGTCTCCCGCACCACGTCAGTGGGGCCGGCCTCCACGTCAAACAGCACTGACTACTGTTGCGGTATCTTCTGAAGGAGAGCTGCGCGCGCATGGCAGCGCCAGAGACAACATATACCGGTTGGGTAGTGGTGATGGCAGAGACGACATCTACTGGTTCGCGGCCTCCACAAGGGCAGTCTTGTCCTGGTGGATGAAGAAGGCGTAGAAGCCGCCGGCGATGGTGGCGAACGCCATCGCCCACACGAGGAGCGCCACCGGCGCCGGCATGATGGCCGCCACCTTCTGGGAGAACATGACGGTGAGCAGCGTGGTCAGCGCCCAGACGCAAGCCTTGAGCCACCCGCGGCGAGGCGAGTCCCGCGGCGTCATCTCGAACAGGCGGAGGCAGAGAAAGAGCAGCACCAGGTCCACGTACGACCCCGCCACGAACGCTATCGTCCCGAGGTCGCGGTCGGAGCGGTAGATGGCCATGCCCGAGTTGAAGGTCAGGAACCCGAACCCGAGCGCTGTCAGCCATGAGAATCCGCCGCCGTCTCCTCCGTTGTTCATACTCCTATTATTTCGGTTTCTCGATTCTTCGTCGTCCAAAAGCGGAAGCTTCTTTGGGGACGACATAATAACGTGGCACCGCCAGAATGTAATATCTGCACACGTTCAAGCCTTCTTCAGTAACACAGGGGACATGAACTGGAGCTGGAGCTGGTCTTGTAGAATCCTCAAGTCCTTGAAGATGCCATGAATACTATACGTAGAAATTTAAGAATTGAGTTACAGAGATTAAAAAAAATAACAAACTAGATTTCGAAGAAGAATTTCTATCTACATATGAAAAAAGATTATATATATATATATATATAGAGAGAGAGAGCGCTCTACTACTACCCTGTAGCTGGCCCTACAAAATAATTTATTCTGTAGCCATTTTGAGTTACAATAATTACTATGTTAATTTACGAGATTATAGTAACTCCTTACTAAGTGGTTTACTATAACGTTATGGTAAATATCCCTATGTATTATAATAACCCAACTATCGTAAATATGTATTGACATTATCGTAAATTAGTATATAAAATTATCATAAATGGAGGTGGCTACAGAATAACTATATATATATATATATAAGGCAATAATAAACCATTTCAACGAAAAGAAATCATTGACGAGATGTAGAGTCATGGATGCAGCAAGGCTCTCCTATATGCATGCATCTCCTCTAATGGGTTTAGATGCATGAAATTATTATGCTTTGTATATAAACAATTATATTCCAAGGCATGCAGAAACAAGGCCTTCACGGCAAGGTGGGCCGAACTCTGTGTCTCTCTCTGTTGTTGTTTCGGCCTGACCGTTTTAAGGCCGGCCTCTTAGGCTATCCCAGAATGGAAGGCTATAGTATAGTTAGTGCATGTTTAGTTCACGAATTTTAAGAATTTAGTTACTACAACACTTTTGTTTTTATTTAACAATTAATATTTAATTACAGACTAATTAAACTCAAAACGTTTGTCTCGTAATTTCTAACTAAACTGTGTAATTAGTTTTTTTATCTATATTTAATGCTCCATGCACGTATCGCAAATAAAGACACATGATGTTATAGTAAAAATAGCATACTGAGCATGAGTTTATATAGACAAAAGAAGAGGGTCCTCCACTGCTCCAGTAATACTCATACTAGTAAGTTTAGTAGATTTCACATCCTAAAGTATTTAGATACTAATTAAAAAAACTAAACATGAATCTAATTAGGTTTAAGAAATTCATCTAATAAATTAATCTCAATCTATACAATTAGTTTTGTAATTAGTCTACATTTAATAGATGTGATATGGACTAAATTTTAGTAGTAAATAAACATATGAATTGTTACGAGAGAAAAATACTATTATAGCCTAGATTTGTAACACTTGCTAGCTGTCTGATCTGCTCCCTCATTCCAACGCTCTGGCCTATCCTCGCCACACACAAAAAGGAAAAGAAAACAAAGAAATTAAACGTCACCATGGATTCAAGCACAAACTCCCACAGTCCATCCCGGCCGGCCGAGGCCGAGGAAAGCCGTAGAAATTGGAAGATATGAAACGAAAACTAAAATGGGCTATTGCTTCCTGCGCCTCCTGAGTAGGAGTAGCAGCTAGCGCTGCTACCTACCTCGACTCCTCGAGCCAACACACAATCACACAAACACGACCGTGACGGCCGGCTGTTTAGGAGGCGGGCGCAGATGGAGCGCAGCACCGAACGAATTCGATCAGAGAGGAGTTGGGCAGGGGACCGGCCTCCACCCAGTTCAGCTCTAGCTCACAAGTTACAGGACCGCAGCAGCAAGGGGACGCGGCGGAGCAGGCGGTTCTATATGTCACAGGCTCACACAGCTAGTAGCTATACTTAGCTAGCTAGCGTCCATGCATGGTGGGCACCGGCAGCGGGGGAGGGTGTGGCCACGTATGGTTGGGTAAAGGTAGCTGGGCTCATGCATGGAGGAAGATACGGGAGTTATTGAGTATATGTGACGGCAAAACGCATGGTGAAAGCAAGAGTGCCTTTGGCCGTTTGGCGTCCTCACCTTGAGCTGGTTGATGGCGTCCCTTCGCTAAGTGGAACGCCGTCGAGCGCGTTTGCTTGCCGGTGAGGGAGAAGAATGTGAAACTGGGCTGTGGCTGCGAATGCTCCAATGGACTGGACTGCGCGCGTCGTATCTTATATAGACGCAAAATCGACGACGAAGGAGAACGAGCGCGTAGCTCGGTGGCTAGCTTCTCCGGTGTGAGAGCGGCCCGCCCGACGTATTCTTCGAGACCAGGGCAGTCTCATAAATTTTATGGGCTGAACGGGACGATTAAAGTATATAATTTGTAGTGTATATTTAATTTTTTTTTGAAAATATAACAGTGCATCAAAGAAGATAAAAAATGACAAAATAACTATAATGGTTATCTCAAATAAAACTACGGTGCTTCAGTGCTTTTAAAAAAAGCATTTTTGGGTATTTCTTGATGCAAAATCTTCAATAACACATTCAAGATCAATTGTATCTAAAATATCCTTCTCAATGCTGCACATAGCTAAGCCATTTAATCTTTCTTGTAGCGTAGTTGACCTCAAACAATTTTTTAGTAGCTTCAATTTAGAGAAGCTTCTTTCAGCTGATGCTACTGTCACTGGAATAGTTAACAGAATCCAATATGTAATAGAGGCATTTGGATAGTAATCTGCAACTTTAACAAAGTGAAGAATATCAGATGCTGATATCAACTGATCTGGTAAAGTTACTTGCAACACTTTCAACTCAGAGAACAAATCATCTAACTCAATATCAGACTTGTTGTCATGAGAAAAAGTATTCACAAAAGTTGTGCAACGGTCTCGTAGATCACTATGATCAAGGACTTTAGATTTTCTGAATTGAATAAAAAACCAAATATTTTCTTAAATTTCTTTAGCTGATAGCATCTGCTATATAGTATATACATGGATACCCTCATGGGCCTCCAGCCTCATGGGCCTATGGGCATCGCAGAGGCTGCCCCCCGTAGGATGGGCCTGTTCAAGACCTGAGTGTACTATATGTTTATTTGTATATGAATGGATGGTGCTACAACTGTACTTAGATGAGAGACACTTTTATAGAGATACTATGCTGGATGAGAGAGACACTATGCTTTAAAATGATTTGCAGTTTAGTCTCCATAGGCACGTTCTAATAATTACTTTAGGTCAGTGACGCAGCCTGAGGTAAAATCAAGAGGACCATACTGAGATGGATAACTATAGTAAAAATGTTGAGTGGATGTGTGTGTATACGAACAGATGCTACAGCTATATCTAGATAAAAGACATTAAAAAAAATCAATGACGAAGAAGAAGCCGAACGCGTTTCCCGTGTCATTTTTATGGAGGCACTATGCTTTAGAATGATTAGCAGTTTAGTCTGAAGAAGCGAACGCGTTTGCCGTGTCATTTTTATGGAGGAAAAAGTCTACTTAACCCCCCACCTATTATACTCGGTCTACTTCATCCCAACTATGAAACCGTCTGTTTTACCCCCTGAACTATCTAAAACCGTCTGTTTTACCCCTGGGCGGTTTTTCAGCGGCGGGTTTGCTACAGTAACGTCGGGTTGCTACAGTACCGATGGTTTTGAAATTTTTTTATTTATTTATTTTTGGTTAATTTTTGAAAAATCATAGTAAATCATAAAATGAAAATTCTAATTTTATTGGACTCCACATGAGTAGATCTACACAGTGAATATATAATACGGTATGCTTTAGTACAAATTTTTTTTTGTAGCTTTAGATTAATTGAAAAATCCAATTTTGTTTGTAATTAATTAGAATTTATCTATAACTAAGTTATACATAGTCCAATGAGTACGAAATTTTTACTATAGTTTAAGCATACAATAATTAGCGTACCATAAAAATTTCACCATAATTGGACCATAGAAGCTGCAGCTATGAATTATTCCAATTAATTACAGACAAAATTAGATTTTTTAATTAATCTAAGGCTACAGTAAAAATTTTGTACTAAAGTATACCGTATTATATATTCACTATGTAGATCTACTCATGTGGAGTCCAATAAAATTAGATTTTTCATTTTATGATTTACTATGATTTTTTAAAAATTCACCGAAAATAAAAAAGGAAATCCAAACCCACTGTACTGTAGCAAACCCACCGTTACTGTAGCAACCCTCTTTTACTGTAGCAAAACCGCCGCTGAAAACCGGCCCAGGGGGTAAAACAGACGGTTTTAGATATTTTAAGGGGTAAAACAGACGGTTTCATAGTTGGGGGGTGAAGTAGACCAAGTATGATAGGTGGGGGGTTAAGTAGACTTTTTCCTTTTTTTTTATGGAGGCACTATGCTTTAGAATGATTAGCAGTTTAGTCTCCATATAGACACATTCTAATAATTACTTTGGGTCAGTGACGTAGCGTGAGGTAAAATCAAGAGGGCCATACTGAGATGGACAACTATGGTAAAAAATGGAGCATGCAATCCAAGCCAGTGTTCGGATGGACTAAGTGTTTGGATGGACTAAATTTTTTTTTGGATGTTTATGCTGAAAAATACTGTTTATACTAGAATGTTGTGAGAGAAAAATACTATTCCAACTAAAAAAACCAACCAGCCAGCCGAACACTGCCTCAAGGGTGCTAAGAGCTATACTTGGGCTTTTCAAGAGAAGATCGATGGGATAGAAGAGCTGGAGATTTAATAGATGGACACAGATATTAAAATTTCCTTTCAGGTCAAGGGGGCAGGAGCCCAGTATCGCCTCTACGAGGCTCCTGTCTCTACTTTGGGTTATTGAGTCGACCTAAAACTTACTCAGATTTATATAATAAGATAATAACATTTATAATATCAACTAATCCTCATTAGATTCTTCATTAATTATATTTTCAAAGTATATCTATTTGATGTTATAAATCTTTATATGTCTTTATAATTTTGGTCAAACTTCAGATGTGTTCTCCAAGACTTTTGGAATGACTTTAATTTGGAACCGAGGGAGTATGTCACAGGTTCTATTTGTATATTTGTAAGTGGTTGTCAAAGGGAGAGCGTATGGCTCGGCTCATCTAGTGCTTGGCTCAATTCATGGCTTGTTCCTAGCGATGGTTCAATGTTTGATTCCAAGAGTGACAGTAACCTGATCTCTATGCCCTTTGCGAACACATGGTTGATATGTGCCCATGTATGAGTGAAGAGAGATTGTCAAGGAGGTGATCAAAGCTTTGGTTAAGTGTGCGTGAGACTAACCAAGCCAGAGTGAATGTGTGCATGTCTCTTGGCTTATGACGATGTGCCGGTGTTGAGTGTGAGACGGTCAATGACAATGGAGAAGGTCAAACGAGGAGTCCATGCACGATAGGCTAGGAGTGGTGAAGGGCGGACGCGAAGGCTTGGACCAAGGGACCGAGGACTAGATGATGGCCCGTGGATGGCTAGCACTTGTAAACATCGACAAGCAAGTGTACGTGCGAGAATGTTGATGGAGACCGTGTTGATAAAAGTCAAGACGACGAGTAGACCAAGTCGAGGCGGACGCACAAGCACTTGGTGATCGGTTGATCGAGAACAAGTGAGACGCACGTCGATATCATGGAGAAGGCGTAGCGGCTATGTGATTTCAAGTGGATTTAGTGGTTTCAGCCTCAAAACCACGGGTGACGTGTTTGCTGGGTTTAGCCTTAAAACCCAGAGAAGATCTCAGGGCGGCATGTGGCATTATTGAAGATGTTGCATCGAGGTGAAGCGATTTCATGAATGGCCCGTGGCCATCTAATGCTTGGAAACAGGACCATTTTGCCCATGGTGGCTAAGGGGTTCATGTGTAAACCTAAGGGCACTCTAGAAATTGTGTAATAGACCTATAAATAAGGACAATATTTGCCAAGACAACCGTCTCTTCCACCCCCATTTCTTTAGGTGGCATTTTGGAAATGGGAAATGGGGGCTAAGATATGGAAGTGAGGGGTGGGATAGATTTGATGCCATGTTTGGATAATGGGAAATGAAGATAGGGATAAATTCATGCACTTTATGACCAATTTGCTTGCAACTAGTACAAAATCGATTATTGTTCTTCACAAAACTAGTCTTGTGAGGAACAAAGGCCGCTTTGTCTTTCTTAGGGGTATAGCCCAATCCCTCTTTGTAGAGAGAAGCTCTTTGGCTACCCAAGCACATAAGTAAGCGGTCCTCACCACCATAGGCCTTAGTCAAGGTGTGAGTGAGCTCATTGACCTCCTTCTTGAGGGTCTCATTCTCAACCATTAGTGAGGCATCACAAGTGAAACCATCACTATAAGATGAGGTGGAAGTAGAAGTGCTATGAGAAGGGTTAGTGGGAGCAACAATGATAGGCTTATACAAAGATTCATCAATTATATCACAATTTAAGCCTACATTACATATCTTAACATGTTTTTTCTTACTTTGCTCATCAAGCAAAGAGGAATGAGTTTTTTCAAGCTTCTTGTGAGCCTTGCCAAGCTTCTCATGGGCTTCCTCTAGCCTCTCATGAGATGCATTGAGCTCATCAAGGGCTTGCTTAAGGGTTTTTAGTTCCTTACGCAAGCTTTTGCATTTCATTCTCTTAATGTCAAAGTGTTCTTTAGCATCTTCTAGCATGCCAAATAGTTCATCCTTAGTTGGTTCATCATAACTATCACTTTTATTTTTATTTTTATTATCATGTTCCTCATCACTTCCATCATCACAAATTTGTACCTTAGTGGCCTTAGCCATGAAGCATGATGAAGTGTCGAAGAGAGAAGGCTTCTCATTTATAGTAATGCTTGCAAGTGCCTTCTTCTTAGTTGTCTTATCACCATCACTATCATCATCATCACTTGAGGAAGCATCACTATCCCAAGTGACCACAAATGAACCACCCTTCTTCTTCTTGAAGGTCATCTTGTCCTTCTCTTTCTTTTCCTTCTTGTCATTCTTCTTGTTCTTCTTGTCATCATCTTTATCACTATTGTATGGGCATTGAGCAAAAAGATGATCTTTGCTTCTATAATTGAAGCACCTTCTTGACTCTTCCTTGTTCTTAGATGAAGATTTCTTCCTTCTAGCATGGTAGCCTTTCTTATCCATGAACTTGCCAAATCTCTTGACAAAGAGAGCCATCTTCTCATCATCATCATCATCCCATGAACCATCATCTTCACTTGATGTATCTTGCTTTGCCTTGCCCTTGGATGATGTGGCCTTGAATGCCACACTCTTCTTCTTGTCATCCTTCTTCTCATCTTTCTTCTCCTTCTTTTCTTTCTTCTCATCATCATCTCTACATGTGTCATCGGTCATTATATCTTCCAATACTTGGTTTAGTGTCATGGTGTCCAAACCACTCCTTACTAGAATAATGACCAATGTGCCAAATCTTGAAGGCAAGCATCTCAAGAACTTATGGGAGAAGTCCTTGTCCTTCACCTCTTCTCCAAGTGCTTTGAGGTCATTGACAAGCACTTGAAGCCTATGGAACATCTCTGACACACCCTCATCCTCCTTCATCTTGAAGCTTGCAAACTTCTCCTTGAGAATGTATGCCTTTGCACCCTTCATGGCTTGAGTGCCCTCAAATGATCCTCCAACTTCTTCCATCCCTCATGAGCTCTCTCAATATTCTTGATTTTTTTGAATGTTCTCTTATCCAAAGCATCATGGATGACACTAAGAGCAATGTCATTATTTTGGAGAAGCATTTCTTCGGCGGTGATGGGAGCCTCTTCATCATCAATCTCAATCTTAGTCTCCACCACCTTCCAAACCTTCCTATTGATTGATCTGATATAAGTTGTCATCTTAGTCTTCCAATAGGGATAGTTTGAGCCATTAAATTGGAGTGGTTTCTTGGTGTTGTTGATTTGAGTCATTTTTATACTGAAGGTTGTTAAGCCTCAAATCATGGTGACCATGGCTCTGATACCACTTGAAAGGTCCTAATGGCTAGAGGGGGGGTGAATAGCTTATTAAAAACTTCTACAATAATACTTAGCAAACCGGTTAGACAATTATGAGATGAAGCAAGTGTTGCTCTAGCCTACTAAAATTGCAAGCCACCTACCACAATTCTAGTTTCTATAGTCTCTATCCACATAATGGCTATGTCACTACGCTAAGTTAGTATGCTCTCAAAGGCTAACTAAAGAGCTATACTAACCAAACTAACAAGCTCTCACAACTAGCTACACTAAAGAGCTTAACAACTAGTTTGCGGTAATATAGAGAGAGAGCAAGATGATTATACCGCCGAGTCAAAGAATGAACCAATCAATCATAATAATCAATATCAATGAAGACCAATCACCTCGGAATTAAATATTGACACAATGATTTTTTTACTGAGGTTCACTTGCTTGCCGGCAAGCTAGTCCTCGTTGTGGTGATTTACTCACTTGGAGGTTCACGCGCTAATTAGCATTACACGCCAAACCCTCAATAGGGTGCTGCACAACCAATATAAGATAAGGATCACATAAGCCACGAGCAATTTACTAGAGTACCTTTTGGCTCTCTGTCAAGGAAAGGTCAAGAACCCCTCACAATCACCATGATTGGAGCTAGAGAGAATCACCAACCTCTGCTCGATGATCCTCGCTGCTCTAAGCCATCTAGGTGGCGGCAACCACCAAGAGTAACAAGAGAATCCCACAGCGAAACACGAACATCAAGTGCCTCTAGATGCAAACACTCAAGCAATGCACTTGGATTCATTCTCAATCTCACAAAGATGTTGAATCAATGATGAAGATGAGTGAGAGGGCTTTGGCTAAGCTCACAAGGTTGCTATATCAATGCAAATGGCCAAGAGGTTGAGCTTGAACCGGCCATGGGGGTTAAATAGAGAGCCCCCACGAATAGAGTCATTGGCTCAATTATTTGGCAGAGTGCAGGATGACTGGACGCGCAGGTCGTGTGCACCGGACGCGTTCGATCACCTACGTTCGATTGCTGCCTGACCGCCACGTGTCCTATTTAAACAAAGTAGCCATTGCTGCCACGAGTACCACACTCAACTACGACCAGACGTGTCCGGTGTGGATGACCAGACGCAGGACGGGCAGCTTCTAGTCGAGTCCAGAGAGCTCCTAGAGCCGCTCTAGGCCGAGCGGACGCGTCCGGTCACACTGGAACAGACGCTCCTAGAGTTCGATCAATTTTAGCGCTGAAAACCCGAGACTCACTGGTTCACACTAGACGCGTCCGGTCGCTCTCTGCAATCTAGAACCGAGCCACATCACTTTGACCGAACGCTGAACAGTAACTCCTCAGCGTCCAGTCGCTCCACTGAGCCAGAGTCCGGTCATTAATACCGAACACGTCCGGTCGCCATACCGGACGTGTCCGGTCACTCTGTGACCAGCGCGATTAACTCCTTTTCAACTCTATCTTCTTTACCCTTGCTCAAATGTGCCAACCACCAAGTGTATCACCTTGTGCACATGTGTTAGCATATTTTCACAAATGTTTTCAAGGGTGTCAGCACTCCACTAGATGTAGATAGGTTGAGATTATCAATGTCAATCAATGGGGTGAGGATCATTTTTCTAAATTTAGTTCAATCTAGAATACTTGCCAAAGACATTTAACTCGGTTTGATCCAAGGGCAAGCTTCTTCACACCTCCAAATAAGGGTTATCATGTACCATGTTGAGGTAAACAAGCTCATTTTCTAGATCAAACACTAGGTTTACAAGCCCACAAACATGCCATATGCTACCGCTAGACCAAATCAAACATAGAAGCAATAGTGGTACCATACAATCATCAAATTCATTTGATTTTCATGAATGAGCCTATTAAATGTGAAAGGTGTCATGATGCACTAAACATGTCCTTAGTAAGGATGTATGCCATGCCAATCAACTTTTACCATGGATTGCTCGAAGGAGAGGCATGTCATTTAAGTGTGCAGGTGCATCAACACATATTTAAGAAATCTAATATATTCAACTTATTCCTTAGCTTGCAAAACCTTTTCTCATCTAATGGCTTGGTGAATATATCAGCAAATTGATCTTCGGTGCCTACACTCTCAATTCAAATGTCCCCTTTTTGTTGGTGATCTTTTATGAAATGATGGCAGACATCAATGTGCTTTGTTCTTGCATGTTGAACCGGATTGTTAGTCAACTTGATTGCACTCTCATTGTCACATAGTAATGGCACTTTCTTGAACTTGATTCTAAAGTCACTCAAAGTGGACTTCATCCAAAGTATTTGTGCACAACAACTACCGGCGGATATATATTTGGCTTCGGCGATTGATAATGCAACACTATTTTGCTTCTTTGGTGACCATAAAATAAGTGATCTTCCCAAAAATTGACATGTGCCCGAGGTGCTCTTCCTTTCAACCTTACATCCCGCATAATCCGAGTCGGAGCAACCAACTAGCTCAAATTTTGCACTTTTGGGATATCACAAACCAACATTTTGTGTATGCTTCAAGTACCTCAAAATTCTCTTTGTAGCCTTCAAATGACTCTCTCTTGGTGAGACTTGAAATCATGCACACATGCATACACTAAACATGACATTCGGCCTTGATGCGGTCACATAGAGTAGGCTTCCAATCATAGACCGATACAATTTTTGATCCATGATATTGCCACTTGCATCACTATCTAAGTTGCTATTTGTTTCCATTGGTGTACTAATGACTTTGCTATCACTCATGCCAAACTTATTGATCATGTCCTTGATATACTTGCCTTGACTCATAAATGTACCATTCTTCAATTGCTCGATTTGAAGATCAAGGAAGTAACTTAACTCTCCAATCATGGACATTTCAAACTCATTAGCCATCATCTTTCTAAACTCTTCACCAAAGTCTTGATTGGTTGATCCAAATATGATATCATCAACATAGATTTGCAACACAAATAAGTCTTTATCAACCTTCTTAATGAAAAGAGTGGTGTCAACCTTGCCCATCATGAACCCTTTAGAGAGTAGAAAGTCCCTTAATCTCTCATACCATGCTCTAGGCGCTTGCTTCAAGCCATACAATGCCTTCTTTAACTTGTACACATGGTTGGGCTTCTTGTCATCTTTAAAACCAGAACGTTGCTCAACATATACTTCTTTATTGATGTAACTATTGATAAATGCACTCTTGACATCCATTTGATAGAGTTTGATATTATGGGCACAAGCATAGGCTAGCAAGATTCTAATTGCTTCCAATCTAGCAACCGGGGCATATGTTTCTCCAAAGTCAAGACCTTCAACTTGTGTGTATCCTTGTGTTACCAATTTTGCTTTGTTCCTTACTACTATCCCATCTTGATCTTGCTTGTTTCTAAAGACCCATTTGGTTCCAATCACATTGTGTCCTTTTGGTCTCTCTACTAATTCCCATACTTGATTTTTTGTGAAGTTATTCAATTCTTCATGCATAGCATTCACCCAATCAATATCCTTCAATGCTTCATCTATCTTCTTTGGTTTAATGGATGACACAAATGAGAAATGCTCACAAAATGAAGCTAATCTTGATCTAGTTTGCACACGTCTTGAAATATCACCAATGACAGTGTCTAATGGATGATCCCTTGCAATATTGGTTGGTTGGAGGATTGGAACTTGATTGCTTGCACTTGCTTGATCATTGGGTAGAGATGATGTACTAGCCACTTGATTTTGTTCATTGTCATGAGAGCCACTTGTACTAACTTTATTTGTATCATCTTGCACATTTGAGTTAGAGAGCACTTGAACTTGATCATCTTCATTATCATTCACTTGCCTAGGCCTCAATTCACCAACATCCATATTCTTCATGGCATTTGAAAGTTGAATGCCTCTCATATCTTCCAAGTTCTCATTCTCTTCTTGTGAACCCTTGGTTTCATCAAATTCAACATCATGAACTTCCTCAAGAGTACCACTATCTAAATTCCAAATTCTATATGCTTTGCTAGTAGTTGAGTATCCAAGTAAGAATCATTCATCATATTTCTTATCAAATTTGCCTAATCTAGTTCCTTTCTTCAAGATATAGCATTTGCAACCAAAGACCCGAAAATATACAATGTTGGGCTTTCTACCATTCAAGAGCTCATAAGATATCTTCTCTTTCAATTGGTGACAATAGAGGCGGTTGCTACAATAGCAAGCCGTGTTGATAGCTTTGGCCCAAAAAGATTGACTCAATTATACTCACTAAGCATGGACCTTGTCATATCAATGAGTGTTCTATTCTTCCTCTCAACAAGGCCATTTGATTTGTGGAGTGTACTTGGTCGAGAATTGATGTTTAATTCCAAATTCATCACATAACTCATCAATTCTAGTGTTCTTGAACTTACTACCATTGTCACTTCTAACTCTCTTGATGGTTGTTTCAAACTCATTATGAATGCCCTTGACAAATGATTTGAATGTTGCAAAGACATCACTTTTGTCCACTAGAAAGAATACCCAAGTGTATCTAGTATAATCATCCACTATCACAAAGCCATATTTGTTACCATCGATGCTAGTGTATTGTGTTGGCCCTGATAAATCCATGTGCAATAACTCAAATGCTTTACTAGTGCTCATCATGCTTTTCTTAGGATGGGTGTTTCCAACTTGTTTGTCGTCTTGACAAGAGCTACAAAGATTATCCTTCTCAAACACAACATCTTTCAAGACTCTAACCAAGTCATGATTAACCAATCTATTCAATTGTTTCATTCCAACATGACCAAGCCTTCTATGTCATAATCAACCCATGCTAGACTTAGTGAACAAACATGTAGATAATTTAGCTTTAATAGCATTGAAATCAACCAAGTATAGGTTCTCATATCTAAAGCCTTTGAAGATCAAGTTAGAGCCATCTACACTTATGATCTCGACATCATCTACCCCAAATATGCATTTGAATCTAAGATCATACAATTGAGCCACGGATAACAAATTGAAGTTCAAGCTCTCTACTAGCAATACATTGAATATGTTCATGTTATTGGATATTGCAATCTTACCAAGCCCTATGACCTTGCCTTTGCCATTGTCACCAAATGTGATGCTATCATAACCATCATTTGCCATTGGTGTTGATTCAGTTGAACATTCTTATATCACCGATCATGTGTTGAGTGCACCCACTATCAAGAACCCAATGCCTTCCTCCAGCTTTATAATTGACCTACAAAAGAAGATCAATTTCTTTTAGGTATCGAAACTTTTTGGGTCCTTGAAGGTTAGTCACTAAGCTCTTTGGCACCCAAATGGCTTTCTTCTTTGAGCCCATCAATGGTGCACTAATGAACTTAGCCTTCACACCAGAATTAATCTTGATTGAGGATACATTGGCATTTTTGCTCTTGTTCTTGCACTCATGCTCTTTATGACCAACTTGCTTGCAACTAGTGCAAAACCGACCATTGTTCTTCACAAAACTAGTCTTATGAGGAGCAAAGGTCGCCTTGCCTTTCTTGGGGGTATAGCTCAATCTCTCTTTATAGAGAGAAGCTCTTTGGCTACCAAAGCACATAAGCAAGCGGTCCTCACCACCATAGGCCTTAGCCTAGGTGTGAGTGAGCTCATTGACCTCCCTCTTGAGGGTCTCATTCTCAACTATTAGTGAGGCATCATAAGTGAAACCATCACTATGAGATGAGGTGGAAGTAGAAGTGCTACGAGAAGGGTTAGTGGGAGGAACAATGATAGGCTTATACAAAGATTCATCAATTATATCACAAGTTAAGCCTACATTACATATCTCAACATGCTTCTTCTTACTTTGCTCATCAAGCAAAGAGGAATGAGCTTTTTCAAATTTCTTGTGAGCCTTGCCAAGCTTCTCATGGGCTTCCTCTAGCCTCTCATGAGATGCATTGAGCTCATCAAGGGATTGCTTAAGGGTTTTTAGTTCCTTACGTGAGCTTTTGCATTCCCTTCTCTTAATGTCAAAGTGTTCTTTAACATCTTCTAGCATGTCAAATAGTTCATCCTTAGTTAGTTCATCATCATCTCTATCACTTTCATTTTCATTTTCATTTTCATTATCAAGTTCCTCATCACTTCCATCATCACAAATTTGTACCTTCATGGCCTTAGCCATGAAGCATGATGGAGTGTCAAAGAGAGAAGGCTTCTCATTAATAGCAATGCTTGCAAGTGCCTTCTTCTTGGTTGTCTTGTCATCATCACTATCATCATCATCACTTGAGGAAGCATAACTATCCCAAGTGACCACATATGAACCACCCTTCTTCTTCTTGAAGGTCATCTTGTCCTTCTTCTCTTTCTTTTCCTTCTTGTCCTTCTTCTTGTTCTTCTTGTCATCATCTTTGTCACTATTGTATGGGCATTGAGCAACAAGATGATCTCTGCTTCCACAATTGAAGCACCTTCTTGACACTTCCTTGTTCTTGGATGAAGATTTCTTCCTTGTAGCACGATAACCTTTCTTCACCATGAACTTGCCAAATCTCTTAACAAAGAGAGCCATCTTCTCATCATCATCATCATCCCATGAACCATCATCTTCACTTAATGTATCTTGCTTTGCCTTGCCCTTGGATGATGTGGCCTTGAATGCCACACTCTTCTTCTTGTCATCCTTCTTCTCATCTTTCTTCCAATAGGGATAGTTTGAGCCATCAAATTAGCGTGGCTTCTTGGTGTTGTTGATTTGAGCTATTTTTACACTAAAGTTTGTTAAGCCTCAAATCATGGTAACCATGGCCTGATACGTTGCTCTAGCCTACTAAAATTATAAGCCACCTACCACAATTCTAGTTTCTATAGTCTCTATCCACACAATGGCTATGTCACTACACTAAGTTAGTGTGCTCTCAAAGGCTAACTAAAGAGCTACACTAACCAAACTAACAAGCTCTCACAACTAGCTATACTAAAGAGCTTGACAACTAGTTTACGGTAATGTAAAGAGAGAGAGCAAGATGATTATATAGCCGAGTCAAAAAATAAACCAATCAATCACAAGAATCAATATCAATGAAGACCAATCACCTCAGAATTAAATGTTGACATAATTATTTTTTTACCGAGGTTCACTTGCTTGCTGGCAAGCTAGTCCTTGTTGTGGCGATTCACTCACTTGGAGGTTCACGTGCTAATTGGCATTACACGCTAAACCCTCAATAGGGTGCTGCACAACCAACATAAGATGAGGACCACATAAGCCACGAGCAATTTACTAGAGTACCTTTTGGCTCTCCGCCAAGGAAAGGTCAAGAACCCCTCACAATCACCATGATCGGAGCTAGAGACAATCACCAACCTCCGCTCGATGATCCTCGCTGCTCCAAGCCATCTAGGTGGCGGCAACCACCAAGAGTAACAAGAGAATCCCATAGCGAAACATGAACACCAAGTGCCTCTATATGCAAACACTCAAGTAATGTACTTGGATTCACTCCTAATCTCATAAAGATGTTGAATCAATGATGGAGATGAGTGGGAGGGCTTTAGCTAAGCTCATAAGGTTGCTATATCAATGCAAATGGCCAAGAGGGTGAGCTTGAACCGCCACGGGGCTTAAATAGAGAGCCCCATGAATAGAGTCGTTGGCTCAATTATTGGGCTGACAGCAGGATGACCGGACGCGTAGGTCGTGTGCACCGAATGCATTCGGTCGCTGCTTGACCACCATGAGTCCCATTTAAATGAAGTAGTAGTTGCTGCCATGAGTACCACATTCAACTATGGCCGGATGTGTCCGGTGTGGACGACCGAACATAGGACGGGCAGCATCCGGTTGAGTCCAGAGAGCTCTCAGAGCCACAATGGGCTGATCAGACGCATCCAATCACACCAGACCAGACGCAGGAGACTCAGCGTCCGGTCGAGTCTAGAGAGCTCCTAGAGTCGCTCTAGGCCGACCGATGCTCCTTGTGGGGGGTACAACCCCAGATACCCATGGTAGACCACATGGGTTGCGCCCTTAGGGCGGCTTAGCCCATAAGACGAAGCCTTGTGGGGCACAACTCTGCTCGGCGCCTCCGACAAGACATCTGGAAGATATCCTGAAGATACTACGAGATCTGTTAGGATATGTATGATCCCAAGATTCCTATAATCAGTTATTACTTTCTGATTATCTCTCAGATCTAACCGACTTGTAACCCTACTCCCCGGACTATATAAGGCGGGCAGGGACCCCCTCCAAACTTATGCAATATCATATGATAGCTAATACAAACCAACAGACCACAGGAGTAGAGTATTATGTCATACTGACGGCCTGAACTTGTCTAACTCGTGTGTCTCTGTTGCCTTCTTGTTCTTGATCTCATGCTTCTCTACCGATCAATCTACCTTCGTGGGATACCCCTCAGAGAACTACCGACGATATTCTGTCGACACTCCCAGAGTCCAATCAATTTTAGCGCTAAAAACCCAAGACTCACTGGTTCACAGGTGACCGAACATGTTCGGTCGCACTCTGCAATCCAGTACCGAGCCACATCACTTGGATCGGATGCTAAACAGTAACTCCTCAGTGTCTGATCGCTCCACTGAGCCAGAGTCCAGTCATTAATACTGGACACATCCGGTCGCCATACTAGACGCGCTCGGTCACTCTGTGACCAGCGCGACTAACTCTTTTTCAACTCTATCTTCTTTGCCCTTGCTCAAATGTGCCAACCACCAAGTGTATCACCTTGTGCACATGTGTTAGCAAATTTTCACAAATGTTTTCAAGGGTGTTAGCACTCCAGTAGATCCTAAATGCATATGCAATGAGTTAGAGCATCAAGTGGTAGTTTGATAACTGTATTTCGATATGAGTTTCATCCCTCTTAATAGTACGGATATCAAGCCTAAATGTGATCACACTCGCTAAGTGTCTTGATCACCGAAACAAAATGGATCCTACCACTTATACCTTTGCCTTAAGCCTTTTGTTTTTTCTCTTTTTCTTTTCAAGTCCAAGCACTTAATCATCACCATGGCAGCACCATCATCATGTCATGATCTTCATTTGTTTCATCACTTGGAATGTGCTATCGATCTCATGATCACTTTGATAAACTAGGTTAGCACTTAGGGTTTCATCAATTCACCAAATTTAAACTAGAGCTTTCACCCGACCCCTGGGGCGTGGGCTCCGTCTCACCTGACCCCTTGGGCATAGGTCCCATCTGGCCCGACCCTAGGGGCGTGGGCTCCATCTTGCCTGATGAGAGCTCATGCCTCCTCCAACCACTATGGCTCAGAAGGTATGACCCCAAGGTCAAAACTTCTAACACCGAGCAAGAAGTAGGCACGTCTCAATGTGACCCATGGCCATGACAGGACACTCCTAGGGGTTCACATCACCAACATTGACGGAGCTGCCATGGGACGCCACGACTGGCTGATGACGCCAGGGCATGACACTAGTGGTGAATAGGAGCTCAGTGTGGAGCTATCCCCATCATTGTCTACAGCATCAGTGGGACCCATATAAAGGAGAAGAAGGACCCGACGGTCCTAGAGGCCTCCTCCTCCCTGGCTTTACTCCTTCTTTCTCTCTGTAACTGGCACCTTTCCCTTCACCTATAAAAGGTTAAGTAGGATGCCCCATAAGGGGTAGACGAATAGAGAGAGAGCGAACACACATCACAACAAGCACATAGCTGAACAAGCCTAGCAACACTCTACTCCATTCATTCTTTTTATCAGAGACTTGGGAACTTCTCCCTCTCTCGCTCGTTTGTAACCCCTACTACAAACTTTAAGTGCCAGTAACACGAGCAGCAGCAAACTAGATGTAGGGACATTCCACCTGAACCAGTATAAACCCTTGTGTCCTCTGAGCTCACCATCCGAGCTAGACTCACAATATAGAAATTTAGTAGTTGGTGACACAAAACACCGACAGTTGGTGCACTAGGTAGGGGCCTTTTGCGCGTCTCAATGTCCCCATCAGGCTTCGATGGCCAACCAGGTCCAAGGAGCATGTGTGCACTTTAGGAGCCTAGACTTCATCATCACGATGGAGGGAGAGCTGACGTGGGCTCCCACCACTGTCCAACCTCTCCATTCCGTCGGCCTTGACACGATCGATGAGGCATTTGAGGAGCAATAGCTACATGTGCCTGGGGCTCGAACCCTTAGGAATGACCAGCTCCGTGACTTCGACTATGGGAGGCTCAAGCACCAACTCGACACCTTCCTAGGGCCCGACCATCTCAGGAAGACATGTGTCGCCTCGTCTTCTCCTTCGCCAACATCGTGACCCAACTCACCGAAGGAGAGCCGCTCTCCCCAGGATACCTCTCCCAGGACTCCCCGATAGCATTTTCGTTTGGCCAGCGCAATGCCGCAGGGACCATAGGCCACCTCATGATGCAGCGCACACATCTACCCCTCACAAACAGCGAGTTCATGGGCATGGCGGACTACACCGTGGAATCATTCCATGACCTTCTCACGGGGGACTCAGAATCCTTCTCTGACTCCAACTCTGGTAGGGGAAGCCATCACCCCTCATGGGAATGCTTCATGGCCAAAACTCTTGAAGGGCGCATTGAGAGCGTCCATGAGGGAGGCGCGACGACGACAACGATGAAGGCGCATGGGCTTTTCTGCATATGCAGGAGGATCACCTGTGAGCATGACACCAGGAGCTCGAGGAGGCATGGCTCAGACTCGAGTAGGAATGCATGGGGCTCAAATAGAAGATCATGCGCCAAGGAGATGGCGAGCATCCGAGCCAGGGCCCACGAGGTGAACCAGAAGATCGTCGCAACATAGCGGCTATGGCAACCTTGCTCTGAGGGCTCCCTAAGCCTATGACACTTGAAGATCAAGAGGCCCATCGTGAGTTTCACACGCTACTTGAGTGTGCGGCGGCGCAGCAGGCTGAGAGCTCGCTGTCTCGATGACACAAGCTCGATGCCAACCAGTGTGCGCCCTCAGAGCATCCTGATAGGGACGTGTCAGTCCACTAGGCGTAGCACGGTAGTAGGCCACGCACCGTGGCCCCGGTGCATGAGTGTCTCAGCCTCCAACGTGATGCGTGTAACACCCTGGATGCCCGCAGGCGTGCCTATGGTGATAAGGAGGAGGCTAGCTATGGCTATCACCCACGTCATGGCGGACGCTATGATAGCGGCGAGGACCGAAGCCCGAGCCCCAACTTGTCGGGAGCTTAGGCCTTTGGCCGACACATCCTCAACATCGTCTTCCCACCATAGTACCGACCGCTGACCAACATCCTAAAATACTCTGAGGAAACAAACCTAGGGTTGTGGCTTCAGCACTATCAGCTTGCCTGACAGGCCAGTGGCGTAGATAGTGATAGTTTCATTATCCACAATCTCCCCCTGTTTCTCGCCGACTCGACGTGAACATGGCTAGAGCACCTCCCGCCCAATCGCATCCACAGTTGGGTGAACCTAAAGGACATCTTCGTGGGCAACTTCTAGGGCACCTACACACGCCCTGAGAACCCATGGAATCTCAAAAATTGTTGGCAGAAGTCTGAAGAAACTCTCCGCGAGTACATTCGGTGCTTCTCTTGGCAGTGCAACGAACTGCCTAATATCACCGACACTAATGTCATCAGAGCCTTCTTGTCCGAGACCATTTGTGAGTCCCTAGTCCACAAGTTGGGCCACAAGGGTTCGAGGACCACCAAGGAGCTATCTTCGACCACTCCAAGGGCAAGGGCAAGCGGGACAAGGACACTGGCGAGGGCACCGCCAGCCGCCCCAACAAAAAGAAGAGCAAGCGGTGACACGAGAGTTCACTGATGGCCGCCGTTGACCATAAGGGGGGTCTAAAGCCCACTGAGGGCACTCCGTCCACTTTGAAAAGCTGCTCAAAGTGCCATGCCTGAACCATGCCTTCCCCGTTAGGCATATGTACAATGATTGCGCTCTCATGAAGCAGTTCTTGTCTGGCGGCGCCAACAAAGGTGAGCCAAGAAGAGACCTCAAGCCAGTGGCGGACAACGCCGATGAGAAGGATGATGGCTTCCCGCCCCTCGACGGCTGCCTCATGATCTTTGGGGGGTCAGCGGCTTATGACTCCAAGCACTAGCAGAAGCTATTGTGCCATGAGGTCTACACGACCGAGCCTACCACACCTGCCTTCCTCCACTAGTCGAAGTCTTCCATCACCTTCGACCGGACTGACCACCTCGATAGCATCCCTCAGTCGGGGAGGTATACGCTCATCGTCGACTCGATCATCAACATGAAGCAGGTCACCAAGGTACTGATGGACGGAGGCAGTGGCCTCAACATCATGTATGCCAAAATGCTAGACGCCATTGGCATCAATCGGTCGCGTATTCGGTCGATCGGGGCGCATTTCCATAGCGTCATGCCTAGAAAGCAGGCCACACCACTAGGGCAGATTGATCTGCCTGTCACCTTTGGTACTCTGACCAACTACAAGATGGAGACCCTCACTTTTGAGGTGGTGGGGTTCTATGGAGCTTACCACGCCATCCTCGGATGGTCATGCTACGTGAAGTTCATGGACATCCCCAACTACACCTACCTAAAGCTAAAGATGCCAGGCCTGTGAGGAATCATCACCGTCAGCACTTCCTTCTAGCGTGCCTATGAGTACGTGGTGGAGTGTTGCGAGCACGCCATGGCAATCGTCGCCTCCGCCAAGCTCGCGGCCATCCAGGGGAAGACCACCGAGGAGGCACCAGGCTCCAAGCTATCGGCTAGGACCTTCGAGCCCATAGAAGGCGTCAAGGCGGTCCTCATGGACCCCGATAGCCCCGATGGCAAGATGCTCGGCATCAGCACCATGCTTTCCTCCAAATAGGAAAGCATGCTCATTGACTTCCTTCGCGCCAATAGAGATATCTTCGCATGGAAACCCTTGGACATGACAGGCATTCCGAGAGAAGTCACTGAGCACACCTTGAAGATCAGGCCGGGCTCCAAGCTAATGAAGCAACGCCTGCACCGCTTCGACAAGGAGAAGCGCAGGGCCATCGACGAGGAGATTATGAAGCTTTTGACGGCCAGATTCATCAAGGAAGTGTATCATCCAGAGTGGTTGGCCAATCCTATTCTTGTAAGAAAAAAGAGTAGGAAATAGAGAATGTGTGTTGACTATACGGGTCTCAAGAAAGCGTACCCAAAGGATCCGTTTCCTTTACCACGCATAGATCAAGTAGTTGACTCGACCTCAGGGTGTGAAACCCTTTGCTTCCTTCATGCATACTACGGGTACCATCAGATCGCGATGAAGGAGTCTGACTAGCTCGTGAATTCTTTCATCACCCCCTTTGGATCATACTGCTATGTCACGATGTCGTTTGGTCTAAAAAACATGGGGGGTACATATTAGCGTTGCATGCTCAGGTGTTTCAGTGACCTCATCGGGTAGACCATCGAGGCTTACATGGATGACATTGTAGTCAAATCCAAACACACCGACAAGCTTGTGACCGACCTTGGGCTGACCTTCATGAAGCGCCAAGTGAATGACATCAAACTCAACCCCAAAAAATATATCTTCAGGGTTCCGAGGGGTATGCTGCTTGGGTTCATCATTTCCGAGAACGGCATCGAAGCCAACCCAAGAAAAATCTCGGCCATCATGAGAATGGGCCTAATATAGAACATAAAGGGGGTACAGTAGATCACGAGGTGCCTCACCACACTCAGCCACTTCATCTCATGTCTCTATGAATGAGGCCTCCCCCTCTACTGACTTTTGAAGAAAGCCGACTGCTTCGAGTGGACAGCCGAGGCCCAGGAGGCACTTGAAAAGCTCAAGTAGCTCCTGACAAAAACTTTGATCCTAGTCCCTCCAACCGAGGCAGAACCGCTCTTGCTCTACATCGCAGCTACCACGTAGGTGGTCAGTGCCGCCCTGGTGGTTGAGCGAGAGGAAGAGGGGCACACCCTCAAAGTACAATGTCCTATGTACTTCATTAGTAAGGTCTTGTTCGACTCCAAGACATGCTACCCCTAGATCCAAAAGCTTCTCTACGCTATCCTCATCACTAAGAGGAAGTTGTGTCACTACTTTGAGTCTCACCCAGTAACGATCGTGACATCCTTCCCCCTAGGTGAAGTTGTTCAAAACCAAGACGCCACGAGGAGGATCACGAAATGGGAAATCGAGTTGATGGGTCAGGGCATTTCGTATGTCCCTCGGACGGCCATCAAGTCCTAGGTGTTAGCTAACTTTGTGGCAGAATGGACCAAGGTCCATATGCCCCCGGCGACCGTCAACTAGGAGTACTAGATGATGTACTTCGATAGATCGCTGATGAAGAAGGGCATCGGTGTGGGCCTAATTTTCGTCTCACCTCCCGGGGTGTGGTTGAAATACATGGTCCACCTTCACTTCCCCGCCTCAAACAATGTGGTAGAATATGAGGCCCTCGTCAATGGCCTACACATTACCATAGAGTTGGGCATCCAATGGCTTGACATCTAAGGTGACTCCTAGCTGGTCATCCACCAGGTCATGAAGGAGTCGAGCTGCCATGACCCAAAGATGGCTGCATATTGCCAAGAAGTCCGCAAGCTGGAGGATAAGTTCGACTGCCTTGAGCTCAACCATATCCCCCGATGGCTCAACGAGGCATCCAACGAGCTAGCAAAGATGGCATCTGGCCAGGAGCCAGTCCCAGTTGGCATCTTTGCCAGCGACCAATACAAGCCCTTGGTTCACTGCGAAGAGCCAGAGCAGGCCGACTATAGGCTATCGGTTTCACCCGACCCCTCCGCCAAGGTCTTGGCGGCTGGGCGACTGTCGGCTCCTTCTGACCATTTTGGTTTGGGCTCAGGGGCTAGGGCCGATGACATGCTCCCCACCCTAGGCTCAGGGGTTGACCCCCTGTTGGCTCCATCTAATCCTGAGGTCATGGAGGTCGATGATGACCCAATGGGGGAAAGCCACGAGGATCCAGCGGTAGGGTCCGACCCCTTGCCTGACTAGAGGATCCCTTACCTCGATTGCCTCATCTGTGAGGTGCTCTCGATAGATAAGACGGAGGTTTGACGGCTCGCGTGCCGCGCTAAGTCCTTCTTCATCATCGAGGGAGAGCTCTACCAAAAAAGCCACACCAAGGTCTTGCAGCGCTGCATCCCTACCGAGCAAGGGAGCCAGCTGCTGGAAGATATCCACGGTGGGACCTGTGGACATCACGTTGCGCCAAGATCTCTCATTAGAAATGTATTTCGACAAGGCTTCCACTAGCTGACCGCCGTGGCCGATGCCGAGAAAATTGTACGCGCCTACGAAGGGTGCCAGTACTATGCTCGGCAAACACATTTACCAGCCCAAGCGCTCCAGATGATCCCCATCACATGGCCATTCGTGGTCTGGGGGCTTGATCTGGTCGGGCCCCTCAAGAAGGCACTTAGGGGAAACACACATCTACTTGTCACCATCGACAAGTTCTCGAAGTGGATAGAAGCGTGGCCGATCATCGAGATCAGATCCGAGCAAGCCGTGCTCTTCTTCTGCGACATCATCCATCGATTTGGAGTGCCGAAATCAATCATCACCGACAATGGCACATAGTTTATCGGCAAAAAAAATTCCTCAGGTTCTACGATGAGTACCGCATTCATGTTGACTAGGCTGCTGTGGTGCACCCCCACATGAACGGGCAAGTCGAGAGCGCGAATGACATGGTTCTGCAGGGGATCAAGCCTAGAATTTTTGACAAACTCAACAAGTTTGGTGAGCGATGGGTCACAGTGAATAGCCTACTAAAAATTTCTACAACAACACTTAACAAACCAGTTAGACAATTATGAAGTGAAAGCAAGTGTTGTGCTAGCCTACTAAAATTGCAAGCCACCTACCACAATTCTAGTTTATATAGTTTCTATCCACACAATAGCTATGACACTACACTAAGTTAGTGTGCTCTCAAAAGCTAACTAAAGAGCTACACTAACCAAACTAACAAGCTCTCACAACTAGCTACACTAAAGAGCTTGACAACTAGTTTGCGGTAATGTAAAGAGAGTGAGCAATTTGTTTATACCACCGTGTCGAAGAAGGAGTCAAACAATCACAAGAATGAATACCAATGAAGACCAATCACCTCGGAATCAAATGATGAACACAATGATTTTTTACCGAGGTTCTCTTGCTTGCTGGCAAGCTACTCCTTGTTGTGGTGATTCACTAACTTGGAGGTTCACGCGCTAATTGGCATCACACGCCAAACCCTTAATAGTGTGCCATAGAACCAACACAAGATAAGGATCACACAAGCCACGAGCAATTCACTAGAGTACCTTTTGGCTCTCCGCTAGGAAAAGGTCAAGAACCCCTCACAATCACCACGATCGGAGCTGGAGACAATCACCAACCTCTGCTCGATGATCTTTGCTGCTCCAAGCTGTCTAGGTGGCGACAACCACCAAGAGTAACAAACGAATCCCGCAGCGAAACACGAACATCAAGTGCCTCTAGATGCACTTGGATTCTCTCCCAATCTCACAAAGATGATGAATCAATGATGGAGATGAGTGGGAGGGCTTTGGCTAAGCTCCATGGGACTTAAATAGAAGCCCCACGAAATAGAGCCGTTGTACCCCTTCACTAGGCACACGGGGTGACCAGACGCTCCGATCATATTGACCGGACGTTGGACCTCAGCGTCCGGTCACGTGATGCATGCCATGTGTCCCATCTCTTCAAAGGTTGATCGCTCGATCTCAACGGTCAAGTGACGACCGGACACTAGACCTCAGTGTCCGGTCGTTTCTAGAAAGCATCCAGAAACAATTTTTCATGACCAGACGCATCCGATCATGCTCGACTAGACTCACCCAGCGTTCGGTCACTTGGCGTTTCCCCTGTGCATGACCATGTCAGTGTGACCAGACATAGGCAGCTAGTGTCCGGTCATTTCAGCACCAGCATCCGGTCGACGACCGACGCTGCGCTTCTTTTGCTGCTACTGGCCGGATGCGCCGGTCCTTTAGAGACCAGCATTCGGTCACTTACAGTGACCATGTTCACCTGAGTTTAGGGCGCCGGTGGCACCATCGCACTGTCCGCACTCAACGGGCGGACACTCCATCGGTGAAGTTTCTAACCCTTGCTCAAATGTGCCAACCACCAAGTGTATCACCTTGTGCACATGTGTTAGCATATTTTCACAAACATTTTCAAGGGTGTTAGCACTCTACTGGATCCTAAATGCATATGCAATGAGTTAGAGCATCTAGTGGCACTTTGATAACCGCATTTCGTTACAAGTTTCACCCCTCTTAATAGACGGCTATTGAACCTAAATGTGATCACACTCTCTAAGTGTATTGATCACCAAAACAAAATAGCTCCTACCATTTATACCTTTGCCTTGAGCCTTTTGTTTTTCTCTTTCTTCTTTTCAAGTCCAAGCACTAGATCATCACCATGGAATCACCATCATCATGTCATGATCTTCATTTGCTTCACCACTTGGAATGTGCAACCTATCTCATGATCACTTGATAAACTAGGTTAGCACTTAGGGTTTCATCAATTCACCAAAACCAAACTAGAGCTTTCAATCTCCCCCTTTTTGGCAATTGATGACAACCCTTTCACAAAGATATGAATTGAAATTCAATTGAATTCATGTTGCTTGCCCAAGCATATTTACCATGTGAAAAAGGATATGGACAAGTTTCATGAACCCCAAATGGTAGCAATTGCTCCCCCTACATATATTAGTTAGTTGATCTTTGTTGCCCACACTCTTAATGCAAATGTCCCCTTTTTGTTGGTGGTCTCTTATGAAATAGTGGCGGACATCAATGTGTTTTGTTCTTGCATTATTGAACTGGATTGTTGGTCAACTTGATTGCACTCTCATTGTCACATAGCAATGGCACTTTCTTGAACTTGATTCCAAAGTCACTCAAAGTGGCCTTCATCCAAAGTACTTGTGCACAATAACTACCGGCGGATATGTATTCGGCTTCGGCGGTTGATAATACAACACTATTTTGCTTCTTTGATGACCATGAAACATGTGATCTTCCCAACAATTCACATATGCTCGAGGTGCTCTTTCTTTTAACTTTGCATCCCGCATAATCCGAGTCGGAGTATCCAACTAGTTCAAACTTTGCTCCTTTGGGATACCACAAACCAACATTTTATGTATGCTTCAAGTACCTCAATATTCTCTTTATAGCCTTTAAATGACTTTCTCTTGGTGAGGCTTAAAATCTTGCACACATGCATAAACTAAACATGATATCCGACCTTGATGCGGTCACATAGAGTAGGCTACCAATCATAGACCGATACAATTTTTGATCCACCATGTTTCTACTTGCATCACTATCCAAGTTGCCATTTGTTCCCATTGGTGTGCTAATGGCCTTGCTATCACACATGCCAAACTTCTTGATCATGTCCTTGATATACTTGCCTTGACTCACAAATGTACCATTCTTCAATTGCTTGATTTGAAGACCAAGGAAGTAACTTAACTCTCCAATCATGGACATCTCAAACTCATTAGCCATCATCTTTCCAAACTCATCAAAAAAGTCTTGATTTGTTGATCCAAATATGATGTCATCAACATAGATTTGCAACACAAATAAATCTTTTCCAATCTTCTTGATGAAAAGAGTGGTGTCAACCTTATCCATCATGAACCCTTTAGAGAGTAGGAAGTCCCTTAATCTCTCAAACCATGCTCTAGGTGCTTGCTTCAAGCCATACAATGCCTTCTTCAACTTGTACCCATGGTCGGGCTTCTTGTCATCTTCAAAACCGGGAGGTTGTTCAACATATACTTCTTCATTGATGTAACCATTGAGAAATGCACTCTTAACATCCATTTGGTAGAGCTTGATATTGTGGGCACAAGCATAGGCTAGCAAGTTTCTAATTGCTTCCAATCTATCAACCGGGGCGTATGTTTCTCCAAAGTCAAGACCTTTAACTTGTGTATAGCCTTATGCTACCAATCTTGCTTTGTTCCTTACTACTATCCCATCTTGATCTTGCTTGTTTCTAAAGACCCATTTGGTTCCAATCACATTATGTCCCTTTGGTCTCTCTACTAATTCCCATACTTGATTTCTTGTGAAGTTATTCAATTCTTCATGCATAGCATTCACCCAATCAACATCCTTCAATGCTTCATCTATCTTCTTTGGTTCAATGGATGACACAAATGAGAAATACTCACAAAATGAAGTCAATCTTGATCTTGTTTGCACACCTCTAGAGATATCACCAATTATAGTGTCCAATGGATGATCCCTTGCAATATTTGTTTGTTGGAACATTGGAACTTGATTGCTTGCACTTGCTTGATCATTGGGTTGAGATGATGTACTAGCCACTTGATCTTGTTCATTATCATGAGAGCCACTTGCACTAGCTTGATTTGTATCATCTTGCACATTTGAGTTAGAGAGCACTTGCACTTTATCATCTTCATCATCATTCACTTGCATAGGCCTCAATTCACTAACATCCATGTTCTTTATGGCATTTGAAAGTTGAATGCCTCTAACATCTTCCATGTTCTCATTCTCTACTTGTGAACCCTTGGTTTCATCAAATTCAACATCATGAACTTTCTCAAGAGTACCACTATCCAAATTCCAAACTCTATATTCTTTGCTTGTAGTGGAATAACCAAGTAGGAATCCTTCATCACATTTCTTGTCAAACTTGCCCAATCTAGTGCCTTTCTTTAAGATATAGCATTTGCAACCAAAGACCCAAAAATATGCAATGTTGGGCTTTCTACCATTCAAGAGCTCATATGGTGTCTTCTCTTTCAATGGATGACAATAAAGACTGTTGCTACAATAGCAAGCCGTGTTGATAGCTTCGGCCTAAAAAGATTGACTCACATTATACTCACTAAGCATAGACCTTGCCATATCAATGAGTGTTCTATTCTTCCTATCAACAAGGCCATTTGATTGTGGAATGTACTTGACCGAGAATTGATGTTTAATTCTAAATTCATCATACAACTCATCAATTCTAGTGTTCTTGAACTCACTACCATTGTCACTTCTAACTCTCTTGATGGTTGTTTCAAACTCATTGTGAATGCCCTTAACAAAAGATTTAAACATTGCAACCACATCACTCTTGTCCACTAGAAAGAATACCTATGTGTATCTAATGTAATCATCTACTATCACAAAGCCATATTTGTTACCACCAATGCTAGTGTATTGAGTTGGCCCAAACAAGTCCATGTGCAATAACTCAAATGCTTTACTAGTGCTCATCATGCTTTTCTTAGGATGGGTGTTTTCAACTTGTTTGCCGGCTTGACAAGAGCTACAAAGCTTATCCTTCTCAAACACAATATCTTTCAAGACTCTAACCAAGTCATGATTAACCAATCTATTCAATTGGTTCATTCCAACATGACCAAGCCTTCTATGTCATAATCAACCCATGCTAGACTTAGTGAACAGACATGTAGATAATTTAGCTTCACTAGCATTGAAATCAACCAAGTATAGGTTCTCATATCTAAAGCCTTTGAAGATCAAGTTAGAGCCGTCTACACTTATAATCTCTACATTATCTACCCCAAATATGCATTTGAATCCAAGATCACACAATTGAGCCACAGATAGCAAATTAAAATTCAAGCTCTCTACTAGCAACACATTGGATATGCTAAAGTCATTGGATATTGCAATCTTACTAAGCCCTTTGACCTTGCCTTTGCCATTATCACCAGATGTAATACTATCATAACCATCATTGTCATTGGTGTTGATTGAGTTGAACATTCTTGCATCACCGGTCATGTGTTGAGTGCACCCACTATCAAGAACCCAATACCTTCCTCTGGCTTTGTAATTGACCTATAAAAGAAGATCAATTCTTTTTAGGTACCCAAACTTGGTTGGGTCCTTGAAGGTTAGTTACTAAGCTCTTTGGTACCCAAATGACTTTCTTCTTTGAGCCCTTCCATGGTTTACCAATGAACTTAGCATTCATACTATCTATACCCTTAGTAAGCACATAGAAAGAATTAATCTTAATTGAGGATATATTAGCATTTTTGCTCTTGTTTTTGCATTCACGCTCTTTATGACCAACTTGCTTCTGGCACCTTCTTGACTCTTCCTTATTCTTGGATGAAGATTTGTTTCTTCTAGCACGGTACCCTTTCTTCATCATGAACTTGCCAAATTTCTTGACAAAGAGAGCCATCTTCTCATCATCATCATCATCCCATGAGCCATCATCTTCACTTCATGTTTCTTGCCTTGCCCTTGGATGATGTGGCTTTGAATGCCACACTCTTCTTCTTCTCATCTTTCTTCTCCATCTTTTCTTCCTTCTTATTATCATCTCTATATGTATCATCGGTCATTATATCTCCCAACACTAGGTTTGGTGTCATGGTGTCCAAACCACTCCTTACTAGAATAGTGACCAATGTGCCAAATCTTGAAGGTAAGCATCTTAAGAACTTGTGGGAGAAGTCCTTGACCTTTACCTCTTCTCCAAGTGCTTTGAGATCATTGACAAGCACTTAAAGCCTATGAAACATCTCCGGCACACTCTCATCCTCCTTCATCTTGAAGCTTGCAAACTTCTCTTTGAGAATATATGCTTTTGCACCCTTCATGGCTTGAGTGCCTTCAAATGATTCCTCCAATTTCTTCCACGCCTCATGAGCCATCTCAATATTCTTGATTTGCTCAAATGTTCTCTCATCAATTGCATCATGAATGGCACTTAGAGCAATGTCATTGTTTTGGAGAAGCACTTCTTTGGCCGCGGTGGGATTCTCTGGATCATCAATCTCAATTTTGGTTTCTATCACCTTCCACACTTTTCTATTGATTGACTTGATGTGTGTGGTCATCTTTGATTTCCAATACGGATAATTTGTGCCATCAAATTGGGGTGGCTTCTTGGTGTTGTTGATTTGAGTCATTTTTACACCGAAGGTTGTTAAGCCTCAAATCACGATGACCTCGGCTCCGATACCACTTGAAAGGTCCTAATGGCTAGAGGGGGGTGAATAGCCTATTAAAATTTTCTACAACAACACTTAACAAACCGGTTAGATAATTATGAAGCAAAAACAAGTGTTGTGCTAGCCTACTAAAAATGCAAGACACCTACCATAATTCTAGTTTATATAGTTTCTATCCACACAATAGCTATGACACTACACTAAGTTAGTGTGCTCTCAAAAGCTAACTAAAGAGCTACACTAACCAAACTAACAAGCTCTCACAACTAGCTACACTAAAGAGCTTGACAACTAGTTTGCGGTAATGTAAAGAGAGTGAGCAATTGTTTTATACCATCGTGTCAAAGAAGGAGCCAAACAATCACAAGAATGAATACCAATGAAGACCAATCACCTCAGAATCAAATGATGAACACAATGATTTTTTACCGAGGTTCACTTCTTGCCAGCAAGCTACTCCTCGTTGTGGCGATTCACTCACTTGAAGGTTCATGCGCTAATTGGCATCACACGCCAAACCCTCAATAGGGTGCCACACAATCAACACAAGATGAGGATCACACAAGCCATAAGTAATTCACTAGAGTATCTTTTGGCTCTCCGCCAGGAAAAAGTCAAGAACCCCTCACAATCACCACGATCAGAGCCGGAGACAATCACCATCCTCCGCTCGACGATCTTCGCTGCTCCAAGCCGTCTAGGTGGCGACAACCACCAAGAGTAACAAACGAATCCCGCAGTGAAACATGAACATCAAGTGCCTCTAAATGCAAACACTCAAGCAATGCACTTGGATTCTCTCCCAATCTCACAAAGATGATGAATCAATGATGGAGATGAGTGGGAGGGCTTTGGCTAAGCTCACAAGGTTGCTATATCAATACAAATGGCCAAGCTAGTGAGCTTGAGCCGGCCATGGGGCTTGAATAGAACCCCCACGAAATAGAGCCGTTGTACCCCTTCACTGGGCACAACACGGGGTGACCGGACGCTCCGGTCATATTGACCGGACGCTGGACCTCAGCGTTCGGTCACGTGATGCATGCCACGTGTCCCCTCTCTTCAAATGTTGATCACCTGATCTCAACTTTCAAGTGACGATCGGACGCAGCAGCTCAAAGTGACCGGACGCTGGACCTCAGCGTCCGGTCGTTTCTAGTAAGCATCCAGAAATGATTTTTCACGACCGGACGTGTCCAGTCATGCTCGACCAGACTCACCCAGTGTTCGGTCACTTGGCGTTTCCCCTATGCATGACCATGTTAGTGTGACCGAACGCAGCCAGCCAGCGTCCGATCATTTCAGCGCCAGCGTCTGGTCGATGACCGACGCTGCGCTTCTTCTACTGCTACTGACCAGACGCGCCGGTCCTTCAGAGACCAGCGTCTGGTCACTTATAGTGACCACGTTCACCATAGTTTAGGGCGCTAGTGAAGTTTCTAACTCTTGCTCAAATGTGCCAACCACCAAGTGTATCACCTTGTGCACATGTGTTAGCATATTTTCACAAACATTTTCAAGGGTGTTAGCACTCTACTAGATCCTAAATGCATATGCAATGAGTTAGAGCATCTAGTGGCACTTAAATAACCGCATTTTGATATGAGTTTCACCCCTCTTAATAGTACGACTATTGAACCTAAATGTGATCACACTCTCTAAGTGTCTTGATCACCAAAATAAAATAGCTCCTACCATTTATACCTTTGCCTTAAGCCTTTTGTTTTTCTCTTTCGTCTTTTCAAGTCCAAGCACTAGATCATCACCATGGAATCACCGTCATCATGTCATGATCTTCATTTGCTTCACCACTTGGAATGTGCTACCTATCTCATGATCACTTGATAAACTAGGTTAGCACTTAGGGTTTCATTAATTCACTAAAATCAAACTATAGCTTTCAGGAGCCTAAGGATAACCCCCAGCTGGGCGATCGACTACACGCCTTTCTTCATGGTTTATGGTGCCGAGGCGATCCTTCTGAGTGATCTCGACTATGGGGCGCCAAGGGTCATGATGTACAAGGAGCTGGAGGCCAAGGAGTTCCTCGAGGATGCCTTGGATCAGCTCAATGAAGCATGTGATGTTGCCCTCCTTCGCTCAGCCAAGTACCAGCAAGCGTTGCACCAATATCACAGCCGCCGAGTATGGGGCCGAGCCTTCAACTTCGGGGATCTAGTGCTCCGCCTCATCTAAAGCAACAAGGAACACCACAAGTTATCTCCGCCATGGGATGGGTCATACGTCATCGCAGAAGTACTCCGATCGGGCACCTACAAGCTCAAAACCATCGGCGGCCAAGTCTTCACCAATGCGTGGAACATTGAGCAACTACATCACTTTTAACCTTATCTCTTTTCCAAGTCATTAACATACTTATGTAAAATCATGTTTTTGAAATAAAAAGCACTTTCCCTTATCAGTTTCATTATCGCTTCCTCGGTTCTTAGTGACACCCGACCCCAAAAATGGCCAGGGGCTGAGCCTCACTCGGGGGCTGATATGGGAATACTCTTACTCAGAAACACCCTCTGCATCCGACCCTTTCCTACATTAAGGTTTAAAAAATAAAAGTTGTGAAAACTAAGTTTGAGTAAAACTGGGCGGACTGCTAAAAGACCTACGCCCCGATGGCTACGACGCTTTTGCTCTCTAGCGTGATCACAGTTTTTTCACCCGTGGCTTGAGCCAAGCAGACTCAACGTTGGAAGGGATTGGGTCGCATCAACTCGCTTTACATTTGAAATAAAAACTTGTTCATCACAAGTTCGCATCACACTCCTTTTCTACCATTAAAAAGGGACGAATGTTTAAAACAACAAAAAAATACTTGTTCATTACAAGTTGATGGCTCTATGGCCCAAATCCATCTAACTAACTAACCCCTTTGGGGGAGGACTATGTATTCTATTCTATTTGCTAGGTCTCGAGAAAGGGGAGCCACCACCGTCTCCATCTCCTCCAACTCCTGGTCTTCATAACTGGGTGCATTGCCATGGCTCATCGCCTGCAGATCAATGTTGTCCCCATAATGGGAACGAGCTATCGTAAAGGACTGGTTGATGCTAGCACAAAGAGCATCCCTCTCGAGCTGGCGCGCCCGTTCTATGATCTAGGTGACGCACGCCACGAATGAGCTGGTCTCCTCCGCCTTTGTCACGTCAAGGTCGTCGTAGACCACCATGATGGCAGTAGTCAGCATATTGAGCTCACCACCCACTGCCTAGAGATTCGTCTTCACTTTGGCGAGCTCCTTTTGTAGGCTCTGCACCATCGCATTGGCTTGGGCTAGGTCCATAGCGAGCCCGACAGAGATGTTCTCGGCCTCCAGCCTACCGTCCCACTCCCTTCTGAGCTCGGCCTAGACGGAGCCGACCTTCTGCTGCGCATCATCGCACTCTCGACAGGCCTGGTCATGCTCTTGGAAAGCCTAGTCATGCTCCTCACGAGCTACACCACACTCCAAGTGGAGCCTCTCTGTGGTCTGGGACAGACCGTCCCGCTCCTTGCGCAGCTGCTCGACTGTTGTGGCACCTTGGCTTGCCTTCATCTCTAGGGTCGTGAACCTCTCCTTGGCCTTCTGCTTCAGATCCCCTTCCCTATCAACCTCGCCCAAGAGGTCGAGGATCCGTTGGTGGGTTTCGGCGTCCTTCTAGAGCATCTCATCCCGCTCCTTCTTAACCCTTGTGGCTTCTTCGTCATCCTCGCACGACCTCACCGATAGATCCACAAATGCCTTCTTAGCCTCGTCGGCATCCCGATGGGCCTCTACCACCCGCGTTCGAAGATTGGCCGCCTCCTCGGCGAGGGGAGTCAGCTCAACCACCATCTGTTGGGTGGCAGCAAGCTGTCCTATCACCTCCCCGCATAGCCACGCGTCCTCAACAAGGTGATCCCAAGCTTCCTTCTATTGGTGAAGGAACTAGGATTTCCCCCGTCTGCGAGCTATAAGGGACTGTAGGGAGACGATGGTCTAGATATAGGAAAAAATAGAGGAAGAGAAGGGTGAGAAGCAAGACTGAGCAATACTCGGCCAGAGGGAACAACGACGTCGCACAGTGCGCCCGTGGCGTTATTCGGGGCCTCGAGCATGGATGTGACCCCTATGTTGAGGCTCTCTCGCTCTAAGCTCTCTACAGTGTCATCGAGGGTGAAGAGCATCGATGCCTGGTCCTACAGATCCATCCACCAGAGAAGGGGCATGCCCCGCGCTGGTGAGCCACCGCTCACCGAGGTCAGGGTGAAGGATGACTCCTCGCTGGCCCCAAGCGCCGCTGATCCCTCTCTCCATGATGCCTCCACCAGGATGCCTCCTCCGACGATAGAAGGGGTCAGTGGTGTGGACGCGAGCCCCTCCCCCAGCACCATGACTTCTGGGGACCCCTTGGCCACATCCCCCTCCATCCGATCCATGTCGAGCCCCATCGCTTGGGCCACCGATGGCACGGGTCGCGCTGATACCTCAGGCGACGCTGCGGTCATGCCCGGCTGTGACCCATCTGTCATGAGTGCCGCCACCTCCACCTGCGTTGGTGGGGTCACGACTAGCTGTGTCACCCCTGCCATGGTCGGTGCCACAAGCATGGTCGGTAGCTCCATCCGCCCCGTTGTCGACAACGGTATCATGGCCGTGCTCGGCCGCTCCATGACCATCGAGGGCGCTCCTTGTGTGCCCATGTCCGCCTATCCTACCAAGGGCAATGGCTTCGCCATGGGCGACACCTGACTGGCCAGCGACATGGCCACACCGGCGCCGCTCCCGCCCGATCTGGGCGTGACGCCAGCCGACGGTCACCGCCCCGATTGGAGGGCGATGTTCTTCTTTGGCACCAGCGCCAAAGGAGTCTGATGCCTGCCGGCGCTGCAAGGGGCAAAAACATAAGTCACAATGAAGTTCGATTAAAATAGGAAAAACAGAGGAGTTGATAGCTCACCTTAGCGCCACTAGGCGATAGATGCATTTGGGGGAGGAATCTCCCAACCCCTGCTCCATCTCGTTAGTACGAGGCAATTTCAAGCCTGCCCTTTGCTCCTGGAAAGAAGGGCTCGCCCCTGATGGCTCCTGGGGCGCATCAGTAGAGACACCCGCCTCTATTGGTTCCTAGAGGGCATCATCGGAATGGCTAGCCCCCAATGGCTCCACAGACGTGCCCTCACCTTCGAGGAACAGGAAAGGTCCCGATGCCTACAAGGACGAACCGATACCTGTCAGCACATCCTCGTTCTCTAGGTTGTCCCACTCGATATCGTTGGCTACCATTTCTCCTTCTCCATCCCCTCATCATTGTTGTCATCGTCATCGTCATCATTGTCATCAGTGTCCTCCCCTCATTCCCACGCCCATAGCTTCCGCTCCTCCTCTCTCTTCCTGTCCTCCTTCGTGTTCTTTAGACACTCGCTCTTAGTGCGATTCGCCTCCCTCATGGCTGGGTCCCTTGGCAGCGATGTCGGGTGATCCGTGAGGATGAGGTCCCTCGGCTGGCCCCGCCCCTCTCAAAGTCAGTCTCATAGTGTCGACAAATCAATTGAGGAAGGAGAGGCAGGAGAAAGGAAAACTTACGAATACAATGTAGCCTAGTTTTGACCGCATCGAGGGATGCCCCAGCACTGGGTCGACGAAGTCAAGGGTAGCACCCGCGTTGTCTCACAAGGGCTCCATTGCCTCCTTGATGCGTTGCGTGATCTCAGAGTTGGGGAGCGCCCCCTCGACGAGCGTCGTTCCATCGAACGACGCCTCGAGCGCCATCACATATAGTGGGAGCGCGCGCATCATCAATGGTGCCACCCTCCTTGCGTGGTAAGCCCTGATGACGCCTGACCCTTTCAGGCCATTCTCCTTTAGGATCCAGATGGTGGCGATGTGGTCTCGGATCCTCTTCTTATCCTTGTCCAGGACGCCCCACTTTCTTTATGGCTCCGGGGCCTCTTAGATCAGGCGCCCGGTGAACTTCGATAGAGGGGCAGCGACATTGTTCTTGAGGTAGAACCACTGCGAGTGCCACCCCTTGTTGGACATCGAGAGCCACATGGACAGGTACTCGCTGGCTTAGTTGTTTTGAAATTAGATGCTGGCGCACCCTATCAGCATATGTAGCTTCTACTTGTCGCCCCTCTCCCTCTTCTTCTGGAGGTTGACAGCAAAGAAGTACCCCCACAAGTAGAAGTGAGCCCTGATCCCCAGGAGTCCTTCGCACAGCACGACGAACGCCGTCATGTGCTAGATCCCGTTGGGATTGAGATGTTGTAGCTCAATCTTGAAGAAATGTAACAGCCCCCGGAGGAATTTATGGGTGGGGGTCGTGAGCCCACGCTCATGGAAGTAGGCGAACGACACCACATAGCCGTCGGGCGGGCCATGACGATTCCTCCTCGCTGGGCAGCAACCACTCCACGGCCACGGTCCACGCATAGAGGAGGCTGCCATGGATGAGGCCCTCCATGCATATAAAGGAGATGTTAGAGCAGCACCATGGATCCATTGGAGGCGGGGGGCGGATGACTGCGAGCTCAATAGAGGTGAGGATGCGGAGGTAGGAAACCCTAGCATTGGCGGTGGTGGCATAGCTATGGAGCGACGACAGGTGTGCGGAAACCAACCGCCCTCCTAGATCTTCACGTTCGCCGCATCCTGTCACCACGTCTCATCACGGGGCGTGCGCACGCAACCTCTGGCCACCCCCTCGAAGGACGTGTTGGATTTTTTGCCTTCCTAAACAGACCACGACCCGTTATAGGTAAGTGGGATACGAAGCTGAAAACGCTCCTATGGCCCATCCAGGCCCAAGAGTTTGAAGGTTAGCCCATTAACAGGTTCGACAACCACTCAGAGCAACCAAAGAGTGAGAGGTGGAAAGGGATGGGCCCGCTAGCGGCCAATACCTAGGCACACAAGCGCCAGGGGCGTCCTGGGCCACGTTCGAGTCTCGACTGTGTGCTGCCCATGGTTTCTCCTCGAAGAGAGGCAATGAGCCCCTGGGACCGGCTGAACGGGCCCGGGAACTATATGGGCTGACCACCGGGAGTTAGGAGTCGGTCACCAGCTGACGCATGCTGGGTCCTCATGAATGGAAACTAGGGCTCCACTCGAATTAACTCGGTAATAGCTCACTGAGCACCATGGTTCGCCCAACGAGGGAAAACATGGCACGGCTTGACCCCTCCGTTTTCTCGAGAAAACACGTGAGGGAAAATGAACACACAGGCGAGCTGACCCCTCGATCGGAACCCCGCTACGCGTGGGGGCTCAGGGGCTCGGCCTTGCAAAGAGACCCTATGCGCGGTCGCATATGAACCTTAAGTCAATCACCAGGGGAAACCTCACGTGTTGCAACAAGCAAGGGCGCCTGCTAGAGTCCATCCACGCAAGAAAGCCTAAAAAGGAGTATCCAACTCCTCCGCAGGCTCAGGGCTACTGTCGGGTACCAATATTATGGTACCCGAAGAGGAAAGGCTAATGATTATCAACACTAATTTGCCCGAGCAACCAAGTGCATGACTACGGCTTCAACTGGCCCTAGTGGGTAGGTCCCGCTTCGTCCGACAGCTAAGGCGCAGGTCTCACCTCGACCGACCCCAAGGGCGTGGCCTCCGTGCCGCCCGACTCCAAGGTCAAAACTTCTAACACCGGGCTAGAAGCAGGCACGTCTTGACATGACCATGGCCATGACAGGCCACTCTCGGGGATTCACATCGCCAACAGTGATAAATGTGTGGTCACTGTGCTGTCTACTCCCCGTACGGCCGCTGACCGGCATGTTGGTTCATCACATCGTCCGCTAGGACAGGATGGGACGCCACGACCGGCTGTTGACGCCAAGGCATGACACCAGTGGTGAACTAGAGCCCGGTGTGGAGCCGTCCCCATCACCGTCTACAGCATCGGCAGGACCCGCATAAAGAAGAAGGACCCAGTGGTCCTAGAGACCACCTTCTCCCTGGCTTTGCTCCTTCTTTCTCTCTGTAATCGGCGCCTTCCCTTCACCTATAAAAGGGGAAGTAGGACGCCCCATGAGGGGTAGACGAATAGAGAGAGCGAACACACAGCATAAGGAGCACACAGCTGAACAAGCCCAGCAACACTCCATTTTATTCGTTCTTTTCATCAGAGACTTGGGAACTTCTCTCTCTCTTGCCCGTTTGTAACCCCTACTATAAACTTTAAGTGCCGATAACACGAGCAGCAGCAAACTGGACGTAGGGACGTTTCATTTGAACCAGTATAAACCTTTGTGTCCTCTGAACACACCATTCGAGCCAGACGCCCAATCTAGAAATTTACTACTTGATGACTCGAAACACCGACAGTACTTTTTCAGCGAACGAACAATATTTTTCTCTCACAACAAATCAGCCAACAATACTTTCAGCCCTAGCTTATCAGCCAAGCGAACAGGGCATTGATTGTTTATTCGGGAAGAGTCGACTCCGAAACGTGAATTGATTTTTCTCTCTCTTCTCCGTGAGTCTCCTGCTCTAGTGGTTGAGTCGACTCATTCAGCCTCCATGTCACGCGATGAGTCGCTTTTTTCTCCCCACTAGAGAAGCCCTAAGAAAACGACCGGCGCGACCGTTATGAACGTGCGCTGCAAACTCAGAAATGTATTCTTAAAGCTTATAAACGTAAGTTACATTTCTTGACAAATTTAATAGCCACTCATACATTTAACTTAATAAAAATACCTTTTTATCTATCCTATACATTATTATACTCCATTCATAGTCTATTCGTCCCAAAATAAATATGTATACTTGTAATGATTTATCCCATAACAAATGTGTTTTTTTCATGAACCATCTAGTTTTACTATTCTTTTAAATCGTAATTATTATATGTTCAACTAATTTTTTATACAAATAATTTCACAGCAGTAATGCATGTTGACCTTTCCAAAATACTTATTTTAAAATGGTGATTACTATGAGTACTCCCTCATTTCCAATAAGAGAAGTGTCATTTTAGAACTGGGTACATGTTTAAGGACAAGTGGAAAAAGATCTTCATGCCCCTATATTGTAATCATTACTCTCTGGTCCCCACATGGCTCGAATTTTTTATATTTTAGCTCTTTTTCTGAAAGTTTCTCATAAATAGACCCCTGGTGGAAAGATTTCAGAATATGGACCCTTAGCTCGGCGCCATTGGTGCCGGCGCCAAGCTAACATGTCTCGGCGCCAGCGTCCCTGGCGCCGAGATCTTGGGCTCGACGTTGATGTGGCGCTGATTTGGTAGGCAGCTCGGCGCCATAAACGCTAGCGCGGAGCTCGGCGCCGTAGCTCCTAGCACTGAGCTCGGCGCCGTGGGCACTGGCGTCAAGCCTCCTTTCCACTCCCTCCCTCGCTATGCTGGTACTTTATTGCACGTAGCTTTTTCGGCAATAGGATGGCCGGACGACGGGTGGAAGAGTACTGTGCAGAAGTTGGAGCAGTTATCATGGCTCGTGGGATGGGTATGTACGTGCGATTACTACGTCCCTGCGTGTTTAGATTTTTTATTATCTGTACAGGTTGCGTCATGTCAATGCCACTCTACCCACTCCGTCCTGCGTGAGCGGTGCTCGACTGCCCACACCACGCGACAAGACCGCTGCTATAGTGGACGGGAGGAGGGAGGGGGGACGTGTGATGAGACAGAGCGAGACTATGAGGGCCCCACTTGGCGCCAGGCATGCTATCGTTACTGCTGCCATTTACTGTTGGACGGTGAAATAGTTGTTCGCTATAGTGGACGGTGAAATAGTTGTTCGCTATAGTGGACGGTGAAATAGTTGTTCGCTATAGTGGACGGTGAAATAGTTGTTCGCTCTCGTTGACATTACTGCTACCCTTTCCTGTTGGTGCTAGTCTCTCCTGCTTGGCGCCAGGCATGCTATCGTTCTACGTTTTGCGTGTACCTCTGCTATAAGCTTGTCCCTGTACCCCTTCCACGGTTCCACCTTTTACGTGTGTTTTGCCTCTTTCCCCTCTTGCTTTCTCTTGCCTCTTGTAAGTTGTTCGTCATTTGTGCTTACGCGTATGTTATCGTACTATGTTTAGGCCGACGTAAACCTTACCTAGTACTAATTAGCAAGTTACACAAAGCCTAATATACTGTATTTTAGAATAGGACTCTGTCATGCTACGTTTAGGCTGACGCAAACCAACCTAATATTAACTAGCAAGTTACACGAAACCTAATATACTGTAGTTTAGAATAGGACTTTGTGCCATCGTTATTAGACATAAGTTATTCTAACTCATATGAACATGTGTGATAATCCACATCAAATACGAGATACGGAGAACGCGATGACAGTTCAAAAAGTAAAAGAAGAGTAAAATAATTTGTCCTGTTCGCTTGGCTGATAAGTCATGACTGAAAGTACTGTTGGTTGATTTGTTGAGAGAAAAATACTGTTCGTTGGCTAAAAAAATACAGCTTATAAGCCAAGCGAACATGATGATTATTCTGTCTGTCTGTTTTTCCTTTCTACAATGCTCTTGCGCCCCTTTCTGTCTTATACGTGACACGGACTCACAACCTTGCTCTTATAAGTTAGAACCATACTCATATACGTATTGAAATAGATAATCCAACCATTACGTAAATCTCTGAGCTATAAGTTGTTAGGTTAATCGAGCGATAAGGTGTTCCGTTGCAACGTGCCAACATGTTTGCTATTATATACGTATGCTCGCTAGTGGTCTTCTTCAATTCACCTCAATCATTCTATACAGGTGGAATCATTATTACAGTGACTTACCCATGGATTTAGAAATCTACCCAGCTTTTAGCTATAATTCTAAGAACCACTACATACTCTACCTCCGTCCAAAAAAACTTGATGTTCTATGATTTTAGGATAGATTAGTGCTCAACGAAAATACCAATATACCCCTATTTATTGAAAGTGAAATATGCTAATTAAGGAATAAATCCCTTACTTAAGATTTGTCCAAATGTATTGTCTAAGAAAAAATATCAAGTTTTTTAGGATAATTTTTAAATCCCAGAGTTTTTTGGGCAAAGGAAGTACAACGCAACAACGACTTTCTCTCGCTAGCAATCAGACTTTCTTTATCAAGTTTTTTTGGACGAAGGAAGTACAACGCAACAACTATTGCTGTCCACTATAGCGGCGATCTCGCAGTCTCGCACTGTCCCATCACACGTCCCCCCTCCCTCCTCCCGACCACTATAGCGGCGGTCTTGTCGCGTGGTGTGGGTAGTCGAGCACCGCTCGCGCAGGATGGAGTGGGTAGAGTGACATTGACATGACGCGACCTGTACAGACAATAAAAAATCCAAACACGCAGGCACGTAATCGTACGTACATACCCATCCCACGAGCCACGACAACTGCTCCAACTTCTATACAGTACTCTTCCACCCGCCGTCTGGCCATCCTGTTGCCGAAAAAACTACGCGCAATAAAGTACCAGCATAGGGAGAGAGGGAGAGGAAAGGAGGCTCGGCGCTGAGCTCGGCGTCTGCGTTTATGGCGCCGAGCTGCCTGCCAAATCAGCGCCACGTCAACGTCGAGCCCAAGATCTCGGCGCCAGGGACGCTGGCGCCGAGACGTGTTAGCTCGGCACCAGCACCAATGACGCCGAGCTAAGAGTCCATATTCTTAAATCTTTCCTCCAGGGATCTATTTGTGAGAAACTTTTAAAAAATAGCTAAAATGTAAAAAATTCGATCGCATGGCGCATTCTCTCTCTTGCTCCTCCCCTCGTTCCTGATCCAGAACAAGATCGTTGGCGCGGGCCACGCCTAGGCGAGCACGCCTTCTCTCCGCCGCATGGGTTTGGGGACGGAGGAGGGGCGTCAGTGGAGGAGAGAAAAGGGTGGGTGCCAGATCTCGACGAAGGAGACACTACAAGAGATATAACCTTATGTGACGTTCCAATTATGTCGTAGAAAGTGAAAATTATACCGTATTTCACAATTTATGATGAATGCACGACGAAAATGCATTCGTCGCTTATTCTCCGTAGCTAAAGGTGTTATGCGACAAAACTAATATTATCGTCGTGATTTTACGACGATCATAGGTTTAGATTCCAATTAGAAGGATTAAACATGTGATAAATATAAAACTAATAGCATAAGTTGTGGCTAATTCGACATGAGCTGACAATAGATTAATTAGGTTTAATAGATTCGTCTTACGATTGAGTCACAACTTATGTAATTAGATTTATAATTATCTCATATTTAATCTTTCTAATTAGCATGTAAATATTCGATTCGATGAGGACTAAAGTTTAGTTGTGAGATCAAATGTCCTCTTAATTTACCGTTTCCCTAAAATTTGAGTGATGCTGGTGTTTACGCTGATATGTTATAAGCGGAAAACACGGATCACTGAAGAGTAGTAGCAGTGAAAAACGGGGCGAAAGCACATGGATGATCCTGTCCGTTGGGCGGAAGATACGAAGAAATCCGACCCCGCCACACCCACCGGTGACCTCTGTGGTTCGGGCTGTGGGCGGTGAGCTTATCGGGCCGCGGATAAGGATGAGATGCCTGACTCGTCCCGCGCACACTTCCTTATACGCTACTCAAATCTCGCCACGTGTGTAGTGGTCGCCTTTCGCTGCACGCTGGGTGGAGTAGTTCCGCTGCTTGGTGTTGGACGCCCCGTAGCGACGCACCGTGCGTAAGCGCTTACGTCATTAGCAATATTATACTCCCAGAAAAGTCGTACCAGTTGTTTGATAAAGACAGGCATCGAGCGTGACGTGCGGACAACTGCCACCACCTTGCGTGTGGAAAGAAAAGAAAGGGACGGCGGCCTTTGATGGCACCAAAGGACCAGATCCGGTCGGCGCCTTGTCACGGACCGAGACAGCTCAGTAGCTGTGTTTGGTTTTGTTTACTCCGTCCTTTTTTCTTTCCTCGTCACGCTGTATCTGACACTTCTGGGTGGGGCCTGCGAGCCAGCGACGCTGGTCATTGGTGCTTGCCGTGAGAGTGTGGTTTGGTTGGGACTCTCCGCCTCTCCCGCGTCCGGCCCTGGACTGGAATGAACGCTGCTGAGGGCTGGAGGGAGGGAGCCTGGCATGATGTAACCCGAGCGGCGAGCGGACCACAACCCGAACCCGACCAGCTCGCCCGATATTCTGAACTTCTTTTGCTACCCCTGATACGCAAGATATATACAACTTTGTTTTTTTCCTGAGCCTGGAGTAAGAGTTTTCCACTCCTTTTCGGTTGTCACTGTAAAAACTACTAATTACTGTAATCGTTCATCATTAAAACAAGTTTGGCCAAGTTTGTTAAACTTGGTCAAACAATCTGATGGACAAACTTGACGCAGAATTTCTGGAAGGTTTCGTTCGGTGTACCGCCCTGGAGAAAAAAATGACACGTTCGGTGCTTTACTTTTGTCATGCGGCTTACCGATCGACATTTGGAAATTCCGTAGGCTCTTTTCGTCACGGTAGGTCTGCGGTGTGCCGTCTTAATTAAAGTCATATAGCATTTCGTCACAATTTCCCTTCAAATGACACAATGGAGAGAACATGGGGTAGGCCACTTTTCTATAAATATAATCAGATTTAATAAAAAATTCGAGCGGCACGAACTCTATAGTGGTACTTTTTTTTTGAACGGAGCACCTACCTGCCCTACACATGCATTGTTTTGGTCCGTAGGTGGGGTACTACTGGGTGGGTCGTCGGAGACGCGCACTTTTTCATTTGGGTTTATTTCACTTCTAAGTTTATTTTTTATTAATAAATAATATTTTTTTCGTACTAAATCAATTAACGATATTTTTTTAATGATGATTTATCAGCCAGAGAAGCTCAAACGTGCTGTTGTCTCCATGGGCGCTAGTGGGCGTGAGGCCAGCTGGCAGCACAGGAGGGCCCACACGATGCAACGTGCATTGTCGACTTGTCGTCGATCAGACGATCGCGATCCGCACACCGCACCGAAGACTGTCGACAACAAACGAGTGGTTGTTTCGCCTGGTTCGGTAGCGACAAGAAATACAAAACCGAAACGAGCGCCAGATCTGTCCAATCAGTAGAGATGGTGGTAACAGGAAAACGGAGTCCACGAGGTCTTCTTTATTCATGAAAAGAAGAAAAAAAATGAAAACTCTGACAACTGACTACTCCAGTATACGTAAAAGGTACACCGGCGGACCAACTACGCTCTTCAAATGCGAAAAGTGGGCCGGCCCAATTGACTTGGTCATTGACGCGCATTCTCATACAAAAGTCACCGGTCGAGTTTGCACTCTGTTCAGAGCAAAGAACATCCAGCTTTTGAATGCTCACAGGTTGAATCTGAAAATAGACCAAGACCATGTTTAGTTCCACCAAATTCTCAACTTTGACACTATGTAAAAAGAAGATTTCCCATCACATCAAACTTACGGTATATGCATGGAGTACTAAATATTGACGAAATAAAAAACTAATTGCACAGTTTGGTTGTACTTTACGAGACGAACGATTTGAGCCTAATTAGTCAGCGATTGGATAACTAATTGCACAGCTACAGTGCGTTTCCGGCGGAACTAAACGTGGCCCAAGAAAGGGATAAACTTTCATTTTCCATCTAGACCAAATCCTGCATCCCGATACTGCAGGTGAGACCATTCTTATACAGCAGCAGGTAAGCACTTAATATGTTTCGTAATCTGACTTGGACTCTTAGTATATCGTTTTTAAGACTGTTGTTTAAAGATTACTGGTAGTAGAACGACTTCAATTTTCTCCCCGCCTATATATATAACTCAAAGCGGTATGTTTTCTTTTTGGTTTTTGCCTATTTACCCAATAATATGCCCTCACTCTTTAATGTCGCGCTTTTACAACAAAAAAAATGTTTCCCCAAGAGTATTCTGTACAGTATATTGTGCCGGTGCCGGGCACGACCAAGGCTGCTGCCTGCTTCTCAGTTCTTTCCTTGTTATCGGAGGGTGATGGACGTGTGCAGCTCAGCAGCTCTCATGTTCTTTCTCCTTAAGGAATGCACTAATTGACACCACTCCAAAATATTGAAATACACGGCATTTGTTTTCAGAACAAGCAAAGTAAATTTTCTTTTCTGGGAAACACAACGATTACATTTTAGCAACAAAAACAAGTCACCTACTCCTACATACTAGGCTAGCGTTAGCAAAGCCCTTTTACATGACTCGCTGAATCCTAAACAGCAACAACTATTCCCACACCATTTGTGTATTGTGATTCAGTACAGATACTAGACAGAGCAATGTGCAACAATTTGTATCATTGGCTAACGGCAACACGATAAACTTTCTGGTCCAACCACTCCAAGGTGAGTAGCGGAATGTGAAAAATGAGGAGGTAATATATATAATTACGCAAATAGACACTCATCATACTTAAGTTTGAATATATCTATGTAAACACTATTGATGTAGTAGCAAGGTTTCAGAATTGTAGTCCCTCGTTGCAAAGGACGAATATTACCACATTTAACACGTCAATTATACCAAAGAAGCATCACATGCCGATCATGCAAAATGTTCAGAGACTTCAAGCAGCTCATATCTTTGTTTTCTACAATTATTTCAGGAACCTCATGAGTAAACCCACTGCAAACAAGATATGTAGGTTCTGTCATTACATGCTCGAGACAGCAAGGCGCATTTTTTCAATATCATTACATGTGGAAGGGCAGGAAATTTTGCCTCTTACATTTATCCTTGTTCATCTGCCTTACTTTCATTTTCTTTACACTAATACCTTTGAGTTTGAGTAAGCATTATGTCCCAAAGTGAGGTTCCAGGAGGCATCAAACAGCTTCTGCATATCCCAGATTCAAGATGTTCCCCTGCTCTGTTACCCTCTCTCAGCATGATATCCAATAGAAAAGAATAAACGATCCATATCATCATTAGACAATACCTGGTTTGATATCGCAGATTCAAGATGCTCCCCCCGCACTTCAGTTTCCCTCTCTTGGCATGATATCCGATAGAAAAGAATGAACAATCCATATCATCACCATACAATACCTGATTTGATCATGAATTTGAATACAATTGTTCCCTAGTTTTGTCTGGAAGTTCACTGCAGACAAATGTGCATGCCAGATTGCCAGTTGTGTCAAGATGAAGGGTGCTGCTCAACATGGTTCGCGCCTCACCGGATTTGCAGAAACATCGCAACCATAATGGCAAATATCGCAGCTCCAAATGTTGCTGATGCAGTCCAATCTAGTATAGTTGTGGCAGCAGCAAGGCTAGTACTGGTTGGATCTGGCTTGATAGTGAGCAAAGTGAGAACAAACCCAGACATAAATGCTGATATCAGTAAGATGATGCAAGCCTTCAGATATTGTATCTTGTCATGGCCATGAAGGAAACCTCCAAAGATACTGATAATTGCCATAAATGACCACATGGTGACTTTGGTCCCCTTATCAGCCTTCCAATTAAACTGCTCCATCAGGTACTCATTGGAATTATTGTTTCTGTGTACACGGACACTGTGCTCAGGGAACAGGTAGATAGCAGAAGCAAAAGCCAAAGGCAGGAATGCAGCAAAGGTCCAGAACTCAACTATAGCAAAAACTTCTGCAAGGGCTGCACCAGCCAGCAATAAAAGCATAAATATAATTATGAACCACATTGCTTTAATGATGGATCCCCGAAGTCTTGAGTTGTTGATCTCTAGTACCTTCGTCCGGATCTCCATTGAGAGAAGGCCCAAGATGCCAGTAGTAAACAAGATGAAGATGGCAGCGAGGACGGCACCCTTAGTGCTTCCTGAATAACCTGTGATGTTGTAGTTAACCACCAAGGCAACCAAACCACCAAACGCAGAGTTGCTGATGGCTGAAATAAACTTGAAGGTTGCCTCTAATTACTCCTTGTGCTCATTGTCCACTTGTTCGCCGCTGCCCTCAACGTCGCGTCCAATGTACCATCGCAGCAAAGCAAGCGGTGTCATCACCAAACCAAGAATGATGAGGCCAATGTACCTATAGACCTTATACCCCGAAAGCACCAAGGAGCTAAGCAAAGTTAGCACAGGTAATATGCTGCACAACAAGGAAAGCCATTTGGAGGCCACAAGTTGGACATCAACAACAAGGTCTTCCTGGAGATCAAGGATGTTCTGACTCAGCAGCATCAAGGATAAACCACTGGTGAGACTTGCAAAGCCAAGAAGCATCGGGATGATGTAACGCATATTGTATGCTCCTCTGCCATCTGGAGAGAGGAAGTACCACGCCACCATCATGCTTGCAGTAGAGGCAGCAATGAAAGCACCAAACTCCCTGTTCTCCTTGGCTTTGGCTGCATGGCACAGTTCCTTGATTGCACTGATGCCTTCCTCGGCCTGCATCAGTTCAGTCCACATGACGATTCCTAAATGGTTTCTGGTAGTTCAAATTAATGTCAAGCTCAATACATTTTTCGAAATAAAAAAAACAACAGAGCTAGAAATCAGTAGTTGGTTATACTGTTTCAACCAGTGTGGTGCTTTACAAGGAAACAACACACTGTCATGATAGCCCAAAATGCTAACATCAAAAGACCACGAACCTTCTAGAAATTCTTAGGAGAAACAACGAAATGAATGTTAAAAGATGATAGCAGTTCCACATTAAAAGAAAAACAAAGTGATTTCCACCAAACACTACACTACCGGTACAACGATTCTACTCCCCCCATTCACAAAAGGACGCAATTCTCACTTTTCGAGGAGTCAAATGATTCGAAATTTGACCAAAGTTATATAAAAATTATACAAATAAGTACCACTATATTAATCATGAAATATATTTTTGTAGTAAACCTAGTTGGAGACAAATGTTAATAATATTCACTATAAACTTGGTCAAAGTTAAGCTAGTTTGAATTGCACATATCACATAGTTGCATTCTCTTGTGGACAGAGGGAGTAATTGCCAACAAAAGTGCAGCCAATATTATTATATAGAGCAAACAGTGATAAAAGGAATGTCCCAGTGCACAGCATGTCCAAGTTAGAAGATGAGCCACATATTCAACATGTAAGTTTCTGACAGATTATAGTGATATAAATAAAGTTAGAACTACCATAACTACAAGTTGAGATAAGAGTTGGACTGTTAGATAAAAAATATAAAGCTATTTTACTCTTTTTTCTAACAAAGAATGCAGCAAAAAGTCATGTGATCCTACTAGTCTCAATCTTTTTACAACCCAGGACCTTGGTGTCGTCAGGAACGAAACTTTGGTTACCAAAATTCATGATCCACTGCTATATTCAGCCGATCAAAATCAAGTTCGTCCCACAAATTCTTTGGTTCAAAATTCATCCGACCAAGATCAACTCCTCCCCCAACCCAAATTCTTGCCTACACCTGTAAACCAAGAGCGTCTGTGTATATCCACGTATTTGGATGAAATCAAAGTTCTTGAAATAATCAGATGGGGAACTGAATCGTCAGGCAATTCGGAATTTCGGATCATACCTGAAGAGGGGATTGACCTCCCATGGAGGGTGCATCAGACCTGCTAGGAGCCAAGGGATCTAGCTCGGCACCTACCCTACATCGCTAACAGCTCCCATCGCCGCCTCGTGCCTCCGTCGAGCTCGCGTTTCGTCCCCTTGATGATGCTTAATCCCCACGAGATAAAAATAACCTCTCCGACAGTAATCTACTCCTTCCCTCATCAGTCATCGCCACCGCCGCCGCCGCCGCCCCCGCTTGCTATATGGTGCATGCGCCCTGAGCCTACGGTTTCCCTCGCCGCCGACGGATCACATCGCTGCTCCTCTAGCGCTGCACCATTCACCAAAAACGAAGTTTTTTTTTTTGATGAACCGTAAACCGAAGGCATTTTTGTCCCATCCCATGTTTCCAGTTCAATATATTAAAGTCCCCTTTGGCACGGCTCATCCAAAACGGCTTCACCGGTGAAGCCAAAGGCGGTAAAACCAGAAAAACTAGCTTTTCTCGGCTTCTAGTTCATTTTAACCCCGGCTTACAAAACGACTTCACGCTATAGTGCCTCGATTTGCGCAAAATAGATGAAGCCGAAGCCGGCATAAGCCGTGCGCCCTAAAGTTCGTTCTTCGTTCGCCCAGCAGGCCAGCAGCAAGCACGCTGCCTGTCAGCCTGTAGTGCCCAACCCCTAGCGTCTGAAAATAAAGCCCACTTGTAATTGGGCCAAACTAGAAAAATAAGGAGCACGAGGCACGTCCTAGCACATCACTCTATATGTTTAGGCCGAATGGATCAATGTAAGCCCAAAGCCCAACAATTTTTTTTGTCTCTCTTTATATATATAAATTCTACCTTCTCTTTTATAGTTTTGTGCGCAAATTTCTTAAAAAACCACTTATATGGGTCCAAGCTATCTCAAGATTAAGCTACCCTTACTACTCTCTACATTAAAAAAAATATGGGATGTATTAGTATTTCAAACCAAACAAACAAACAATATAAATTTGACCAGCAATAATCAAATTATGCACATAGTTTAGTATGCAAAAGACGTATCACTAGATTTGTATTCCAAATATTTCAAAGGTTTGGTTTCATAGGAAATGAAATACAAGGTAATGGTTAGTCATACTTTAAAAGACTCATACAAAATATTTTTACAAGGTAATTTGAAATATCAGGTACCATTTTCTCAAAACATATTTTAAATATTAAATTTGAAAACCCGAATTACCTTGGTTAACTCGTATAAAATAATTCCTTGCAACAATTTTATTTTATCTTGTACTAGAACAAAGTTGTTTTTTGTCTAAATCTAATTACAAAAGGAGGGCGCTTGGCCAAGTATGAAGATGACACCTAATAAAAAGTCTACTCTCTTTTCTCTCACACACACCACGCACGCACGCACACACAACACACACGCATTCTAATAAATTGATGAAATGATCTAGAAGCATATTGACTGGTCGTTTACCGTTAGCACCCAAATAATGTTCCGGACACACAGGTGTCCCGATAGGGACTGGGACTTCCATTGAGCGAAGTCAGTTGCGATTTTCGAGTTTGGAAAAGAAACATATCTAGCTACTCCTACCTACTATCCTCGTAAAGTTTGCGTCCGTCTCAAAAGGACAGACCACAGCGACGTGACAACGAACTCTGATGATGAGTGCTAAAAAAAAGAGTCCGACGGCGACGCGCGCAGGCGAAATTCGGGACAGATCGCCGGAGGGAGAAGTAAGGTACGGCAGCGGATTCGCGCGCATACCTTAGTGAGTGACTTGGCTGATGGCGGCGGCGGCGGTGCAGCGGCGGCGGCCTTCTTCTCTATCTCGAGAGGCGGTGGCGAACCTGCAGCGAGCGCAAGTCAACTGTGAAAGGAAGCACTTACTAATTTAGAAGTAAATGGTCACGGCAAGGGCGAGGTGCTCACCTCCTCCGTTGGGCTGATGAGGCTGGACGGGAGCGGCACGCCCCTCTTCAGCCAGGGTCTGCCGGTGCTCGTCGTCGGTCATGGCCGCCATAACAAGCTGGCACAACAAGGAGAATGATTAGTGGGACATCTTTACGAGAATGGAAAAGAAAAATCGATTTTTAAATCAATCGTTTGTCAACTAAACGAAAGGGGGAAGCTAGCACCAGCTGGATCTAGTCTTTTCTTGCTGCGCTAGCTAGCTATGTGGGCACAGTCAAACGGTTCATGGAAAAGGCTCAGCCACAGCATCATGGAAAAGGTGCGATAAAAAGCATGAGCCTATCTACGGATGGACGGGGAACATGCGGTGGACCAAAAGGAGTAGCGGATCTGTGCCGGTAGATCCCAGCTGAATTCGGCACTCTACTCGTGTTCCTCATATGGGGAACAAAGGCAGGCCCGATGGAGACCAACTCGATGAACCCAAGCAAACACCCAACATGTGGTCTCATGTGGAATATCGCTCAGATTCACAGCCTCGAAATTCCCGTCCAACCAAGGTTAGTACTCCGTAACAGAAGACAAGAATTGAACAAAGGAATTCGAGGTCTCCAGGTTGGATGACAAGAGGTAGAGGTCGACACACACAGGAAGGACAAACTAGCTAGTGGCCCAATCAATCCACAAGAAAGCTCACCTGCAGCTGGGATGGATATGGATCGCCGTTCGCCGCAACCTGGGTCAAGCAAGAAGGCCGAGAGGGGCAGGCACAGCACAGGCTTTTATAGGTGCTGGTGGGCAGCCCGTGCACCACGAGTCCACGACGGTGCGCTTGCCACCACCTTGCGTGTGGAAAGAAAAGAAAGGGACGGGGGCCATTGATGGCAGCAAAGGACCAGATCCGGTCGGCGCCTTGTCCGTTGGCTCTGTACTGTTGCAGGGCGCGCCAGTGACGTTACGAGTTCCGAATGCAGAAGAAGTCGTACTTTTTGTCAGCGACTTGTCTGATCCTCCGAGACGGACAGGTGGTACTCCCTGTGTCTAAAAAAAGAATAATTCTCGCTTTCTTTAATTTTAACTAAATATATTTAATAAATTATTACTACCTCCTTTCTAAAAAAGAAAAAACTATGGATTACGTGCCACGTAAAGTGGTTCATGTTTGACCAAGTTTTTAGTAAATGGTATTTAAATTTCTGACTCTAAATTAATTTAGTATGAAAATACATTTCGTAATTAATCTAATGGTATTTACTTGACATCATAAATATTGATACTTTTTTATCTATAATTGATCAAACTTAAGGTACTAAAACGTGACACTGTGCAAAAATTATATTCTTTCTGGGACGGAGGGAGTAATATTTATGATATATAATTAGTATCTTTAGATAAATTGTTTAATATGCATTCATAATAAATTTATCGAGACATATAAATGTTATACGCATTTTTATAAACCTAATTAAAGTTGAAAAAATTTGACCTCCATAATTTCCATAGCGACCTTTTAGAACGAAGGGAGAGGTCGTCCCATAAAAATAGATACTATAAATTTATATTAGTCAATTTTTTTAAGTTTCGCTAGTTCTATAAAAATATTAGCAATATTTATATATCCAAATAAGCTCATTCTAAAATATATTCAATCATGTATCTAATAATACTAATTATGTAACAAATATATTAATATTTTTCTATATATTTAGTCAAATTTGAAAATATTTTACTTCTCAAAAAGTGAGAATGACGAAGAGAAAAATATAAATTAGTTATTTATAAAGAGGTAATGTCGTACGCTTACAATGATTTATATGTCTATATTTATACTTTTTCTATATAAACATATTAATTTTTTTTAAATTATACTCCCTCCGTCTAGGGAAACATGCAATTCTAGCATAGTATCACGTTTTAGTATCTTAAGTTTGACTAATTATAGATAAAAAATATTAATATTTATAATATCAAATAAATATCATTAGATTAATTACGAAATATATTTTCATAATAAATTAATTTGGAGTCATAAATACGAATAATATTTATTAAAAACTTGATCAAACGTGAATTACTTTTTCGAGCACGTAAACCATAGTGCCATGTTTTTTTTGACAGAGGGAGTATAAGCTCGTAAGTTGACTCCATTATTAGCCACTCACACAAATATGATGTAACTATAATGAAATAATATATTTGTGGGCCTGCCAACTTGGCCTAGCGGTTAAAATAAAGGAGCATCTCATCCTTAACGTCGACGTTCCCTCCTGCCCTCCGTGGCCATTCAAGGCACCTTCGCCTACACCTTAGAATTTTAGAGGATTTCAGTCTTGTAGGATAGTTTTCTATGCACCTTTTTGAACAAAAGAATTGAACAGTATAAAACTCCTTTAATCTCTGTTACATCGTAGGTTTAGATGCCAATTAAAAGGACTAAACATGTGATAAATATAAAACTAATAGCATAAGTTGTGGCTAATTCGACATGAGCTAACAATAGATTAATTAGGTTTAATAGATCCATCTTACGAGTTCGTCACGACTTATGTAATTAGATTTATAATTATCTCATATTTAATTCTTCTAATTAGCATGTAAATATTCGATTTGATGAGGACTAAAGTTTAGTTTTGAGATCAAATGTCCTCTTAATTTACTGTTTCGCTAAAATTTGACTGATACCGGTGTTTATGCTGATTTGTTATAAGCGGAAAACACGTATCACTGAAAAGCAGTAGTGGTGAAAAATGGGGCGAAAGCACGTGGATGGTCCTGTCCGTTGGGCGGAAGGTACGAGGATGGTTCAAGAAATCCGACCACGCCACACCCACCGGTGACCTCTGTGGTTCGGGCGGTGGGCAGTGAGCTTATCGGGCCACGGATGAAGATGAGATGCCTGACTCGTCCCGCGCACACTTCCTTATACGCTACTCAAATCTCGCCACGTGTGTAGTGGTCGCCTTTCGCTGCACGCTGGGTGGAGTAGTTCCGCTGTTTGGTGTTGGCCGCCCGTAGCGACGTACCGTGCGTAACGCTTACGTCATTCGCAATAGTATACGGAGTACGCCCCACCACTCTGTACTGTTGCAGGGCGCGCCACCGGTCGGTGACGTTACGAGTTCCGAATGCAGAAGAAGTCGTACTTTTTGGCAGCGATTTGTCTGATCCTCCGAGACGGACAGGTGGGCCTTGTTTAGATCACCTCCAAATTCCAAGTTTTTTCACTCTCTCCATTACATCAATTTTTAGCCGCTTGCATGGAGCATTAAATGTAGGTAAAAAAAATAACTAATTGCACAGTTTAGTTGGAAATCACGAGATGAATCTTTTGAGCTTAGTTGGTCCGCGATTGAACAATATTTATCAAATAAGATGAAAATGCTACTATTCATTGGGTTGCAATTTTTTGCAATCTAAACATGCCCGTGGTTATGGTTGAAAACGGGAACGGGAAATTCCCGTACCGACCGACACCGAATACCGAAAATCCTGACCGAATATCGTTTTCTCGGGAAAAAACGGATTCGGGAAGAAATCCGGGAAAATACGGCGAATCCGGTGTCGAAATCGGTTAGAGTGGTTTCCTGACCGAATTAGCGGATCCCGTATTTGTTCGGGAAACTACCGCAGGAAATTCCTGTTTTCAAGGCCTCCAGGCAAACGGCCCAACTCACCTCGCCGGCCCACCCAAACCCCACGTCGCGCAGCCACGTCCGTCGCCCAAACCCTGAAACCCCACGCCGCATTGCCGCACGCCGACTCGCCTAGTCGCCCGCACGCCGCAAACCCTAAGCACCCAAATCCCCAATCTTCGCCTCTTCGGCTTCGGCAGTCTCTCTCAACTCGCCCGCATGCCGCACGCCGCCGCCCACCGCAACTCGCCCGCGCCGCATTCCCTCCTCTCCGGCTCTCCCTCTCAGACTCTCAGTCTCTCTCAACTCTCAAGCGCCTCTCCAGCTCTCCTCTCCTAGGCTCTTGGCGCCTGGCGGCCTGGCCTCCCTCAGTCCCTCCTGGTGCCTTGCCTGGCGGCCTGGCCGTCCGACGAGGCGACAACAGATCCACGACTTGGGGGCTAGGGAGGCAGGCCGGACGCCAAGATGAAGCCACCACCAAGTGAGCAAGCTTCTGGTTCTGCATCTGCCTCATCCGCCTCCAAGCGCCGCCTCTTCCTGGAGCCACCCCCGCCGGTGAACAGCAACACCCTCGCGCCTTTTCCAATGGCAGGTAAAGATGTGTGAATTAGTGTATGTTTCATTTATTGGCAAAGATGTTAGATGTGTGAATCACTACATGGGATTGCTTGTTGTTAGGGATGAAACTAACAGATGAATATTGTCCCCTTGTGTTTTATTGCTTGTGTGTTAGATGAAACTATCAAACTAACAGATGCATGAGTAAAAGTAATTGAGTAAGGTCCAATTGCTACTGTCATTTTGATTCCCAAATGAATGTTTTAGATTCATATTGCAATTGCAACCAACAGATGCATGAGTAAAAGTAATTGAGTAAGGTCCAATTACTTTGGTCATTTTGATTCATACTGGTGTCTTAGATTCATATTGTTGTGTTCTATTCTTGTCTTGGCAGGATCTAAGAGGTCAAGTGAAAGCCCTGGTAATTGTGGTAAAGATCTTGGTATATGTCTGTCTGTATCATCTGCAAGTGCAACTCCTGCATCTAGTCCAAGTCAAGGTGGCAGTGTTGCTGCTGGTGGCAGTGGTTCAGGTTCAGGTGGTGCTGGTGGCAGTGGTTCAGGTGGTGCTGGCCTAGAAGGTGCTGGTGGCAGTGGTGCTGCCATTGCAAGTGACATACGTGCTGCTGGTGCGAGTGATCTAGGTGCTGCTGTTGCAAGTGACATAGGGGCTACTGGTGCAAGTGATAGAGGTTTTGTTGCTGCTGGAACAAGTACTGCAAGTGCAATCAGCGTTGATGGCGATGAGCCTGTGCAAGAGGGAGATGTACCTTGTGGAAAGAGGCGCAAGAGGTGTACATCCAATGTATGGCAGTACTTTACCAAGAAGAGAGTGGTCGTTGAGGATAATGGCAAGACATATGTTCAGATGTGGGCTTATTGTGATTGGCCCAAATGCAATCACAAGGGCAGATGTGAGAGCAACTACGGAACAACTGGATTTTGGACCCATCTGAGGGTGTCACATAGTATAGTGAAGGGCCAGCAGCAGCTCAAAGTGGAAAAAGATGGGGGGAAAGACATGACTGCTGTGGTACCATACAGGTATGATGAAGAGGCTAGCTTGAGAAAGTTTTACTTGGCAATAGTCATGCATGAGTACCCATTTAATATATCTGAGCATGAGTATTTTGTTGATTTCATCAAATCCTTGCGTCCTACCTTTCCAATCAGATCTCGTGTTACCATTAGGAAAGAAATTATGAACATGTTCTTAGCTGAAAAGGAGAGGTTGTATAGCATGTTCAAATCTGTCTCTTGTAGGTTTAGTGCCACCATGGACATGTGGACTTCAAATCAGAACAAGTCATACATGTGTGTAACTGTACATTGGATAGATGACAATTGGTATATCCAGAAAAGGATTGTGAACTTTGTGCATGTACAGGGCCGTCATACTGGTACAAAGCTCTCTGAGACATTTACTGAACTTATGGTTAAGTGGTATATTGACAAGAGAATGTTTGCTCTGACCTTGGACAATGCATCAGCAAATGAAGTAGCAGTCAAAGACATCATCTCTGATCTAAGGGCCAATGCTAGTTCAACGGCTTTGATATGTGATGGACTATTCTTCCATGTGAGGTGTGCTTGTCACATACTGAACCTTGTTGCTAGGGATGGTTTGAGTGTAATCACACCCACAATTGAGAATATTAGACAACTAGTTCTTGCTGTCAAGGGATCCCCATTGCAATGGGAGGAGCTCATGAAGCGTGCAACTGAGTGTGGACTGGATACAAACAAGGGTCTTTCACTTGATGTGTCAACCAGATGGAATTCCACGTATTTGATGCTTCGAGATGCTTTGTACTACAAGAATGCATTCATGAGGCTTAAATCATCAGATCGCCGTAGGTATGAAAAAATCACTCCTTCTCCTGGTGAATGGGCCATGGCATTTAAATTATTCCAATGCTTGAAGAAATTCTTTGATCTCACTGAACTGTTGTCTGGTACTTTATATCCAACTGCAAATCTGTTCTATAGAGGGTTTTGTGAGATAAAGATTTTACTAGATGAATGGTCTGTTTGTCAAGATATCACTATTAGTGCAATGGCTACTTCTATGAGTAGGAAGTTTGAAAAATATTGGAAGAAATCATCCACTACACTTGCTGTTGCCTGCTTTCTAGATCCTAGATATAAGAAAAGGCTTATTGAGTTCTACATGAGAAAATTCCATGGCATCTCATCTCAAGTTCATGTTGATGAACTTGTTGATGTCATGAAGAAATTGTACCAGTTCTATGCTGCTGCTGCTCCTTCATCTTCAAGGCCTAAAAGTGGATCAAATGATGCTAAGGATACAGATGACATGTTAGTGGACAGTGGAGATGATGAACTAGAGAACTTCTTGTATGAGTCTAGTGGGCATGGTGCTGATGATATGAATGAGCTGGACAAGTACATGGCAGATCCGCCTCTGAGGCTCAGTGGTCAGTTTGATATCTTGGCATGGTGGAAGAACCAGACCGATGAGTATCCTATTCTTTCAAAAATAGCTCGTGATTTGCTAGCTGTACAAGTCTCAACTGTGGCTTCTGAGTCTGCTTTTAGCGCTGGTGGACGTGTTGTTGATCCTTTCCGTAGCCGCCTTGACCCTGAAATGGTTGAAGCTTTGATATGCATGAAAGATTGGGTTGCTGCAGAAAGAAGAGGTTAGAAAAGCATCTTAGTTTTAGTTGTACAATATTTTATCATAATCATGTTTGCTGATATACGAGTCTTGGCTTACTTTGAATTTCAGATAAGAAGATTGGTTCTATTGTTGGTGATCTTGAAGTTATTGAGGCCCTTGTTTCAAAGCTGAACATTGAGGTATTGTCAATTGAGTTATCTAGTCATTTGGCTACATTGTTTGTTATATATATGTTGCAGTTGTATGTGGCTGGGGCTGTGTAGTGTACTAGATTACTAGTGTTTACTCTAGAGTTCTAATCTAGGGGAAAGGATAATAATTCTAGTATTTATACATCACTTGATAGACTATTAGCAACTGAACCGAAGGTTAGCTTCAAGCAACTGTGAGTTGGTAACTGAGCAGAAAAGTTCAAAGTAAGAAACAAACTGTTAGGAGTTTTTGGGAAATCTAAATAAGCACAACTTAGAAATCAAGTAAGCATGAAAACAAAAAAAAACTTACCTAGAAGTGAATTAACACCCTTAAATTAAAGCAACTTAAAAATAAAGATTCTATTAAACTTAAGAACTTTATGTGTCATGCATGTGCTACATATGCTTCCTACATATATCTTGATTCAGAATAACAGAGGGACAGAGCTTCACCCTTGTCTATGATTTTGCATATTAGTTGATAACTGGGTGTGGCCGGATCAGTTCTTTCCAACACTGATGCCTCCTATTTTTTTAGGACGACGATGTCGCGGACAGCGATGACGAAGGAGATGGACCACATGGAGATGATCTGGGCTTCTTTGACATGTAGTGTTGTCTGCTTATGCTCCTTCATCTATTGTGTGTTTGGCTGATGGCACTTGGCAGCTGGGCATGTTTTATTTTTAATTTGGACTTGTACTTGTGACTTTGTGAGTTGAGTGTTGGACCTGGACCATTGCCTGTGACTGTGAGTGAGTCGAGTGTTGGACTTGGACCATTGCCTGTGTGTGGTTGCCTTGCCTGCATGTGAACTGTGATGTACGGCTGTGAGTCTGTGACTTGTGTGCTATGTGATTGTTGCCTCATTGCCTGTGAACTGTGATGTACTGTGTGTGGTTGCTTCATTCTGATTCTGTGTTGCTTTCATAGTTTCATCCGTATATGCTTCAATGCATGGTTGCAATTATTGCGTCGAGCTAACTGTTTTAAGTGGTTACATGTATATCGATGTTTCCGTTTTGTGTTATCGATTCCCGATCGTAATCGACACGTTCCCGATCGAAGTATTCCGTTCCCGATATCCCGTAATATCGAATTCGTTTTCCCGTCCGGCTTTCCCGTTCCCGCCACCGTTCCCGGTCATATAATGCAGGAGCGGGAATGATTACGGTGTTTTCCCGACCGTTTTCAACCCTACCCGTGGTACTCCTGTGCCTAAAAAAAGGAATTCGAGTGGCACGAACTCTCTAGTGGTACTTTTTTTTTGAACGGAGCACCTACCTGCCCTACTCGCATGCATGTTTTGGTCCGTATAGGTGGGTACTACGCGTGGGTCGTGGGAGTCGGGATGGGGAGACATTCGCTGGTTGGTTTCTGAGCTGGTTTGGATTGACTGATACTAATTTATTATGAGAGAAAAATACTGTTGGGCCTTGTTTAGATTACCCCAAAATTCCAAGTTTTTTCACTCTCTCTCCATCACATCAATTTTTAGCCACTTGCATGGAGCATTAAATGTAGGTAAAAAAAAAAACTAATTGCACAGTTTAGTTGGAAATCACGAGATGAATCTTTTGAACTTAGTTGGTCCACGATTGGACAATATTTACCAAATAAGACGAAAGTGCTACTATTCATCGGGTTGAAATTTTTCTCAATCTAAACAAGGCCTTGGTTAACTGGTTTAGGCTGACTGAAATCAACAAGTAAACAGGGTGTTGGTTGTCTCCATGGGCGCTAGTGGGTGTGAGGCCAACTGGCAGCACAGGAGGGCCCACACGATGCAACGTGCATTGTCGACTTGTCGTCGATCAGACGATCGCGATCCGCACACCGCACCGAAGACTGTCGACAACAAACGAGTGGTTGTTTCGCCTGGTTCGGTAGCGACAAGAAATACAAAACCGAAACGAGCTCCAGATCTGTCGAATCAGTAGAGATGGTGGTAACAGGAAAACGGAGTCCACGAGTTCTTCTTTATTCATCTCGAGGGAAAAGAAAAAAAAAGAAAACTCTGACAACTGACTACTCCAGTATACGTAAAAGGTACACTGGCGCACCAACTACGCTCTTCAAATGCGAAAAGTGGGCCGGCCCAAAAGACTTGGTCATTGACATGCACTCTCATACTAAAGTCACCGGTCGAGTTTGCACTCTGTAGGCCTGTTCAGAGCAAAGAACATCCAGCTTTTGATTGCTCACAGGTTGAATCTGAAAATAGACCAAGAAAGGGATAAACTTTCTGTCGGTGTTTTGACCGGGGGATCCTCAACCAACTAGTGAATTTATGCTGCGTGTCCTCAATCCTGGATGATGATGCAAAGAGACACAAGGCTTATACTGGTTCAGGCGATTGGTGCCCTACGTCCAGTCTGAGAGGTCGATCTTGTATTCCTTGCACCGAAGTGCTCGTAGTAGGGGGTTACAAGCTGGGTGAGAGAGGGAGCCAGTCCCAGGTCTCGGCGTGGAGTGATGCGGACTGCTTGAGACGTTGCTCTCAGGCCACAGGGAAGTGTGCATGTTACAGAGTATTGCTTTTGGTGGATGCATGTCTCCTCCCCTAGAAATGGCCCAAGTCCTCTCCTTTTAAAGTTTGAAGGAAGGACAAGGGTAGTACATGTGCTAACTATACGGCGTCGTGCGAGCAGAGGCGGCGTGTCCGAGCCCTGTAGCCTGTTCCTGTGGCGGTGTGGTCGTCAGAGTGGTCCGTTCTCGGAGCGCTGGGGCGACGTGCTGGTCACATCCGATCCTGTGCGTCATGGGAGCTCCAGGACTGCCTCGGAGCGGGCGCGGCGGTCAGCGTGCGGGTCGCTGTGGATTGACTGCGCGCGATGCCGAGGCTCGGTTGGTGCCGAGGCCGAACCGCGGTGGGGGGTCTCGGCAGACGTGAATCCCGAGATAGCCAAGACCCTGGCGTAGAGTGCCGAGGCCCGGAGGGGGCGGTCGATCTGGTACGTTGGTTCGGAGGTGATGATGACCCTGGCCAGATTTCCCATGCCGCGTTGTCTTCGGGGCGGGAGTTACGGGGCACAGTGCAGTTCAGGCGCTTGATCGTGGGCACAGCGCCAGAACACAGTGGCCGGTAATCCCCGCTGCGCCTTATCCCAGCCGGTATGGCGTTGATGTGACTCCTTGTCTTGTCGGCCGCTCCGCGGTGTCGAGCCGTCGTCCGGCGGAGATTGCGGGAGTGGTTGACGCATTAATGGGACGTGACATGCTGTCGGGAAGGCTGGTCGAGGCGAGAGCGACGGGTTATTGTCAAGCCAGCCTCGAGCGATACGGAGAATAGCCGTCATGCTCGAGGCTGGACGCACGAGGCCTCGGGCGAGACGGAGATTGGGCTCCCTGCCGAGGCCTCTCGCGAGAGGCCTCGCGCGAGGTGGAGATTCTGTCAGGGTGCCGAGACCTCCCGTGCGAGGCCTCAGGTGAGGCGGAGAGCCGGTGGGCTTGGTGGGGGCTGGTGGTGAACCCATGGCTTACCTTCTAGCTTTGTTGTTGATGGGATTTAAGTGACTCTTTTGATGTACACTCGGGGTACCCCGTCTTATGGTACCCGACACTTTTTGTCGGATACCACAAGAAGGAGTACCCTAAGCAAGAACCAAAATAACTGCTTAGACCTTATAAATATCGAAGCCACGTAACAAGAACATGCCTCGGCCAATTCTCCGATTCGCTCGAGGCCCCCTCGCCGTAGGACCTCACCCCCGCCTCAGCCGAGGCCCCAAAACCGCAAGGCCTCGGACGAAGTACCAACGTCTCCGACTCGCCCGAGACCTCAAGGCCTCGGGCGAGTGACTAATCCTCCGACTCGCCCGAGACCCTGGACGCAAGACCTCGGTCGAGATGTCGACTCTCCGCCTCGCACGAGGCCGGCTCGGCAGCAACCTCATCGCCCCCATCCCAACAGACATCTCTGACAAAACGTCGCATCAAATTAATACGGCCAACCACTACCACGAATATCAGCCGCACGTCGTCACAGTACCACGGAGTGGCCGACAGGACACGGGACACGACTGAACAGGGGTTACCGGCACTGTGCTCTGCACTCTGCCCACAACTGACGCCCGTACCACACTGTGCTACCAACTCCTGCTCCGAGAACAACGCGGCGTGGGAAGACAGGTCCGGGTCGCTGTAATCTCGGAATCAGTGTACAGGAGCAATGGCACCCTCCAAGCCTCGGCAATCCGCTTCAGGGTCTCGGCAGCCTCGGGACTCGCGCCCGTTGAAGCCCCCTGTGGGCTCGGCCTCAGCACCAACTGAGTCTCGGCAACCTTGGGATTAGCGTCTGCCGAGCCCCCATGATGGCTCGGCCTCGGCGCCAACTGAGCTTCGACCCTCTACATCGTCAACGCACAAGCGACCGGCACGTCGCCCGCCATGCCCTGCGTCAAGCTGTCACTGGAGCCGCCACACCGCACAGATTGAGTGTGACCGGCACGTCGCTCCAGCACATCAAGGACAGGGCCGCTCCATCGACCATACCACTACAGTAGTAAGCTACAGGGCTCGGACGCGCCACCTTCGCCTACAGGATGCAGCATAGGAAAAACATGTATCACCACGGTCCCCCTTCGACTATAAAAGGGAGTGACCGGGGCCATTTCTAAGGGGGGCAGACAGACGAACTCATTCATAGGCTCAGGTAGATTCAGACACACGCTCCCTCGCTGCCTAAGAGCAACGTCTCAAGCAGCCCACACTGTTCCGTGTAGAGACTTGGGACCAGCTCCCTCTCTCGTCCAGCTTTTAAACCCCTATTACGAGCACTTCGGTACAAGGAATACAAGATCGACCTCCCTGACTGGACGTAGGGCACCCATTGCCCGAACCAGTATAAACCTTGTGTCTCTTTGCATCACCATCCGAAATTAGGGGCACGCAGCACAAATTCACTCGTTGATTAAGGACCCCCGATCCAAAACACCGACACTTTCATTTTCCATCTAGACCAAATCCTGCATCCCGATACTGCAGGTGAGACCATTCTTATACAGCAGCAGGTAAGCACTTAATATGTTTCTTAATCTGACTTGGACTCTTAGTATATCGTTTTTAAGACTGTTGTTTAAAGATTACTGGTAGTAGAACAACTTCAATTTTCTCCCCGCCTATATATATAACTCAAAGCGGTATGTGTTTCTTTTTTGGTTTTTGCCTATTTACCCAATAATATACCCTCACTCTTTAATGTCGCGCTTTAAAAAAAAACAGAAATGTTATACAACACATGTGTGTTTTAGACACATGGTCGTTGGGTAGACAAACTCGAAAAAAAAAATACCGCTTTCCCCAAGAGTATTCTCTACAGTATATTGTGCCGGTGCCGGGCACGACCCAGGCTGCTGCCTGCTTCTCAGTTCTTTCCTTATTATCGGAGGGTGATGGACGTGTGCAGCTCAGCAGCTCTCGTGTTCTTTCTCCGTAAGGAATGCACTAATTGACACCACTCCGAAATATTAGCAAGCCATCGTCGTCACGGCTTCACTTTCGGATTGTCTAGCCCTGACACCTCCACGCCGTAAACTGCAACAGCAGTGGCCGTAAACAACGCCACGGTGGACCAGACCAGCACCCGGGCGACTGGAGCCAGGATCGCCGTGGCGGAGCCTGGGGCCACCGAGAGCACCATGAACCCGAAGCCCGAGACGAACGCCGAGGTGAGGACGACCATGAGGACGCCGGTGGAGGTGGATCCCCACTTGTCGCGGTCTTCCTCTCCGAGCGCACCACCGAGGATGCTCATGATGCCTCCCAACGTCGCCGCCGTCACCTTTGTCGCGATGTCCTCGAGCGCCTTGATCCGGGCCTCCTCGCCGTCTCGGTCGTGGCGGACGACGACGATGCAGTGCCGGAGAAGGAAGCAGAGGACAGCTGCGAAGACTAACGGCGCGAAGGCCGCAAAAACGCGGTACCTCAGAACCACGAAGGCTGCCGCGAACGCGGCGCACGCCAGCGAGCAGAGCAGGAGCGCGTTGGCGAGCCTCATGGCCGTGGCGATGGCGAGGAGCCGCCGCCTGCTGCATCGTCGTCGTTGGTTGGTGACCACCTTCGACACCGTCAGCACGAACACGCCAAGGATAGCGGTCGTGAACGTGAAGAAGATGGCGGCGTGGGCGGCGCTTTCGACGGAGCCCGCCGCCGCGCCGGAGATCTTGGACGCGCTGAAGAGGACGCCGACGAGGCCCCCGAATGCCGAGTTCGTGATGCCGCATGTCGTCTTGGACGCCGCGTCCAGCTCCTCCTTGCCCTCGTCGTCGCACGCTGCGGCGGCCTCACCGCCGCCGCCGCCGTTATTCATGCGCCTGAGGAGCCACCAGTGCGCACCGGCGGCCGACAGGGTGACCGCCGTAACCACGGACAGTCCGATGTACAGGTACACACCGCCCGGCAGGAGCGCGAGTAGGCTGAGCAGCGTGAGCACCGACAGCACGGCGCATGCGGCGACCAGGCACTTGGCCGAGGTGCGGTGGCCACCCGAGACGAGGACTTGGCGGCCCATCATGTTCAGGCTGAGCAGCACGAGGGCCTTCCCGCTGAGGAAGGTGGCGAAGGACAGCAGCCGCGAGACGGTGAGGCGCACTGCATTGCCCGGGTGCCTGGCCTCCTTCGGGAGGAAGAGCCCACCCAGCAGCACGGCGATGCCGAAGACGGTGACCGCTGCTCCGACGTCCAGGTTCTCCTTGGCCTTGTGGCGTTGCTCCTCGCTCTCGCTGACAGCTGCGGTTGCAGTAGAGGCCGCCTCTGCCTGAAATGTAGGATACCAGGTGCTTTATTAGTCCAAACCGGCTGCTCCAACCCAACCTGCGCACATCGGCACATGCGTGGATGCGTCAGTTAGTGCATTTACCATGCAAGTTTATGTTTGGACAACAGATCTTAAAATAATTTTCCTACATCCAATTTGTTTAGATTTTTTTTCATATATTCAAATTAATTGTAATATCTTTTTATACATTGAATTTTCTTTTGGAATTTTAGCCTTTCTATATGGATAATTTACCACTCCATAAGAGCAGCGATTACCGTTGTTACTGTACCATCATTGAAGTGGACTGGTCTGGCAGATAAGTATTTAAATTCTTCATGTTTATTAGGCTGTACTTTTTAGGAACACACAAAGCTTTGGTTAATCAGTTACATATATTTGCCAAGAGTTTTGAGATATTTGAGCTCATCAAGGGTCAAGGCCGGTGTCCAGTCTAGTGAGAAGTCTGAGAAGTCAAGCCTTGTGTACTGTCCACTCCTCCTTAACCACTGCACGCGGTTGCTTTCCCAATCATCATTTCTGATCTTTCTGACCAACCAACATACCTACCTGGTCCTGATCCTGACTCCAGACTTCCTGTATCCTGACTGCGGCAGCGAGACGGACAGGTACAGTGAAGGTTGACTTTGTTCAGCTGACATCCCAGTTAGTCGTTGAATGAAATCTCTATCCACACTCCACATCGTTCGATCTGCAACAATCCGTTTGCTTTTGTGTCCGTCACGCGCGCATGCATGGTCATCATCGGTGCAGCTGATTATTACGCTTGTTCGCATGCATCGCGGGATTCCATTCCATCTTTGACGCGCGTGAAATTAGAAACCGGCCAGCGGCGTACGTACCTGGGACGGCGTCGCCGGAGCCGGCCGCGGTGGCGTCCCGCGATGAGGAGGACGGGTCATCGTCTCCGTCGGCCCGGGGATGGCAGGTGCGCGAACCGCTGCACACAAATAGAGTCATAGGAACACGGGTCAAGGAAAAAATAGTGGACAGAATGGAGCGAGACCGAGTTAGTACACGCGATGCTCCTCGTTAACACCTTGCTAGTGTTGAACCGCGTCGGGCCGGAGTGCCGGACCGTGCGCCCGTCTCCTGTCGGTTTCCTGTGCTTGCCGTCGTCGCCGTTTGCCGCTTGTCCGTTTCAGGTGGCTCCGAATAAAGACACCTGATGTTATGGTAAAAATAGCATGCTGAGCATGAGTTTATATAGGCAAAAAAAAGAGGGTACTCCACTACTCCAGTAATACTCGTACTAGTAAGTTTAGTAGATGTCATATCAGGTATTTGGATACTAATTAGAAAGATTAAACATAAATCTAATTAAGCTTAATAGATTCGTCTCGTAAAGTAGTATTAACCTATGCAATTAATTTTGTAACTAGTCTACGTTTAATACTCCATACATGTGTTCGAATATCCTGACTAAATTTTAGCAGCGGAACAAACACCCCAGTTGGTGACAAGAAGTACAACGAAATTAGAGACTCCGGCCCACTTGTTGGACTATACTGTCTGTACGTTGCATGCATCTAGCTAGCTAGGCTACCGAGAGCAAGGAAGTGTATTGTGTTTCAATCCTACGGTTGTACCGTAGTACGTAGTGCGTACTTTAAAGTACGGAGTACTCTAGATTTGTAACACTTGCTAGCCGTCGGATCTGCTCCCTCATTCCAACGCTCTGGCCTATCCTCGCCACACACAAAAAGGAAAAGAAACACAAAGAAATTAAACGTCACCATGGATTCAAGCACAAACTCCCACAGTCCATCCCGGCCGGCCGAGGCCGAGGAAAGCCGTAGAAATTGGAAGATATGAAACGAAAACTAAAATGGGCTATTGCTTCCTGCGCCTCCTGAGTAGGAGTAGCAGCTAGCGCTGCTACCTACCTCGACTCCTCGAGCCAACACACAAACACGACCGTGACGGCCGGCTGTTCAGGAGGCGGGCGCAGATGGAGCGCAGCACCGAACGAATTCGATCAGAGCGGAGTTGGGCAGGGGCCCGGCCTCCACCCAGTTCAGCTCTAGCTCACAAGTTACAGGACCGCAGCAGCAAGGGGACGCGGCGGAGCAGGCGGTTCTATATGTCACAGGCTCACACAGCTAGCTAGCGTCCATGCATGGTGGGCACCGGCAGCGAGGGAGGGTGTGGACACGTATGGTTGGGTAAAGGTAGCTGAGCTCATGCATGGAGGAAGATGCGGGAGTTATTGAGTATATGTGACGGCAAAACGCATGATGAAAGCAAGGGTGCCTTTGGCCGTTTGGCGTCCTCACCTTGAGCTGGTTGATGGCGTCCCTTCGCTAAGTGGAACGCCGTCGAGCGCGTTTGCTCGCCGGTGAGGGAGAAGAATGTGAAACTGGCCGGGCTGTGGCTGCGAATGCCTCAATGGACTGGACTGCGTCGTCTTATATAGACGCAAAATCGACGACGAAGAAGAAGCCGAACGCGTTTCCCATGTCATTTTTATGGAGGCACTATTCTTTAGAATGATTTGCAGTTTAGTCTCCATATAGGCACGTTCTAATAATTACTTTGGGTCAGTGACGTAGCGTGAGGTAAAATCAAGAGGGCCATACTGAGACGGACACCTATAGTAAAAATGGAGCATGCAATCCAAGCCTCCAAGGTGTGCTAAGAGCTATACTTGGGCTTTTCAAGAGAAGATTGATGGGATAGAAGAGCTTGGAGATTTAATAGATGGACACAGATATTAAAATTTCCATTCAGGTCAAGGGGCAGGAGCCCAGTATCGCCTCTACGAGGCTCCGTCTCTACTTTGGGTAATTGAGTCGACCCAAAACTTACTCAGATTTATATAATAAGATAATAACATTTATGATATCAACTGAGCATCATTAGATTCTTTATTAATTATATTTCTAAAGTATATCTATTTGATGTTATAAATCTTTGTATGTCTCTCTATAATTTTGGTTAAACTTTAGATGTGTTGACTCTCCAAGATTTTTGGAATGACTTATAATTTGAAACTGATGGAGTATGTCACAGGTTCTATTTGTATATTTGTTCATGGTTGTCAAAGGGAGAGAGCGTATGGCTCGGCTCGTCTAGTGGTTGGCTCAATTCATGGCTTGTTCCAAGCGATGGTTCGATGTTTGATTCCAAGAGTGACAGTAACCAGATCTCTACACCCTTTGCGAACACATGGTTGATATGTGCCCATGTGTGAGTGAAGAGAGATTGTCAAGGAGGTGATCAAAGCTTTGGTTAAGTGTGCGTGGGACTAACCAAGCCAGAGTGAGTGTGTGCATGTCTCTTGGCTTATGACGATGTGCCGGTGTTGAGTGTGAGACGGTCAATGACAATGGAGAAGGTCAAGCGAGGAGTCCGTGCACGATGGGTCGGGAGTGGTGAAGGGCGGACGCGAAGGTTTGGACTAAGGGACCGAGGACCAGATGATGGCCCGTGGATTGCTAGCACTTGTAAACATCGACAAGCAAGTCTACGTGCGAGGATGTTGATGGAGACCATGTTGATAAAAGTCAAGACGACGAGTGGACCAAGTCAAGGCGGACGCACAAGCACTTGTTGATCGGTTGATCGAGAACAAGTGAGACGCACGTCGATATCGTGGAGAAGGCGTGGCGGCTATGCGATTCCAAGTGGGTTTATTGGTTTCAGCCTCTAAACCACAGGTGACGTGTTTGCCGGGTTTAGCCTTAAAACCCAAAGAGGATCTCAGGGCGGCATGTGACATTATTGAAGATGTTGCATCGAGGTGAAGCGATTTCATGAATGGCCCGTGGCCATCTAAAGCTTGGAAACTAGGACCATTTTGCCCATGGTGGCTAAGGGGTTCACGTGTAAACCTAAGGGCACTCTGGAAATTGTGTAATAGCCCTATAAATAAGGACAATGTTTGCCAAGACAACCGTCTCTTCCACCCCCATATTATTTCCTTAGGTGGCATTTTGGAAATGGGAAATGGGGGCTGAGATAGGGGAGTGAGGGGTGGGATAGATTTGATGCCATGTTTGGATAATGGGAAATGAAGATAGGGATAATGAAATAAAGATTAGCATACTCATCCCACACCCCCTCTTTTTATCCCAATCCATTTTCTTTTCCATATCCCAATCCCCATCCAAACGTGCTATTAGGGTTTAGTCAAGGGCTTCATGTTTTAGAGAGATTAGGCTAGAGAGGGGAGATTTCCTCTTAAGTTAGTTTCTCATATGAAGTGGGAGGATGTTTGCGAGGAGGTTAGCCTGATGTATAGATGAATTCATGGTTTGATAATCGAAGTGTTTGCTGAAATCTCGAGTTCAACCTTTCTCTCCCTAAATTTCTCTTTTTTTGTGATTTTCGTGGTCATTGGAAGTCTCTGGATCCTTCGAACATACCCAAACCATGTCTTAAAGCCCATTTTTCTAATCTCTTGATTCCAAGTCCCCAAAACTTTACTTTTCAAGCCTCTTTTGGTGATTTTCTTGAACATCTTTGAGTTGAAGGTTTTGGGTTCTTCTTAGTTAATCTTTAGGTGCTACAGGACCTTGGGAACTTATCTAGCCACTAGTTTTCACTGATTTCTCTTGAGCACCTTGGAATCATCTATTGGAGGATTTTTTACAAAAAAAACCAAATTTGAGAGAGAGATTTTAAAATTCCCGTTCGAGCTTTGACCTTTTTTACTTGATCTTTTCGGGACAACCTCTAAATGGATTAGTCAAGGCGTGTGCGAAGATTCAGATTTTTTGGAGCATGTTTGAATTGATTTCAAATTTTTCTAGAGGATTCTACTGAAAAAACCAACCACGCCGATTTTCTTGATGTGCTCCTTTTGAAGTGATTTTTGGTGAAGATGTTCTTCATAATGTTATGAACCTCTCCACAAAATTTCAGGGTGTTTCAAGGTTCTTTGGATGGGTTTCAACATTTTTCTTTCCAAACTTGCGGGTTGAAATCTCTAGGCCGGTTTTGGAAACCAGCTAAACCGGTTTGGTGTTCTTCGACTCTGATCACTTCCGTTTCTTTCTAGACTAGTTTCTAGGGTCCGTAGGTTCACTGTGGTCCGTAGGTCTGTTGTGACTACGTGATTTTGGCTAGCGTTACCTGAGACTCTGAGAGGCTCGTGGATAGCCTGTTCGGGAGGCTGTATCGTATTGTGGATTATTTACTGCTGGCTGGTTTGGTGTGAGAGAAAAACACTGTTCTCAACTGGAAATTTACGATCGTTTACGAGCAAGCGAACAGGCCAAGTTTTTGCAAAGAATTTTATTTGGCTCTCATTCATCTCTCCTCTCGTCGTCGTTCCGGTTCTATACCTTTGAGATGCATTCACAGGTTCTTAGACCATGCAACCATGATTGGAGATAGTGCGAGTGCCATAGTGGTGCTTCCCTTCACCCCTGGAGCTACTGTCAGGTGCGATTTTGGGTGGTAGATATTGGATTGAAGTGACTGTTAGGTGTCGCTATTTTCTTTGATTATTGTATTGAGCTGCTGAGTAAATTGCACATCTAACAATATTGCATTGCAATTCTAAGTGATTTTTTAGGCCCCGTTTAGCACAGTTTCTCCACCAGCTCCTGGAGCCGTTCGGAGCCATTTTTGTGCCAAACGAGGTAAAACCAAATGGCTTCAACTAAGGAGCAACTTAAATCGTGTTTTCACAAAGGATATAATCGTGATCTCACTAAGGATATGCGGAGGGTGAAGCCCAAAATAGTGGATTCACACATCTTCACCTCACTTTGGTGGGTCTGGCATGAGGTCCTGTGAGAGCATATTTTAAAAAGCTCGACATGTAAAACTGTTTTGCTAAACGGTTTACCAAAACGGCTCCAGCTTCACTGATAGAGTTGTTCATGGAGCCGAAACAAAAAAAAAATAACGGTTTCACTCTTGAAGCGGAGCCGTGCCAAATGGAAAACGTGAAACTAGTTAGGAGCTGAATAATTCTAACTTCCTATAATTTACTTCTCACACAGAATAACTTTTAATTTTGTTTAAAGAACCATAGAGAATAAATTTCAACCACATAAGCACTGACTCTAAAAGTCACTTCTCGCATGGATAAGAAAAACGGATGGGCCACATGGTTGCAAACAGTGATGAGCAAGAACAAGCAAATGTCGAAATGTAGGGCCTGTTTGGATGTCAGCCACACCTATGTTGTGGCACCGCAACAGATTGTGGCATAAAAAAAAACAGAGCCATAGTTGCGGCGAGAAAACATATGTAAATGAACCGCAACTCATGTGGCGTGCCAAACATTAATTACCAACCAAACATTTGCTTGCTTTTTCTGTGGCAGCCAAAGCTTAGGCACGACGAACAAAGGCTGGCAACCAAACACCCCCTCGTAATAGTGAGGACCGAGAAGAGGGAGTTCTCACATTGGGAAAATGAGTCGTTCTTTTTTTGGCCCTGAAATTTTCTTCGTTCCCTATTTGACACTGACTTCAACTTTCGTTCCTAATTTGACACTGCCGTCAATTCCGTTAGCTAACGGTGTTAACTGACCGTTAAAAAGACGTTTTTGTCCCTAGAAAAAAAAACAGCGAAGCAAATTTGAGAGGAAAAAAAACCTGCGCCCGCCTCTGATGCATGCGCCCAGCTAAAAAAAAGGCGCAGGTTTTTTTTTCCTCTCAAATTTGCTTCGCCGCTTTTTTTTCTAGGGGCAAAAACATCTTTTTAACGGCCAGTTAACACCGTTAGCTAACGGATTTGACGGCAGTATCAAATTAGGAACGAAAGTTGAAGTGAGTGTCAAATAGGGAACGAAGAAAATTTCAGGACCAAGAAAGAAACGACTCATTTTTCCAGTGTCAAATAAGGAATTCTCTCCAGATGTTTAGGACCGTGGGAGGAAGAACATGATGACCAAACTGTCCACAGTGGAGATTTAGTTGATATATTTCTACTGGGCACTGGCATACTAAATAGTAGTAGCAGTTTTTGAAATCGGGGAATGGCAAAGAGTTATATACTGGCCGGTGAGTCGGTGACGAAACGGGTCCAATATTGTCATTTTTTTAGGAGCCACTTAAAGTTTTTGAGCATGACCTGCCAGGAAGTTTCATTGCAAAAAATCTCTCTCCCTCCGCTTGAAGCATCCAGATTCTCGAATTCAAAACATCCCAGCTGTTCAACTAAGGGCGTGTTTAGATCCAAATTTTTTTGGGTTTTGGCTACTGTAGTAGTTTCGTTTTTATTTGACAATTAGTGTCTAATTATGGACTAATTAGGTTTGAAAGTTTCGTCTCGCGATTTCTCATCCAACTGTGTAATTAGTTTTTTTTTCGTCTACATTTAGTACTCCATGCATGTGCCGCAAGATTCGATGTGATGGATACTGCGCAAAAAATTTTAGGAACTAAACATGCCCTAAGCTGACATGCCAACCCTATCAATGACGCGCTTTCTCCGTACTTGATTCCGCGTCTCGGCAAATTATCTCTTGGACATGGGCATGGTGGCCATGGCTGGCCAGGCCGCGTCTAGAACAGGAGAGGCGGACAAAAAGATATACTAAGGCGTCGACGTCGATGCAATTAAAAGCGAGCACGGCATTCATGCTTCGAGGGTAAGCAAGCTCAGTTTACTGAGGAGTGAGGAGGGATCGATGTCGGATCGATTCTTCACCGGCCATCGTCTAGAAAGATTAGCTAACAAAACGCGTGCATGCTCGACTCGTCTCTTCGCGACAAGGAAGAGGCCAATGCTTTCTACCATGAACGTAATCCAGTTCAGTGCGCGTAAAACGATGCTGGCAAGTGCCCGGAAGGCGCGGTGGGGCCGGCAGCGGCATGGCACCAGTGGTGACACCCAGTCAAGTCAACACGCGGAGACAAGGGAAAGGGATACATTGGCAAACGATCGATCGAGCAAGCAGCAGCAGCAAAGATCTCCCCGTCCGGCTCATAAAACAAGCTAAAAAATGGATTATAAGATAAGCATACATGAAATCCTGAGTATATAAAACATTGTTACTTAATCACCCAGTCAAGTCAACACGCGGAGACAAGGGAAAGGGATACATTGGCAAACGATCGATCGAGCAAGCAGCAGCAGCAAAGATCTCCCCGTCCGGCCCATAAAACAAGCTAAAATAAATAAATTATAAGATAAGCGAACGAAGCCTATACATGAAATCCTGAGTATATAAAACATTGTTACTTAATTAGGGTCTCCTTGCTTGCCTTCCAATTTTTGCCCAACCAAAGTTATGGCAAACCAAAACTTTTAGTTATCTCAATTAGAGCATTGACAGAGAATTGACACGTCAATGTTTATAGCCAGAGTTTTGGCAAGTTTCTAGAAACTTCTTAAATTGCATAAGAGAGAAAAAGTGCCTTCTACTAGTTTTGTCGCTCAACCAATTGCACACCTATGTTTTTTGCTCTAACTTTGACAAGATTTAATTTTGCCAAGCCTAAGTTTTTGCTTACCATGATTTTGGTTAGGTAAGAATTGAAAGCCAACCAAGCAGACCCTTAATTAGTCATAGTAGTTTAGAAAATATACTCTCTTGGTCTTATTTACTCCCTCCGTCCTAAAATAAGTGCACATCTCGCTTCCCGAAAAGACACAACTCAACTATTTAAGTTGTTCTCACTCCTAGAGCAATAATGTGGGAGTAAAGTTCCCCACCGTACATTCATGTGTGATCGAGTGGGACTTTGGAATATATTGGAATTATTATTTGGACTGGACTAAATCTTCTAACGGGTGGATTCGGGAAGCCAATGCCGAGTGTGGTGTTGAGCACTCGTCGTGCATGCCCGCCAAATCATGGCTCATAAGTTGATGAATTAATTAGCAACAATTGGACAAGAATCTGGTAATAACTCATGAGCTGGTCATGGTGGACTGAGTGGACACTCCTATGCTCGTAGTGTATCACATAATCACCCCGTTTGCTTGTTGGTTTCAGCCGGGCTTATTCAATCAGCCAACAGTGTTTTCCTCTCACAACAAACCAGCACCAGCCAGCCCAAACCAGCCCAAAAACCAACCAGCGAACACGCCGCATGAAACATCGATCGCCAGAAGATCGGGTATTACTGCTGGAGGCACACAAGAGTAAGGGCACGGCGGTTCTTTCGTTGTGCTCCCATTTTTTCAAAGCTCAAACCACTAATGCCTGCATGCATTCTTTAATTTAACCAAAGGCTTCCATGCATCGTCCTTCTTTGTCCAACAATCAAAGCCCTAGTTTTTATAGTGCCTTGTCGTAATCTAGTACTGTAGCTAATCTCCCTTTCCCCTGAGCTTGATCTAGATGGTTTGCTAAGGTCTTGTTTGGATACGTATGTATTAATTTCAATCCACGTATGTTGAAGTATAATTAAACCAAGTTTTATTCTAATCCACTCAAACACATGTGGATTGAAGTGGATACACATACACCTAAACAAGGCCTAAGGGATAATATCTCAAAAGGTACTGAAATACCACCCCGGCATGTGTGCTTGCCTGTCTTTAGAATACCACCCCCGGCATGCCTGCCTGCCTGTCTTTAGAATTCTAAAGACAGGCAGGCACACATGGGGTGATATTTCAGTATCTTTTGACGTGCTAAATATTTTACTGACGCTCAAAAAAGGCGGCCACCTTTAGAATTGTCAAACAATGCTAGCCAGTACAAAAACATGTAAACAACACCACACAGTCTCATGTCAGCCATGTACTGTCTACCAATCTTTAGCTCGCCACTACCTCTCAACCTCTCTTGTGTTTAGAAACGTGTCCAACACTGAAAGTGCATCTTTAGCTCATTTGAATATGAATGCACATATATACAGTATTATATTTGCATCACTATCATGCATGCACGGAGAGAGCTCTCACATCACCAGCATGTAACGAGAGAGCAAGCAAGCAAAGCCTAGCGCCGCTAGGACTATAGCAGAGATGGTGTGAAATTTGGCTGAAACTGGCTGAAAACACTGTTCCGGCTGAATTGTTGTGAGAAAAAAATACTGTTTCAACTGAAAAAGCCGAACAAGCTAAATATAGAGTTAGCCGAACAGGGCCAAATATGGATCGGAGCACGTAAGAACGTACGGGCACCTCTCTCAAAGGGCCAAAAAGGAATCACGTACCCTGGCCATTGGGCGTGCTAGGGGTATCTCCTCACTTTGGAGTTTAGTATCTTCGTGGTGACCTTAAGATTAGCCAGTAGTGGGTACGTTTAACGGCTAATGAGAGAGGGGAATCATTCATGCCTGCCTGTCCAGTGGGAATAGCGGCTTAATTCCTTCTCGGCTTTAGTCAAAGATATTGATGCCAAAAAAGGCGTCGACAAAATGTGATTTAGAGATGATGCATATATGCATGGACTAGGTAAATGTCCATACGTTGCAACGAGAACACATAATACTACAATAACATATGTATGAGCGTGTGTTATACTGTTATCGAAAATAGATACCGCAATCATAATGTTCCAATCAATATTACATAAGTCTTCACGAAAGATGGATACTTAAAATATAACTCTAAATTTGAATGCAAAACTAAAACATCAACTTCAATTGTTGCATCACTTCATGCCTATGATACGCGAAAGATAAGCTTGCACTTCTTTAGAAATTAAGTGCTACGAAAAGATAATCATAACAAGTTTGTGTTTCACGATACATATTTTAGAATCTATTCTACAATTAAGAATCTAATCTCTCAATAGTTCGATTAAGAGAACGTGTTTTGCACGAATACCAAGCTGCAGTTGGTCACCAATCAATGATAATCCAGAAGATTTTCTAGTCCAAGATGTGGCGTCTGACTTCTGCAGCTGAAGCATGCAGACGGCTGAAGCTGTAGTTAAATGTATCCTGCATATAAGTTGTTTGTTATTTTTTTAAGTTAAAGTACCATTTGATATCTAAAAATTATGTATCGAGGTGTGATGTATTACTTCTTTTATGGAGTTAGAACCTCTTTATATACGATATTCTTTATGAATATATCCTTTGTCGCTTTCTTCTTAGGCTTAGGAGGGTTAGGGGCAGAGAATCGAACTTCCTTGTCTTTGAAACAAAGTATTCTAAAAGATTATCATACAAAGAAAATTTTATTTGCTCATGCAATAAATAATGATACCTCTTTTCAGTTGTCTTGGCAGTAAATAAAACCTAATAAAATCGAATACCTTATATTCATTCTAAAATTCAGAAGCTTTGATGGCCTTTCTAATTTGATTCTATTCAATAAGTTTGACAAGTAGAAAAAATAGGGTATTCGCCTTCTATTCTTTGTCGAAGCAAAGCATAACCTAAGTTCTTTGACTAACCCCTCTTCGTTTGTGATATGTGATAGCTGACTGGAGGCATGGTTGTAGATAGGGATGCACATAGATGGCATCAGGATTTGATTGTTATTTTTTTCGTGTGATTTGTCCGATTTTCCTTGAAAGAAAAAAAATACCGTAGATCTTGGAGCGCTGGGGTGCACGCAATCGGACACAACAACGTCCTGCTGGTGGACGTTAACATTTCCCTTATTATTGATTTTTTCCGTGATCTGTGCTTTCTGGATTTGGCGAAAAGATAATACCGCGGCTGCACGGGGTGCACCTGCATGCATCCATGCATGAAAAGACCCGAAGGAACCTGTGAGGGAGGAGCGCGGGATAGAGCCGGACAGAGCAGCCATGCAGAGGTTGGAGGAATTTCCTTTTCTGCATCGGGTAGTCATGGATCGCAAGAAGATTTTGATTCTGTCGGATAGACGTTGACAATCCGTATGTTTTAGTTATAGAGAAGAGAAAGATGAAATCGAAAGGCTACGGTTGCATGCCTAGCTTAGCTTGAAAAGAATTTGGTGAAAAATTAATAATCCGATGCTAGCCGGATCGGATTTGCTGGCCACCACTTGGTATAGGGGCGTTTGGCACATTGGATCTGTACTTTGTAAGCTAATTAAAATGGTTTAAATATTTTTATTTAATTGAAAACATAAATATAAATGAGTCCTTTTTTAACCTTTTTTTTAACAAATTCCAAATATAACATAGTTGCTTTTTTATTTTCAAATCTAATATTTTTTGCCACGCCAAAGTTCGTGACGCGGCCAAAACACTTTGCCGCGCTACATGCATTGGCGCGGCACGATCTGTCACGTCGGACAGCGATTTCCACATGAAAATCCTTGCCGCCGTTGGCGCGGTAGCGCTGTAGCATCGCGCCATCTAGACTGGCGTGGCAAGACGTAACCTTAGAAAAAATTGTATCTTTTTCATACCATTTTCGATGAAGATGATCTTTATATGAAAATTATAGCTCTCGACGATATCTACAACTTTCTAGTTTTAAGGTTTTTCATTTGAGGTCTTTAGCATGCTGAAAAAAAAATTAAACAAAGTTTTAACAGTATATTAATAGTGTACAAGCGCTGTCGTCTTGGAAAAATCATATCGTTCTTATATGGTGTCAAATGCAGATACTTTCTATATGAAAGTTATAGCCCTCGATAGGATCTACAGATTTGTTGTTTTGAGTTTTTGCATTTGAGATCATTAAGATGCTCAAGAAAAATAATATAAAATTTCAGCATCGTTTAATCACGTACAAGCACTTGTCGTCTTGGAAAAATCAAATCTTTCTTATATGGTGTCAAATGGAGATACTTTTTATATAAAAGTTATAGCTCTCGGTGGGATCTATAAATTTATAGTTTTGAGTTTTTTCATTTAAGATCATTAAGTTGCTAAAAAAATAATATAAAATTTCAACACTGAAAGTTTTTTAGCAACCTGCCAGGAAGTTTCATTGCAAAAAAATCTCTCTCCCTCCGCTTGAAGCATCCAGATTCTCGAATTCAAAATGACATGCCAACCCTATCAATGACGCGCTTTCTCCGTACTTGATTCCGCGTCTCGGCAAATTATCTCTTGGACATGGGCATGGTGGCCATGGCTGGCCAGGCCGCGTCTAGAACAGGAGAGGCGGACAAAAAGATATACTAAGGCGTCGACGTCGATGCAATTAAAAGCGAGCACGGCATTCATGCTTCGAGGGTAAGCAAGCTCAGTTTACTGAGGAGTGAGGAGGGATCGATGCCGGATCGATTCTTCACCGGCCATCGTCTAGAAAGATTAGCTAATAAAACGCGTGCATGCTCGACTCGCCTCTTCGCGACAAGGAAGAGGCCAATGCTTTCTACCATGAACGTAATCCAGTTCAGTGCGCGTAAAACGATGCTGTCAAGTGCCCGGAAGGCGCGGTGGGGCCGGCAGCGGCAGGGCACCAGTGGTGACACCCAGTCAAGTCAACACGCGGAGACAAGGGAAAGGGATACATTGGCAAACGATCGATCGAGCAAGCAGCAGCAGCAAGATGTCCCCGTTCGGCCTACCAAATTTTTCAAGATTTCTCGTCGCATCGAATCTTTGACGCATGCATGAAGCATTAAATATAAATAAAAAATAAAACTAATTACACAGTTTAGACGAAATTGACGAGACGAATCTTTTAAGCCTAATTAGACTATGATTGTACACTAATTGTTAAATAACAACGAAAGTGCTACAGTGATATTTCACAAAAAAAAATTTTGCCATCTAAACGGTACCCTAATCCGCGAGCCTTCCAACTAATCATGCATGCTGTGTTCCTTGGTGACGAAGCAGACGAGGGGGCGTCCCCGTCCGGCGGCGGCAGAATGAATCGACGAACGCGGTGAGGCTGCCGGTGCCGGGCGCCGGGCGGGTTAATTCGTCAAAGTTGCGGCTTCCTCAGGCTCTAGCGCTACGGGACAGCGGGATATGGACCGCCTCAAGATTATGGACACGACGGATCGGAGACGCGAACGAGAACCACATGAATAATTCTACTGCACTGCTTTACTCGGTGCAGCGCAACGCGGTATACATACGCTCGCGAATTCGAATCTGCGTTGCAATTAGTTGCTTTGTTTATGCTTAGGGCTCGTTCGGTTGTTCTGGAACGAGCCCAGAAACCATTCCTACTGATGATGGTTATTCAAAATTAACAAAGCAATCCGGCCAGGAATCTATCCTGGACCTCATTCCGTAGCAACCGAACATGTCCTTAGCGAGTTCGAGAGCTGGAAGGCCGAAAATAAACTGCGGTGGGAACTGAGAAACCATAGGCGACCAACAGGCTGCTTTCAGTATATGGCCCCGTTCGCTTCGCTGAAAAAACCAGCCGAAATATGGTTTCGATTAATTTATTGTGAAAGAAAAACACTGTTATAGCTTAAAAAAATAAGTCAAAAAAAAATTATAAAAGAAGTGAACGGACCTGTACGTTCTGAGCGCTAGGCTGGAAGCTACTATCGTCGATCTCGGCCGGTTCCAATCCGTTGCACGCATGCAGCAGGTACGGCTCGCACATGCTTTCCTCACCAGGCCACCGCCAACCCGCAGAGCGCTTTCAGGCGGCCCTGGCCTGCGTTGGTCGCCCCACAACCGTTTGTTCGCCGGAAGTTCCAGACCAGCCGGCTGCTCTCTCATAATTTACTGTTCACCGAATCAGTTAAACAGTTTCAGCTCTGACCAGCGAACGGGGCCGCGCTCGCCATTGGCACGACGCGCGCCTGCAGCCCCCGACCAGCTGCTCTCTGGCAGAGCCCCTTTGCAAGCTGCAGCGCCTGCAGCCGGCCCCGGACAGCCGGCCATGTGGCCTTAGTGCCTTGCATGTTGCAGTCATACGTGTGGCATCTCCAGCGGAGAGATGAGACTGTTGGGGTGATCCGGCCTTTGCCGCACGCCCGCACCGTACGCGTAGTATGACCACACGTACGCGGAATTAGACAAGATGATCCAATGTCCCCATATTTATTCTTGCTTTATGGCAAGGGGCTGTCGAGTACACTGAAATTTTCAAGGACCTCATTCCTATCGAAAGGAGTCCGGGTGGGATTCATGCACCGTGGGTCTCTCACCTGTTGTTTGCAGATGACTGTCTGGTTGTTTTCACACAGGCAAGCAAGCGGGGCAGGGCTCGCCTGGTGGACATCCTCCGCTCATACCAAATAGGATCCGGCCAGGTGGCGAACACTTTAAAGTCAGCTATTTTTTTCAGCACTAACTGCGGACCTGACATGAAGGAAGAAATGAAGCAGGCCACTGGAATTGACACAGAAGCCTTGTGCGAAAAATATCTGGGGCTTTCCACAACGGTAGGACATTGTACCACTGAGGACTTCGAGCCGATCCCAGCGAAGATGCGGGATCTGGTAGGTGGCTGGTGGAGTGAGGAGCTACTTATGTCTTGTTTAGTTTTTTTTTCCAAAAAATCTATACCCTATCATATCAAATATTTAGACACTGGAGTATTAAATATAGATTAAAAATAATTAATTATATAAATTGTGACTATTTTGTTAGACGAATTTTTTAATCCTATGTGGAATCTGGTCCTCGTGGAGTAGCAAAAATGACCGACGGCACGGAAAAAAAACCCATAGACCAGGGCATGGCGGTCACTTGGGCAATAGAGGCTTGCTTCCAGCTTTCTAGCGCGAGGCTTGGCGAAACTGAGAGATCTACTAACTCACCTGTGCGTTGGAAAGCCACCGGAGGAGGGAACTCTAAAGATCAACGCGGATGGGGCCTTCTTACAGGTGCAATAGGCGCGGTGCTACGAGGCAGCGTGATGGTGGGTTTTGGATAGCTTCAGGTAGGTGTTTGGGATCGGTAGGATCGGCTCTCTTGGCTGAAGCGGAGGCATTACGGGATGGTATACGACTCCGCCTGGAAGGAACAATGTTGAAGAGCAGAGGGAATAATCGTTCAGAAATCACTGTGATCGTGGATGGTGTTGGAGGGATGGTGGCGAACTTCACTTCTTTTTGAGTTGTACACACCAAGAGATCGGTGAATTTTGCAGCGCACCTTTGTGCTCAACATGCTTTGGTGACAAAGCAAAATTTTAGTTGGCTTATTCCTCCTAGCTTCATGCAGCAATGTCTGCAAACTGATTGTTACGATGCCCTTTAATTAATGAAGCTATTTTTTTTTTCCCAAAAAAAAGGCTACTATGGTCGATCGGTGCCGGTTTCGATCCGTTGCATGCATCACGCATGCAGCAGCTACGGCTCGCACCTGCTTTGCCCACCAGGCCACCACCGACCCGCGGAGCGCTTTCACGGAGACGACAAGCACATACAGTGGCCTGGCCCGCATGGTCGCCCCACAAAAAGAGGCTTCACAGCCGAGCTCGCCATTGGCACGACGCGCACCTGCAGCAGGCGTGCCAGGCCTGCAGCCCTTGACCAGCTGCTCTCTGGCAGATCCCCCTTAGCGGAGCTAGGAAGTTGTTTTTTTTTAATGTTAAGGGGGCAACGGTATTGAATTTTCAAATTTTATTTGAAATTTTAAAAATGTGTGGCATCTCCAGTGGAGAGATAGACTGTTGGAGTAATTCTAATTCGTCTTTACCGCACGCCCGCACCATACATGTAGTATGACCAGGCCTGGATCCCTGGATTACTAACGTTCAAATGAAAATCGAATGAGGACGAGCAAACAACAGATGGATGCAAGATAATAAGATGATGCGTAATCAAGAAACTACAGTAGACTGTCGAATTTGATTGGGTTTTTTTGCACAATTTGTCTACAATTATTCTGCAAGCAACCATGCCTGATTTTATGACTGTGTTGACATGGAATGACACATGCAGGGCAAGCCAACTCACAATCTAGGTGCTCTTTTGTCTGAAACAAAGCTAAAACAAAAAAATCTTCACCCTGTTTGCCTGAGCTACTTTTCAGTCATAGAATAGTATTTTTCTCTTATATTATTTCGATATAAATATCAGCATAAGCTAAATTTCAACGTAAACAACCAGGGTGCTTATCAATTTACGCGCTTTTGCCGTTGCCGCACATCGGCACGCACGGCCGCCGGGCACCGCCCAGACCCGTCGGCCCGTCCGCGTTGAGAGCAAATGGAGCCGATCGAACTAACCGCAGCACCACACCATTGACGCTTCGAAGCCAAGCAAGCTCAGTTCAACCCTTTTGCCGAGAATTTTCGTTACGGAATCGAATGTTAAACCGGGCGGGCGTCTTGCGAGAGAAAAAAAGATTGATGCATACTTGCGAACGGTAACGCGGAGAAGGAATTTTCGTTGTCATCCGGTGCTACCTGCTCCGGCCCAGCCGGTCGGCCACAAAAACAAACCAAACCGTGCGTTCCAGGAAACTGCGTGGGCTTACGAGGGGAGCCGAGAACAGCGAATTGGCGAGTGGGCGGGTTTGGGAATTTCTACGCGGAACGGGACGCAGCCACAAAGATCGAGTTGAGAAGCATCACGGATTTTCTCTCTCGCCGTAATTGCGCCCAAAGTTCTCAGCAAATTCGCCGCTAAGGCCACACCCAACGCTACATGCTGGATACTAGTCTCAGCTTCCATGGATCCATCGGATGTCAAAAATCAGCTCGCATAGTGGTTTCGCAGTGTTGTTACAATATCTTGCACAAGCTGCGGTAGCACTACTACGGTTATCATTCGTAGAGGTGGTTGACGATAGTTTGTAGCGGCGGTTTTGCAAGCTGTTTTTATCATATCGTCTCTATAAATTAAGGGTTCGTAGAGATGGTTCTCAAGCCGCTTATATAAATTGATTTGTAGAGGCGGCTGGTGTCACCAATCGTCCCTACAAATATATTTGTAGGCTGCCTCTACAAAAATGATTTGTAGGTGCGGTTGTAATACTAGCCACCCCTATAATTTATATTTAACACTAGCCACCCCTATAATTTATATTTATAGGGGCAGTTCAATCTAGAACCGCCCCCACAGTATATTTTTCCATAAAAAAAATTTAAATTTCAAAATTCAAATGTGACTAGAATATATATATATATATATATATATATATATATATATATATATATATATATATATGTATATATATATATGCATATATATAATTCAAACATTGTATCCACAAAGCACAAAAATATTATATAAACTAACATTATAAGTCCAATTTATAAGAACATATATAATTTATCGTTACGTAGACATAATTCACAAGTCGTCCAATCCGTTCCACAAGTCCAAACCGTTCCACAAGGTAAGACCAATGTCACATTTCATACACATTATTATCAACGGCCTAGAGCTAGCCTTTCCGTCTCACAAAGATGTTGGTACTGAAGATGTCTTCCTAACTCGAATTTTTGGTCATGATAAGTGCCTCTTACGTGTATAATCTGGTCCAATATGAAGGAGTAAAAGTCGCCGACGAGCTTCAAGAGGTTGTCATCTTTGTGTGGGTCAGCTCTCATTCCTTTCTCTTCTTGCCACTACAATAAAATAAGTTGGGGTTTAGTATGTCAAAACATATACGGACACCTATAAAATAGTAAGCATCTATAAACATAGTTTGCATATATAATATGGAGCTTGTTTTGAAGTTAACATGGCTGTAATCACAATTAAAGAGGTTGAAGAGGTTCAAACTTACCCTACAGGGCTGTCTCCTGTAGGCACCGGTGTTACTCATGAGAGTGCATACGTAATATCAAGAATGTACACTCCCAGGCTTTTGCTTGGGACACTGTATGTTTCGCATATAAAAATGTTAAGTAATGCTTTCGACACCAACATAATAGAGTACTAAAGTAAGTTACACTTACTGCACGTAGTGTTTTGACACACAGGTTAGGCCCTCTTTCTGGATCATGCCTCCCGTGATGTGTCGGCGTGTTCGCTGGTTGGTTTCTGGGCTGGCTGATGCTGGTTTGTTGTGAGAGAAAAATACTGTTGGCTGGTTGAATAAGCCTGGCTGAAACCAACAAGCGAACAGGGTGTGTATTGACATCGAACCTGTAGGTCCTGTTCGAATGAATTTAACAAATGTAACTTGTTAGTATCCAAAAGTAAAAGTTACAAGTATGTATACAAACATATAAGGTAATGAGGATTGTCGATATGTATATGTCATGAGAATCGCAACGAAGTCTTTGTATGTCGCCGAGTCTTTATCTGTTGAATCAAAGATCCACACCATGTCCAGCCCAACATCGACGTCTATACAAATCCAGAGGTTGTTACTCAAAGTTATATGCTAGCCATATAGCAGAGTTATTTTGGAGATTTTTAAAAGCTAAGGCAATGTATTCCGCAACCTTAAGGGACGCATCACTTAATTCCTTCTGCTGGACTTTCTTTCTCCTCAACAGTCTTTCCAGCAGCTCGCTCTTTGTCATCCAATTTCCATTCCTTGGCGTAATTAAAACATGTTGCTGCTATACAATGAGGGTCTACGTACCCGGCTCGCACTCTTGGCATTTATTTTGAAAGGTGCACTTGCATTCTACAAATCATGGAGTGGGTTAGTATCACCAAAATCCAAAAATTACAATAATATCATATAGAGAAGGCAAGGACTTACAGGCACCACGTGCGAATTTGATTCATTTCTATTGCTCTGAGGTGAAAGCACGTCTGGATGTCATTGAAGTCAAAGATAATTTACCCGGCTGGGCCTCCAAATGTGCCGGTAGGAAAGCGTGCTTGTATGAGACCTATGGTCGTTGGGATAACGAGTAAGTACCAATCATGGAACCTTCTCATTCCAAGTGGTAGGCGCTAGATGTCCCGGTTTGATAGGAAGGGCTTGCCTTTTTTATATGTTTTCGGGCAATCCTTTGACCATTTGATAGCATCAACATTTGGATACTTCTTTGTCGATTGTTGTTTGCTGGTGACGGCCTCCTCAGAAGCCTATGCTGGGACTTCTTTAACTTGGTTCTCAGGCTTGAACTGGTTATGGAAGTACCACTTGGACGTCGACGTGATGTCTTTCATCGGAACATAAATTGGCCTTATAGTGATTGGATGCTTTTTTTCGAATTTCTGGCTCCTTGCGGGCACCCTCTTGTGCATGCACTTCTTTAGGAGGCCCTTGTTGTTCATGTATCGGGTCCTTATTAGGCACTTGCTCCTTACGAGGTGGAGAAGGTTGTGGCATCTCAGACACAAGCTAGCTGGGAGGCGGGGAAGACTGTGGCATAGGCTGTGGCATCTCATGCACGTGCTCGCAAGGAGGCGGGAAAGAATGTGACATCTCAGGCAAGTGGTGTTCACGAGACGGTGAAAGTATCTCTCCCTCCTCAATAACTCCCTTCAAACGTTGAACAAGCGGTGAAGAAGCAGTCAATACAATGTCAAGTTTGTGTCAGAGGATGAACTGGTTCATTACTTCTCCGAGTAACTATTGTCCGTTGGAAGTTGGGTAGTCTATGCGCCAATGCCTGAACTCGGGCTTCACAGTATGCACCTCAACCCTAGTGTACTCTGGCAGGATCCTATTATTATGATGCAAGTGAAAGGATCAAGATGCCTAAGAGGGGGGTGAATTGGACTAATTCTAAATTTCTTTCAATAATTAAGTCCTACGGTTAGCCCAATTAACCCCTTGTGCCTAGAAAGTGTTTCTAATGATCTATCGCACAAAAGTTTAGCAACTTATGTTCCAATCCTACTCTAGCATGGTAATTCTATGAATATAAATGACAAGAATTGAAATTGCTCAAACTAAATGCTCAAAGTAAAGAGAGAAGGAGGAACGCGGTGATGTTTTGCCGAGGTATTGGAGAGTCGCCACTCCCTACTAGTCCTCATTGGAGCACCCGCGCAAGGGTGTTGCTCCCCCTTGATCCGCGCAAGGATCAACTGCTCTCTACAGGTTGATTCTTTGACACTCTGTCATGGTGAATCACCCACAACTGCTCACAACTTAAGTTGGGTCATCCACAAGCTCTGTCGGATGGTCACCAAGCTCCCAATCATCATCAAGCCGTCTAGGTGATGGCGATCACCAAGAGTAACAAGCACGAACTCTCACTTGACCACGCCAAGCCTAATGAGAAGGGTGGATGCACACTTTGCTACTCTTGCTTTCACTAATGAGGGCTCTCTTTGGGATTCTCAAATCTCAATCACCTCACTAGGACCTTGCTCTTCTTAGCACTCTCAAAGGTGTTTCTCAGCTGTTGGAATGAGCAAAAGTACCCCCTCACATGAATAGAGGAAGTATTTATAACCATGGTTGAAAAACGAACCGTTATGTGCCTCTGCGGGGTGACCGGACACTCCGGTCAGTTCTTCCCAAACTCCAGTGTTTAAGTTATGACCGAACGCTGGATAGCATCTGGTCAGCACTGACTGGACGCGTCTGATCATGATTTTCCCTCTCTGGAACCTTACTGGAGTCGACCGGACACTGGTCACTTCACCTCTCAGCGTCCGGTCGCACCAGACAATTTCACCTTGATCAAATGAACTGATCGGACTCTGCGCCAGCGTCCGGTCAGCATTTGACCCTCCATTCACTTTCAACTCTCGATCATACATGAATGAAGTTTGCTCCAATGGATCTAATAGCTTTTTAGGAGCTACTTAGTGCTAGATTTAGCAAGTGTGCACCACACCTAACTCGCTAGACTAACTTAGGTCAAGCTACCCGTCCATACCCCCGTTAATAGTACGACCAAAGGAAAAAAAGTCCTAAACTACTCTAAGTGTCTCCTCAACACCAAACGACACTTAGAACTAGTCCATCCTTAACCTTGTCGTCCATTCTTTAAAAACTGAAATGATTTCCATCGTAGGGGCATGACCACCATGATAGCCCAATTGATCTCCATTACCGTGACCTAACTTAATTGCCTCTGCAAAACACATGTTAGTCACAGTAATCACGTATTGTCATTAATCACCGAAACCCAACTAGGGGGCTAGATGCTTTCAATCTCCCCCTTTTTGGTGATTGATGACAATACCACCTCGAGTATGTGAAAGAGATGAGGTTTTTAACATGCTTGGATCATATAAGCTTTTGTCAGTAAGAACAAAAGAGTTAGGCAAGCTTATATGACCCAAGCCAACATAATGTACTCCAAAGATATGAATTAAGCATGAGTACAAGTAATAAAGCTCATTTGCATCGGAGTAAAACGCGGAAGCAAAGCAAATGAGCATAACACAAGTGATATGACATATAAAAGATTCAAAGTAGAGAGCACACATGTCAAATATCATGATCACATAGATATCACTATCACATAAATATAGTTTGATGCATAAAAGTAAACACACGAATGCATAATAATGTATCACACATAAAAACCAAATATAATAGATAAACTAAGCTCCCCCTAGATAAGTCGCTCCCCCTAAGCTCCCCCTAGATAAGTCGCTCCCCCTAAGTCAAACATACTCGATCCCTCTCCCCTTTTGGCATCAAACACCAAAACCTAAGGGTCGGTCGGCGGGGCTGCAGTGGACGAGTCGAGCGCTGAGGTACGAGGAGCGAGATGGAATTGTGTGCCATCATCATCTGATCCTGAGCTCTGAGCTGTCTAACCCTCTATAGCTGAAAGCGACGCTGAAGCGGTCTGGGTCAGATCTATAACTGGCGCTGCCTGCCCTGCTGATGCAACTAAAGAAGGGAGCGTCTCTATAGTCCCGGTAATAGGTGCAACTGTGGAAGGACCTGGGACATTTAGCTCTAGCGGAGTAGGCTACCCTGTCAACTCACTGAATGAAGCACTAAGGCTCCTAGAAACTGGGGTGAGCACTGACGAACTCTGAGGTGGAGTAAAGCCCGTATGAAGAGGAGTGAACTACGGGGCTGGCACTGGCGAAGCAAACCACTAGGACACCTTCTCTATAGGTGAAGGAAACTGTGGCGCTGGCGGTCCCTGACTCTAAAGCCCACTGGGATGTAAAGCTGGAGTCATAGAAGTGGTGGTAGACTGACCAAGCTAGGGTGAAGGCTATGGCAGTGGAGCCCCAATAGCTGTCACAACATGGTGCATAAATCCAAGTAGCTGCTGCTGCATGAGAAGCTGCTGCTGCTGTATAGCCTGCTGCTGCTAGATCGCTTACTGTTGTCGCTGGAACTCATCCTGCCGAGTTTGAAACTGTGCAAATGTAGCAGCGGTCTCCTGAGCCTGGCGAGCCTGATCCTGCCTCATCCGCTCAAGTATGGCAAGTAGAGCGGGGTCTATTTGTGGTGTAGGTGGAGCTAAACTGGAGCTACCAGCCTCATGGTCATGTCGTCGTGGAGGCATCTGAGGGATATCGTGGTAGTCCTCATCTGAGCTGTCGCTGGGGTCGCTCTCGACCATCCCCTCCTGCTGAGCATCTAACTGCTCCTCCTCTGTAGCTGCAATGGCCCTAATAGTCTCATCCTACTGGGCTGCAGTCTCTGGCACCTCTAGACGATGGCACGGCTGGCTGGGTGTCCTCAATACACTATGGCGGATCATCTGAGTCATGTTGTATGTAGGGAACTCTATAGTAGCACCACTATACTCTGCCAGCATCTCAGGTGGCCTCACAGTAACTACCCTGTGGATCAAGAATGTAATCCAGTGAGCATATGGTAGCTACCTGTGACCCCTGAACCCCTCTGCAATAGTATCCTCCATCTCTGATAAAAGAAGATCCCAAATGTCAAACACAGTCTGCTGCATCAGAGAGTTCAGTAGCCATAGCTGTATGTGAGTCAAGCCCTCACGATACCCCATCCTCGGAAGCAGTGTCCTCCTCATAATAGCATAAAGCACTCTAGCAGTAGGAGTGAGATCACTAGGTGTCCTGCTCGACCCCTCGCCAAAAGGCTCTGTGAAGCAATGGCGGACCAAATCTGTAGGAGGCACCATACCGCCATGAGGGCATCTGGGAGGCGATGTCTATCCATAGCAAACCTCATGTAGTCGGACTGGCTGCTCCTGAAACCTAAGTATCTCTCTGACCCTAGAGCTCATCAGCCTATAATCTCTGCCTCTGAATGTAAAATGTATAAATCTGTGCTGCGGGTCAATCCAGAGTGTAGCATAGAACTGACGGACCCAAGATGGAACATATAAGCCTGTCCGTCTAAGTAAATCTATCAGCCCTGGCAGGTAAGATAGGTAAGGACAAATATGCTCTCCAGCTGCTGCTACAATGGACTCAATGTTGCACACCCTCTAAGATCTGAATACAGTCCCACTGTTAAGATATGCATTATAAAAATCTTCCTGCAATGGTGTGTAGAAGTCGTCTGAAGCTTGGTCATCTCTCCTCGACGGGAACTACTGCTCAAAGTCCACAAATCTAAGCTGTTGCACCTGTTTGGCCGTGGCGGCCCTCAAATCCAAGTGAGTCACTAGAGGCGGACCCTGTGGTCTAGGCGGTGGACGAGAACCCCTCTGCTGTGTCTCTGACCTCGGTGTGACTAGAGCTCGGGTATGACCAGAGCGGCGAAGCTGTGGCTGAGGTGCCTGCTCTGTCTCCTTAGCCTGCTCTCCCTCCACCAGATCAGCAATGCGAGGCAAGGGTTCCGGCGAGGCAATGCGGTGCTGTGGTGGCTCAGCGAGGCAGTGCGGCACTGGGGCATGAGCACACGCTGGCGAGGTGGGGCACAATGGTGCTAGGGCATGACATGGACAACGCAACCATGGCGGCGCAGGCAGGGCACGGCGGCATGGGACTGTGCCGCATGGCGACGTGGGGAACGGCACGTGCAGGGGCAGGAAGGCATGGCGTGGCGTTGCTGGTGCGGGAAGGCGCGGCTGTGCGGCGGTAGCGTATGGGTGCTGGGGCAGGGCGACGTGGGTAGGAGCGATGCGGGGCTCGATCAAGGCGGCGTTCAGTTATAAGGGGTCCCCCGACAGAACAGATAAGGAAACAGAGAAGAATCCGGATGCCGCACGATTTCTACTGACCGGACGCTCCGTTGGCAACGACCGGACGCTGCCACCCAAGTCCGATCGATTCTAGAGAGGTCCAAAACTCCTGGAATCATGACCGAACACGTTTGATCACACCTGATCGGACGTAGCCAGAGTCCAGTCCAACCTATCTCCATCGTCTTCGCTCGACCGGACGCAGGAACGTCATCTGACCGGACGCTGAACAGTAGAGTCCGGTCACTCCATCGCAGCAGGTTCACCTCCTGTGAACTGACCGGACGCTGGACTTTAGAGTCCGGTGCAGCGTCCGGTCACTCTTTTTCCAGTAAATCTTCAAAGTCCTTCGTGCTGCCTATTCCCTATCAAGTCCCAACTTTAATAAGATTCAAATAAACACCAATTGGGACTGATGTGAGTGACCTCTCTCAAACCCTCAAAATTTTTTCAAAATATTTTGCCTTAGGCTATAATTCTTTTTAAGAAAATAGGCAATAAGAGGGCAATTGAAGATAAACGACAAAACAACATTCATGCATATGCAATGCAATACTTGAAAGTAAATCTAGTTGCTTGTCAAGTTTGATCCAAGGTTAAGCTTCTTCATACGCTTTACGGCGGATTATCTTAACCATGTTAGACAAGCCCTATATGCATTACCAAAGATTAAACATGTTGTATATTACAATGCAATGCAAGGGACAACACAAGCTCAATTTTTAGTGAAGTTACTAAAATCAAGAACATTGAGCTCATTCAGCAATCGACAAAAAGTCACCTCATCTAACGGTTTAGTGAAGATATCCGCCAATTGATCCTCGGTCCTTACACCTTCTAATGAAATATCATTCTTTGCAACATGATCTCTAAGAAAATGATGGCGTATATCTATGTGCTTGGTGCGAGAGTGTTGAACCGGATTATTTGCAAGTTTTACCGCGCTTTTATTGTCACACAAAAGAGGTATCTTTTCTAGAACTACTCCTTAGTCTAGCAAAGTTTTTTTTGATATAAAAAATTTGTGCACAACAAGCACCCGCGACAATGTATTCCGCTTTGGCGGTGGACAAAGCCACACTATTTTGTTTCTTGGAGGACCAAGACACAAGTGATCTACCAAGCAAATGGCACCCTCCGAATGTGCTTTTTCTATCAACTTTGCAACCGGCATAATCCGAATTGGAATAGCCAACTAATTCAAATATAGCTCCTTTGGGATACCAAAGGCCAATGCTTGGTGTGTGCTTAAGATACCCAAGGATTCTTTTAATGGCAATCAAATGAGTTTCTTTAGGATTCGCTTGAAATCTAGCACACATACACACACTAAACATGATGTCGGGCCTAGATGCGGTTAAATATAACAAGCTACCAATCATAGAGCGGTAGAGAGTTTGATCAACCGTGTTACCTCCCTCATCTAGGTCAAGATATCCATTAGTTGGCATTGGTTCTTGATTGGCTTACATTCATCCATCTTGAATCTTTGAGAAGATCTTTTGTATATTTCTCTTGAGAGATGAAAATCCCTTATCTCATTTGTTTGACTTGAAAACCAAGAAAGATTGTAAGCTCTCCAATTATTGACATCTCGAACTCCTTCGACATCAATTCACCAAACTCTTTGCAAGAATCTTCATTTGATGATCCAAAGATGATATCATCAACATACACTTGACAAATGAAGATATGTCCATCAAGCTTTTGGTGAATAGTGTGGTGTTAACCTTCCCAATGGTGAAGCCCTTCTCAATGAGGAAGTCCCGAAGGCGCTCATACCAAGCTCTTGGGGCTTACTTAAGCCCATATAACGCCTTGGACAACCTATAAACATGATTAGGATATCTAGGGTCTTTAAACCCGGGAGGTTGATCAACATAGACTAGTTCATTAATAAAGCTATTTAAAAATACACTTTTTACATCCATTTGATATAGTTTTATTTCATGATGTGATACATAGCAAGGAGGATACAAATGGCTTCTAGTCTTGCAACCGGTGCAAAGGTCTCTCCAAAATCCAAACCTTCAACTTGAGAGAATTCCTTTGCAACTAGTCTTGCCTTGTTCCTCACAACAACACCTTGATCATCTTGCTTGTTATGGAACACCCACTTTGTTCCAATGACTCTTGCACCTTTTGGTCGCTCTTCAAGAGTCCAAACTTCATTGCGGGTGAAGTTGTTCAACTCTTCATGCATGACATTTATCCAATCCGGATCTTAAAGAGCTTCTTCTACCTTAGTAGGCTCAAAGCAAGAGACAAAAGAGTGATGTTCAATAAATGAAGCAAGCTTTTGAGAATGAGTCATTACTCCCTTTGATGGACTTCCTATGATGAGATCTTGTGGATGAGCTTGAAGTAGAGGTGAATTTCTTCTATCAACCACTTGAGGGGGAGGTTGTGGAGCATCAACATCTTATGCTTGTACCACCATTTTCTCATGGGAGATATGAGTGTCTTCATTTTCTACTCTCCCATCTTTTTCACCATATTGTGGTACACTTGATGAAGAAGGTGGATTGAACACTTGTACATCATCTTCATCATCATTAGGCTTGATGTCTCCAACCAGGAATATTCTTCATGGCCTCCCTCAATGGTTCATCATCTACATCATCAAGATTCTCATGTGCTCCTTAGGGAGCTGTTAGATTCATCAAATTCCACATCATATGTTTCTTCAACCAAGCTGGTGGCATGATTAAATACTCTATATGCTTTGGACTTTGATGAGTAACCAACAAAAAAACCAATATCACAACGTCTTTGTCACTTTCCTAGGTGTTGCCGCTTCTTGTAGATGTAGCATTTGTAACCAAACACCCTAAAGAAGGAGACGTCTGGCTTCTTCCCATTGAGCAACTCATAAGGTGTTTTTCCAAAAAACTTTTGAAGGAATAGGCGGTTGGATGCATAGCATGCGGTGTTGATTGCTTCCACCCATAGAGCTTCGGGAGTATTGTACTCATCAAACATTGTTCTTGCAAGAGTGATCAATGTCCAATTCTTCCTCTCAACTACACTATTTTATTGAGGAGTATATGTTGTGGAGACCTCATGCTTGATCCCAACTTCATCACAATAGACTTCTATGTTTGTGTTGTCAAATTCTTTGCCGTTGTCACTTCTAATCTTCTTGAGTTTCACTTCAAATTCATTTTGTGCTCTCTTGGCAAACTTCTTGAAGCATGATGCAACTTCAGATTTGTCATGAAGGAAGAATACCCATGTGTATCTTGAATAGTCATCAACAATCACAAGACAATAAAGATTTCCTCCCAAACTCTTATATGTTGTTAGTCCAAATAAGTCCATGTGAAGGAGTTCTAGCACTCTTGTGGTTGACATGAAAGCTTTTGTTGGATGAGTATTTCCAACTTGCTTACCGGCTTGACATGCACTACAAAGCTTGTCCTTCTCAAACTTCACATCCTTCAACCCTCTCACTAAATCATTCTTCATTAGCTTCTTGAGTGAGCTCATCCCAACATGAGCAAGTCTTCTATGCCATAGCCACCCAAGTGTTGTTTTGGTGAATAGGCAAGTCTTCAAATTAGCATCTTTGGAGGTGAAGTCCACTAGATATAGGTTGTTGTATCTAAATCCTTTGAATATCACTTGATCATCATCCTTCTTAGATACAATATCTTCCTTCTCGGTGAACAAGCATTGGAAGCCAAGATCACACAATTGTCCAACAGAAAGCAAGTTGAAGCTCAATGAAGCAACATATAGCACATTTGAGATAGAATGATCATTTGATATTGCCACTTTGCCCAATCCTTTAACCTTGCCCTTTGAATTATCTCCAAATGTGATTCTTTCTTGTCCATCTACTTCTTCATCTAGTGAGGTGAACATACGAGGATCACCGATCATATGTTGTGTGCAACCACTATCAATAACCCAATGACTTCCACTGGTCTTGTAGTTCACCTACACACAAGAGATCATGCTTTAGGAACCCAAACTTATTGAGGGCCCTTCACCTTCTCAACAAGTGACTTTGCTACCAAAATTTTCTTAGGCCTATTCTTGTTGAGAGGTCCTAAGAACATAACTTTCATCTTCCCACTAGAATCCTTTCTAAGCATGTAATGAGCATTGAAGGCAAAAGGTCTAGCATGCTTGGGCAAGGGTTGTGGTGGTGGAGTTTGGCACTCATGAGCAAAGTGGATTTCTTGTCCACACTCAAAACATCTCTTTGGCTTTAGCTTTGACTTGTGTTGTTGTTGAGCTTGATCCTTCTTCTCTTGGTTTGCCAAGTACCCAATGCCACTTCTATCTTTTTTCATGATGGTGTTCATTAGTAGCTCACTTTGAAGATGCTTGCCTCTTGTGAACTTGCTCAATCCAATCTTGAGATGCTCTTTCTCCAATTTGAGCTTCTTGTTCTCTTCCTTAAGTGCATCATTATTTTTCTCTTCCTTGAGCTTCTTGTTCTCTTCTTTTAACTTCTCATTCTTAAGAATTAAATCACCATCATGATCAAGAGTTTCTAGCACTATGGTGTTGGTGGATTTGAGCTCTTCAAGATCTTTCTTTAGCTTTTCATTGTCATTCTTGAGCTTGACAAACTCATCATAATATTCGGTCTCAACCACTTGCTTGCCCTTGCAACTAGATCTTTGCTCAATGCTATCAATGATAAAATCATCACATGATGTAGCTATATCAATCTTAACAACATCGTTAGTAGCATCATGTGGCTCATTGGATAAATATTCTTGAGCAATGACTAAGATTATCATGATTAATCTTGAGGGTTGTATATTCATCTTTTAGCATATTATAGGCTAGTGATGAGCTCATTATGTATCCTCTCAAGTTTATCATGATTTTCTTTAAGCTCTTCTTAGAAGATTTGAGCTCCTTGAGTTTGGATGATATAGCATCATTTGCTTCTCTAAGCTCAACACTAGCCTTTTCGACTACATCACATTTAGCTAAAAGAGAATCATTCTTAGCTTCTAGTTTTTCATTTTTAGCTCTACTCTTTCTAATGATCTTAGTGTATTGATTTAGCAATTTAACAAGATCATCATAAGAAGGTGATTCATATTCATCATCATCCACTATCGCTATCATCATTGCTAGCATAGTTCATCACCACTACTGTCATCATTTGATACCTTGCGATCACTCTTGGCCATAAGGCATAGGTGTGTAGAGGATGATGGCGGTGGTGGCGGTGAAGATGATGAAGAGTCAATAACAATAGCGGCCACCTTCTCGGTTTCACTATCATCATCAGATAAGCCACTAGATGAATCAATGTCCGTGAGCCAATCACCGACGATGTATGCCTTTCCACTTTTCTTCTTCTTGTGGAAGTCCTTCTTCTTGCCATCTCTCTTCTTGTATAGCTTGCTTTTCTTCTTCTCATCTTATTCTTCATTGCTTGAGTCATCTTTCTTGCCCTTGTACTTGTTCTTGAACTTGTCTTTCTTGGGCTTGGTGCATTGGTGTGCTAGATGACCAAGTTCTCCACAATTGTAGCAATCCATCTCGGAGATTGGCTTCCTTCTAGAGCTAGTGAAGAACTTCTTGTTCTTGCCATCAAACTTGATGCCACTCTTGTTGAGCATCTTTAGCATTTTTTGGTTCTTCTCACCAAGAGAGCAAGACTTGTATCATCAATTTTATCATCACTTGAGCTCTCATACTCAAGCCTTGCTTTGCCCTTCTCTTGGCTAGCTTTGAAAGCTAAGTCTTTTTCCTTTCTTCTTAGTAGAGGATGAGCCATCTTGTGGTGTGATGTGCATGTACATCTCATGAGCATTAATCTTTCCCAAGATTTGTGTTGGTGTAGCGGTGAAAAGATCACCTTGATGAAGCACGATCACAATATGCCCATATTTATCAATGGGGAGGACACTCAAGATTTTTCTTACAACATCGGATGGTTGCATTTGAGTGAGTCCAAGCCCATTGACTTCCTCTAGAAGAACATTCAAATGTGAGTATATCTCATTAGCACATTCTTTAGGAAGCATCTCAAAAGAGTTAAGCTTTTTCATGACAAGATAATAGCATTCCTCACGCTCACTCTTTGTTCCCTCATGGAGCGCACAAATGTCCGACCATAGTGCATGGGCGTCCTTGTGGTTTCTCACCCGGTTAAACACATCTTTGCAAAGGCCTCTAAAGATGGTGTTTCAAGCCTTTGCATTCCATTTCTCATAATTCACCTCATCGCCTTATAGGTGTGTAGCATCCCAAGGTTTTGGGAAGCCTTGTGAGGTGGCTCTAAGTATTCCAACATCTAGAGCTTCTAAATACACCTCCATGCGGATTTCCCAATATAGAAAATCATCCCCCTCAAAGATAGGAGGAGTTCCATCCCCGTGAGACATCTTTCTCTAAATGGTTAAGTCTAATTTGTGAGCATAAGGCTCTGATACCAATTGAAAGGATCAAGATGCCCAAGAGGGGGGGTGAATTGGGCTAATTCTAAATTTCTTTCAATAATTAAGTCCTACGGTTAGCCCAATTAACCTCTTGTGCCTAGAAAGTGTTTCTAATGATCTACCACACAAAAGTTTAGCAACCTATGTTCCAATCCTACTCTAGCATGGAAATTCTATGAATGTAAATGACAAGAATTGAAATTGCTCAAAGTAAATGCTCAAAGTAAAGAGAGAAGGAGGAACACGACGATGTTTTGCCAAGGTATCGAAGAGTCGCCACTCCCCACTAGTCCTCGTTGGACCACCTATGCAAGGGTGTTGCTCTCCCTTGATCCACGCAAGGATCAAGTGCTCTCTATGGGTTGATTCTTTGATACTCCATCGTGGTGAATCACCCACAACCGCTCACAATTTGAGTTGGGTCATCCACAAGCTCCGTCAGATGATCACCAAGCTCCCAATCACCACCAAGCCGTCTAGGTGATGGCGATCACCAAGAGTAACAAGCACAAACTCTCACTTGACCATGACAAGCCTAATGAGAAGGGTGGATGCACACTTTGCTACTCTTGCTTTCACTAATGAGGGCTCTCTTTGGGATTCTCAAATCTCAATCACCTCAATATGACCTTGCTCTTCTTGGCACTCTCAAAGGTGTTTCTTAGCTATTGGAATGAGCAAAAGTACCCCCTCACATGAATGGAGGAAGTATTTATAACCTTGGTTGAAAAACGAACCATTATTTGCCTCTGTGGGGTGACCGGACACTCCGGTCATGTTGACCAGACACTCCGGTCAGTTCTCCCCAAACTCCAGTGTTTAAGTTGTGACCGAACGCTGGACAACATCCGGTCAGCACTGACCAAATGCGTCCGATCACGATTTTCCCTCTCTAGAACCTTACTGGAGTCGACCAAACACTAGGACCCAACATCCGGTCACTTCACCACTCAGCGTCTGGTCGCACTAGACGATTTCACCTTGATCAAATAAACTGATTGGACTCTGCGCCAGCGTCCAGTCACTCCAGAACCAGTGTTCGATCATCATTTGACCCTTCATTCACTTCCAACTCTCGATCATACGTGAATGAAGTTTGCTCCAATGGATCTAATGGCTTTTTAGGAGCTACCTAGTGCTAGATTTAGCAAGTGTGCACCACACCTAACTCACTAGACTCACCTAGGTCAAGCTACCCGTCCATACCCCCCTTAATAGTATGGCCAAAGGAAAAACAAAGTCCTAAACTACTCTAAGTGTCTCCTCAACACCAAATGACACTTAGAACTAGTCCATCCTTAACCTTGTCGTCCATCCTTTGAAAACCAAAATGATTTCCATCATAGGGGCATGACCACCATGATAGCTCAATTGATCTCCATTACCGTGACCTAACTTAATTGCCTCTACAAAACACACGTTAATCACAATAATCACGTATTGTCATTAATCACTAAACCCAACTAGGGGCCTAGATGCTTTCAGCAAGCCACTAGGAGGATGTGCCACACCCATTGCCACCTCTATCATAGTGTTCTGCCTGCCGATGAGAACAAACAAGGTACAACCAGTTGGTTCCCATATGTGATCGACGGGGGTTGTGGCTGTAGTGGAACCTTAGCTGCTAGGAACTTCCGGAGGGCTGCCAACTAATGCCAGTTCTCCCGGCGACGCCATTACTGTCCTTGGCTTCGTAGATAGTCCTTGCTTCTCTAGTGCTTTCGTAGCTAGAGCCTTCACGGTGAGCTCAAGATTAGACGCTCGGTCTCTGTCATGTTTCTTGTACATGTGATGTTCCTCTTTGAATCTGTGCTTCTAGGTCATTCTTTTCCCTAGCCCCTGGAGCGGCCTGTGTGCTCGGCATTTCTGAAGGCAAGGCTAAGCTTGTCCCTCTCTCTGAAAGGTTTGAATGAGCCCTTCTCCTTGTCTTCAGCATATTTCAGTATCTTTGATACTGCCTCTTTGGTCGTTGGGTTATCAAACTTAAGGGAACTATCAGATGCTTCTGTACTCCTCCCAAGGATCCAATTCCTTGAGCGTAGCTTCAACTCCCTCAAGTTTAATTTCTCGGATGCGGCGGCCTCTTCCTCCATCTTCCTAAACTTCTCTTTCTTGCCATAGTAGCCACCGGGTCCTAGATGATGGTGGTGTTGGTAAAAGCATAAAGTTTTACCAGTTCATGTGTTTACACCAAAATTTGGGAAGAAGAATGCGAGAACTCGAAGCTTCCAGGATTGTGTCATCAAAGAATCGATTAGATGTGAATCGGTATGAGCTGATTTAGATACGATGTCAGAATCAGCTATTTTATAGATGACATCAGCAGACAGCATCAATGAACTACGTTTGGATGGCGTCGTGGGGGACGTGTCGGACTCTACCAAAAAGGAAAATTAGGGTCCACGTTATTATTAAGTTAGGAAGTTTTCTTTTATTTCAAGAATTGTAATGAGTCATATTTGAAAAGGATTCATATTTAGGTTCTGGGTATAAATATTAGACCCTCGTTATTATAAAAAAATGAACACTCAATCAATACAATCTTTCTGGCTTTCTCCATCACATTAGGAGTAGGAGTACTGTAGATCTTGGCGAGTTCTTCAGCAAACAGGGCTGCATCGACTGATCGACCTCCAGCTTACTTATGAGTACCGTCACAATTTGTATTGTGCTTGTAAAGCTACATCAGTTGATTGATCTTTTATGAGCCATAATATAAGTTAGTTATCAATATGTATCAGTAGTTTGTAAGGCTGTATCAGCTGATTGATCTCTTACAAATTATAATATAGATTAAAGTTATCAATCTTGTGTTAAATAACTTATTGTTTAATATAATATCACCAGTTATCGAATCTGCTAAGATTAGTAAGATTTTTCCTTGCTAGTTTTGGTTGATTCACCAGTTATCGATCTTGTTATAATTAATGTTTTATTAATTATAACAAATCACCTGATTGAGATAGAGATAGATCGGACATTATATCATCTTAATTGATCGTCATTTGATCTAGTCACTGCTTTAAATCTTATAATTGATGGCTTAATTCCTGCGAGATCGGTAGTCTTATCTCTATTCCAATCAAATATAGTATGCATCCAAAGACATATTTCAATCTTGAATAAACTCACTAGTTAATAAGATCTAATCTAATGACACTACCATAGCTACATCGATCTGGTAGAACCTCACTGGTAAAACTTTAGATTAGAAATTATCGATTAATGGTCTTGTTCATGATCAAGATATATACTATGTTTGTTTGCTATGGTTGCATCGGCTATTTTAGCCGATTTGCCTATACTCTCACAGCATATAGCATGTTTTCATGAATCTATCAACATATAGATGGTTTTATAGATTCTTTGGCTTTAGTTTGTTGTCATTATCATAGCTGCATCGATCCGATTGAACCTCACTATTGATGATGATATATTAGATTCAGACTATTTGTAGATTCATTTATATTAGACAGCCGATTTGTTCACACATTATACTCTTTTCATCAAACTTATCGGCTCGACACTTTATATCGATCATGTTCCATTTATCCGATGATGCTTTATATCGCTTCTTATGGATACGCTAGATATCAACTATTTAGTCGATAGCCTTATTGAATCAGCTATCGAGCCGTATATTTGGAACTGTTTGGTGCGACACCGACATGTTCCACCTTAAATTACTGATAAGATTTTCTCTCCTTATCAATTGTAGGTCAAATTGACTAGCACGTCGTTGGGTTTTCAGAATCGGCTGGTTCTGTGTTGAAGCCAAGCAGATCTCTGGCCTTGTTCCAGTTAGATCATCCAGCTTGCTGTGTGTTAATCACATTACCACATTTTTATGTTAGCATCATGCTTACCCTCCTGGAAATATGAAATTGAGCTTCAACTTCTTATCCTATAGTTCTCCCTTTTTCTTCGCTGGTACATCTTTCTAGCCAGGGATTGTTGGGTTCAATTGATCTCTTACTAGGGCCCCGATCGCATTACAGAATCATCCTCTGAATTTCTTAGGCTCAAGGATCTCCCCTGTTGGCACAACCTCCTATTGTCACATAGCATGCCTTATCTAGATATTGGTTCAGCTTTTTTACCCCTCCATTTCCTCTTCGGCTTGGGAGCCGAGTTTGTGGTCGTGTCTTAAGGTTGTGGAGCAGAGGCCTCAATGTCCGTCTCTATGGCTTGTTGCCTCTGCTCTCCTTTCCTCTACTCTGTCTTGTCTGGTGAGATGTCCGTGACGTCAACAGTCGTCTTTTTGAGTTTTAGGAGGGGCCTATATGTACGGATAGGACAAAGTGTTAGTAATTATAACACAGTCAAAGCTTTAGCAAAATTTACAAGCTAAGACTTTATCCCTACCTCCTCGCTCGGATCAATATCCTTGTCCAGCTCCTCCTCCATTGGCCTCTGTCTGGCTTCACGTGGGAAAGGATTCTTAGGACTTTCATATCCCTCTTCTTCATCCTCCTCGTCGTTGTCGTCTTCATCATCATCATACTCTCCTGCTCTTCCCTCTGCTCCCCCTTCCTCTATGTTGAAAGGTCCTAATGGCTAGAGGGGGTGAATAGCCTATTAAAATTTCTACAAACAACACTTAAAGACAAGTGGTTACATAAAAATGAGGAGAAGCAAGTTTTGTGCTAGCCTACTTAAAAATCAAGCCACCTATCCACAATTCTAGTGATTATGATCTCTAATTAACACAAAGGCTAAGTCAATACTCTCTAAGTTAGTGAGCTCTCAAAGACTAACTAAAGAGCCTCACTAACCAATAACAAAACATAATCTAGCTCTCAAAACTAGTTACATTAAAGAGCTTAGCCACACTAGTAAAGTAAATGCAAGAGAGGTAGTGAGCTTTATACCGACGTGGCAAACGATGATCAATCAATCACATGAATACCAGATGAATTTCTCAAAGACAAAAAAACATAATGATTTTTTCACCGAGGTTCACTTGCTTGCCGGCAAGGTAGTCCCCATTGTAGTGATTTACCCACTTGGAGGTTCACGCGCTAATAGGCATCACACGCCTGAAAGCCCTAGTTTGATTTTGGATAATTGATGAAACCTAGGACTAACCTTTGATCTAAGAATATGAATTAGATGAGGTAGTCCAATCCAAGTGGTGGAGCTTCTTTAGCATTTGGAAAAGAAGATGGATCAAGTGCTTCACATTTGGAAAAGAAGAAAGAGAAAAACAAAAATGGGTTCAAGGCAAAGGTATTTTGATAGGAGCCATTTTGGTTTGCACTCAAGACACCATAGAGGGTGTAAGTGATTTAGGACCGATAGCCGTATTATTAAGAGGGGAATTTTCATGGTTAAAACGGTTGTCAAGTGCCACTAGGTGATTGAATTCCATGCATATGCATTAATATCTAGTGTCAATTAACCCTTGAAAATGCTTGTGAAAAATGCTAATAGACGTGCACAAGTGGTGAGGCACTTTGGTGTTGGCACATAGAAACAATGGTGTTGAGAAACATGTTGAAAGTGCTGGTCTTGGGGAGACCGAACATGTCCGACACAGGGATAGGACGCGTCCAGTATTTGACTCGGTGGCGGTTTTACGGAAGAGATCGGACACGTCTAGAATTGGGACCGAACGCGTCCGGTATTTGACCCCAGCATGAGAAGCTAAGGCAGGGTTGACCAGACACTAGGTGTAACATTGACCTAACTCTGACTAGCGCGTCCAGACAAAGGAGATGCTTTGTGCAATGATGTGCACCTGACGCAGGGTGCGTCTGGTCTATGATACCAGACGTGTTCGTTCGCTCTAGGGCAGCTCTGGAAGCTCTCTGGAGTTGACCTGACATTGGCTAGCATGCATCCATTCATTTTCCAAGCGGTGTGTCTGATCATTCACTGATAAACATGCAGGGAGCTATTGAGCACCAATGGCTATTTACGTTTGAATGGCACACGTGGCATTCTAGCAGTGACCGGACACGTTCGGTCGCCACACCGGATGCGTCTGGTCAGTTTGTAGTTAGCCTAGTGAAGGGGTATAATGGCTAGTTGAGTTGTTGGGTCTCTATGAAAGCGTGGTGGTCGGCTCTTGCTAACTCTCTTGTCTTTCTAACTTGTTGATACACCTTGTGAGCATACTCCCACTCATCTAGCTTGTGATTTGATCATCCAAAGTGAGATTGGTAGTGATCCAAGTGCATGTGCATTGTGTTTGAGCATCTAGTGGCACTTGGGATCATGTTGGCTATGGGTCTTCTTGTTACTCTTGGTGGTTGCCGCCACCTAGACGGCTTGGAGCAGCGGAGGAGCATCGACACATGTTGGTAATTGTTCGTGGCCGGCTCTAGTGATTGTGAGGGGTCTTGTGCCTTCCCCGGTGGAGAGACAAAAGGTAACTCTAGTGGATTGCTCATGTCATTGAGTTACCTCACTTGTGGGTAGTTTCTTGTGGTGTCTAATTGTGTGGACGAGGTTCACACAACACCTCTTAGCCATCGAATCACCAAGTGTTGGTCGACACAATAGGGACTAGCATACCGGCAAGCATGTGAACCTCTTGGTGATTCTCTTGGTGATTGAATTGGTATTCATCTTGTGATTAGTTCACTCCTCTACATGGCAGTATAATCACCCTACTCACTCATTTACATTTCCACAAACTAGTTGTAGCAAACTCTTTAGTGTAGCTAGAATTGAGAGCTTGCTTTGTAGTTTAAGTTCATCTTGCAGAGCTCTTTAGTGTAGCAAGTTTGTGAGCTCTTAGTGAGTAGCAACTTAGCCTCTTGTGTGCCTAGTGATCATAGCACCTAGAATTATTGGATAGGTGGCCTGCAACCCTTGTAGAGCTAGAGCAAGTTTGTATTTTACTATTTGTCATACTAATCAAATTACTCTAGTGATCTTGTAGATTTTTAAATAGGCTATTCATCCCCCCTCTAGCCATATTAAGACCATTCAATGCCTAACCCACAATCGGGTGCCGCACAACCAACACAAGATGGAGATCCACAAGCTACGATCAATTCACTAGAGTACCTTTTGGCTCTCCACCGGGGAAAGGTCAAGAACCCCTCACAATCACCATGATCAGAGCCAGAGATAATCACCTTCCTCTGCTCGACGATCCTCGCCGCACCAAGCCATCTAGGTGGTGGCAACCACCAAGAGTAACAAGAGGAATCCACAGCAAAACACAATAACCAAGTGCCTCTAGATGCAATCACTCAAAGCGATGCACTTGGATGCTCTCCAATCTCACCAAATGATGAATCAATCAATCTAGATGACTGATAGAGGAATGGCTAGGCTCACTAGGATGTATTCTCAATAGAAATGGCCAAGAGAGTGAGCCTAAGCTGGCCACATGCCTTAAATAGGGAGCAACAACAAATAGAGTCGTTGGGCTCAAGTCAGTGTTGATTTTGGGGCGACCGGACGTGCCGGTCAGATCGACCAAATGTACCCGGCCAGCGTCCGATCAAAGGATGCTCGCCATGCATCCCCACCTTCAAACAAGTGCCGTTGGATCTCAATGGTCACTAACGCATGCACCAACGATTAAGTCATGACATGACGCAGGGCCGTATGACCAAACACACCGATGCAGCGTTAGGTCGCGCGTGCGCCCGAGCCCCGGTGCCACCAAAGAGCCATGACTAGACACACTGCTAAGTCAACCTAACTCATGCCCACGCCGAGTCTAGACATTTTAGGAAACTACCTCGAGAGTTATTTTTAGGACCAAATGCGTTAGGTCAACGATGACCGAACGTGCCCCAGCGTCCGCTCTTTTCTTCCTCATGAAAATGCTTGCATCAGCGTACGTCAGCGTCGATCGGACTCATCCTCACTTTGTTCGATCATTCTCCTTCTTCATTGTTCGGTCACAAGACTAACAGTGTGTCTCACTACAAACTGACTAGACGCGTAGGTATGGGGTCCAGTCCTACGTCCGATCATCTCCAGTGACCTCCTCGACTTCACCAACTTCTCCACCCTTGCTCAAATGTGCTAACCACCAAGTGTATCACCTTGTGCACGTGTGTCAGGTTATTAAACCTGGGGTCCCTCGCGGACCGACTTCCCAACAAAGGCTTGGCCCAAGCAGACAACGCGTAACTCATGGGCCGGCCCAAGTATCAGAACAACAGGCTAGAAGGGCGATCTAATCACCGACCAGAAGGCCTGGCCGAGGAGGAATGGCGCCCATTTTCCGACTCCAGCCCTCCTCTCCGACCGAAGTGCTCACTTCGATCTCTAGCCCACCTTCGGACGGCCTCTCCGACCGGAAGGCCTAGCCAAGACACTACTTCCGACTCTAACCCTGCATCTTCGACCAGGGTACGCAAAAACCCTGCTCACCGCTCTTCTCTGTTTGGTGCAACTAGAGCCGACTGGGACCGACCGACGGGAACGCCCGCCCGAAAAGGACCAGGGAACAAATGGAGAAAGCAAGGCAAGGCACACAAGTCGAACCATGATACCAGGGACCGTACCCTATACACCTGCACAAATAGTACTCTACAAACTACCCTAATACAAACAGTATTGTAGGCACCGAGATTTTCCCTACAATATTGTGGGCGCCATTAACTCCCATAGGGTAAGGCTCACCCCACATGCCTCTGGGCATCGACATTGTTGTGGGCGTCGGCATTTACCATACTGAGAGAACATGGTAAAACCCCTCACATGCCTATGGGCATCAACAGTATAGCAGGTACCGACATCTGCCATACCCGAATAAAATGATGCAGCCTCCCACATGCATCCAACATCCAACAGTGTTGTGGGCGCCTACCATCATCATATACCCGCCGACGTGGGCAACAAGGTTTAGAAGCATACGTACTCTCTCTCTCTCTCTCACTTGTAAGGCCATCCCCTTCATCTATAAAAGGGGATGCGCTCTCTCGCAAGAGACTCAGTTAATCTAGGTTCATCCAAGTCATTGTAGATTCATTAGATCGATCAAGTTCACTAGTTCACAACCACAAAATCGCTAGGTTCGGACCTCAAGCACACGCTTGAACACTTAGCTCATAGTGGAGCTCCTATCACTCTCAGCCCTTCCGACCAGAGTCCGACCAGATCTCTTGTACCCCCCATCTTTCTCCTTCTCGTTTGTAACCCCACTGCAAACTTCGAGCACCTGGGCTCAGGAATAAAGTCACCGACCGACTCAAACTGGACGTAGGGCATGTTGCCTGTACCAGTATAAATCTTGTGTGATTGAGTGCTAGGCCACCTCCGATCACAACATATGGCAAAACTACAAATATTTATTTGTTGGTCACTTTCTGCACCGACAACGTGTGTTAGCATATTTTTATAAACATTTTCAAGGGTGTTAGCACTCACTGGAATTTAAATGCATATGCAAAGAATTAGAACATCTAGTGGCACTTTGATAACCGCATTTCAATATGAGTTTCACCCCTCTTAATAGTATGACTATCTATCCTAAATATGATCACACCCACTAGGCGTCTTGACCACCAAAACAAAATGGCCCTATGGTTATCACCTTTGCCTTGAGCCCATTTTACTTTTTTCTTTCTTCTTTTGCAAGCCCGAGCCCTTGATCATCACCGTGTCCATCACCACCATCATGATTGTGGGGTATCAATATTAGGAATACCCAAAGCAACAAAGTTAGCACCCACACTGACTTCCCTGGATGGGGCAAGACGTATTAAAAAGTCTTGCCTGACCCCAAGGCCATTGGCTCCTCCTCGCTCGACCCCAAGGCCATGGGCTCCATCTCACCCAACCTCGGGGCCGCGGGGGTCTCGCCCAAGGCTGCGGGCTCCATCTCGCTTGACCCCTAGGCCACGTGCTCTATCTCGCCCAACATCAAGGCCATGGGCTCCGTCTCACCCGACCTCAAGGTCGTAGGCTCTGTCACCCCTGACCCCTAGGCCATGGGCTATGTCTCACCAGACCTCGAGGCCGATGGCTCCGTCTCGCTTGACCCCTTGGGTTCATGCTCTGTCTCATCCAACCCCTTGGGTGTGGGCTCCGTCTTGCCCGACCCCAAGGATGTGGGTTCTGTCTCGTCTGATGGGGACCCATACCACCGCCAACCACTCTAGGTCCAAGCATATGGGCCTAGGTTAAAACTCTAACACCAGGGAAGAGACTGGCATGCCTCAATGTGACCTAAGGCCATGATGAGCCATACCTTAGGATTCACATCAAGAATAGCATCGGGTGTGCCGGTCCTGTTCTGCCTAACCCTCATACGAACGCTGATAAGTGCGTTAGTTCACCATGATGTCCACTGGGACGGAATAGAATGCCATGAGGGTAGATGACGCCTACGCATGGCGCCAGTGACGAATAGGGCCACGACATGGAGCCATCCCTATTGACATCTACAAGATCAGTGGGAAACGCATGAAGGAGAAGAAGGACCCGGTGATCCTGGAAGCCTTCTTCTCTCTCTCATTCTTCTCCTTTTCCTCCGCTATAACGTGCACTTTCCCATCGCCTATAAAAGGGGAAGCAAGGCACCCAAGGAAAGGGGATCCAGATCCACATGAGACTGAATCATGAGATAAAAACACAAGAGCATGGCATGAGCACATGGCTGAGCAGCGATCGAGCTCTCTGGACCCATTCACTCCTTTCACTACAGACTTGGGATCATTTCCCTCTCTCGCCTGTTTGTAACCCCTACTACAAACTAAGTGCCGGTAACACGAGCAGTAGCAAATTGGACGTAGGGATGTCATGCCTGAACTAGTATAAACCCTTATGTCCTCCGAGCACACCATCCGAGCCAGACATGCAAATACAAATTTACTCATCGAAGGTCCAAAAACATCGATAGTTGGCGCACCAGGTAGGGTTTTTTGCGTGTCTCGACGTCCACATCAGGCCTCGGATGGCTAGTCATGGTGTCAGCTGGATCCTAGGCACGCACATGCACTTTGGGAACCTAGACTTCATCGTTACGACATAGGGGGAGTTGGCACAAGCTCCCGCCGCTGTCCAACCTCTCCACTCCACCAGCCTCGATGCGATCGCCAAGGCGCTTGAGAAGCTATGGCTACATGCCACAAAGGCTCATGCCCCTGGGAGTGACCAGCTCCTCGGCTTCGATTACAGGAGGCTAGAGCGCCAGCTCGGCGCCTTCCTAGGACCCCGACCATCTTGGGAGGACCTAGGCCACCTCACCTTCCTATTCGCTAATGTCATGACATAGCTTGCTGTAGGAGAGCCGCTCTCCCTAGAATACCTCATCTAGAGCGCCCCGACAGCGCTCCCGTTCAGTCTATGCAACACCGCAGAGACCGTTGGCCACCTTGTGGCGCAACACATGCCCTCATTCCCTATGAACAACGAGCTTGGTGGGGTGACCGAACATGCTGTGGAATCTTTCCATGACCTTCTGGCAGGAGAATCAGAGTCATCCTTCAATTCTGACACTTGTAGGGGGAGCCATCCCCCCTCGCAAGAATATTTGATGGTAGGTACCCCTGAGGGATACATCAAAGGCATCCACGAGGGATGGGCTACCCCAATAGATGACCTCGATGATGAGGTTGAGGGGGACATAGGGGCCCCACCTTGCCTACAGGTAGAGCAGCTGAGGGCGCAACACCAAGAGCTCGAAGAGGCAAGACTCTAGCTCGAGTAGGAACGTGCGAAGCTCGAGTGAGAGATCAAGTGCCATGGAGACGGTGGGCGTGCGCGTGCCATGGATCGCGACATGAACCAGAGGATCATTGAGGATGATGAGGCCCTCCCACACTTCACCTAGGCAAGCCAGAACGTCGCTGCCGCAGCAGCCCTGCTCTGTTGGCTTCCAAAGCCCATGACGCCCGAGGATTGTCGGGCCCATCATGAGATTCGCACGCTGCTCAAGCGTGCGGTGGCGTAGCAGGCCAAGAGCTCGCTCTCCCACAGCTACAAGCTCGACGCCAGCTAGCGCATTCCCTCAGAGCAACCTGACAAGGATGTGTCAGTCCACCAGGCATGGCAAGGTGGTAGGCCACGCGCCGCGGTCCCGGTGCATGAACATCTCGGCCTCTACCGTGATGCGTGCGACACCCTCGATGTCCACAGGCGTGCCCATAGTGATGTGAGGGAGGAGGCTAACCATGGCTACCATCCTCGTCATGGTGGACGCTAGGACAACGACGAGGACTGAAGTTTGATCCCTGACTTGCCGAAACCGCTGGCCTTTGGCCAACACATCCTCAACGTCATCCTCCCACCGTGGTACCGACTGTCGACCAACATCCTGAAATACTCCGAGGAAACAAACCCTGGACTATGGCTCGAGGTGTAACACCCTAAAAATTGCCTCTTTTGAAATAGAGTTAAAATGATTTAAGTTGGAATTTTTTGTGCACATGAAATATAGGAAAATAAAAAGTTTCATTAATTTAAAATTCATCATAAGGTAGCAACATGTGTGAGCATACATGCTGTTGCATTCTATTTATTGTGATGAATGGTGTTGATCCAAAACTCCAAAGTAAATTGGAGTGTTTTTGAAAAGAGTTTGAAAATGGCTTTGAAATAAAAGAAAAGAAAGAAAAGAAAATTAGAAAATAAAAGTATTTTTAAAGTTGTAAAGTTTATCTTAGAAAACCTAATGGAATTGACCATTTTTATTGAATGGGAAAGTATTTTTGAAACCATACTCGAATTGGATTTGAATTTAGCTCAGAATTGGAAGATTAGAAAAAGAAAAGGGGTTTGGAAAATGCAAGAACTTAAAAAGTTATTTTTGGAAACTTCCCAAAAATTGGTTCATCTATGTTGGACTTAGAAAGTATATTGAAATCATATTTATGCTTGATTTGGTACATAATTGAAATGGTTTTGAATTAAGAAAAGAAATAGAATTCAGAAATGGAAAAGGATTTTTATTTGAAAATATGCTTTTCTTCCCTTTTCAGCCCAGCACAGCAACCGGCCAGGCCCAGCATCCCCTCCTTTCCCCTCCTTCCTGTTTTTCTCGGCTTCGGCCCGCTGCCCGGCGGCCCGCTTCGTGCCTGCCTCTGCTCCGCCCTCCGCGTCGCTCTGCACCGTGGCCCGCTTCGCTCTGGCTTGCTCCGCGGTCCAGCTCCACCGCGTGGCCCAGCTACCACCCTAGTCCGCTCGGCCTTCAGCGCCCACGGCCGCATGCGCCTCGCTCTCTTCTCCCTCGCTGCAAGCCAAGACCCGCTCGTCAGCGTGCACCCGCACGCGCTCTTCCCCTCTCTCTCACTGCGCTGCCGACCCCATCCGTCAGCCGCGCCTTCCTTCTTCCCCGCGCTCCTTCCCTTCTCTGCCCCGCCGATGGCGCGCGCCCGAACGGCAAGCCACCGTCGCCGTTGCTCCCAGATGGAAAGCGCCCGTATGGAAGGCCATCGCCGTGCCCCGCTCCCTTTTCTTCTTCGCCGCACCCCGTCCGGACTATAAAGCCCCAAGCCGAGCCCCGTCTTCTCCCCTTTTCCCGGCCGTGCTCAAGCAACTCCCCGCCGCTGGCAATCTCCCTCACCCGCGCGTCAATCCTCGACGCCGACGCGCCCATGAGCTTCTCCGTGACCCGACGCAGCCGTAGGTGCCTCCCCTTCTTGATTTTGGATTCGTTTTGCTCGGATTTCCCTTCACCGCGCCCTCTCTTTCTCTCTCCAGCCGCCGACGATGATGAACGGCCCCCTCGAGGCCCTCCCGGACGCCACGACCACCTCCGTGGAACTCATGGTGAGATCCTCCGCCTTCCCATGCCCCTAGATGGTCAAATGGCATCCTAGAATGTTGCATCCGCGAGCTCAGGCCATCGGCAACAATGGCGCCGCCATCCTGTGATTCTTCCTCGGCGACTTGCTGCCCCGCACCCATCTACGCCATCGGATCTTCGGTGGACGGCCACGATTAGAATATAACGGTCCGGTCCACCATGGACTCGTGGACGTGGTCCACAGCGCCAGCGCACCGCGTCCACCACACGCGTGGCACACCGCGCCAACAGCATGCTGCCACGTGGCTGCCTGGTCAGCAGCTGGGTCAACATCCAGTCAAAACCGCGTTGTTTTACAGTTTAGCCCCCGGATTTTCAAGTAATCAACCCGAGATCCAAAGCAGTTCAAAATAAATTCAAATCAGCCCTATTTTTATTCACTTTAGACCCTGTATTTTCCAGAATTAGTGTGCCCAGTCCAAAGTAAATTTAAATTCAGATTTTAATTATTTTAATTCAAATTTGAGTTCAAATATTTACAGGAATGCCACTGGATCTTATTTTATGCGTAACTTTTGCGTTTTAAGTCCGATTTGATCCGTTCGAATTGCGTTAGGACCGTATTTACGTATTCTACATGTTTATACAACTATTAGGCATGTTTTCAACACTTGAAATTCATGAGTAGATTTAATCTATTAATTAACCAAAGTAAAACTTGTTTAAATCATAACTTGTTTATTTCAACTCCGAAATAGTCCGTTCAAGTTGCGTTTGTTTCGTAACGACGAGATCTATGCTTTAGCAATGATGTTTACTATATTACTATTTCATAAAAATCATAGTTTAAATCATATCTTGATTAAAGATTATGCAACTAGGTTTTGTACATAAAATATGATTTGTTTTACTTTTGTTTTATAATTTAAATCTAAGATTGACTTAATTCAATCCATATCGTTTATAAAATATCTTTTGTATATGAATTCATAAAGTTAACATAAATGAAGCCTATAGTTTATTTTCCACGTATTAAGCAAATCTCTCGGTAGTTGTAACTTTTCAACCGTAGCTTCGATTAGCGTGCCTCTCGTGACTGTATGTTCGTAGTGATGCGTAGAATTATATATCAATCTCTTTTACTTATTTTTCTATGATTGGTGTACTGTTCTGATATAGATACAACTGTATGCTATGCATGTATGTGTATGGATGTTTGTGTGGTGTTCTACGATTGTCCAGTCGGTGAGATATACGTGGTGATCCAGAAGAAGAAGAAAGACATCAAAGAATAAAGCTTACCGAAGGATCGGTGTGTAAGGCAAGTATAGCATGGGATATCCTTGTTACCTATTCATATTTAATCACTAAATTCATATTGCATGTGTCTCCCTTGTTACCATTAAGGATATCCTAGATATTTGATATCTTGTTCCTTGAAAACCTTTGGGTAACTGCATTGGATAGTTTTGCTAGTGCTTAATCAAAACCATGATCTTGTAACTTGACTAATGGTATATGCAATAAACATTAAAACATGACTTTTTAGTAACATGGAATCAGGGGGCTGGAGTGTTTAGCTACTTTCTAAATGCTCTAGATTCCTCTCCCTAAGGACTTATCTGTAAGTGATCATCCGGGACTTACAGTACAGCTGTGAGGGCTATATGGCTCTGGCTTTAGCTCAGTATGAGGACCTTTTCTAGCTTGTTAGTGGTTACCTTTATGGCACAAGAGGGGCTCCAACGGGTATGATCTTAGTCTGCCAAGTAGGTGCACTTGCTAGTCACTACTTGGAGGGGGGTTCATGCTTATTGATGGGTAAACCTTAGCGGCTCTAACTTGTTAGACGAACCTTTGAAAGGCTTCATAGTGAACCCTGTCGACCTTCCTTGGTAGTGGGTCAAGAGGCTGATCACCTCGGGCGAAAGGGTAAATCACGACTCACAGTGAACGTGTACAACCTCTGCAGAGTGTAAAATTGTTATAACAGCCGTGCTCACGGACATGAGCGACCTTGGACCCTTATGGAATAGAGATGATCACTAATGGATAATAATGATGATGCTAATAATTGATTGTTTATGCTATACATTATTCATGTTTACATGATCATGAGTTTATGGGCTTATGGATAAACTTGTTGCCAATCAATTGCTAAAATTATGATAAACAAAGGCTAATCGTAGTTAAACCAGTGTCAGCCCTTTTTTAGCCTCATGAACCCCATGATATAATTGTTAAGTACGACATGTACTTACACTTGCTTTATTTTCTATACATTGGATAAAAATCCTGGATGGGTACCAGATTGCTGGTTTGGAGGAGTTAGGCTTGTGGTCAACCAGTCAGTCGTCCCTGTGGATTCAGAGTCTTCGCCAGAAGATCAGAGTCAACTTTCCGCTGTCTTTACTCTGAGGTTATTTCCCTTTTTACTAATACGTTATGTAATAAGTATTGTCTCTCGATATTATCCTGATTTATGGCTATATGTGAGATTTGACTTCCTGGGCTCACATATAGTGTGTATCTGGTTTTGTCTTTAAAACCAGGTGCTATACGAGGATTATTGGCTTCCTTGCCAAGCCGTTGGAGTGGATAGCGATGATTTCATTATCCGCAACCTTCCATTGTTCTTGGCTGATTCGGCGCGAACGTGGTTGGAACACTTTTCGCCCAACTAAATCCAAAGTTGGGTGGACCTAAAAGAGATCTTCGTGGGAAAATTCTAGGGCACATACGTGTGTCCTAAGAACCCATGGGATCTCAAAAACTGCTGGTAGAAGTCTGGGGAAACTCTTCATGGGTACATCCGACGCTTCTCCCGACAGTGCAACGAGCTGCCCAACATCACCGATGCTGACATCACAGGAGCTTTCCTGTCCGGGATCACCTGCGAGTCCCTGGTTCACAAGCTAGGACGTAAGGGCCCGCAAACCACCAAGGAGCTCCTTGACATCGCCACTAGCCATGCCTTGGGCGAGGAGGTGGTCGGGGTGATTTTTGACCGCCTCAAAGGCAAGGCAAAGTGGGACGAGGACGATGGCGAAGGCGCCTCCAACCGCCCCAACAAGAAGAATAACCAGCAGTGTGAGGGCTCGCTCAGGGCCACTGCCGACCGTAAGGAGGTCAGAAGCCCACTGAGGGTACCTTGGACCACTTCGAGAAGCTACTCGAAGGGCCATGCCCGAACGATGCTTTCCTGTCAAGCACCTGTATAAGGACTGTGTTCTCATGAAGTGGTTCTTGTCTGGAGGCTCCAACAAGAGGGAGAATAGGAAGGAGCCCAAGCTAGCCGCAGATAACACCGAGGGGAAGAATGATGGATTTCTAGCGCTAGATGGTTGCCACATGATCTTCAGAGGGTCGGCGACCTATGACTCTAGGTGCCGCCAGAAGCTTATGCACCATGAGGTCTATACGGCCAAGCCGACCACGCCTTCTTTCCTCTAATGGTCGGAGTCTGCCATATCCTTTGATCAGACCAACCACCTAGAAAGTGTCCCTCAGCTAGGATGATATCCACTCAAGGTCAACCTGATCATCGGCACGAAGTGGCTCACCAAGGTGCTGATGGATGGAGGTAGCGGCCTCGACATCATGTACGCTAAAACGCTCGACGCCATGGGTATCAATCGAGCACGCATCCGGCCGACTAGGGCGCCTTTCCATGGCATCGTGCTAGGAAAGCAGGCCATGCCACTTGGGTAGATCAACTGCCCATCACCTTTGGGGATCTGACCAATTATAGGACAGAGACCCTTACCTTCGAGGTGGTCGGGTTTCACGAAACCTACCACACCATCCTGGGACGTCCATGCTACATGAAGTTCATGGCCATCCCCAACTACACCTATCTGAGGTTGAAGATGCTAGGTCCATGCGTGGTCATCACCATTGGCACCTCCATCCAGCGCCCCTACGAATGCGAGGTTGAGTGTTGCGAACACGTCGCAGCAATTGTCGCCTCCAAAGAGCTTGCGACCATCAGGGAGGGGGTCGTCGAAGAAGCGCCCGACCCCAAGTGGTCGGTCAAGTCTTTCAAGCCTGTAGAGGGCGCCAAGGAGGTCCTCATAGACCCCAGCGGCTCTAAGGGTAATGTGGTGCGCATCGGCACCATGCTTTCCTCCGACTAGGAAAGCATGCTCGCCGACTTCCTCTGCGCCAATAGAGACATCTTTGCATGGAGACCCCTAACATGCCAAGCATTCCAAGAGAAGTCACCGAGCACACCTTGAAAATCAAGCCAGGCTCCAAGCCAGTGAAGCAGCGCCTGTGTTGCTTCGATGAGGAGAAACACAGGGCCATCCGCGAGGAGGTTGCGAAGCTTTTGGTGGCTAGGTTCATTAAGGAAGTATACCCCCCAAGTGGTTAGCCAATCCCATTCTTGTATGAAAAAGAGTGGGAAATTGAGAATGTGTGTTGACTACACGGGTCTCCACAAGGCATGTCTAAAGGATCTGTTCCCATTGCCATGCATAGACCAAGTAGTTGACTCGACCTCAGGGTGCGAAACCCTTTGCTTCCTTGATGCATACTTTCATCACCCCAATCGGATCGTTCTACTATGTCACAATGACGTTTGGCCTAAAGAACGCTGGGGCTATGTACCAATGCTGCATGCTCAAGTGTTTCAGGAATCTCATCGGGCAGACCATTGAGGCCTATGTGGATGACATCGTGGTCAAGTCCAAACGAGCTGAACAGGTCATAGCCAACCTAGAGCAAACCTTCATGAAAGTCTGAGCGAACAACATCAAGCTCAACCCCGAGAAGTGTATTTTTGGGGTCCCAAGGGGTCTGCTGCTGGTTTTTATAGTCTCCAAGCATGGCATCGAAGCCAACCCAGAGAAGATCTCAACCATCATGAGAATAGGCCTGATTCAGAACATAAAGGGGGTACAACGAGTTACGGGGTGCCTCGCCGCGCTCATCCACTTTATCTCGCGCCTCGACGAATGAGGTCTCCCCCTCTATCAGCTTCTGAAGAAGGCTGACTGTTTTGAATGGACACCCAAGGCCGAGGAGGCACTTGATAAGGTCAAGCAGCTCCTGACGAAGGCCCCGATCCTAGTCCCTTCGATCGATGGGGAACCACTTCTGCTCTATATTGCGGCCACCATACAAGTGGTCAGCACCGCCCTAGTGGTAGAGTGAGAAGAAGAGAGACATGCCCTCAAAGTGTGGCATCCCATGTACTTCATTAGCGAGGTCTTATCCAATTCTAAGACTCGCTACCCCCAAATCCAAAAACTCCTGTACATCATCCTTATCACCAAGAGGAAGTTGTGTCTCTACTTCGAGTCGCATAAAGTGACGGTCCTGACGTCCTTCCCTCTCGATGAGGTTGTCCAAAACTGGGATGCCACAGGAAGAATCACGAAGTGGGCACTCGAGCTGATGGGTCAAGGCATTTCATATGCCCCTCGAACGACCATCAAGTCCCAAGTGTTGGCTAATTTAGTTGCAGAATGGACCGAGGGCCAAATGTCTCCAGCAGTCATTGACCAAGAGTACTGGACGATGTACTTCGATGGATCACTGATGAAGAAAGGCGCTGGCGTGGGGCTGGTATTCATTTTGCCCCTTGGGGTATGCATGAGGTACATGGTTCGCATCCATTTCCCCTCCAACAATGTGGCTGAGTATGAGGCACTCATCAACGACCTACGCATCACCATCGAGTTGGGTATTCGATGGCTCAACATCTAGGGTGACTCCTAGCTGGTTATCGACCAAGTCATGAAGGGATCAAGCTACCACAACGCCAATATGGCTGCATACTATCAAGAAGTCCACCAGTTGGAGGACAAGTTCGATGGTCTCGAGCTCAATCACATCCTGAGGCATCTCAACGAGGCGGCCAACGCGCTGGCAAAAATGGCGTCCGGCCGAGAGCCAGTGTCGACGAGCGTCTTCTCCAACGATTAGTACAAGCCCTCGGTCTGCTACAAGGAGCCAGAATAGACCGGTGACACATCGCCTGCCCAAGGCTCGAGGGCTAACCAACCGGTAGCTCTACCCGACCCCGAAGTCATGGAGATTGATGAGGATCCAGCGATAGAGCCTGACCCCCTGGCCGACTAGAGGATGCCTTACCTCAACTACCTCCTCCATGAGGCGCTGCCGATGGACAAAACAGAGGCTCAGTAGCTCACATGTTACGCCAAGTCCTTTGTCCTTATTGAGGGCAAGCTCTGCAGGTGAAGCCACACTAGGATCCTACAGCGCTGCATCTACATCGAACAAGGGAAGTAGTTGTTGAGTGATATCCATGGTGGGGTCTGTGAGCACGATGCCACGCCTAGGACCCTGGTCAGAAATGCATTCTGACAAGGCTTCTATTGGCTGACCGTAGTAGCCAATGCTGAACAGATTGTGCGCACCTGTGAAGGGTGTCAATACTACGCTCGGCAGACCCACCTGTCGGCCCAAGCACTCCAAACAAACCCATCACATGGCCATTCTTGGTTTGGGGGCTCGATCTGGTTAGACCTCTCAAGAGGGCACCCGGGGGCTATACGCACTTGGTTGTCGCCGTAGACAAGTTTACAAAGTGGATAGAGGCTCGACCGATCTCCGCGATCAAGTCCAAGCAAGCCATTATCATGGACATCGTCCATTGCTTTGGAGTCCTAAACTCCATTATCATGGACAACGGCACGAGTTCACCAGAAAGAAGTTCCTTTAATTCTGCGATGAATACCACATCCGCGTTGATTGGGCCACCATGGTGCACCCCTGCTTGAACGGGCAGGTCGAGCGCACGAATGGCATGGTCCTACAAGGCCTCAAGCCTAGGATCTTCAACTAATTGAACAAATTTGGTAGACGATGGGTCACAGAGCTTCCCATGGTGCTCTAGAGTCTTAGGACGACCCCCAGCCAGGCCACCGGCTACATGCCATTCTTCATGGTCTACGGTTCTGAGGCTATTCTCCTGACCGACCTCGATTATGGAGAACCAAGGGTCAAGGCGTACGATGAACAGGGAGCCAAGGTGTCCCTTAAGGATGCCATGGACTAGCTAGACGAAGCGCGTGATGTTTCCCTCCTTCGCTTGGCTAAGTACGAGCAAGCATTGCACCGGTACCACAGCCGTCGAGTGGGGGGTTAGGCCTTCAACGTCGGGGACCTAGTACTCCGCCTAGTCCAAAGCAACAAGAACCGCCATAAGCTCTCTCTGTCGTGAGATGGACCATACATCATGGCGGAGGTGCTCTGACCAGGCACCTACAAGCTTAGGACCATCGACAGCGAAGTCTTCATCAACACCTGGAACATCGAACAGCTACATTGCTTTTACCCTTAAATTTACGCACGCTTTCTCTTATCAGTTTCGCTATCAACTCCTTGATCTTTAGTGACACCCGACCCCAGCAATGATAGGGAGTTGGGCCTCACTTGGGGGCTGGTAAGAGCATATCTATCCAGTAAACATTCTCTATGCCCAACCCTTTCTCACATTAAGACCTAGAAGCGAGGGTCGCGAAACCTACGCCCTAGCGGCTATGGCGTTTTTGCTCACCAGCGTGATCAGAGTTTTTTCCCGCACCCCGAGCTTCTTAAGCCTTAACTACAAAAATAGTTAGAACGCATTTAAGAGTATATCCACTTGGCAAACTTTCTATGTGTCTGACTTTCTCTCACATTAAGATCTAGAAGCAAGGGTTGCAGAAATGAACGTTGAGTAAAACTAGTCGAACTGCAAGAAACCTATGCCCCAATGGCTACGGCGTTTTCGCTCACCAGTGTGATCATAGTTTGTTCACCTGCACCCCAAGGTTTACGGCCTTAATGATGGAAAGGGTCAGAACACATTAACCTTTTTATACAAAAAGGGGAGAAGGGATAAAAATCTGTTTGGCCATAATGAAATTTAAGAGCTTGTCCATTTATTACGAGTTCACCGCCTGGCTTATCTGCCTTACTAATTTCTTGGGCAGGATGATCTTATCCTCTATCTCCATAGGTAAGACCTATGCCAGCGGGTCACCCAAGTTGATCGGACAGCTTGGCCCACTACCAAGAGACGGGTACGGTGCAGTAGGATGTCACATGCGGGTTATGCTGACTCCATCATGAACGACGGACCCAGATTCCACTCGGACATATCTGGTAAGAGCTCCCTGAACCCATCACTCGAGCCATAGAGGTAAGTCTTGTGCCAATGGGTCACCCAAGTCGATCGGATGGCTTGGCCTGCTATCGAGAGATGGGTAAGGAGTAGTAGGATGTCCCATATGGATTATGCCGACTCCATCACGAATGATGGACCTGGATTCCACTCAGACATATCCAGTAAGAGCTCTCCGAACTCATCACTCGAGCCATCGAGGTAACTTTACCAACCCCCACTTTACTTCTCCAGTGCATGAGCATTCATTCATCCATTCTCATGCATCCAAGCATCACATATGCAATTATTGCATCACAATGCTTCGCATTGCGTCATGAAGCGGTAGTCATCTCATTCAACATGAGTGGCAACCGACCGGGCTTCGAAGGTCGGCCTACAAAGGGCTCGAGGCCGCCTCACGTCGAACAGAGCTAGGGGAGAAAATGCAGATGAACCCCAGTGACCTTTGCCCGACCCGCTTAGAAGTGGATAGGGTCATCTCGACCTTCTCATTTGATCCTAACCTTGAAGCATGCCCATAGAATCTCCATCGAGGGGAGGCTAGTGGGCCACCAGAGTCGGTCTCTGGATTGACTCAGGCATCTACCGGGAGGCAGGTTAAGGAGCAGTGGAATGCCACATGAGGGCTATGCCGACCCAGTTATGAACGATAGACCTAGATTTCACTTGGACATGCCTGTTAGCGAGCTCATCGAGCACAACACTCAAGCCATTGAGGCAAGTGATGTTAGCTCAACCCCTCCGGTTGTGGAAACCGCGAACGGGGTGACGATCGCAAAGATGAGCTGACCCCTCAACCAGACCCCTACAACACGTGGGGGCTCATGGGAAGTTGGACTCACAAGGAGACTGAATGCGTGATCGTAGCACGATGGCTCGGATCCTAGGGAGGCGTTACATTTGAAAACTAGGAGTAACATTTCTAAAACAGAAAACACTTTCTCCCAATAGTTTTGCTATCATCTCCTCGATCTTTAGTGAAACCTGACCTCGACAACGACAAGGGGTCGGGTCTCACCCAGGGGCTAATAAGGGTATGTATATACCCTTTCTAAAACAGTTGGTGCCCAACCCTTTCTCACGTTAAAAATCTAGAGGCAAGGTTTAAAGAAACAAATGCCGAGTAAAACTGGTCGGACTGCAAGAAACCTATGCCCCAGCGGCTACGACACTCTTGCTTACTAGCATGACCAGAGTTTTCTCGCCCACACCTCGAGCTCTACAGTCTTAACAAAAGAAAGAGATGGAACTCGTCCACTTATTACAAAGGCACCGCCTGACCTATCTAACTAAACTAACCCCTCAGAGGGATGATTTCATCCTCTATCTTGGTAGAAAGGTCGTGCGCCAGGGGGCCACCTCCTCCTCGATGATGTCTAGCTTGATGTCGGTATAGATGGGCGCGAAGCCTTGGCTCACCGTCGCTAGATCGATGTTGTCAGGTTCATAAACCTAGGGTCACTCATGGACCAGCTTCCCAACAAAGGCTTGGCCCAGCAAACAACATTGTGAACGATGCGCAACTCATGGGTAGGCCAAAACACATAAACGACAGGCCAAAAGGACAAACCAATCTCTGACCAGAAGGCCTGGTGAAAGGTCCTAATGGCTATAGGGGGGTGAATAGCCTAATAAAAATTTCTACAACAACACTTAACCAAATGGTTAGACAATTATAAGGAGAAGCAAGTGTTGCGCTAGCCTACTCAAAATGCAAGCCACCTACCACAATTCTAGTTTAGATAGTGTCAATTCACACAAGAGCTATGACACTACCCTATGTTAGTGTGCTCTCAAAGGCTAACTAAAGAGCCACACCAACCAAGCATGCAAGCTCTCACAACTAGCTACACTAAAGAGCTTGTCAACTAGTTTGCGGTAAAGTAAAGAGAGTGATCAAGAGGGTTATACCATCATGTAGATGAAAGAACCAATCAATCAAGAAGATGAATAACAATGAAGACCAATCACCTCGGAATCAATGATGAACACAATGATTTTTACCGAGGTTCACTTGCTTGTCGGCAAGCTAGTCCTCGTTGTGGCGATTCACTCACTTGAAGGTTCACGCGCTAATTGGCTTCACACACCAAAACCTCAATAGGGTGCCGCACAACCAACACAAGATGAGGATCACACAAGCCATGAGCAATCCACTAGAGTACTTTTTGGCGCTCCACTAGGGAAAGGTCAAGAACCCCTCACAATCACCACGATCAGAGCCGGAGACAATCACCACCCTCCGCTCAACGATATTCGTTGCTCCAAGCCATCTAGGTGGCGGCAACCACCAAGAGTAACAAGCAAAATCTGCAGCGAAACACGAACACCAAGTGCCTCTAGATGCAATCACTCAAGCAATGCACTTGGATTCACTCCCAATCTCACTATGATGATGAATCAATGATGGAGATGAGTGGGAGGGCTTTGGCTAAGCTCACAAGGTTGCTATGTCAATGGAAATGGCCAAAGATATGAGCTATAGCCGGCCATGGGGCTTAAATAGAAGCCCCCACGAAATATAGCCGTTATACCCCTTCACTGGGCATAACGTGGACTGACCGGACGCTCCGATCAGTTGACCAAATGCTGAGCCCCTAGCGTCTGGTCGCTCGTAGTCAGCCACGTGTCTGACTCCAACGGTCATCTGCCTTGACCGATCGGACGCTCTGGTCAGTTGACCGAACGCTAGACCCTCAGCGTCCGATCGTTTCCAGTAAGGGTCCAAAACCGATTTTTATCGACCGGACGCGTCCGGTCAAGCTTGACCGGACATAGCCCAGCGTCCGGTGCATAACCCTAAGCACTGTGCAGACCGACCACTTGACCGGACACAGCCCTTCAGCATCCGGTCAATAGACCGACACCAGCATCTCACTGTTACACATGACCGGACGCGCCGGTCCCTCAGAGGTCCAGCGTCCGGTCACTGTATAACCAGCGACACTAACTCGTTTTTACTTCTAACTTCTCCACCCTTGCTCAAATGTGCTAACCACCAAGTGTATCACCTTGTGCACATGTGTTAGCATATTTTCACAAATATTTTCAAGGGTGTTAGCACTCCACTAGATCCTAAATGCATATACAATGAGTTAGAGCATCTAGTGGCACTTTGATAACCGCATTCCAATACGAGTTTCACTCCTCTTAATAGTACGGCTATCAACCCTAAATGTGATCACACTCTCTAAGTGTCTTGATCACCAAAACAAAATAGCTCCTATGGTTTATACCTTTGCCTTGAGCTTTTTGTTTTTCTCTTTCTTCTTTCCAAGTCCAAGCACTTGTTCATTACCATGGCATCATCTTCATCATGCTATGATCTTTGTTTGCTTCACAACTTGGAGTGTGCTACCTATCTTATGATCACTTGATAAACTAGGTTAGCACTTAGGGTTTCATCAATTCACCAAAACCAAACTAGAGCTTTCAATCTCCCCCTTTTTGGTAATTGATGACAACCCTTATACAAAGATATGAATTGAAATTTAATTGAATCCATGTTGCTTACCCAAGCATATTTACCATGTGTAAAAGGATATGGACAAGTTTCATGAACCCTAAGTGGTAGCAATTGCTCCCCCTACATATGTGCTTAGAATTTGGATTGAAGCTTGCACATATGCTTAGATAGGAAATGTAGGAGTCAATGTCTACCACATGATGCTAAGGTATAAAAGATGGACCTTTGAAGCGTGATACCAATCGGAGTAAACCAATATACCATCCTTAGCACCATGGTTAGCTCAATATCACTTGGAAACATATTTTTGAAAGATACCACTTGTAAAGACTTATTTGGAAATGAAAGTTATCTAGTGATTTCATTTCATCATTCAATCTTACAACTAACATTCATCACACAAGCATGGATGTTTAACTTTAATACTTATGCCATGCAAGAAAACATATGAAATGCACATTCAAATGCACCATACAAGTTTATGAGCTTGCTCCCCCTACTTGTGTGCTCAAAATTTTAGTTGATCCCTTTCCTTTGGTATATCTCTCCCCCTATGTCATATATCAAGATATCTTTCTTTATGTTTGTTTCTCTCCCCCTTATCTTTATTTCTCTCCCCCTTTGTCATCAATGACCACAAAGGTTCTAAATGTGGATAGAATTACTTGTAGGGTCGAGATTATCAATGTCAATCAATGGGGTGAGAATCATTTTCCCAAATTTGGTTCAATCTAGATGATTTTCCAAAGGTATTTAACTCGGTTTGATCCAAGGACAAGCTTCTTCACACCTCAAATAAGGGTTATCTTGTACCATGTTGAGTTAAACACTTATAGCTCATTTTCTAGATTAAACACTAGGTTTACAAGCCCATAAACACGTCATATGCTATCACTAGATCAAATCAAGCAAAGAAGCAATAGTGATACCATATAAACATCAAATTCGTTTGATTTTCATGAATGAGCCTAATGAAATAGAACCACTTGAAGGGTCCTAATAAAATTGAAAATGTGACAAGATGCACTAATCATGTCCTTAGCAAGGATGTATGCTATGCCAATCAACTTTTACCTTGGATTGCTCGAAGGAGAGGCATGTCATATGAGTGAGGGGTGCATCAACACATATTGGAGAAATCCAATATGTTCAACTCATTCCTTAGCTTGCAAAACCTTTTCTCATCCAATGGCTTGGTGAATATATCGGCAAGTTGATCTTCAGTGCCTACACTCTCAATACAAATGTTCCCTTTTTGTTAGTGATCTCTTATGAAATGTTGGTGGACATCAATGTGCTTTGTTCTTGCATGTTGAACCGGATTGTTTGTCAACTTGATTGCACTCTCATTGTCACATAGCAATAGCACTTTCTTGAACTTGATTCCAAAGTCACTCAAAGTGGCCTTCATCCAAAGTATTTGTGCACAACAACTACCGGCGGATATGTTTTCGGCTTTGGCGGTTGATAATGCAATACTATTTTGCTTCTTTGATGACCATGAAACAAGTGATCTTTCCAACAATTGACATGTGCCCGATGTGCTTTTTCTTTCAACCTTGCATCCCGCATAATCCGAGTCGGAGTAACCAACTAGCTCAAACTTTGCTCCTTTGGGATACCACAATCCAACATTTTGTGTATGCTTCAAGTACCTCAAAATCCTTTTTGTAGCCTTCAAATGACTTTCTCTTGGTGAGGCTTGAAATCTTGCACACATGCATACACTAAACATGACATCCGGCCTTGATGCGGTCACATAGAGTAGGCTTCCAATCATAGACCGATACAACTTTTGATCTACCATATTTCCACTTGCATCACTATCCAAGTTGCCATTGGTTCCCATTGGTGTGCTAATGACTTTGCTATCAATCATGCCAAACTTCTTGATCATGTCCTTGATGTACTTGCCTTGACTCACAAATGTACCATTCTTTAATTGCTTGATTTGAAGACCAAGGAAGTAACTCAATTCTCCAATCATGGATATTTCAAACTCATTAGCCATCATCTTTCCAAACTCATCACAAAATTCTTGATTGGTTGATCCAAATATGATATCATCAACATAGATTTGCAAAACAAATAGATCTTTTCCAATCTTCTTGATGAATAGAGTGGTGTCAACCTTGCCCATTGTGAACCCTTTAGAGAGAAGGAAGTCCCTCAATCTCTCATACCATGCTCTAGGTGCTTGCTTCAAGCCATACAATGCCTTCTTCAACTTGTATATATGGTTGGGCTTCTTATTATCTTCAAAACTGGGAGGTTGCTCAACATATACTTCTTCATTGATATAACCATTAAGAAATGCACCCTTGACATCCATTTGATAGAGCTTGATGTTGTGAGCACAAGCATAGGCTAGCAAGATTCTTATTGCTTCCAATCTAGCAACCGGGGCATATGTTTCTCCAAAGTCAAGACCTTCAACTTGTGTGTATCCTTGTGCTACCAATCTTGCTTTGTTCCTTACTACTATCCCTTCTTGATCTTGCTTGTTTCTAAAGACCCATTTGGTTTTAATCACATTGTGTCCCTTTGGTCTTTCTACTAACTCCCATACTTGATTTCTTGTGAAATTATTCAACTCTTCATGCATAGCATTTACCCAATCAACATCCTTCAATGCTTCATCTATCTTCTTTGGTTCAATGGATGACACAAAAGAGAAGTGTTCACAAAATGATGCCAATTTTGATCTTGTTTGTACACCTCTTGAAATATCACCAATGACAGTGTCCAAAGGATGATCTCTTGCAATATTGGTTGGTTGGAGGATAGGGACTTGATTGCTTGCACTTGCATGATCATTGGGTTGGGATGATGTACTAGCCACTTGATCTTGTTCATTGTCATGAGAGTCACTTGCACTAGCTTGATGTGTATCATCTTGCACATATGAGTTAGAGAGTACTTGCACTTGATCATCTTCATCATCATTCACTTGCCTAGGCCTCAATTCACCAACATCCATGTTCTTCATGGCATTTGAAAGTTGGATGCCTCTAACATCTTCTAAGTTCTCATCTTCTACTTGTGAACCCTTGGTTTCATCAAATTCAACATCATGAACCTCCTCAAGAGTACCACTATCCAAATTCCAAACTCTATATGCTTTGCTTGTGGTGGAATAACCAAGTAGGAATCCTTCATCACATTTCTTGTCAAACTTGCCCAATCTTGTGCCTTTCTTCAAGATATAGCATTTGCAACCAAAGACCCGAAAATATGCAATGTTGGGCTTTCTACCATTCAAGAGCTCATATGGTGTCTTCTCTTTCAATGGGTGACAATAGAGGTGGTTGCTACAATAGCAAGCCATGTTGATAGCTTTGGCCCAAAAAGTTTGACTCACATTGTACTCACTAAGCATAGACCTTGCCATATCAATAAGTGTTCTATTCTTCCTCTCAACAAGGCCATTTGATTGGGGTGTGTACTTGGCTGAGAATTGATGTCTAATTCCAAATTCATCACACAACTCATCAATTCTAGTGTTCTTGAACTCACTACCATTATCACTTCTAACTCTCTTGATGGTTGTTTCAAACTCATTGTGAATGCCTTTGACAAATGATTTGAATGTTGCAAATATATCACTTTTGTCCACTAGAAAGAATACCCATGTGTATCTAGTGTAGTCATCCACTATCACAAAGCCATATTTGTTTCCACCGATACTTGTGTATTGTGTTGGTCCAAACAAGTCCATGTGCAATAACTCAAATGCTTTACTAGTGGTCATCATGCTTTTCTTAGGATGGGTGTTTCCAACTTGTTTGCCGGCTTGACAAGAGATACAAAGCTTATCCTTTTCAAACACAACATCTTTCAAGCCTTTAACTAAGTCATGCTTAATCAATCTATTCAATTGTTTCATTCCAACATGACCAAGCCTTCTATGCCATAACCAACCCATGCTAGACTTAGTGAATAAGCATATAGATAATCTAGCTTCACTAGCATTGAAATCAACTAAGTATTGATTCTCATATCTAAAACCTTTGAAGATCAAGTTAGAGCCATCTACACTTATGATTTCTACATCATCTACCCCAAATATGCATTTGAATCCAAGATCACACAATTGAGCCACGGATAGCAAATTGAAGTTCAAGCTCTCTACTAGCAACACATTGGATATGCTCATGTCATTGGATATTGCAATCTTACCAAGCCCTTTGACCTTGCCTTTGCCATTGTCACCAAATGTGATACTATCATAACCATCATTGCCATTGGTGTTGATTGAGTTGAACATTCTTGCATCACCGGTCATGTGTTGAGTGCACCCACTATCAAGAACCCAATGCATTCCTCCGGCTTTATAATTGACCTACAAAAGAAGATCAATTCTTTTTAGGTACCCAAACTTACTTGGGTCCTTGAAGGTTAGTTACTAAGCTCTTTGGAACCCAAATGGCTTTCTTCTTTGAGCCCATCCATGGTTTACCAATGAACTTAGCCTTCACACCATTTGTACCCTTAGTAAGCATATAGCATGAATCAAGCTTAATGGAGGATACATTAGCATTTTTGCTCTTGTTTTTGCATTCTTGCTCTTTATGACCAACTTGCTTGCAACTAGTGCAAAACCGACCATTGTTCTTCACAAAACTAGTCTTGTGAGGAGCAAAGGCTGCCTTGCCTTTCTTGGGGGTATAGCCCAATCCCTCTTTGTAGAGAGAAGTTCTTTGGCTACCCAAGCACATAAGCAAGCGGTCCTCACCACCATAAGCCTTAGCTAGGTTGTGAGTGAGCTTAGTGACCTCCTTCTTGAGGTTCTCATTCTCATCCACTAGTGAGGCATCACAAGTGAGACCATCACTACTAGATGAGGTAGAAGTGGAAATGCTACAAGAAGGGTTAGTAGGAGCAACAATGATAGGCATAGATAGCGGTTCATCAATTATATCACAAGTTAAGCCTACATTGCAAGTTTCAACATGCTTTTTATTTTGCTCATCAAGCAAAGAGGAATGAGCATTTTCAAGCTTTTTGTGAGCTTTGCCAAGCTTCTCATTGGCTTCCTCTAGCCTCCCATGAGATGCATTGAGCTCATCAAAGGCTTGCTTCAGGGCTTTTAGTTCCTTACGCAAGCTTTTGCATTCCCTTCTCTTGATATCAAAGTGTTCTCTAGCATTTTCTAGCATGTCAAATAATTCATCCTTAGTAGGTTCATCATCATCACTATCACTATCATTTTCATTTTTATGTTCATTATCATCATCATGTTCTTCATCACTTTCATCATCGCAAGATTGTACCTTAGTGGCCTTAGCCATGAAGCATGATGAAGATTCAAAGAGAGAAGGCTTCTCATTGATGGCAATGCTTGAAACAGCCTTCTTCTTGGTGGTCTTGTTATCATCACTATCATCATCATCATCACTTGAGGAAGCATCACTATCCCAAGTGACTACATATGAACCACCCTTCTTCTTCTTGAAGGCCATCTTGTCCTTCTTCTCTTTCTTTTATTTCTTGTCCTTCTTCTTGTTCTTCTTATTGTCATCATCATTTTCACTATTGTATGGGCATTGAGCAACAAGATGATCTTTGCTTCCACACTTGAAGCACCTTCTTGACTCTTCTTTGTTCTTGAATGAAGATTTCGTTCTTCTTGCACGATAGCCCTTCTTCACCATGAACTTGCCAAATCTCTTGACAAATAGAGCCATCTTCTCATCATCATCATCATCCCAAGATTCATCTTCTTCACTTGAAGTTTCTTGCTTTGCTTTGCCCTTGGATGATGTGGCTTTGAATGCCAAGCTCTTCTTCTTGTCATCTTTCTTCTCCCTCTTTTCTTCCTTCTCATCATCATCTCTATAAGCATCATTGATCATGATATCTCCCAAGATTTGGTTTGGTGTCATTGTGTTCAAACCGGTCCTCACTAGTAAGGTGACCAACATGCCAAATCTTGCGGGCAAACATCTCAAGAACTTATTGGAGAAGTCCTTGTCCTCTATCTTCTCACCATGTGACTTGAGATCATTTACAATCACTTCCATCCGATGGAACATGTTCGGCACACTCTCATCTTCTTTCATCTTGAAGCTTACAAACTTCTCTTTGAGAATGTATGCCTTTGCACCCTTCACGGCTTGAGTGCCCTCAAATAATTCTTCCAATTTCTTCCAAGCTTCATGAGCCATCTCAATATTCTTGATTTGCTCAAATGTTCTTTCATCAATTGCATCATGAATAGCACTTAGAGCAATGTCATTGTTTTGGAGAAGTACTTCTTCGGCCACAGTGGGATTGTCCGGATCTTCAATCTCAATTTTTATTTCTACCACCTTCCAAACCTTCCTATTGATTGACTTGATATAAGTTGTCATCTTGGCCTTCCAATAGGGATAGTTGGAGCCATTAAATTGGGGTGGCTTCTTGGTATTGTTGATTTGAGCCATTTTAACACCGAATGTTGTTAAGCCTAAAAAAACGGTGACCTCGGCTCTGATACCACTTGAAAGGTCCTAATGGCTAGAGGAGGGTGAATAGCCTAATAAAAATTTCTACAACAACACTTAACCAAATGGTTAGACAATTATAAGGCGAAGCAAGTGTTGCGCTAGCCTACTCAAAATGCAAGCCACCTACCATAATTCTAGTTTAGATAGTGTCAATTCACACAAGAGCTATGACACTACCCTATGTTAGTGTGCTCTCAAAGGCTAACTAAAGAGCCACACCAACCAAGCATGCAAGCTCTCACAACTAGCTACACTAAAGAGCTTGTCAACTAGTTTGCGGTAAAGTAAAAAGAGTGATCAAGAGGGTTATACCATCGTGTAGATGAAAGAACCAATCAATCACAAAGATGAATAACAATGAAGACCAATCACCTCAGAATCAATGATGAACACAATGATTTTTATCGAGGTTCACTTGCCTGCCGGCAAGCTAGTCCTCATTGTGGCGATTCACTCACTTGGAGGTTCACACGCTAATTGGCTTCACACGCCAAACCCTCAATAGGGTGCTGCACAACCAACACAAGATGAGGATCACACAAGCCATGAGCAATCCACTAGAGTACCTTTTGGCGCTCCACTGGGGAAAGGTCAAGAACCCCTCACAATCATCACGATTGGAGCCGGAGACAATCACCACCCACCGCTCAATGATCCTCACTGCTCCAAGCCGTCTAGGTGGCGGAAACCACCAAGAGTAACAAGCGAAATCCACAGCGAAACACGAACACCAAGTGCCTCTAGATGCAATCACTCAAGCAATGCACTTGGATTCACTTCCAATCTTGCTATGATGATGAATCAATGATGGAGATGAGTGGGAGGGCTTTGGCTAAGCTCACAAGGTTGCTATGTCAATGGAAATGGCCAAAGATATGAGCTATAGCTAGCCATGGGGCTTAAATAGAAGCCCCCATGAAATATAGCCGTTATACCCCTTCACTGGGCATTACGCGGACTGACCGAACGCTCCGTCAGTTGACCGGACGCTGAGCCCCCAGCGTCCGGTCGCTCATAGTCAGCCACGTGTCTGGCTCCAATGGTCATCTGCCTTGACCGATCGGACGCTCCGGTCAGTTGACCGGATGCTGGACCCTCAGCGTCCGGTCGTTTCCAGTAAGGGTCCAAAACCGATTTTTATCGACCGGACGTGTCCGGTCAAGCTTGACCGAACACAGCCCAGTGTCCAGTGCATAACCCTAAGTACTGTGCAGACCGACCACTTGACCAGACGCAGCCCTTCAGTGTCCGGTCGCTGAGCGACCCAGCGTCCGGTCAATAGACCGACGCTAGCATCTCACTGTTACACATGACCGGACACGCCGGTCCCTCAGAGGTCCAATGTCCGGTCACTGTATAACTAGCGACACTAACTCGTTTTTACTTCTAACTTCTCCACCCTTACTCAAATGTGCTAACCACCAAGTGTATCTCCTTATGCACATATGTTAGCATATTTTCACAAATATTTTCAAGGGTGTTAGCACTCCACTAGATCCTAAATGCATATGCAATGAGTTAGAGCATCTAGTGGCACTTTGATAACCGCATTTCGATACGAGTTTCACTCCTCTTAATAGTACGGCTATCAACCCTAAATGTGATCACACTCTCTAAGTGTCTTGATCACCAAAACAAAATAGCTCCTATGGTTTATACCTTTGCCTTGAGCTTTTTGTTTTTCTCTTTCTTCTTTCCAAGTCCGAGCACTTGTTCATTACCATGGCTTCATCTTCATCATGCTATGATCTTTGTTTGCTTCACAACTTGGAGTGTGCTACCTATCTCATGATCACTTGATAAACTAGGTTAGCACTTAGGGTTTCATCAATTCACCAAAACCAAACTAGAGCTTTCACCTGGCCGAGAAGGAACGACACTCGCTTCCGACTCTGGCCTGCCTCTCCGACTGGAAGGCCTCGCCTCCGACTTCGGCCCACCTCCAGATGGCCTCTCTGATCAGAAGGCCTGGCCAAACACCACTTTTGACTCCGACCCGCGTCTCCAACTGGGGATGCGCCAAACCCCTCCTCACTACTCTTCTCCAACTGGCGCAATTAGAGCCGACTTGGACCAACCGACTAGGGACGCCCACTCGGTAAGGACCAGGAAACAGATGGAGAAAGTAAGCTAGGGCACTCAAGTCAACTACAATACTGAGGAACATACCCTGTACACCTACAGGACAGTACCATGCGACCTCCCTGACATGACAGAACCCAAGTAGTGTTGTAGGCACCGACGTTTTCCCTACAATGTTGTGGGCACCATCAACTCCCATACCAGACAAACACGGTAAGGCTCCCCCCACATGCCTCTAGGCATCAACAGTGTTGTGGGCACTAACATTTACCATACCAGGCGAACATGGTAAAACCCCTTCATCTGCCATACCATAAGAAGATGACGCAACCTCCCACATGCATCTAACATTAAACAATATTGTGGGCGCCTACCATCAACTTGTACCCACCGGTGTGGGCAACAAGACTTAGTAGCATACGTACTCTCTCCCTTTTACTTGTAAGGACATCCCCTTCATCTATAAAAGGGGATGCGCTCTCTCCCAACAGATGGATCGATCAAGTTCACTATTACACAACAGCAGAACCACTAGGTTCAAACCTTGAGCACATGCTCAAACACATAGCACATAGCAGAGCTCCCATAACTCTTGGCCCTCTAGACTAGAGTTCGACCGGACCTCTTGTACCTCACCTTTCTCCTTCTCATTTGTAACCCCACTACAAACTTTGAGCACCTGGGCTCAGGAATAAAGTCACTGAGCGACTCAAACTAGACGTAGGGCACATTGCCTGAACCAATATAAACCCTATGTCATTGAGTGCTAGGCCACCTCCGATCACAATGTACGGCAAAACTACAAATATTTATGTGTTGGTCGCTTTCTGCACCGATGGATGTTCTCGTAATGAGAATGGGCGATCGCGAACGATCGATGAACGCCAAAGCAAAGCGCGCCCCTCACCATATCACGTGCCTGGTTTGTAATTCAGGTGGCGCAAACTGTGAGGGAGCTTGTCTCCTGCTCCGAGGCCAGCTCAACCTCATCGTAGACTAGTTGGACGGTGACGCATAGGTTGTCATGTTCATTGCTCTCCTTCTAGAGGGTGTCCTTCACCTCACTGAGCTCCTTCTCCAAGCCACGGCTCTTCACCACCTTCGACCCAAGCTTGTCGTCGAGACCTACCCAAGTCACATACCGACCATGTCAAAAGGCCTACCTTGGATTCTAGGGAGAAAGACAACAAGGGAAACCGGAGACCTACTGTCCTTGTTTGCTCGAAACCTACACACCTCATCGCACTGTTGGGTCACCTCGGCCTCTAAGCACCAGACCTCCTCTTAGCGCTGCCTGACCTCTATGGCGAGCTCAGCGGACACGCCCTCAGTAGCAACCTTCAAGTCCCTCTCCCTCAAAAGCTCCTTCTCGAGGTGGCCAACCCGCTACCTAGTGTCGGCGCGCTCTTGGTGAGCCAGCTCAGCCCCCGTGTGGAGCTCCTCTATGGCCTAGAGCAAATCATCCTGCTCCTTCTATAGCTATTCGTCCTCCATGGCATCCATGCATGCCCTCTCGATCAGGGTCACAAGCTTCTCCTTGGCCTTGCGGACATCATCGCGAGCATGCTTCTCCCTGACTCAAAGGTTGGCCACCTCCCGAGCGGTAGGGGCAAGCTCAGCCAGCTCCTAACGGGCGGCAGCGAGCTGTGCAGCTAACCCCTCACTCCACCGCGTCTCCTCAGCAAGGAGCTAGGACTTCTCCCGGCTGTAGGCCATAAGGACAAGCAAAGAAGATAAGACTTAGAGGCATGGAAAGAGAACATGGGGGTCGGAAGCATGGTCATATCATACCTGGCCAACCAGGATGACAATGTCGTGCATCGAGCCTAGCATGGTGGTCATGGCATGAACCATGTCCCCAACCCCCATGAGGATCCTCCCCTATTCCCTCTCCTCTACGGCTTCATCAAGGGCAGCCACCCGAACCAGAGACCGGGACATCCCCGCGCTGACCTCAAGCGGCGCTGACCTCTCTAGCGGCGGCGCCGACCTCTCTGGTGGTGGTGGCTCCTCTAGAGCGGCTCCTCTAACGATAGAGGGGGCGAGTGTGGCAGACATAGAGGATTGCCCTATCACCACATCTACAAAGGATGCCTCGGGTGCGCCCCCTTTTGTTCGCCCTGCCATAGACACGGTCACCTACACGGATGGCGGCTCTAGCCATGCCTCCTCCGCCTACGATGTCGAGGATATGACTGGCCGTGCCGTGGACACCACAGGCGCCCCGGATGTGCCCTCCTCTGCCTGCTCACCCATGGACACAGCCATCGACTACACGTCCCCAGTTGACACCATGGCCACCCCAACACCACTCATGCCTCCACCAACACAGCAACAACCGACTCCTAGCGTGTTTGCTGGAGAAGGATCTTTTTCAGGGCAAGCCGTAGGAGAGTCCCACATCCTCCGACGCTGCAAGGGACATGGCAGTTAGTTCATGGCAAAAATTTGTTATGACAAAAGGACAACAAAAACTCTAGATTCACCTTGATGCCATCATACGAAGATGTTTTGGGGCCGGCTTGCCCGACCCCAGCTACTCCTCATTGGCATGTTGCCGCTTCGAGCCCTTCCTCGACTCAGAGGGCTTGGATGAATCAAAACGTCTGCCTCCCGCTGACTTTGGAGGCACCACCGAGGGCTCGGGTAGAGCAGGGCAACCTGTTTCCACTGGCTCTGGGGCCATCATCGAAGGTCTAGACATGGCGGGATGGTTCATTTCTGGCGTCTCTAGGGGTGCGTCCTCCCCCTCCTACATCACAGCATGCCATTGGAAGGGTCCCACCTGCAGCGAAGGCGCATCCCCAACCCTCGTAGCCAAATCATCCCACGGGATGGGCGACATGGAGCCGTCATCTTCTTCCTCTTCTTCTTTCAACGAGCCTTGATGTCGCTTCCCTCACTGTAGCTTCGCTCGTTGCTTCGACCGTTGTTTCTTCTCCTCGCCATCCTTCTTCTTCTTCTTCCACTACTCATCCATGGCATGGTTCGCCACCCTCAAGGCCACATGCTCTAGCAGCGGCACGATGGAGTCCTAGAAGACAAACCCGCCGGTAGCTCGATGAAGCCCGCATCTGGCTGCATCATAGGATGCCCTAGGATTGGGAACACGACGTTAGCCTCCCCTATGGCCTCCTTGATGCACTGCACGACCTTGCTATCATGAAGCAGCCCTTGGGCGAGTGTCGTCCTGATGAGCTATGCGCTGGGCATCATCCCGTATAGCAGGAGGACAGGTGCCATCAGAGGCGCCACCCTCCTCGCATGATACCCCCAATGACGCTAGCCCCACAAAGGCCGTGGGTCTTCAGGAACGTGATGGCCTCAAGGAGGTCATGCATCCTCTTCTTCTCCTTGATGGGTGGCCCCCACGGCTATGATGGTAGTACCTCTTCAACCAGGCACCCGGAGAAGATCGACAAGGGTGCGGTAGGATCGTTCTTCAGGTAGAACCAATGCGAGTGCCACCCCATGTTGGATCTAGAGAGCTGGCAGGGCATGTACTCGGCCACTCACTACCCCCGGAGGTGGATGCCAGCGCATCCCATCAGCACCGGGGTCTCCCGACCTCTCTCCTTCTTCTTGATCAACAAGATGGAGAAGAAAAATCTCTAGAGCTCGAAGTGGGGCTTGATCCCTAGGTAGCCCTTGCATATCACGATGAAGGCCACGATGTGCTGGATCCTGTTAGGGTTCAGGTGCTGCAGCTCGATCTGATAGTGGTGTAGCTGACCCAAGAAGAACGGGTGAGGAGGAACCACGAGTCCATGCTGGTGGAAGGGCGCGAAGGAGATGACATAGCCATCGGGTGGTGCTGGTGCATCATTGCGGCCGAGTACAAGCCACTCTGCCGCATCGGTCCTCCCACAGAGAAGACCACGCTTGATGAGGCCCTCCATGCATGCATGGGTAACATCAGAGTGGTACCACGAATCCATGGAGGATGGAGGTGGCTACGGAGAAGCAAAGGCGGCGGAGGAGGAGTGGAAGCTACAGATCTAGGGCTCTAGCGGCGGATTAGCAAGCACGGCAGATCCGAATGGTGGCGGTGGAGAAACAGAGAAGGTAAGGCTATAGTTTTGGTGTGCAGGAACGCAAAGGGGGAGGCTGCTATTTATAGGGCGGAGTGGGATGAAAAGGCGAACCAGCCGCCTAGATTCACGTGCTTGCTGCACCGTGTCATGTCACCTCCCTCCGAAGATCACACGCACACTTTCTTTGTCCTTGCCCCCAAAGGATACACCGGATGACGGTTCGCCCGTTCAATGGGCCAAGAACCGTTGCAGGTAAAAAGGGATCCAGAGCTAAAAACGCTCCTATAGCCTATTTAGGACCAAGAGTTTGAAGGCTGGCCCACCAACGGGTTCATAGTAGCTCCGAGGCACCCTTAGAGCGAGGGGTGGAAAGGGATGGGCCCACTAGTGTCTAGTACCTAGTCACACAAGCGCCACGGGCATCCTAGCCCATGTTTGAGTCTTGGTTGGTTCCCAGTCCATGGTTTTTCCTCAAAGAAAGGCAACGAGCCCTTGGGACCGGCCAAAGGAACCCAAAAACTATATGGACTAACCACCAAGAGTCTAGAGTTGGTCACCAGATGACCCATGTCGGACACCGGTGAACAGGAAGCTGGGGCCCCACTCGGACTAGCCCGTTAAAATAGCACAACGAGCACCATGTTTCGTCCATCACAAAGATGAGTTGACCCTTGACCAGACCCCTACAATGCATGGGGGCTCGAGGAAAGTTGGACTCACAAGAAGACCAAATGCGCGGTCATAGTACGACGACAGAGCGATCGGATCCTAGAGACCAGAATCAAGAAAAAAATTTCCGACCTCCCAAATCCTACGGTTACATGCCCCTAAAATGAATGATCATGACAAAAGGCAACCGCCACCCTACTAGGACATGCCGTGGGCTACAAAAAGAAGGCTAAGGACCTCAGAGTCCTCCCATCAAAAAAAGCCTCCAAAGGAGTATTCTACTCCTCCGTAGGCTCGAGGGCTACTTTCGGGTATCGATATTAGGGATACCCAAAGACATATTAAAAAGTCTCACCCGACCCCAAGGCCATGGGCTCTGCCTCGCCCGACCCTAAGGTCGCGGGCTTCATCTCGCCCAACCTCAAGGCCATGGGGATCTCGCCCAAGGCCACGGGATCCGTCTCACATGACATCAAGGTCACGGGCTCCGTCTTGCCTGACCCCTAGGCCGCGGGCTCAGTCTGGCCCGACCTTAAGGCCACGGGCTCCGTCTCGCTTGACCTTTAGGACATGGGCTTCGTCTCACTCAATCCCTTGGGTTTGTGCTCCATCTCGCTCAACCCCTTGGGTGTGGGCTCTGTCTCGCACGACCCCAAGGACACGGGTTCCAGCTTGTTCGACGGAAACCCATACCGCCGCCAACCACTCTAGGTCCAAGCATATGGGCCTAGGTCAAAACTCTGACACTAGGGAAGAGACGGACCCTACCTGAGGATTCACATCAAGAACAGCGTCGGCATGTCGGTGCTGTTCTAGCTCACCTTCATACGAACGCTGGCAGGTGTGTTAGTTCACCACAATGTCCACTGGGATGGAATGAAATGCCATGATTGGTAGATGACGCCTGTGCATGGCACCATTGATGAACAGGGCCACGACATGGAGCCATCCCTGTTGACATCTACATGATCAGTAGGACCCACATGAAGGAGAAGAAGGACTCGGCGATCCTAGAAGCTCTCTTCTCTCTCTCGTTCTTCTCCTTTTCCTCCGCTGTAACCTGCGCTTTCCCTTCTCCTATAAAAGGGGAAGCAGGGCGCCCCATGAAAGGGATCTAGATCCACACAAGACCAAACAATGAGATAAAAATACAAGAGCATGACACGAGCACATGGCTGAGCAGCGATTGAGCTCTCAGCACCCGTTCACTCCTTTCACCAGAGACTTGGGATCTTTTCCCTCTCTCGCCTATTTGTAACCCCTACTACAAACCAAGTGTCGGTAACACGAGCAGCAGCAAACTAGACATAGGGACATTCTGCCTGAACTAGTATAAACCCTTGTATCCTCCGAGCACACCATCCGAGCCAGACGCGCAAATACAAATTTACTCATCGGTGGTCCGAAAACACCAACAATGATCTTCATCCATTTGCTCTACCACTTGGAATATGTACTAACCTACATCATGTTCACTTAGAGCCAAAGGTTAGCACATAGGGTTTTATCAATTTACCAAAACCAAACTAGCTCTTTCATACGTGCCTCTCAGCAGCCTCCTCGTCCAACTCCTCCTGAGTAAGCATCACTGCTATATCCTTTTGTTACTAATAATTGAACTGCTGCTGAGTAAGCTGGTCCTCTGGTTCTTCCTCTTCAAAGGTTGGCTCGTGCTTAGGGCATCGGGTTGCATTGTCTGCTGTCCATGATATTTCTTTTTTTGTTCTAATAGATGTAAGAAAGTGTGCTTTAGATACGTGAGAAGGTCTAAGAAATCAAAGGCAAGAAAGTCCGATAAAACAACAATAGATAAAAAACTAGTCAAAGTAGTAGAGGCATCAGAAACATGTCAATCATCATTTGATCAAGAACTTGGAGCATAAAGGCATCATAAACACAGTGAGCATATAGAAAAACAATGAGTATATAGAAAAAGACAGTAGGGCGGATGGAAATGATGCCAAGTTCCTCACAAGTTCATGATCATCAGCTCATATTCTAGATAATTTCTAGAGTTGGACAATTTCATCATTGGCAAAACAGAGAGGAGAGGAGAGGAGAGTTGGCCAAAAAAATAGTTGTTGCTTCCCAAACATAGAGGAGAGGAAAAGGTGGCAAAAAAAGCAACTGCTGCTTCCCAAACATAGAGGGTAATCACAGCAAGAGTAGGAGAATGAGAAGTAGAAGTAGGAGTAGTAGAAGAGGAGAGGAGAGGAGTAGTAGAAGTAGTAGAAGTGGGAGAGGATGCTCTACAAAGCAGTTGCTTCCTGTCAAAAGGAGCATATATAAACACAGTGGGCATATATAAAAACAGAGAGCATATATAATCACAGTAAGCACATATAAACACAGTGGGCATATACAATCATAGTGGGCATATACAAAAATAGTGAACATATAAAAAAATAGTGAGCATCTATAAACATAGTGGGCATATACAGTCATAGTGAGGATATGTAAAAGTAGTGAGCATATGTAAACACAGTGGGCATATATAAAAATGTGTCACTTGAATGGATTGTGCTACCTATACATCCATCTTAGTTAAGTTTGTGACTTGCGAGTTGAGTGAGTGCCATTTGGGTGTTTGGCATGCACATGTATGTGGCAGAACCACCAAATCAAATGCCTCCTAGGAGTACTCGTCTTCCATTAGACACTAAGTACTCAAGGGAGGACACCAAATTACACGGTTCTATCGGGCACACCCCAGGGGAGAACTCCAAAATCCATATTTTTCCATCAAGATCACAAATGAGAGAATAAAGCTTACATCATTCTTAATAGAACATCAGAGTATAATGTTTATTGTTATAACAATATAATGTAATCATATTATCAGAGTTATGAATAATTTAATTGAACAACGGAATATAAACATGTGAATAGAGTTATAGAGGAAATAAACATCTATTCATGACATGATGAAGCATTGATAAATAAACTAGGACAACAGATTATAAAACTTTTATTTATAAAAACATTTAGTAAGAGTTATAAATAAAAACTATGATCACAGCGTAAAGGAAATCTTCGCTGAGCCCACCAGGAGGAATCCACACACAAAGGTCAGCTCTAGCCTCCACCTGTCACCTGCAATAGGGGGAAATAAAACCCTGAGTACTCAATTATACTCAGCAAGACTTACCCGACATGAGGAAAGAAAAGACTCCAAGGATATGCAAGGCTATCTGGCTTGTGGGTTTATTGCATCTGTAGGAAGCATTACTAAACGTGCGTTCTTATATTCGATTTTTATTAACAACCGCATTAGTTCATTAACCAACCATTCTATGCAAGCACCTGTGCTACTTTCAAGTAGGTGGTAAGCAATCAGATTTCCTTTTTCCATATTTCATCTTTTAGTTCTTACTATGGTGCTAGACCGTAGACAAGCCATGCCAGAATGCCGGCAATTCGTGAATCAATGCCCCCAGCTGGGTATCCCAAAAACACATGCCCCGCTTGTACCCTGGGCACAAGTAGGACCAACCCACTACCCTCCTATCATAGGTCCAGGTCCCCATCCAAACTAGGACTCCAAGACCCCGCCCCTGAGTCCCGGACTTAGTGCGGTGTAAGGACCTCCTAACCCAAAAACCACCATGATAGTTATTCCAAAAAGAGTCGGAACCCATGACAAGAGAGTAACAAGTCTTCCAAGCACCCATACCCAAGTATGTGCTTGGGATAATAAGTCTGTGACTTGCCTAGAGTCTTATGCAACAGTCGGTCCTCAACCGACATAGACAGAAAAAGCAGTGTAACCAAGCTATGTCCCGTGGCCGCAGGATGCAACCTCTTACACCCACCAATACCCAAACCATATCCTTGCCTGGTCACCATTTTCCTTTCTACCATTTATATTTTCGAAGTGATAATAATACAGTAATATATTTCCTATCCCTCGTGAGTGATAGGCAATCACTTGACTTCTACCGGAGTCCTATAGCATAGCAATCTACACGATCCTGTCATACTAGTAAGACTCATAGGATATATATATATATGTATATATATATATGTATATATATATGCAAGTGGGTTCATTCAACTCCTTAAAACTTAATGCACAAATATAATTTAAAGTGCAGAAAAGTAGGGGTTATGCATCGGGGCTTGCCTAGGTAAAATATAACCAAAAGTTAGTATTTCCATCTTCAGATCCTCCACCATCATCTGAATAGAAAGCCCATTGAACCATCTTTAGATTCTCACTCATCCTTCACTTGATCCGTTGATCCATCATCGTACCTATATGATATGCAATGCAAGGACGTAATTAATCGACTGCAATGGTGACTCGTAAAAATATGATTTACACCTCTCAAGTAAACGAGCTAGTTCTAACGATGACCGTAATTAGGCCACATATCCATGTTGTCGAATAAGGCATTATTTCTCAATAAATGTTTTAGTTATACAATTCTAGGGTTTCTTTATTCTATACTATTGATTTAATCTTTATCCGAATAGGGCATCATTATCTATCTAGCAAACAAATTATTCAGGAGCTACAAAAATTACAGTGAGGAGCTAATAATACTAGTACTTTACTATAAAATTTTTAAGTCAACACTATCACCAATTTATCACAACAATTCCTACAAGTTTATATTTTTACAATATTAAGTATATTAAAATAATTAGAGCAACCTTAAAAACATACCGAACCTATGCGAACAAAATACACTACTAGGTAGATCAAGATTTTAGAAACTTAACAAAATTAGTTTCATAATTTTTGGATAACTACACAAATTTATATTGATTTTACAAGTTTATTTTTGAAACTAAATTATCAATTGCTTTAGAAAACTAAAGGGCCAGCGGCCACCTATTCGGCCCAACGTGGAAATCCACGCACACATGGCCCCGGCCCAATGGCAGTCTAGCAGCGCAGCTCGGCCCACAGGCACGCGCGGCCTACTGGCTAGGCGTGGCCCAGCGGAGCAGTCGGTGGCCCAACGACCAACCCTCCGCGTGATGCAGTAACAGGCACGGGTGGCCCAATGCGAGCAGCGACGCCATTTTGCAATGAGACCCCTAAACTTTTCATAAATTAGTCCATGGTACAAAGTCACTATTCCTGAGAGTCACGTATTTTGCAATGAGGACCCTGTATAAAATCTGTACCTCAATCCTTACCCTTCTCTTCTTCAAAAGCAGAGCACGGCCAGGGAAACCGACCGACGGGCAAATCCGACCGTGAGGTCATCGACGGCGGTGAGGAGGCGGCGTCACGGCTTGACCACTGTCGGGCGCACCCGCTGGTGGACATGGCTCGGCCAGAGCTAGAGTGTGGAGCTCTGGCCATGTGCGTCGGTGCTCATGACCGGGTGGCTCCGCGGTGAGGGCGCGCCGGCGGTGAGGTGGAATGGCTAAACGGCGAGGACGCTTCGTCAGCTCTAGGCAGTAGGCAGACCCACGAGGACGATGTCAGTGGCACCACGGCACTGTCAGGGTGGCTCCCCAGCTCCGATTGGCCTGGCACGCTCGTGCGAGCGGTAATGGCTGTGGAAGCAACCACTCCGAGCGCGGAGGAGCGAGGCGAGGCGAAAGCCAAGCGCAGGCTTCGGTGAGCGGAAGGCGACCGGTGTGGGGGGAAAAGGCAAGAGCTAGTGCTATGGCTCTAGCACAGGACCAAGGAGCTCGCGAGGGGAAAAGGGGAGGATTCACTCACGCGAGCCAAGGAGGTGGGTACGCCGGCTGTGGCGGCGTCGGATAGGCAGGCGATGGCAAGGGTGCTTCTATAGCGGTGGCGAGCATATGCGAGGATGAAGAGGAGGGGTGCCGGTGCAACACATGGAGGAGCGTGGCATGGGGCAATGTCATGGGCTGCGGCACGGAGGTGGAGCAGATGGCCCAGAGCCGGTGTCATGGTGCTGCGGGGTCGGAGACCCAGCGCGGCCGTGTGGGCTTGCGTGCGCTCACGCAGGGGAGGAGTCACGGCGCGGCGGCACATGGTCATAGCGGGCGCTGCGGTTGGTGATAAGGACACGCCTACGATGCCCAAAAAATTGCCCAAACTTTCACGGTGCTAATCAGCAACAATAATTAGACAGGTAATTGTTTGCTCAAATCCAACCAATACTAATTTTAGGATGAAAAGGAATAGCACGTGTGGTAGCAGCAAGTTCCCTCATGTGAACCAGAAAGCAACAATATTTATTCACTTGCAAAGTCTCTCAGCAGATCGAATAGTTGAGATTAATTTAATCGGCCCAATACTATAGCAGTAATCTCAATAGATGAAACTCACGGCAATGATATTTGACCCAATCTCAACATACAGCAACAGGACAGTAAGTCACACGGATAATCTCACAGCAATTATACGAAAGACAAGATAATCTGATTCTTATGAAGTAGTTCTGTTTAATCAACCAAACTCAAACAGTACCAGCAATAATAGAATGATGGTTGGATTCGGCTTACAATAAAATGCAATCCAAACCCTAGCAATGTTCTTCCACCTGTGGCTCCGAGAGACACGATTAGAAGATGGGGATTCCACAGAAATCCAAGCGACGCACTCAAACCGTAGCAGCTTGATCACGCACTCCAGCAGATCCACAAGAATCTGGAAGATAATCTTCAAGACGAAGAACCTGATGGGAACACCATCTAGGATTTTCTGAGTGGCGGCTCGACGAGGAATAACTCCACAAATAAAATCTAGTCTCCCCTGTTACAAGTGCGGCGCCCAAGCTATATGGATCGCAGGCCAGCCAAAGACCGACTCCACGTTAAGCATGCAGCACCGGACGTAATGGACTCCAATAAACTAAACTAAATGAGCTGGACTCTATTTTCCCAAACACTAAACAAAAAATATGCTAATACGTATCCAGCATGGGCTCACTTTGGGCTGCAAATGAATATAATAAACCCAAAAATCCTTCAGCTTCATATCCAGCATGGGCTCACTTTGGGCTGCAAATGAATATAATAAACCCAAAAATCCTTCAGCTTGGCATCTCGACCTGCATTTCACCAATCAGAATAAATCTTTTAATTTTAACCTCATGTCTCTTGCGGAAATTAATTCCTTGAAAAATAAACTTGGTCCCGAATCTTGTAGTATTAGCTAGGATCCCTTCCTTCATCTTGTTTATCTTTGCATCAAACAAAAATGAGCCAAACTGAATAACTTGACGAGCCATGGGCTCATCAGTTGGGAGGCGCGGCAACTGCGGATTAGGGCTGGGGCGTCTCCTCCTCGGCAGCAGCGAAATAGAGGGAGGGGGAAGCAGCGCGAGGCTTGGCAGAGTCAGATGGAAATAAACAAAGCAGACAAGGACAAGCAAAGCAGGCAACAGAGGTAGCGACCGAGAGAGTGAGAGAGAGCAGAGATGAGGATAGCAGCTCGGTCACGGCATGCACAAGAAGAAGCGCAGGAAGAGGGAGCAGTAGGGCGTGGGCACGATAGAGCCACCATGTGCTCCCATTAAAATGCGGATGCAACGCAAGCCAGGAAGAGAAGACAGGGACGCAGGCAAACGGACACGTCAGGGTGCAGAGCAATGCAGAGCCACGACAAGAGACGTGACGGTTAATAATTGCCATGCAACAAGTACGTTGTACGCCGCGCCAGGAAAAGTAAATGAAGCCTGCAGAGCTGCTGCGCTACCGCTCGTCTGCTATGTGCTATCACACCAATCACTTGAATTTACGAAACGGCCAGACAGCAGTGAGGCAAGGACAGCAGCTGAACGCATGGGCATCGCGTAGCTCTATGGGCTACCTGCCTACGCGTGCGACACGGATGTGAACAGGAATACATCGTCGGCACTCCAAAAGATCTAAATCCTATCGACTTCCATCACTAAACATTTCACATGATAGCTCATACTCCATATCCAGCCATAGAACAAAATATTAGGGTGTTAAGTAATTATTTTTGCACAAAACAAATCACCACAACAACGCTTTAAAATATAATTTCTAATTTTTACCGTTGACGCAAAAAGCTAGTCTTTAAATTCTAAATTGATTTTTGAGCTATCATATGTATATACTATTGAATAACTTTTACTTACCAAAACTAGGAGTTGCATTTTCCTCTATTAAACTTGCGCTCCCAATTTGTTCAAGTACTAAATACAAACTATATTTTATTTTGCTTATAAAAAATGGTTTTCATGCTTAATCAAATAAACAAGCCATTCGCCCTTTTATTTGCTAGAATCGTTATCGGATATTTTTAAACATAAGTTAAAATTTTAAAATCCGAGAAAATTGTTTCGGTAAATCCTCTTAGGCCTAAACCTCGGTGCTAAGCAAGCTCGTAACACCAGAGGTGTTACAACCAACCCTCCTTAAAAAGAATCTCATCACTAGATTCGAAGCAAGAACCAGAAGAGGGGAAACACGCAATTACATTCCGTAGATCAGAGATTACATGAAAGATTACACGACTTCGAAGGCTAAACCACACAGGGATCTAGGTATACATGACTAAGAGCAATCTGGTACCACCGAGACTTAATCCAGAAATAGAGATAAGCGAGGGCAATGGAGAAACAACAAGATAATGAGTATCCAAAATATGGCGTATGTCCAACAGATCCAGAAACAGTCGACTGAGAAATCAAACATCCTGAACCTTAAGATCGACTAACCAACGGTAGACTTGAATTTCTTCAACGGAACCTGATCCTTTCTTCTTCTCAGATTACACTATCACCACTGACTAACGAACCTAGTCACACAAATGATGACTAGAACTCGTAGCTCTGCTCCAAATACGAGGGGAATGAAGATGAAGAAGAAGAGCAAGGACCAAGGGTATTTTATAGTGGCGAACGGAGGTGGGGCGCAACACACCAGAAGTGGAGACAGCATGGATAGGGTACACAGATGGTTCATGCTATGGGAATAAACATGGCCATGGTGCGCTCCCTACGTGAGCGGGCAGAGGATAAGGGGAGGAAAGGAGAGGGGGTCCGCTCGATGAGGTAGGCATGTGGGTGGCCATGTTCCCAAAAGAAAAGAGGAGAGGAGGAAGGGGGGTCCAGTACAGGGACCAAGAGCGTGGGGGTCGAGAGCTAACCGGATACTAGAGAAAAAGAAAAAGCGCACAGTGCATAAGGACGGCGAGTGCAGCACGAGACTGTGGCCATGCGAACACGGGGTGCTATGGACCCGACACGGACGACGTCCGTAGGGCACGCAGCGAAATGACCTGGCATGCGTAGCGCTGTCAACTAAACATAGGGCTTGGGACATGACGTCCACCCAGGCTTTTACAATCACTCCTGACTACCCATGGCTAACTTTTCTTACTACTCTTCTTTTTCTTCCCTTCCTTGACCACATCCATCTTTCATGTAAACTAAGACCATATCATATGTTCTTCCTCCAAAACCACCTCCTCTTGTTTACTAGAGAAAACACTATTTCATCAACCCGCTGTGGATTTTCGTTCGAACACCCGAATATTTTCAAGGAGAATATTTTGTAGCAAAAGCGGTACGGTGGTGTAACTTGGTAATGCTACATGGTCAACAACCTCGATACCAGCGCGTGTTGAGCAGTGTCACCATGTGGCAGCTGTTCCACAGGGGCCCTCGGTTCCGTCGTTGCACCATAAGCTATTAACCAGGCAACTACTACCAATTTACATGCAATGAAGGCAGTGGGGCCAAGACCACAGAGTAAGAGGAGTATAGCAAGGGAAGATTCAAACAATAAGGGTTCCCTTCACAACAAGGGACAAGGAATTCAAATCCAATGGTAGATTTGGTTCAAAGAGATTTAAGTGTTCTACTGGGACATCCACAATTAGTCGATACAGTGTCCTATGTGATCCAATCATAGCTGGTCTACCGGTATCTGAACGGCAACTTCTCTTGTAACCCACTTAACATCGCCCTTGAAAACTCTAAGCACGTCTAACAAAACTTAAGGTAGATGGGCGTAATAAACACAGCAAAATAACAAATGCATACTCCACGCTCTTATATGGGTACATCATATAGGCATCCCGTCTCCCATTCATGGCACAACATTCACCTTCCCTACTGGCGGACGATCTCAACAACTATGGATGAAAACAACGGCGAGAGTACAATAAGGAGGACAACAACGAAGGGCACTACTACTATGGGTACATCCCAAGGCAACTAATCTACTTAGGACCACGCATCTTCATTTCTGGGCTCGGCGGATTCTTCTACCACCCAAACTATGGGTCTGCCTCTTCTCTTGGCAATGGCTGAGTGAGAGGACCAAGGGCTCTACTTCTGACACTTCCGAGGGTGGGGTGCTGGCGGTGCTGTAACACTGGTTCTTCTTCTTTCTGGCGGGTGGACAGGGATCCCCTCCAAGATTGAGGAATCCTGCCCTTCAGCAGCCAGCGTCCTCCGCTTGGCCCTGGTAACATGATAGGCCTCTCCCAACTAATAGACATGCCAATCTTTGGCCTCCTTCAGAGCTTCCGACATGGCAGTCTCCCAGCTCTCTGCAGCTGCCGTACTGGCATGAGCTTCGGCAAGTTACACCTAGAGCATCCGGGAGAAGATCTTGGCTTCCTTGGCTCGATGGATACGCATCCTTAGCTCTGAGGCTTGCCGATCATACTGCTCATCTAGAGCAAGTAGGTATGAGGTCAAGTCCACCATGGTAGGATTATCTTCTTGTGCATCCCGCCCTTCCAAAGCCTCCATCTGAGCCCTCCATGTCCGCCGATTCTTGTCCATAGGTGGAAAGAACCTCATGGGGGTACGGGCAATGGGCTCCTCATAGATCTGGCAAAGGTACCGCAAGACTTTGTGGACCACAACCTGGTAGGTGTCGATGAAGAGAAACCCGGTTGCGGTCACATTTTAGGCATCAGTGAGGTCAGGAAACTCTTCACTCTTCCCGGTGTAGACGGTAACCTCCACACCGCTCGGTGCCATGATCCTCATACTCATGGCCCTCATACTCGAGACTATCTTTGACTCTGAGCTTTTGTAGGGTGGCATGTAGGATTCTAGAAAAACCCTCTAATGTTCAGGCAGTAGCTACTAACCTAGGCTCCTGCCATTCCTGGCGTGGTTGTGAGGAAGGCTGAGCGAAAAGCTTGCTCAAAAGAAAAGCTAGACTAGCTAAAGTGCATCGAGCGGTGGTACCAATGGCTAAGCTAGGCTCTACTTATAAAGACAGATCGGGCAGTGGCCCTAGCACAGTCCACCAAGGTTCCTACGCGGGGTCACTATGAACGAATTGACCAAAATTTCACGCGTTCAAGGCGAGCGATGTCTGAGGCCATTACTGACTAGTATGACTGCTGGCAAGGGCCAACAAGAGCGTAGAAAAGGGGTACGGGAAGACATGGGCCACGGACCGGCGTGAACCACGGGTGAACGCGGAGCACGAAGCCACAGTTCAGAAATAACTCAAGAACAAGGACGGGTCAATCGTGCACAATACAACACGCGTGACAACTATGGATGGTATATCTACAAACAATATGAGCGCTACAATGCACAAACAGCATATGCATGAATGCACGTCCTATACGTCCTTCCACTATTGCCGACATATAGGGCAACCGTTCTTAGATATTTGGCACGTCGTTCTCTCCATGTAGCTAGTCGATACTATCAGACTATGCTCGGGGTTAGTGTACCTACAGAAAAATTGATTAAGCCAACCTAAGTCAGCAGAGTGCCAACTATCCTGGATACATACCATAGTAATAGGGCTACTTATATAACTTCGCATAAAGACATCCTATTCTTTAAAAAGATTTTGTTGTCAAATTTTATTTTAGGAAAGGTTTTCAAAGCTTTATTTCCTCATTTATACTCTGATACCACCTGTGGTAGAACCGCCTAATCCAATGCCTCCCAGGAGTACTCGTCTTCCATTAGACACTAAGTACTCAAGGGAGAACACCAAATTACGTGGTGCCATCGGGCACACCTCAAGGGAGAACCCAAAAATCCACATTTTTTCACCAAGATCACAAATGAGAGAATAAAGCTTACATCATTCTTAACCATTTCTTACATGACTTTTAATACAACATCATAGTATAATATTTATTGTTATAACAATGGAATATAATCATATTATCAGAGTTGTAAACAATTTAATTTAACAGCGGAATATAACATGTGATCAGTGTTACAGCGGAAATACTTATCTAATCATGACATGATGAAGCATTGATATGTAAATTATGACAATAGATTATAAACTTTTGTTTATAAAAACATTTAGTAAGAGTTATAAATAAAAACTATGATCATAGTATAAAGGAAATCCTCTCTGAGCCCACCAGGAGGAATCCACATACAAAGGTCAGCTCTAGCCTCCACCTGTTACCTATAACAGGGGAAATAAAACCCTAAGTACTCAATTGTACTCTGCAAGACTTACCCGATAGGAGGAAAGAAAAGACTCCAAGGATATGCAAGGCTATCTGGCTTGTGGGTTTATTGTATCTTTAGGAAGCATTACTAAGCGTGCGTCCTTATATTCGATTTTTATTAAATGCCGCATTAGTTCATTAACCAACCATTCTATGCAAGCACATGTGCTACTTTCAAGTAGGTGGTAAGCAATTATATTTCTTTTTTCCATATTTCATCTTTTAGTTCTTACTACGGTGCTAGACCGCAGACAAGCCATGCTAGAACGCCAGCAATTTGTGAATCAATGCCCCTAGCTAGGTATCCCGAAAACACACGCCCCGCTTGTACCTTAGGCACAAGTAGGACCAACCCACTACCCTCCTATCACGGGTCTAGGTCCCCGTCCTGGGACTCCAAGACCCCGCCCCTGAGTCCTGGACTTAGTGCGGTGTAAGGACCTTCTAACCCAAAAACCACCATGATAGTTATTCCGGAAAGAGCCGGAACCCATAACAAGAGAGTAACAAGTCTTCTAAGCACCCATACCCAAGTATGTGCTCGGGATAATAAGTCTGTGACTTGCCTAGAGTCTTATGCAACGGTCGATCCTTAACCGACACAGACAGGGAAAGTAGTGTAACCAAGCTATGCCCCGTGGCCACAGGACGCAACCTCTTACACCCATCAATACCCAAACCATATCCTTGCCTGGTCACTATTTTCCTTTCCACCATTTATATTTTCCAAGTGATAATAATACAGTAATATATTTTCTATCCCTCGCGAGTGACAGACAATCACTCGACTTCTACCGGAGTCCTGTAGCATAGCAATCTACATGATCCTGTCATACTAGTAAGACTCATAGGATATATATATATATATATATATATATATATATATATATATATATATATGGAGAGTATATTCAGTAGCCAACTACAAAATAAGTTATTCCGTAGCCACCTCCATTTACGATAATTTTATATACTAATTTACGATAATGTCAATACATATTTACAATAGTTGGGTTACTATAACACATGGCGATATTTACCATAACGTTATAGTAAACCACTTAGTAAGAAGTTACTATAATCTCGTAAATTAGCATAGTAATTATCGTAACTCAAAGTGGCTACAGAATAAGTTATTCTATAGCCAGCTGCAGAGTAGTAGTTATATATATATATATGCAAGTGGGTTTCATTCAACTCCTTAAAACTTAATGCACAAATATAATTTAAAATGCAGAAAAGTAGGGGTTATGCACCGGGGCTTGCCTGGGTAAAGTATAAACAAAAGTTAGTATTTGCATATTCAGATCCTCCACCATCATCTGAATAGAAAGCCCACTACACCATCTTCAGATTCCCACTCATCCTTCACTTGATCCGTTGATCCATCATCGTACCTATATGATATACAATGCAAAAACGTAATTAATCGACTGTAATCGTGACTCGTAAAAATACGATTTATGCCTCTCAAGTTAACGAGCTAGTTCTAACGATGACCGTAATTAGGCCACATATCCATGTTGTCGAATAAGGCATTATTTCTCAACAAATGGTTTAGTTATACAATTATAGGGTGTTTCTTTATTCTATCCTATTGATTTAATCTTTATCCGAATAGGGCATCAGTATCTATCTTGCAAACTAATTATTCTGGAGCTATAAAAATTACAGTGAGCAACTAATAATACTAGTACTTTACTATAAAAATTTTAGAGTCAACACTATCACCAATTTATCACAACAATTCCTACAAGTTTATATTTTTTATAATATTAAGTATGTTAAAATAATTAGAGCAACCTTAAAAACATACCGAACCTATACGAACAAAATACACTATTAGGTATATCATGATTTTATAAACTTAACAAAATTAGTTTCATAATTTTTGGACAACTATATAAATTTATATTGATTTTACAAGTTTATTTTTGAAACTAAATTATCAATTGCTTTAGAAAACTAAAGGGCCAGCGGCAACCTATTCGGCCCAACGTGGAAATCCACGCACACGCGGCCCCGGTGCGACGGCAGTCCAGCAGCGTGGCCCAGCCCATAGGCGCGCGCGCGGCCTACTGGCCAGGCGTGGCCCAGCGGAGCAGTCGGCGGCCCAACGACCAACCCTTCGCGCGACGCAATAACGGGCACGGGCGGCCCAATGCGAGCAGGCCGGCCCACGATGGGAAACCCAGCTATAGCCGCGACATTTTGCGATGAGACCCCTGAACTTTTCGTAAATTAATCCACGGTACAAAGTCACTATTCTTGAGAGTCACGTATTTTGCAATGTGGACCCTATACAAAATATGTACCTCAATCCTTACCCTTCTCTTCTTCAAAAGCAGAGCACGGCTAGGGAAACCGGCCGGCGGCCAAATTCGGCTATGAGGTCATCGACAGCGGTGAGGAGGCGGCGTCGTGGCTTGACCGCTGCGGGGCGAACCCGTTGGTGGACACAGCTCAGCCAGAGCTAGAGCATGGAGCTCCGGCCACATGCGTCGACGCTCGTGATCGGGCGGCTCTACGGTGAGGGCACGTCGGCGAGGTGGAATGGCTCAAAGGCGCGGATGCTTCGTCGGCTCTAGGCAGCAGACAGATCGACGAGGACGACGTCAGTGGTGCTGCAACGCTGTCAGGGCGGCTCCCTGGCTCCGGGTGGCCTGGCGCGCTTGCGCGAGCGGTAACGGTTGTGGAAGCGATCACGTCAAGCGCGGAGGAGCGAGGTGAGGCGAAAGCCATGCCCGGGCTTCGGTGAGCAGAAGGCGAGCGGCGTGGGGGGAAAGGCAAGAGCTGGGGCTGCGGCTCCAGCGTGGGATAAAGGAGCTCGCGCATGCTCGTGAGGGGAAAAGGGGAGGATTCGCTCACGCGAGCCAAGGAGGCGGGTACGCCAGCCGCGATGGCGCCGGACAGGCGGGCGACAGCAAGGGTGCTTCTGTAGCGGCGGCGCGCGTACGTGAGGATGAAGAGGAGGGGCGCCGGTGCGACACGCGGAGGAGCGCGGCATGGGGCAACACCGTGGGCTGTGGCACGGAGGTGGAGCGGATGGCCCCGAGGCGGCGTCGTGGTGCTGCGGGGTCGGAGACCCAGCGCGGCCATGTGGGCTCGCGTGCGCTCTGCTGGCTGCCTGCCTACGCATGCGACACGGATGTGAACAGCGATACGTCGTGGGCACTCCAAAAGTAATTATTTTCGCACAAACCAAATCGCCACAACAACGCTTTAAAATATACTTTTCAATTTTTACCGTTGACGCGAAAAGCTGGTTTTTAAATTCTAAATTCGATTTTTGAGCTATCATATATATATATATATATATAAGAGTTGCATTTTCTTCTATTAAACTTGCGCTCCCGATTTATTCAAGTACCAAATACAAACTATATTTTATTTTGTTTATAAAAATTGTTTTTCATGCTTAATCAAATAAACAAGTCATTCGTCCTTTTATTTGCTATTAGACATTTTTAAACATAAGTCAAATTTTAAAATCCGAGAAAATTGTTTTAGAATTTTTTCTTAGGCCTAAATCTCGGTGCTAAACGAGATCGTAACACCAGGATGTTACAATGTAGCTGGGAATTAATTAAGAATACCAAATAGACTAACTGCTAAGATATTGACGGTGTTTTTTTTACAAAAAAAGATATTGTCGCGCGTGGAGATAATAATATGCAAATACTATCCAAACACTATATGAGATAATAACATATATAAGGGTATGGGAAGAAAAAGAGACATATTCCCTCTGTTCTCAAAAGTAAGTTATTTTAGTTTTGTTATAAGTCAAATCTATCAATTTTTTACTAAATATATAAAAACTACAGCAATATCTATAATAACAAACAGGCACACTGTTCTTCCAAATTGCCAAATTGCTTAACTGAGATATATTTCTACCAAATTGCCAACCTAATAATCCACGAAAAGGCCAAATCTCTGTTCTTCGTAACTAACACACCAATGCAACAGGATTGGAGGAGAAGGGGTTGGGGCATACCTGAAGAGCACCTAAGCAATGGATGGGGGCGTGGATGTCGAGGTCAGAGACCAGCCGGCGCGGCGAGTCTCAAGGTCAGAGATGACGCCGGAGTGCATGGCCACCGGGGAAGGGGGTGTGGCTGCCCGGGATAGGCACACAGCCCGTCGAAGGAGGGAGTGCGCGACGGCCGGGGAGGGAGGGAGGGAGCGCGTGACCGCCGCCGCCTCAAACCCTAGCCGGTGGGGATGTCAGGTCGGAGAGAGGAAGTGGCAGCGGGGGGGGGGGGGGGGGGGGGGGGACGTTGAGGTCGGAGAATGGAAGCGTCGCAAACAGCGGCGGCGGCGCCGAAATCCGGTAGCCTGACAGCGTCGAAGGAGGAAGTAGCGCCCAGAACTTAGTCGTTTTTCGAGCTCGTGCACCCCCTTCTTTTATGGCAACGTATCAGGTGCAAACCAACCAACCTGTGAAAACTTAAAAACTACTGATCAATATCACTAGATGCTGATCCAATGGATGTAGTGAGATGTGGGATTTTTTTGCGCTTAAGCCCCCTCACCCTATGCATTGGATCAGCCTCTAGTAGTCTTGATTGGTAGTTTTCAAGTTTATACAGGTCAGTTGATTTGCACCTTATATGTTGCCTTCTTTTATATACGCGGACTGATTTGTAGAGACGGTTGGCGTTTTGAGCCGCTTCTAGGAGCGGTTTCTGATTCAGCCACCCCTATAAATATTTTCTAAATATTTTTAATTATTATTTTATATCAGAAAAACACAAATAAATGTATAGGATATTTTTATTTATTCTATATGTATAAATATATATATATATAAATAAATATAAATGCTATTCTAGGCGTAGAATATTATTCTACGCCACGTACCAACCGACCGAACCAGCTTTCACGACGCGCCACCCTCGGGTCCGCACCCCGCGCGCCCGACCCCTCCCCGCTCGCGCACCCACGCCGAGAGTCTGCCCCCGCACGCCCGAGTCCCGACCCCCTCCCCGTGTGCCCCACACCCCGTGCGTCTGCTCTCACTCTGTCCGCATGCGCACATGCGGAGACAAAAGCAGCGCATACACATGCGGAGGGACACGCATCCTAGAGGCGTGACACTCAAGTCCCTTTTGCTAGAGACAGCTAGATAATAATGACTTAAATACTCCATGGAGCAAACAAGCTCGGTTGACTGGTTCGTATCGTTGCTGGTTCGTAAAAAAATACTGTTGATTGATTTGTGTTTGAGAAAAATATTATTCCGATTGAAAATTTACGATCATTTATTACAAGCCACAGCCAAACGAAACAGGCCGACTATAACTTCAGTAGTTGGTAGCATCTTGAAGTAGTTGTCGGTATCTTTAAATAAGCCAGTACCGTAACTTTAGTAGCTGCTAGTACCTTTAAGTATTTGTTAGTACCTTTAAGTATTGTTAGTATCTCTAAGTATTTTGTTGTATCTTCAAGTATTTTATCAGTAGCTTGGTACAGCCGGTATTATAACTTCAGTATTTGCTAGTACCTTTAAGTAGTTGTCAGTATCTTTAAGTATGTTGTCAGTATCTTCAAGTATTTAGTCAGTATTTTCTAAGTAGCTTGGTACAGTCGGTAAATAAACTTTAGTAGTCGTTGGTACCTTTAAGTAGCTGTCAGTATTTTCAAGTATTTTGTCAGTATCTTCAAGTATTTTATCAGTATCTTCAAATATTTTTTGTCAGTAGCTCGGTACAACCGGTATTATAACTTTAGTAGTTGCTAGTACCTTTAAGTAGTTGTCATTATCTTTAAGTATTTTGTCAGTAGCTTGGTAAAACCGGTACTATAATTTCAATAATTGCTAGTACCTTTAAGTAGTTGTCAGCATCTTCAAGTATTTTGTCAGTATCTTCTATTATTCTGTTAGTATGTTCAAGTATTTTTGTTAGTACTTTGTCAGTAGCTTGGAACAGCCGGTACTATAACTTCACTAGTTGCTAGTAGTAGTTGTCGATATCTCCAAGTATTTTGTCAGTAATACTACTTTGAGTAGTTGTCAGTACTACCTAGGAGTCTAGGACCGATGGAAAGAAACAAAATATCACGATTCTCCCCTTCAGGTAGCAACATGCACTATCTTCTTTCTTTTTTTGTGTGTTTCAGGGTCTGTTTAGTTCCAAAAAATTTTGCGCAGTATCCATCCCATCGAATCTTGTGACATATGTATGGAGTACTAAATGTAGATGAAAAAAAACTAATTACACAGTTGAGCGAGAAATCGCGAGACGAAACTTTCAAACCTAATTAGTCCATAATTAGACACTAATTACCAAATACAAACGAAAGTAGCCAAAACCCAAAAATTTTTGCATCTAAACGCGCCTTCAGTAGCATTCAGTGGTGGGCATCAATCCAAAATGACTACGCATCCTTAACTTGCACTGCTTTTGATGGTGCACTCAGGCGTACTAGTACTCACCGTAATGCGTCAGGCTGTGTTTAGATCATGAATTTTGAAAATTTGGTTACGATAGTGTTTAATCATAGACTAATTAAGCTCAAAATGTTCGTTTCGTAATTTCCAACCAAATTGTGCAATTAGTTTTTTTTCGTCTATATTTAATGCTCCATGCACGTATCGTAAGATTCGATGTGATGACTACTGTAGTACTTTTTAGAAAAATTTTTGGGAACTAAACCATCACTCAACTGACTTCTCCAAACCAATCTCTTTTTTTTACGCGGAACAGATTTCTTGTCAGTATTACGCAAAAACTTTATCTCTTTCTCTGATCGATTGGATCGCAATCATGGCCGATGGTGTTCTGGCCGATCATGGCTAGCGGCCGGCTTCGCAGAAAGGGGTCCCAGCGTACAGGCACGTCGGCTGGGGCGAGGTGCTACTTGCTAGGACAGCGGCGCTTGCGCGTGCTGGACCTGCAGGGTGTTGCCGCCGCCTGACATGCAATTGACTTCACCCGATCCACTCACGGAGGTCTCACGCCATGGAAGAAGCTGCGGCGTTGATCGCGTCTGGTCAGGCGAGGTGTCGACGGAATCGGGCGCGCGCCGCCGGTTTGCCGCGGGTCGGAGAAGGAGGGGCGCGCGCCGCCGTTGTGCCGCGGGACGGGGACTGCGGCTCGCGAAATAATGGGGGCGATGGATTCCCGTCGGGTCGGGGCGGGATTGCACTGGTGGGTGCGGTTGGATCGGTGGGCTTTTTTTTTTTTCTGTCTTAGTGTAGAATAGTTATTCTACCGATAGGGTTTAGAATAGCGCTGCCGTATATATAAATATAATTTTTTGATATATATATATAATGTTATATTACCTTCTTTACAAAAAAATTAAAATTATATTATAAAATTTAAAAAATAATTTTTAAAACAACTAATCGAATTTTAGGATAATAAATTATCTAAAATAAAAATATTGTAAATATGTAGCTTGTTACTTGGTCATATTTAGTTTATAAGCTATAGCTTATCAGTCAACGAATAAAATTTTTCTCTCACACCAAATCAGCCAACAGTACTTTTAGTCATGGTTTATAAGCCAAATAAGCCCAAACGAACAGGACGATAAAAGTTGTTGAACTCATCAAGCTCTACAATCTTTATTTTGATCATCTTTTCATATGACTAAATTTGGACAATTTAAATTTTAAATTTCAAAAAATGACAACTTCAAACAAAATTTTGAGACACCAAATGATTTGAATTGAAAAGGTCATGAAAATAAAAATTGCAGTACTCATCAAGATCTACAACTTTTATTTTGGTCATTTCTTCATCCGACAAAATATTAGTACACATTGTCGGATAAACAAATGACTAAAATAAAAGTTTTAGATCTTGACGAGTTATACAACTTTTATATTCATGACTTTTTCAGCTGAAATTATTTACTCATTGAAAATATTGTTTGAAGTTGCCATTTTATGAAATTCAAAATTTAAACTTTTCAAACTAAGTCACATGAAAAGATGATCAAAATGAAAGTTGTAAATCTTGATGAGTTTTACAACTTTAATGTTTACAATATTTTTATTTTAAGTCATTTTCTATCTTAAAATTCGATTCAAAGTTCACAAATTCAAATTTTCAATTTTTAAATATAACTTTTTATTTTTTTAAGAAAATATATCATTATATATATATATATATATATATATATATATATATATATATATCAACAAGTTTTTTTATGTGTACGGGCAAATATAGCAAATTTTTTTAATACATTTATATATACATTTATTAAAAATATGCAGAACTAATATTTAAAAAATGTGAAAATGTTTGTAGGGGCAGCTGGTGTGAACCGCCCCCTATAAATCGAATAGAAGGAGCGGCTGGTGAGTGATCCGCCCCTACAAATCGACCTATTTGTAGGAACGGCTCGTATCACTAGCCACCCTTACTATGCTAGTAGGTGGTCTCATGTGTCTTGAGCACGCTCACTATAGGGCGGCTCCATCAACAGTCGCGCCTAAAAAAAATTATCCGTTGCTACAAACATTTTCTGTACTAGCGTAGCTAAAGAATCACAGCCTCGTTATTAATTGTTCGTGCTAACACTACCGGTAACATTAAGTCCAAAGTTAATTATACTTTTTGCTAAAACCACCCGAAAGTGTTCGCCTCCGTTGCTCCTATCCTAAGATGGCGGAGCCTTCGTTCAATTCCCTTCCCTATTCTGCGGTGTAGTACCGTGGTCCTTAAAGTAGAGTAATACCTACTACTCCCTCGGTAAGAAAGAGTACGATTCTCGTTTTCTTAGAGTTAAATAATTTAAAGGTTGACCGAATCCATATAAAAGTATTAATATTGATGATACAAAATAAATATCATTATTAGCTGAATGATGAAATACATTTTTATAGTAAATTTATTTGTTGACATTTTTTATAAATTTATAGTCAAACAAAAAATGACCTAGTTCAAACTAGAATTGTACTCTTTTTATGAAAGAGGGAGTACCTCCACCCAAAGTATTGTCATTCTTGAAAATTTCATACAGATTAGCACGTAATTCAAATGACCATGGTACCATAGAAAAAAATGTTGTGGTATAGGTACTAGCTTAGTTTTTTTTAGAACATGGTATTAGCTTAGTTGATTGTGTATATAACCAACAGAGCAAAGATGCGTGGTTGAGTTTATATATGTGGACCGCATTAGCTATCCAAAAGTTACAATTGCAAGTTTTATAAGGCACATTTTGAATCCTAGAATGGTAAGTTTTTTATGAACAGTAGAGTATTAAAAATTATGTCACATAGTGGTTTACTCTACTAGTTTATCAACCCTTGCTCTTGCATGTACTAAAAAGCATAGGACACATAAGAATTTGAAGCTCATGAACAAATTTATTAGTACTTATAACTATTCAAAATTACTTACTTTGTCTTTTTTGCTCGTGTCCTAATACAATACTCGTATATGCACACTGTAATTTCTATCGTATGTTTTGTGATAAATATATTACGAGTTACTCCTTCCATCCCAAAATAAATACCTCTCTGAGGTTTATTTAAAATGTGTCTTCTAATGCGGAAACTAATCACGGGTCCATGCAAACAATAACTGTCAAACTAAAATTTAGGAAATATCCTTCGAGAAAGAAAAGGAGATTGAGGGTACATGTTTAAAAATTTATAAAAAGTTATTTATTTAGGGATAAAGGGAGTACTCTATATGTTATTTTTTATCAATATCCGTACTTTGTTCCTCTGCATTGCGCCTTTGTTTGCCCTCAATATCCATAGTTTTTCATCAAAACCCATAGTTTTCATTAATATCCTTAATATGTGTTTTTATTCCCCTAACAGCACTACAATATTTTTAAGTTAATATGTAGTTTAGTAGTCCATATTTATATAAAAAGATGTTGCACCCACAATTTTTTTAATGCCTCTCATCTAGGTACAGCTGTAGCATCTGTTCGTACACACGCACACTACTCACATCACCTATGTACAAACAAACCTATAGCTATACTCAAATCCGAAGACCACGTCTTTCTTGAGATCACCAAAATCCTCTGACTTCGTAGGTGATGGACAAACCACGATCCTATTGTGGCATCACACGTGAGAGACAGACGATGCCAGAGCACAGCCTGAGCAGCGCTGGGGAAAAACCCCGGTGAGACACCAGCGTCGAACCCTGGTTCGAACATTGGCCGCCAGCAAGCCAACTACCGGCTTATGCCATCTGCGCTACGTGCAGTTCTCGATTGCACCCACAATTACTTCTAAACAAACAAACAAACAATTGTACAAAGCCAGGCCAAACAGATACAAAGTCCGCCGAACAAGAGAAGTGGCACCAATCTGATCTGCCTAGAAATGCCCTGGCTCTAGTACGTCATCCGCATGAGCAGTGTACAGGCAAACAAACATACCCTATAAGAGCAACTCCAGCAGTAGCCCCCAAATTAGAGCCCCCATTTTATATTTAGGTGCCTATCTCTATTTTTATTGGTCCAAATTTATGCTTCCACTCCAGCAGTAGCCCCAAAACGAAGGCCCCCAAATCCATATTAGTAGACAATGATATAAGGGGCCCACTTGTCATTGGGTCAAATCTATCTTCTTCCCCTGAAATCCACCCCACATACCATGACGCGTGCAGAACGAGCGCTCACCTGTGCCGGCAGGGCTGCGAGGGCCGAGCTCGCGCGGCCAAGCAGAGGGTACCGAGCCCGCACGGCGGAGTAGAGGGAGGCCCGCACGGCGGAGCAGAGGAGAGCAGCGGGCCCGCGCGCACACAGCGGCGGCGGAGGAGAAGGGGCCGACGCCGGGGAGGAAAGGTCACGGACGCCATGGCAGGGGGCGCGCGCTCGAGCTTGTGCATGCCCGGGTGGAGGAGAAGGGGCGCGGCGCGAAGGGGAGGAGCCGAGCCCTCTGTCCCTGCCTTCCGTGGATCTGGTCGCGCGGAGCTTGTCGGAGGAAACCACCGGAGGGAGAGGAGCCGCGCCGCCGGTGCTCGATCTCGCTTCCACGCGAGGGAGGAGAGGGAGCCGCGCCGCCGGTGCTCGCTACCGCACTGGGACACCGCGACGCTCGTTGGAGGAAGCCACCGGAGGGAGAGTTGCAGCGCCCGCACGGATGGGGGCCGGGTTGTTGGCCCAACCAAAATGGGGTCTGGTGAGAGGATTTGGGTGCCCACACAAATTTGGTGTCTGTAGTAGGGGCCCTGCTGAAGTTGGATTTTTGACCTGAGCCCCCATATTTAGCTATGGAGGCTCAAGTAGGGGCCCTGCTGGAGATGCTCTAAGACTGGCCACAATGTAGCTGATTCTGAAATCACCACGCTCATGCTACATCTTCTGATGCCCACTAATGCATTGCACATGGGCCTGTTTGGTTCGTCATCGGAATATGACATGCCTCAGGTCAGTCATGCCATAGTTTTTTTACAGCTGTTTTGTTCGTTGCCATAGTTATAGCTGCCACACTTTCTTAACACACTGTCCCACACGTATCGACTGTTTTGACCACGTTGAGTTCAGCGCCTAATGGTCTCTGTAATCTGTATTATCACCGGTTATAAAGGACGAAATCGCCTGATGATTCAGGCCCGTTCACGTGCCCTTAAATCTGGCTTGGTCTGCTTCTTTTTTCATTCGAAATAGTATTTTTCTCTCATAAATTCCTTCAAAATTCCTTCAAACCATCTAAATTCCTCCGAAACCAGGGCAGCCGAACACCCACTCATACGTGTTGGCTTCAACAACATTTCCTCCAAGGCATCCACTTTCTCCGTTTGGTTCTCTCCAATACATCTAACAAAACTGTTATGTTTTTTCAAATTACGTTGCCTCTTGTTAACCTGTAAAACATTGTAATAACACTAATCGGTTTCCTCAAAAGAAAAACACTAATCGGATTCTATTAATATTTTCCATCGCTACTGCAAAAACACTAGTAATTCAATTCGTAGCGAAGCCCAGCATGGTCACATGGATGCCAAGGCCTTGTTTAGTTGGCGAAATTTTTGGCGAAATAGTATTATAGCATTTTCGTTGTTATTTGACAATTAGTGTCCTATCATAGTCTAATTATGCTTAAAAGATTCGTCTCGTGAATTTCGTCTAAACTGTGTAATTAGTTTTATTTTTTATTTATATTTAATATTTCATGCATGCGTCCAAAGATTCGATGTGACGGGAAATCTTGAAAAATTTTGCAAAATGTAGTTCTTAAAAAAAAACTATCGGCTATCAGTTCTTAAAAAAAACTATCGGCTATCAGCACTTAATTCGAGCCGACACCGTCACAAAGAGAGGTTGTGCTGCCTACCCGCACGGCCGCACCGCAGTTCGTCACCGTGGTGGAGCAGTCGCCCCAGCCCACCGGCCCACAAGCCGTCACCTCGCCCCTCGCCCCCGGCCGCGGCCACATTGTCGCCGGCTTGTCAACACGCTCGTCTAGATCGGCCGCGGCATCGCGCCACGCCGCCGTTTCCGCGCCCCTCGCTGCGCAGGTCACGCTGCCGATCCCCCGCCAGGGCAGCAGGCAAGCAGGTGCCCTCTTCTTCCGTCGCCCAGGCAGAGTCACTTGCATTTTTATCTTCACTTTTTCTCATTCAAGTTCTGATCTTGCGATCTTCGTTGCCTCAGTGACTTTACTATGTACTGTAGCTGCCTAGTCTGACACCTGTTGACGGCATCAAGCGTAGTGTTGGTTAACCACTGAATGTTTCTGTTTCCGAAATGCGATTTACAGAAATCCCTGGCCTAGAAATTCATTTCGTACAAACAAAATAACCAAAACGGCAAAAAAAGTGGTTAACTTAGGTTCCGTTTTTTTTATATTTCTGTGCTTAACAAATCGGCTCCAATTTACCTCCCCCAGCTCAGGGTGGCAAGTTTCAGGTATGATACATTGAGGTTTACGTTCCTTTTCATCACATTATTTAGCGACATTAGATCGTTTGTTAGATTGCATGATGCTGATGGCTACCAATATGATGTTCCCATAGTATGCAATTTTGCATGCAAGAATTGCCTGGCTGGTGCCCTCTGATTTTGTGTTTTTTTTTCTTCAGTGACTGATGAATCATTGGTGGCACTTATAAGAAACTCATCTTGAATCTAGGAATCTGGCGATGAAGAGCAAGAAAACTGTGCACAGATCATCATGCAAGAAGGGCAAGTTGTTTGGCGGCCTAATTGGTAGACATGGTTCTGAAATAGATCCATGTTATAGACTTTTCCTTGAACATTTAAGCAAAGATGGGAATGCCTATGTCCTTGATGTGCCAAAGGGCGACCACGGCTTGCCCTTTTCTGTACGGTATGAGGAGGATCATAGGTCCTATGGAAATACTAAGGGCAAAAGTAGCCCAAATTTTCCCAACCATTCACGGCGCACAAGTTCGGGCATTCCAGATGGCAAACGGCCTGATGTGAAAGCGGTCAAGGCTGCCAGCAGAAATGTGAGTTGCTCCTTTTCACCAAAGAGATCATATGTGAAGAAGAAGACCACGGCCTCATCGGTAGATGAATCTTATGAGTTATTTCTGAGCCTTGTGAAGTTCAAGGATGGTTTCATGGTTATTGAGCCAGAACCGGTGTCACCATTGTATATGAGCGAGAAGAAGATATGCCAGCTGGATATGATGAATGGAGAACTGGCAGTTCCACAAATGAACTGCCTTTGGTGTCTCCACTTGAAAACATGGAGGAAGACTACACCATGCAAAGATATGATTATGGGCTTGCACCCGCTAACGAAATTGCTTCTGAACATGAAATGGCTGCACCTTCTTCAGAGAACATTGATGGTCAGGATATTATTTGCACAGATGAGCGTGGCCTCGTACTTTATGCTGAACCATCTGATTTAAATGTAAGATTCTTTTGCATAATTTCTGGTTCTCTTCAAATGATGCTGCCTGTTCTATAGCTGCCTTTTGGCCCAGGCATGTGAAGATGAACAAGCAACACCTCTTGCTATCAGTTACGGTGGTTCATCTACATTTGATGAAAAACTCAATGCTGTTTTAAGTCAACCATATGATCAAAACGAATACGAAGAGCTTTGGAGAAAAGCCACTGACCGGAAGCCTGTGAGCAGACTAAGACACTTGCGAAGTGCATCAAAGCGCTATGTTACAGAGGCAATCGGGATGTCATATCTCGATTATTACCCAGGTATAATTACAAAGCTTGGTAGGGGAACTTGTTTGTCCTGACGTGTTAATTGAGCACCTTTCTATCCATCTCCAGCCACTATATCCTGCTATCCGTATGGGTTGTAATAAGTACTCTTGGTTTACAAAAGGAAAAGGCAGATTCCTGTGATTTGATCAGGTGGTTGACAAGCATTTAGTAGCCAATTGTTCATTTTCCAATTGAGCTGCATTAGCCAAGTAACATATGCTTTCATCATATAACTCTTACCACATAAGGAAACTCTGGAGGCCTCAGTCTTTCCTCCATCATATGAATCATTTGCGTCCATTTGGAAATGAACTAAGTTTTTTTTGTTGTATAGTTTCATGACCACAATAACATGATATATAGCAACCACAGAGAATAAGACCTTGAACTTTTAGGTAGCTTTAGCTTCGTCCTGGTTTTATTTACCACAGTTTTTTTTATGTTATATACATGTAATGGAGATACCAGTGGGCTTTTTCTCGAAACTGAGATCTAGATTTTTATATATGTGATGCCTATATGACTCATGCATTTTGTAATGCATCATCTCATGATTCTATAGCAGTATTGAAGGCCATGCTTTCAATGTTGTGATGCAGAACTTGTATTTTATGAATTGATATCTGGCATGATATCAATTGAAGATTGCATTTTAGTAGTTCTCGAGTAAGGTGCAATCTGTTATTTCAATGTTGTGATGCTAAATTATATATATATATGCAAGTTTCTATTTACCAATGAAATCGATTGGTAGATTTCATTTTAGTACTTCTCGAGCATGACTCATCTTTAGTTTATCATGCAGATCTAGCCGTACAAATAAACTCAGCTGACTGTGATAAGAGACTGAGCCTACTACGAAAGTTCTTCTTTTGGTTGGAGGTGATCTAAGTTTACCACCCTTTTTTTAAACTTCCCAGTGCTTAAGGTCTCTGCTGGTGGAGTTGAAAATTAGTGAATCTGAAATTATTCACATGTGCCTTTCTTTTCGAGATAGCAAAATGTTGTGAAGAGATTTCACCCAATTAGTGAAAAAACCCTGTTTCTTGCTGACAGCTACAGTGGTTTGAAAACAAAACATCCATAGTATGTTCGTTTAGTGGTTTGCCTGCTTCATGGTGCTTTGTAAGGGAGGGCCGGAGGGGTGACTTCAGTTGTTATGACGGGCATCTCCTACAGCAGGCAAAGGCCCTCTAGTGGCTAAATTACCGCACACAGTGGAGGGCTCATGGCCAGGCGCATCCAGGAGTCTATCTATTATTAGTAAAATTATTATTATTATTAGGGAGTTATTTCTATTTTTAGATAAAGGGATATAAATAGTTTTTAAGACTTTCACGGGAGATCAAGCAGAAACAATACAATTGTTTCCGGCTTCCCCCAGGGAGCCGGGAGTTTTGCCCTAGCCGTCTCTGTTCCTCGCCTCAGATCGCACGTGGCTGGCTTCCTACCACCTCCGTGGCGTGGCTCAGACATGGTACTACGCGCTCGAACAAGATGAGGGCATGCCTGCGTGGGAGCGGTTCCGCGAGCTGTGCCAGCTCCGCTTCGGGCCTCCAACGCAGGGCACACGTTTGGCGGAGCTTGCTCGGCTGCCCTTCTCCTCTTCTGTCCAGGACTACTCGGAGCGCTACAACGCCGTCCTCTGCCACGAGCGCGACCTCAACGCCCGCCAGAAGGCTCAGCTGTACGTGGGCGGCCTTCCCGAGCACATCAGGGTCGACGTGGAGATGCACCACCCGCTGGACCTACAGACGGCGATGTACTACGCGCGTGCCTACGAGCGGCGCACGGCGGCCTTCCTCCCTGTTCTACAGCAGCTGCAGCAGCAGCAGCGGACTGGCCGTGGCCCTCGGCCCGCGGCGGCGGCGCCTTCGGCCTCTGCCCCGGTCCAGCCGGCTGCCACTGCCACCCCCGGGCAGCCACGTACTTTCCGACGCCTCACGCCGGCGGAGCAGGTGGAACGACGTCGACAAGGTCTCTGCTTCAACTATGACGAGCCGTATGTTCGTGGCCATATCTGCAAGCGCCTCTTCTACCTCGAGACCTCCGACTACATCGTCGACGAGCAGGGGGTCGCGGCTGGGGAGGATGGTCACCCAGCCGACCGTCCGGCGGAGCAGGCCGACCCAGAGGCCCCCGCAGCCACCTCCCTGGTGGTTTCTCTCCACGCGGTGGCCGGCATTCGTCCACCGAACGCCATGCTGTTGCCGATCACCTGCAAGAACGAGCGCTTCCTGGCCCTCCTCGACACCGGCTCCACGCACAACTTCGTCCAGGGAGCTGCCATGCGCCGCCTCGGTCTCTCTCCCTCTGGGGGCGAGCATCTTCAGGTCACCGTCGCCAACGGTGATCGCTTGGCTTGCGAGGGGATCGCACACGACGTGCCCATCCGCATTGCGGACGAGGACTTCGCCATCACATGCGTCGGCCTCAACTTGGGCGCCTTCGACTTCATCATCGGCTTCGACTTCCTCCGGGCGCTGGGGCCGATCCTTTGGGACTGCACGGCGCTCACCTTGGCGTTCTGGCGCGACGGCCGCCGAATCACGTGGCAAGGCGTGGGGGGCCGACGGCGCCAGCCCAACAGCAGCTAGCCGCGGTTGCCACCGCCCCCGGGATGCCCTTGCTGGACAGCCTTCTTCAGCAGCACCACGCCATCTTCGACGAGCCGACGGGGCTCCCACCAGCGCGGCCGTACGACCACCGCATTTACCTGTAGCCTGGCACGGCCCCGGTGGCGGTGCGGCCATACCGTTATCCTCAGCTTCAGAAAGACGAGCTGGAGCGGCAGTGTGCTGAGATGCTCGCCCAAGGCATCATCCGCCCCAGCACGTCACCGTTCTCCGCTCCGGTCCTCCTTGTTCGCAAGGCGGACAAGTCCTGGAGGTTCTGCATCGACTACCGCGCCCTCAACGCGAAGACCTCCAAGGACAAGTTCCCCATCCTAGTGGTGGATGAGCTTCTGGACGAGCTTCACGGCGCCCGCTTCTTCACGAAGTTGGACTTGCGCTCTGGCTACCATCAGGTGCGGATGCACCCAGACGACATCAGCAAGACGGCCTTCCGCACACACCAGGGGCATTATGAGTTCTTGGTGATGCCCTTCGGACTCTCCAACGCCCCGGCTACCTTCCAAGCGCTGATGAACGACGTCCTCAGGCCGTTTCTTCGAAGGTTTGTGCTGGTGTTTTTTTGATGATATTCTGATCTACAGCTCCTCTTGGGCGGAGCACCTACAGCACATCGGCCTCGTCCTCACCGCCCTCTGCGCCCACCGCCTCCACCTCAAGCGTTCCAAGTGTTCGTTTGGGGCCTCTTCGGTGGCCTACCTCAGGCACGTCATCTCCGCGGCGGGCGTCGCCATGGACGCCGACAAGATCGCGGCGGTGGCTGCGTGGCCAGCTCCACATTCCGCTCGGGCCTTGCGAGGTTTCCTCGGGCTCGCCGGCTACTACCGGAAGTTCATCCAGGACTTCGGTGTCATCGCAGCCCCACTAACGCGTCTCTTGCGCCGAGACGCGTTCGAGTGGGACGACGACGCCGAGGCGGCCTTCCAGGCGCTCAAGGGCGCGCTCACCACGGGCCCCATGCTCCAGATGCCCGACTTTGACAAGATCTTCATCGTCGACTGCGACGCATCCGGCGCGGGGTTCGGCGCCATCCTGCTTCAGGGCGCGGGACCCCTCGCTTTCTTCAGCAGGCCGTTCGCCACTCGCCATCTCAAGCTTGCCGCCTACAAGCGTGAGCTCATCGGGTTGGTGCAGGCTGTGCGGCATTGGAGGCCCTACCTTTGGGGCCGCCACTTCGTGGTGCGCACGGACCACTACAGCCTCAAGTACTTATTGGACCAGCGACTTTCTACGGTACCTCAGCACCAGTGGGTCAGCAAGCTCTTCGGTTTCGACTTCGCTGTCGAGTTCCGCCCGGGTCGCTTCAACACCGTGGCGGACGCCTTGTCTCGCCGCGACGCCGACATGGCCCCAGATGCCTCCTGCACGGCTGCAGCAGTGGCTGCGCTCTCCGGGCCGACCTTCGTCTACTTCGACCATGTCCGCCGCGCCTCGGCTACAGCTCCGGATGCCGTCCAGCTGCGTGCCCGCTTGCGCGCGGGCGACCTGGCCGCCCCATGGCGCGAGGACGGTGACCTCCTGCTGCACAGCTCCCGCGTGTTCATCCCCGACATCGCTGACCTCCGGCACCAGGCTATTCAGCTCGCGCATGGTGCTGGCCACGAGGGGATCCAGAAGACTCTTCACCATCTCCGCGCTGATTTTTTTATCCCCGGTGATCGTTCCTTGGTGCAGGACTGGGTGCGCACATATGTGACGTGCCAGCGCAACAAGACGAAGACCCTTCAGCCGACCGGCCTCCTGCAGCCCCTTGAGGTGCCGTCTCAGGTGTGGGTAGACATTTCTATGGATTTCATCGAGGGGCTACCCAAGGTTGGCGGCAAGTCGGTCATCCTCACCGTCGTCGACCGCTTCTCCAAGTACGCGCCTTTTATTGCGCTCGGCCACCCCTACACTGCGGCGTCGGTCGCTCGCGCCTTCTTTGACGGCGTCGTCCGGTTGCATGGGTTCCCCCGGTCTATCGTTAGTGACAGGGACCCCGTGTTTACCGGCCACGTGTGGCGCGACCTCTTTCAGCGAGCGGGCGTGACTCTACGTATGAGCACAGCCTTCCATCCTCAGACGGACAGCCAGTCGGAGGTGGTTAACAAGGTGATTGCTATGTATCTGCGCTGTGTTACAGGTGACCGGCCTCGCGCTTGGGTGGACTGGCTCTCTTGGGCGGAGTATTGCTATAATACTTCCTTCCATACCGCCCTTCGCGCGACTCCCTTCGAGGTCGTGTACGGCCGTTCCCCGCCCCCGATCGTCCCCTACAAGCCCGGGACGGCCAATACCGAAACAACCGACACCCTTCTCCGCAGCCGCGACGAAATGCTCGCGGAGGTTCGTCAGCGGCTTGTCCAAGCACAGCAGCTGTCCAAGAAGTACTACGACGCCAACCACAGGGATGTTGAGTTCGAGGTGGGCGCGTGGGTCTGGCTGCGTCTTCTCCACCGCACCACGCAGTCCCTGGACCCGCGCGCCAAACGCAAGCTGGGGCCACGATGGGCCGGTCCGTTTCGCGTTCTCGAAAGCATCGGCCGCGTCGCCTATCGTCTACAGCTTCCAGAGGGCGCCCGCATCCACGACGTCTTCCATGTTGGTCTTCTGAAGCAGCACCGCGGCGACCCTCCAACTGCACTCGGCGATCTTCCACCGACGCTCGATGGCCGTGTGCTTCCTGCACCCGAGCGTGTGCTGCGGGTGCATCAACGTCGTGGCGCCTGGAAGCTCTTGGTCAAGTGGCATGGCCTCTCCGACGACGACGCCACCTGGGAGTCTCTTGACGCCTTCCGCGACGACTTCCCCGACTTCCAGCTCGAGGACGAGCTGTTTTCGCAGGCGGGGAGAGATGTTATGACGAGCATCTCCTACAGCAGGCAAAGGCCCTCTAGTGGCTAAATTACCGCACACAGTGGAGGGCTCATGGCCAGGCGCATCCAGGAGTCTATCTATTATTAGTAAAATTATTATTATTATTAGGGAGTTATTTCTATTTTTAGATAAAGGGGTATAAATAGCTTGGAAGACTTTCACGGGAGATCAAGCAGAAACAATACAATTGTTTCCGGCTTCCCCCAGGGAGCCGGGAGTTTTGCCCTAGCCGTCTCTGTCCCTCGTGCCTGCGCAGCCACGGCGCCCCCGCGCCGTCTTCCTCGCGTGCTCAAGCCTCGACCTCCTCCCTCCCACGTGTACAACCTGAGATCAATCTCCGGTAGGACTAGGGTTCCTATCATCAGTATTAGTAGTAATCCATTTCAAATTCACCTCAATTTTTCTGCAAACACAAGGAGGATATTTGGTTCTTCATTTGTTTCGTGCATCGCAATAGTGGCCAGTGCCACATTCTTTCAGATTTCTGGTGACTGACCCATGAATGCCTGGACAATAGCAGTACTATGTGAAAGAAAATGTGATGTTCTCCATGCCTTTGGACTAAAGTTAAATTTATTCTCATTCTTTTCTGCAGAACTTATGCCATGAGGGAGCCTATATGCCCTGGATCTCCAAACCTCTAGCTTGCAATCCCATTTCACCGGATGAGTATGAACCAATGCCCGCTCTCAAGACACACAAAGATGAGCCCTAGGGGTGAGCAGTTAGCTGAGATTTGCTTGCAGCCTCCCTGCATCTCTGGTACTACATGACTGCTCGTTGTTTCGATGCATCAAGGCTCCTCACCTGCCGTGTGCACATGTCATACTTGTTATGACACCATTATAAAACAGAACAAAGTTGTATTGGCCTATTGGGACTTGATATGCCTGCCGTAGGTTTAGCTCTCGTTGTGCAGCTCTTTAGTATCTTATCTGCGACTTCAGTGTCTATGCATTAGTGCTCCTCCGAGGTTTCATGCTCTGTGGTGAATGTTTTCAGAAGATTAATTCATTACCCTCTCAATCCTTCACACACACGCGCCCGCACACGCACACGCACACGCGAAAAAAAAAACAGAGATCGGGTATGTCCTCTCCCTGAAATAAGCATGGCACTACACTGACCTGATCTGCACACGATTACATCTGGGTAATAATAAAATGAGTTCATGATAATGCTGGAGAAGTTTTTTTTTTCGGCTATATTACACAACATGGCAACAAATACAGCATGGATACTGCAACAATTATACTGCTAGCATTTTATCGTTACAATAGTCGTATGGATGCAGGATTTTAAACAGCAGGATATCTGTATGACCCTTAGTAACTTCAACAGAAACAAGCATCTGCGCGACTAATCGAATGGATGCAGGCCTTTAAACAGCTCCTTCCGCTCTGGTTGCGTTAGTAACTTCATCAACAGAAACAAGCATCTGCGCTACATCTTCCATGGTAGGTCGTCTGCTTATATCTTCCTCCAGGCATGAAACAACCAGCATCATCATTATTCTTGCTTGCAGATAGTTGAAATCGCCATTCAGTCTAGCGTCAATGAAGTCAGGGAACCATAATTGTTCAGTGCCATCCAACTGCAGATTCTCATTAAGCATCCTGACTATCCTTCCAAGGACCATCTCCACTTCCTCATCCTCATTATTTTCCATGTCTGAGACACGGGCTCCCTTTAGTAGTTCCAGTAGCACCACTCCAAAGCTGTAGACATCAACCTTTGCCGTAATTGGGAGACTAGAAACCCATTCTGGTGCTAGATAACCTCTAGTCCCTTGGATCTTTGAAACATTTATGTTGGATCCACCTCTGTTCAGGAGCTTTGCAAGGCCAAAGTCGGTGATCTTTGGCATCAAGTTCTCATCCAGCAGTATATTTTCAGGTTTCACATCACAATGGATGACCCACTCTGAACACTCGTGGTGAAGATACGCCAATCCTCTAGCCACCCCTAGCGCAATATCAAATCTTTGCTACCATCCAAGTAAGATTTCCGAACTCTTTCTGTCAGATAAGAATTTATCCAATGAACCATTCTCAAAGTATTCAGAAACCAATATCCTGTGTGGACCATCGGAACAAAATCCCCAAATTCTCACTAGGTTCATATGATAAATCCTGCTAATCACAGTCAGTTCATGCTGGAATTCTTCTTCACTTTGCTTTATTTCTGCCAATTTTTTCACAGCTACTGCCCTGTTGTCTTGCAAGACCCCTTTGTATACAATGCCTGATGCTCCCCTCCCAAGTTCATCCTTGAACTTTCTGGTCGCCGACACCAACTCTCTGTAGGTGTACCTGCGAAAATGATTAGTTACCATTTCATATCCAGGCTCAGCTGGCCATACTCCTCCCAGTACCATGCGTTCCCTCCTCAAAATAAACCATCCTAATGCAACAAACATTATCTCTGCCAGAAATATTGCTGATAAGAATCCATAGAAGTACAGAAACTTTGATTCACTCTGCTGTCTCTTAAGCATATCCAGAAAATCTGCTATGAAGTACTTATCTGTTGTAGTACAGTCAGGACCATACTTGGGACCAAAGGGTTGTGATTGCGGAATTGAGGCCTCCAACACTTCTACTCCCTTGGGAAGCTTGATGTACATGGTGCCAGTAGTACCAATGTGATGCAGGGTTACACCACCAACAAGAGCAAGCTTTGGATAGCAGTCGCCGATTCCTTCCCAGTATGCAAAACCCTTACAATTGCAGTCATGCAAGCATTTGTTCATGCAAAAGTCAAGAGAAACAAAACGAAGGGCAGCCATATCATACCCATTGAATCCAGTGTGGGGTAGCTTAGCAAATTTCACCTTCTGCGCGTCACAACTAATGTTGGTCTTTGGTCTGCAGCCTTTGCTCCGCTCACTTGGGTCGATGACTTCAAAACCAGGGGCACACGCACAAGCAGGCACAGGCGTATACACACATATTCCGTTTTCGCCGCACAAACCGCGCACTGTGCAGAGCTGAGGAAACGCCATCCATGTTACAGACCATTTTCCGTCTGCCTTACTCAGACTGTATCTGAGGTTGCCATCATAATCCAGTGTTAGCCTTCTTATGGTGTGACTACCCCAGTCAGCAGCCATGAAAGATGTGTTATCACTTCCGCGGAACTGCCCCAAGCTGTCTAGAACACCGCTTGCGTTGATCATGAATGGTATCCTTAGCTTTTGCCAGATAGTCCAAGTGGGATCTGGCCAATAGATGAAAGAGAGATCCTTTTGATCATAGAACAGTGAAATCAGGACTTGCTCATCAAAATGTAAGCTGTAGCGGCCAGGAACAAGCAATCTATTAATGGACACGAGCTTGCTGGTAACATTAATGGTTTGAGTGGGTAACAAGGTATCAGTAGGAGAAGTAAAGCTTTGCCACAGAATGGTATCACCTCTGCCCTTCACGATGAGATTCCCAGTGTCCAAGAGCTGAGCTTGTTCAGCATTTGCGGAGCTCACGTTGTTGCTCCACACAATCTGGCCACCGTAGTCTCTCAGAACCATGCTCCCATCGAAGCTTAACTTCACCTTTGATCCCCAGGTGTACACAGGATGAAGAGGATTTGCGCTCCAGACGATGGTTCTTTCAGACGCATTGGCGAACCAGATGGAGAAGGTGGATGCGTTGGGGGAAACGTTGTAGAAGCCACAGATGAATGTGCCATCTGGCGAAAGGAGCACGTCTGAGCTGCGCTCTACGGAGAGAGAGGAGCCTGCCGAGAGGACATTTAGAGCGGTGATTTGCAAAATCAGATGAATCAGAGTGAGAAGAAACACAAGTGTGGAGACTGCACCCATGGCGATTGCAGCATTTGAGTTTTCTTCAAGTGACCTGGATGGAGGACGCTCTTATAGATAGGACCCAACTTGCAATGCAGTGTCAAGCCTCCAGAAGCAATTGTGAGAGGGAGACTGGTCAACAGCAATGAAGTTAGAGTGTGTTTGGTTGAGGAATGGGGTGGTCCCTCGTCTACTCATTTCTCTCTCTTTTTTGCAGAATAGAATAGCTCGGTGCATCACCACCTCATTCTTTACATGCTAATAATTAATTTTAGCATGTAAGCATGAGGTTCTATCAAATCTGAGAAATGAACTCAGGATGCACCGCTCATGGAGTGGCACATCAAACCAAACACACTGCTCACCGGTCGCTATGAGAATAATGAATGGAGCAGTGCAGTTTTTTCTTCATATAAAGAAAAAGAACAGTGCTGTCTATTGTAGATTTGTAGCACACCCTTTGGCGTTACAGAACAGAGTATCTTTTTGGACTGAGAGGGACTGCACTACTGTGAGTCTGTGACTGGGGGTCTTATCATATTCTGTAAACCTCCGAACAAAAATTGAAGGGAACCATATAATCTGTCTATTATTGATTTTTCTCAAATGACCTTGAGTTGTTTCTCTATGTCAATAAGATTTCAAGTTATCTGTTAAATATTTTTTGTATGTCGATTTCACGAGTATTCCCTCCTTTTCAAAGTGTTAAGCACGGTTTGACTATTACTAGTATCTCTTATACATTGCTGACGACCATATAAATGACATCATATAAAACTGCTTTAAATTTGAATCCAATGATTTCAATTATAGATGCTTAGACGTAGGTGAGCGTCTTGAAATGAGGAGTTGCCACTACTGAATACATTAAAATACTCCTATTCATATGAATCTAAGATACTAACTGGTGTGACAATATTGAGGCAGCTGAGATACTGCTCTTGTTTCTTTTTCTTACATGAGCACATTTGACGAGAAGCTCCAAATTATGAGCCTGTTTGTTATGGGAATTGATACGAGTAGGGCATCCAAACGGCATTAATTTTCCGGATATAATATGGCTAGGCTAGAACAACCCAATAGCCTCCTATGCCTCCATCCACGTTCGAGTTCTACAATAACACTTAACAAACCGGTTAGATAATTATGAATTGAAGCGAGTGTTGTGCTAGCCTACTAAAAATACAAGCCACCTACCACGATTCTAGTTTCTATAGTTTTAAACAACACAATGGCTAAGTCACTATACTAAGTTAGTGTGCTCTCAAAGGCTAACTAAAGAGCCACATTGACCAAACTAACAAGCTCTCACAACTAGCTACACTAAAGAGCTTGATAACTAGTTTGCGGTAATGTAAAGAGAGTAAGCAAGATGGTTATACCGTCGAGTCGAGGAGTGAACCAATCAATCACAAGAATAAATACCAATGAAGACCAATTACATCGGAATCAAATGATGACACGATGATTTTTTATCGAGGTTCACTTGCTTGCCGGCAAGCTAGTCCTCGTTGTGACGATTCACTCACTTGGAGGTTCACGCGCTAATAGGCATCACACGCCAAATCCTCAATAGGGTGCCGCACAACCAACACAAGATGAGGATCACACAAGCCACAAGCAATCCACTAGAGTACATTTTGGCTCTCCGTCGGGGAAAGGTCAAGAACCCCTCACAATCACCACGATCGGAGCCGGAGACAATCACCAACCTCCACTCGACGATCCTCGCTGCTCCAAACCGTCTAGGCGGCGGCAACCATCAAGAGTAACAAGCGAACCCCGCAACGAAACACGAATACCAAGTGCCTCTAGATGCAAACACTCAAGCAATACACTTGGATTCACTCCCAATCTCACAAAGATGTTGAATCTATGATGGAGATGAGTGAGAGGGCTTTGGCTAAGTGAAAGGTCCTAATATGGCTAGAGGGGGTGAATAACCTATTTAAAAATCTACAAATCAATAGAGCAATTTGATTAGTATGACAAATAGCGAAATGCAAACTTGCTCTAACTCTACAAAGGTTGCAAGCCACCTATCCAACAATTCTAGTTGCAATGATTACTAGGCACACAACTTGCAATGTTACTACTCACTAAGAGCTCTCAATCTTGCTACTCTAAAGAGCTCCATTAGATGAACTTAAAATAACAAAGCAAGCTCTCAATTCTAATTACACTAAAGAGCTTGCCACAACTAGTTTGCAAGAATATAAATGAGTGAGTAGGGTGATTATACCGCCATGTAGAGGAGTGAACCAATCACAAGATGAATACTAAATCAAACACTGAGAGAATATCAAAGGGCAAGAGACAACCAATTTTTCTCCCGAGGTTCACGTGCTTGCTGGCATGCTAGTCCCCGTTGTGTCGACCAACACTTGGTGGTTCGGCGGCTAAGCGGTGTTGCACGAACCTCGTCCACATAATTGGATACTGCAAGAACCTACTCACTAGTGAGGTAACTCAATGACACGAGCAATCCACTAGAGTTACCTTTTGGCTCTCCGCCGGGGAAGGCACAAGACCCCTCACAATCACCATGATCGGAGCCGGAGACAATCACCAACCTCCGCTCAACGATCCTCGCTACTTCAAGCCGTCTAGGTGGCGGCAACCACCAAGAGTAATAAGTAAATCCTGCAGCGAAACACGAATGCCAAGTGCCTCTAGATGCAATCACTCAAGCAATGCACTTGGATTCTCTCCCTATCTCACAATGATGATGAAACAATGATGGAGATGAGTGTGAGTGCTTTTTCTAAGCTCACAAGGTTGCTATGTCAATGCAAATGGCCAAGATAGTGAGCTTGAGCCGATCATGAGGCTTAAATAGAAGCCCCCACGAAATAGAGCCGTTGTACCCCTTCACTAGGCACAACACGGGGTGACCGAACACTCCGGTCAGATCAATCGGACGCAGGACCCCAGTGTCCGATCGCCCGATGCTTGCCACGTGTCATCGGCTTCAAACATCGATCGCCCAATCTCAACGGTCAAGTGATGACCGGACGCGTCAGTTAGAAAGTGACCAGACACAGGACCCTAGTGTCCGGTCGTTTCTAGTAAGGTTCCAAACATGAAATTTCATGACCGGACGCGTCCGGTCATGCTCGACCGGACTCACCCGGTGTCCGGTCACTCAACGTTTCCTCTATGCGTCTCATGTCAGCGTACGTCAGCACTGACCGGACTCAGACCATGAGCGTCCGGTCAGTTTACACGCCAGCATTCGGTCACGAGACTGAGACCGTGTGCTTACTGTTGTCACTGACCAGACTCTGAACCCAGCATCCGGTCACTGCACCACCAGCGTCCGGTCACTCTGTGAACCCCTGTATTTTCTGTATAGGGCGCCAGTGGCACCGTCGGACTGTCCGCACTCTATGGGCGGACACTCCGCTGGTGAAGTTTCCAACCCTTGCTCAAATGTGCCAACCACCAAGTGTATCACCTTGTGCATATGTGTTAGCATAATTTCACAAATACTTTCAAGGGTGTTAGCACTCCACTAGATCCTAAATACATATGCAATGAGTTAGAGCATCTAGTGACACTTTGATAACCACATTTCAATATGAGTTTCACCCCTCTTAATAGTACGACTATCTAACCTAAATGTGATCACACTCGCTAAGTGTCTTGATCACCGAAACAAAATAGCTCCTACTATTTATACATTTGCCTTGTGCCTTTTGTTTTTCTCTTTCTTCTTTTCCAAGTTCAAGCATTTGATCATCACCATGCCATCACCATCATCATGATCTTCACCATTGCTTCATCACTTGGAGTAGTGCTACCAATCTCATAATCACTTTGATAAACTAGGTTAGCACTTAGGGTTTCATTAATTAACTAAAACCAAACTAGAGCTTTCAATCTCCCCCTTTTTTGGTAATTGATGACAACCCTTTCACAAAGATATGAGTTGAAATTTAATTGAATCCATGTTGCTTGCCCAAGCATATTTACCATGTGTAAAGGATATGGACAAGTTTCATGAATCCTAAATGGTAGCAATTGCTCCCCTTACATATGTGCTAAGAGTTTGGATTGTAGCTTCCACATATGCTTAGATAGGAAATATAGGAGACAATGTCTACCAAATGATGCTAAGGTATAAGAGATGGACCTTTGAAGCGTGATACCAATCGGAGTGCACCAATATACCTTCCTTAGCACCATTAGTAACTAGACATACACAAAAACTAGAATACCCCATGAGATCAACATTACAAGCAAGGGTCTAGTTTCCATAGAATAAACATAAGTCTAGTTACTTTAGCCTATGCATGCTAGTTTTTCATTTCATCATTCAAGCCTATAACTAGCATCACCACACAAGCATGAATATTGAAATTTAGAACTTGTGCCATGCAAGCAAATGTATGAAATGCACATTCAAATGCAACATACAAGTATATAAGCTTGCTCCCCCTACTTGTGTGCATTTTTTATTTTTCCCCTTACAATGTCATTTTATTTGTTTGCTTCTCCTATCTTACTATCTTTGTCAATTTCTCCCCCCTTTGTCAACAATTAGCATAAAAGGTGAGCTCAAATTATAGATAGGTTGGGGTGAAACCATGTGAAATGAAGATCATTTTCCTAATTTGGTTCAAGCTAGATTACTTGCAAAAGATATTTAACTCGGTTTGATCCAAGGACAAGCTTCTTCACACCTCCAAATAAGGGTTATCTTGTACCATGTTGAGTTAAACACTTATAGCTTATTTTCTAGATCAAACACTAGGTTTACAAGTCCACAAACATGTCATATGCTACCACTAGATCATTTCAAGCATACAAGCAATAGTGGTACCATACAAGCATCAAATTCATTTGATTTTCATGAATGAGCCTATTCAAATGTGAAATATGTCTAGATGCACTAAACATGTCCTTAGCAAGGATGTATGCCATGCCAATCAACTTTTACCTTGGATTGCTCGAAGGAGAAGCATGTCATATAAGTGGGGGTGCATCAACACATATTGGAGAAGTCAAGTATGTTCAATTCATTTCTTAGCTTGCAAAACCTCTTTTCATCAAGTGGCTTGGTGAAGATATCGGCAAGTTGATCTTTGGTTCCCACACTCTCAATGCAAATGTCTCCTTTTTGTTAGTGATCTCTTATGAAATGATGACGGACATCAATATGCTTTGTTCTTGAATGTTGAACCGGGTTGTTGGTGAGCTTTACGGCACTTTTATTGTCACATAGCAATGGCATTTGCTTGAATTTGATTCCAAAATCATTCAAGGTAGCCCTCATCCAAAGTAATTGAGTACAATAACTACTGGCTGAAATATATTCCGCTTCAGCGGTTGAAAGTGCTACACTATTTTGCTTCTTTGATGACCAAGACACAAGTGATCTTCCTAATAGTTGACATGTGCCCGATGTGCTCTTTCTCTCAACTTTGCATCCTGCATAATCAGAGTCCGAATATCCAATCAACTCAAATCTTGCTCCTTTGGGATACCATAATCCAACACTTTGTGTATGCTTCAAGTACCTCAATATTCTCTTTGTTGCTTTCGAATGACTTTCTCTTGGTGAGGCTTGGAATCTAGCACATATGCATACACTAAACATCACATCTGGCCTTGATGCGGTCACATAAAGTAGGCTTCTAATCATAGACCGATACATCTTTTGATCCACCATGTTGCCACTAGCATCACTATCTAAGCTTCCACTTGTCTCCATTGGTGTACTAATAGCTTTACTATCATCCATTCCAAACTTTTTGAGCATGTCCTTGATATACTTGCCTTGACTCACAAATGTGCCATTATTCATTTGCTTGATTTGAAGACCAAGGAAGTAACTAAGCTCTCCAATCATAGACATCTCAAACTCACTTGCCATTATATTACCAAACTCCTCACAAAAATCTTGATTTGTTGACCCAAAAATGATATCATCAACATAGATTTGCATTATAAATAAGTCATTTCCAAGCTTCTTGGTGAAGAGAGTGGTGTCAACCTTTCCCATCTTGAATCCCTTAGAGAGTAGGAAATCTCTCAATCTCTCATACCATGCTCTAGGTGCTTCTTTTAATCCATACAACACCTTTCTCAACTTGTAAATATGGTTGGGTTTCTTCTCATCTTCAAAACCGAGAGGTTGCTCAACATACACAAGCTCATTGATGTACCCATTGAGAAATGCACTCTTCACACAAGCATAGGCTAACAAGATCCTAATTGCTTCTAATCTTGCAACCGGGGCATATGTTTCTCCAAAGTCAAGACCTTCAACTTGAGTGTAACCTTGAGCCACTAATCTTGCTTTGTTCCTTATTACTATCCCATCTTGATCTTGCTTGTTCCGAAAGACCCACTTGGTTCCAATCACATTATGATCCTTAGGCCTCTCAACTAACTCCCATACTTGGTTTCTTGTAAAGTTGTTTAGCTCTTCATGCATAGCATTGACCCAATCAACATCCTTCAAAGCTTCATCTATCTTCTTAGGTTCAATGGATGACACAAATGAGAAATGCTCATAAAATGAAGCCAATCTTGATCTAGTTTGCACACCTCTTGAAATATCACCAATGATAGTATCCAAGGGATGATCTCTTGCAACATTGGTTGGTTGAAGCACTTGCACTTGATTGCTTGCATTTGATAGATCACTTGGTTGAGATGATGAACTAGCCACTTGTTGTTAATCTTGCACTTTGTCATCACTAGTACTCGCTTGAACTTGATCATGAAAACCACTAGCTTGCACATTTATGTTAGAGAGCACTTGATTCTTATCATCTTCAACATCAATCACCTCTCTAGGCCTTATATCACCAATGTCCATGTTCTTCATTGCATTGACCAACTGAGTGCCTCTTACATCATCTAGATTCTTATCTTTCTCTTGGGAACCATTTGTTTCATCAAACTCCACATCATGAACCTCCTCAAGAGTACCACTAGCCAAATTCTAAACTCTATATGCCTTGCTAGTAGTGGAGTAACCAAGCAAGAAACCTTCATCACATTTCTTTTCAAACTTGCTCAATCTAGTGCCTTTCTTCAATATATAGCATTTACAACCAAAAACCCAAAAGTATGCTATGTTGGGCTTTCTTCCATTCAATAGCTCATATGGTGTCTTCTCCATTATGGGGTGACAATAGAGTCGGTTGCTATAATAGTAAGCCGTGTTTATTGCTTCGGCCCAAAATGAATGACTCACATTGTACTCACTCAACATTGATCTTGCCATGTCAATCAAAGTTCTATTCTTTCTTTCAACTAGGCCATTTGATTATGGAGTGTACTTGGCCGAGAATTGATGTCTAATTCCAAATTTATCACACAACTCATCAATTCTAGTGTTCTTGAATTCACTACCATTATCACTTCTAATTTTCTTGATAGTTGTTTCAAACTCATTGTGAATGCTCTTGATAAATGATTTGAATGTTGCAAATACATCACTCTTGTCAACAAGAAAGAATACACATATGTATCTAGTGAAATCATCCACAATCACAAATCTATATTTGTTTCCACCAATGCTTGTGTATGTGGTTGGTCCAAATAAGTCCATGTGCATCAACTCAAATGCCTTAGATGTGCTCATCATGCTCTTCTTAGGATGTGTGTTACCAACTTGTTTTCCGGCTTAACATGCACTACATAGCTTATCTTTCTCAAATATGACATCTTTCAAGCCTCTAACTAAGTCATGCTTAATCAACTTGTTCAATTGTTTCATTCCAACATGACCAAGCCTTCTATGCCATAACCAACCCATGCTAGACTTAGTGATCAAACGTGTTGTCAATTGAGCTTCTCTAGCATTGAAATCAACAAGTATAGATTTTCATATCTAAATCATTTGAATATCAAGTTAGAGCCATCTACACTTATAATCTCTACATCATCCACACCAAATATGCACTTGAAACCAAGATCACACAATTGAGCTACCGACAAAAGGTTGAAGTTCAAGCTCTCTACTAGTAGCACATTGGAAATGCTCAAGTCATTGGATATTGCAATCTTACCAAGCCCTTTGACCTTGCCTTTGCCATTGTCACCAAATGTGATACTATCAATCCCATTAGTCTTGTTTTCATTGATTAAATTGAACATTCTTGGATTACCGGTCATGTGTTGTGTGCACCCACTATCAAGCACCCAATGTCTTCCTCCGGCTTTATAATTGACCTACAAGAGAAGATCAATTCTTTTTAGGTACCCAAACTTGCTTGGGTCCTTAAAGGTTAGTTACCAAGGTCTTTGGTACCCAAATGGCCTTCTTCTTTGGGCCCACAATTGGTGTACCAATGAACTTAGCCTTCACACCATTGGCACCCTTAACAAGCATGTAACAATAATAAAATTTAATTGAGGATATAATAGGTAGCTTGTTCTTGTTAATCTTGCAATATTGCTCTACATGCCCAACTTGCTTGCATCTATTGCAAAACCGACCATTGCCCTTCACAAAGTTAACTTTGGGAGTGACAAAGGTCGCCTTGCTTTTCTTGGGTGTATAGCCTAATCCCTCTTTGTTGAGAGAAAACCTTTGGCTACCCAAGCACTTTAGCAAGAGGGCATCTCCACCATAGGCATTGCCTAAGGCACGAGTGAGCTCATTCACCTTCTTCTTGAGGGTCTCATTTTCCACCATTAATGAGGCATCACAAGTGAGACCATCACTCAAAGGTGAAGTAGAAGTAGTAGTGCTACAAGAAGTGTTAGTGGGAGCAACTATAATGGGCTTATAAAAAGATTCATCAATAAGATCACATGTTAGTCCCACATCACATGATACAATCACTTGCTCCTTCTTGGCTTCCTCTTTGACTTGCTCGATGAGAGAAGAGTGAGCTTTCTTAAGCTTAAAGTGAGCTTTGCCAAGCTTCTCATGGGCTTCCATTAGCCTCTCATGAGTGGCATTGAGCTCATCAAGGGATTGCTCAAGAAATTTGACTTTCTTGTTCAATTCCTTGCACTCATTTCTCTTTATCTCAAAGCAAGTATGCACTTGCTCACATATGTCCATGAGCTCCTCCTTGGAGTACTCCTCATCATCATCATCACTCCTACAAGCATCACTTTCATATTCATCATCATCACTCACATCATATTTTACCTTGGTAGGTTTTGCCATGAGGCATGTCAAAGGAGTGTCGAAGATGGAGGGCTTGTTGTTGATGGTGATGCTTGCTAGTGCTTTCTTGATAGATTTCTCACCATCATCACTAGAGTCATCACTATCCGAAGAGCCATCACTATCCCAAGTGACCACATAGCCTCCACCCTTCTTCTTCTTTTGGAAAGTCATTCTCTTCTCCTTCTGCTTCTTTTCTTTCTTATCCTTCTTGTGCTTCTTCTTCTCATCCTCATCATTGTCACTATTGTAGGGATAATTTGCTACAACGTGATCGGGACTCTTGCAATTGTAGCATCTTCTCACATATTCTTTGCTTTTGGTGTGATCTCTTCTCTTTCTTGAACCATAGCCCTTTTTCTTCATGAATTTTCCCATCTTGCGTACAAAGAGGGCCATAGCTTCATCATCAATATCACTAAGATCATCATCATCACTTGATTCTTTCTTGGATTTGCCCTTGTTCTTGGATTATGATGAGCTAGCCTTGAATGTTGTACTATTCTTCTTCTTTTCTTCTTCTTCCTTCTTGTTATCCTTGTCATCCTCCTCCCTTTCTACACGGTATGTCTCTTGGGTCATGACATCACCTAGTAATTGGTTAGGGTTAATCTCCTTCAATCCTCCTCTTATGATAATCAATCTCAACATCTCAAATCTTGGAGGTAAGCACATCAAGAACCGATGAGACATCATCATCCTTGATCTTCTCTCCCAAGGCCTTCAAGTCATTTACAATCACTTGCAACCGATAGAACATTTCCGAAATACTCTCATCTTCCTTCATCTTGAAGCTTGTCAACTTATCCTTGAGAATGTACAACTTAGCACTCTTCACCGCTAGTGTGCCCTTATATGTTTCCTCCAATCTCCTCCACACCTCATTTGCTCTTTCATAATCCTTGATTTGCTCAAACACCTTGGAATCAATGGCATTGTATATGGTATTGAGAGTCATTGTATTGCATTGCTTGTTGGTCTTGTCTTGGTTGGTGGGGTCATCGGCATCAATGATAGCATAGTCATTCTCGGTCATCTCCCATACTTGATCATTGATTAAACCAAGATACATCATCATCTTTCTCTTCCAATAATCATAGCATGTGCCATCAAAGAACGGTGGTTTGCCCCCCATATGGTTGAACACAACTTGAGCCATAATTTGACACTGAGGTTGTTAAGCCTTCAATCAAACGGTGACCATGGCTCTGATACCACTTGAAAGGTCCTAATATGGCTAGAGGGGGGGTGAATAGCCTATTTAAAAATCTGCAGATCAACTAGAGCAATTTGATTAGTATGACAAATAGTGAAATGCAAACTTGCTCTAGCTCTACAAAGGTTGCAAGCCACCTATCCAACAATTCTAGTTACAATGATTACTAGGCACACAACTTGCAATGTTACTATTCACTAAGAGCTCTCAATCTTGCTACTCTAAAGAGCTCCATTAGATGAACTTAAAATAACAAAGCAAGCTCTCAATTCTAATTACACTAAAGAGCTTGCCACAACTAGTTTGCAAGAATATAAATGAGTGAGTAGGGTGATTATACCGCCGTGTAGAGGAGTGAACCAATCACAAGATGAATACTAAATCAAACACCGGGAGAATACCAAAGGGCAAGAGACAACCAATTTTTCTCTCGAGGTTCACGTGCTTGCCGGCACGCTAGTCCCTATTGTGTCGACCAATACTTGGTGGTTCGGCGGCTAAGAGGTGTTGCACGAACTTTGTCCACACAATTGGACACCGCAAGAACCTACCCACTAGTGAGGTAACTCAATCACACGAGCAATCCACTAGAGTTACCTTTTGGCTCTCCGCCAGGGAAGGCACAAGACCCCCTCACAATCACCACGATCGGAGCTGGAGACAATCACCAACCTCCGCTCAATGATCCTCGCTGCTCCAAGCCATCTAGGTGGCGGCAACCACCAAGAGTAACAAGTGAATGCCGCAGCGAAACACGAATGCCAAGTGCCTCTAGATGCAATCACTCAAGCAATGCACTTGGATTCTCTTCCAATCTCACAATGATGATGAAACAATGATGGAGATGAGTGGAAGTGCTTTTGCTAAGCTCACAAGGTTTTTATGTCAATGTAAATGGCCAAGATAGTGAGCTTGAGCCGGCCATGGGGCTTAAATAGAAGCTCCCATGAAATAGAGCCGTTGTACTCCTTCACTGGGCACAACATGGGGTGATCGGACGCTACGATCAGATCGACCGGATGTAGGACCCCAGCGTCCAGTCGCCCAATGCTTGCCACATGTCATAGGCTTCAAACGCCGATCGCCCGATCTCAACGGTCAAGTGCTGACCGGATGCGTCAGTTAGAAAGTGATCAGACGTAGGACCCTAGCATCCGGTCGTTTCCAGTAAGGTTCCAAACGTGAAATTTCACGACCGGACGCATCCGGTCATGCTCGACCAGACTCACCCGGCATCCGGTCACTCAACGTTTCCTCTGTGCGCTTGAAAGTGCATGTTGTAAGTGTTTGTTTCAAGTGTTGCAAATGCTTTAGAGGTATGTTGTAAGTGTTTCGTATGGATGTTGCAAAAGTAGATCAGGATGTTGCATATGTTGTAATGGTTATACACATATGTTGCAAATGTATGTTCCTAATGTTTCATCTATTTTTCCATATGTATGCTGCAAGAATGTTTATCTAGATGTTGCATATGTTTCACACATATGTTGCTAATGTTTTATATGGATGTTGTGTATGTTTGCAATGGTTTTAAGTATTTTTTTAAGTGTTTTTGCAAGTGTTTCAGACGCATGTTTTATGTGTTTCATTTATTTTCATGCATATGTTGCAAGTGTTGTATTTGGATGTTTCAAAGTAGATCGGGTGTTGCATCTCCCTCCTCGCCCTAGTGTCTCCTCCTCGTCTTCTACCTTGCATCCTTCTTAGACTACGGAGAGGGGTGCGATAGAGGTGGGGGATGGCGGCGCGGACACGAGCGCGCGCTCTCCCCTTCTCTGTTACGCTGGCAGGGCAGGGATACCGCTTTATTGATATGTTATTGAAAGGATCAACATGCCCAAGAGGGGGGTGAATTGGGCTCATTCTAAATTTTCTTGCAATAATTAAATCCTACGGTTAGCCCAATTAACCCCTTGTGCCTATAAAAGTGTTTCTATTAATCTAACGCACAAAGGACTTGCAACCTATGTTCCAAACTTACTCTAGCATGGCAATTCTATAAATGTAAAAACAAGTATTGAATTGCTCAAAGTAAATGCTCAAAGTAAATACTCAAAGTAAATAGAGAGAGAGGAATGCGGTGATGTTTTGCTAAGGTATCGGAGAGTCGCCACTCCCCACTAGTCCTCGTTGGAGCACCCCGCGCAAGGGTGTAGCTCCCCCTTGATCCATGCAAGGATCAAGTGCTCTCTACGGGTTGATTTCTTCGACACTCCGTCGTGGTGAATCACCCACAACCGCTCACAACTTGAGTTGGGTCACCCACAAGCTCCGCCGGGTGATCACCAAGCTCCCAATCACCACCAAGCCATCTAGGTGATGGCGATGACCAAGAGTAACAAGCATGAACTCTCACTTGACCACGTGAAGCCTAATGAGAACGGTGGATGCACACTTTGCTACTCTTGATTACTAATGAGGCTACTCTCTTGGATTCTTAAATCTCAATCACCTCACTAGGACCTTGCTCTTCTTAGCACTCACAAACGTGTTTCTCAGCTATTGGAATGAGCAAAATTAACTCCACACACGAGTGGAGCTTCTATTTATAAGCCAAGCCTAAAAATGAACCGTTATGTGCTTCTGCGAGGTGATCGGACGCTCTGGTCATGTTGACCAGATGCTTCGGTCAGTTCAACCCGCACACTAGTGATTAAGTGTTGACGACGGACGCGTTCGGTCGCATTAAACCCTCACTGGAACCTTATTGTACTCGATCGGACGCTGAACCATCAGGGTCCGGTCAGTACTGACCGGACACGTCCGGTCGTAGATATTCTCTTCTGGAACCTTACTGGAGTCGACCGGACGCTAGACCTCAGCGTCCGGTCACTTGACCACTCCAGCGTCCAGTCGCGCCAGACGCAATCTCCTTGATCAAATGAACTGACCGGACCCTGCGGCCAGCATCCGATCGCACCAGAGCCAGCGTCCGGTCAGCATTTGACCCTCCATTCACTTCCAACTCTCGATCATATGTGAATGAAGTTTGCTCCAAAGGATCTTAGGCATATGTAGGAGCTACCTAGTGCTAGTTTTAACAAGTGTGCACCACACCTAACTCACTAGACTCACCTTGGTCAAGCTACCTGTCCATACCCCCCTTAATAGTACAGCCAAAGGAAAAACAAAGTCCTAAACTACTCTAAGTGTCTCTCCAACTCCAACCGACACTTAGAACTAGTCATCCTTAACCTTGTCGTCCATCCTTTGAAAACCAAAATGATTTCCATCGTAGGGGCATGACCACCTTGATTGCCCAATTGATCTCCATTACTATGACCTAACTTAATTGCCTCTGCAAAACACACGTTAGTCATAGTAATCTTGTATTGTCATTAATCACCGAAATCCAACTAGGGGCCTAGATGCTTTCAATCTCCCCCTTTTTAGTGATTGATGACAATATCACCTCGAGTATGTGAAAGAGTGAGGTTTTTGACATGCTTGGTTCATATAAGCTTTTGTCAATAAGAACAAAAGAGTTAGGCAAGCTTATATGACCCAAGCCAACACAATGTACTCAAAGGATTTCAAATAAGCATGAGTACAAGTAATAAAGCTCATTTGCATCGGAGTATAAACGCAGAAGCAAAGGCAAATGAGCATAACACAAGTGATATGACATATAAAGGAATTCAAAGTAGAGAGCACACATGTCATATATCATAATCACGTAGATAACACTATCACATAGATATAATAGAATGCATGAAAGTAAACACACGAATGCATAATAGTAATAGTGTATCACACAAATAAAACTCCAAATATATATAATAGACTAATAGCTAACTAGGCTCCCCCTAAATGTCGCTCCCCCTGAGTCTACATACTCGAACCCTCTCCCCCTTTGGCGTCAAACACCAAAACCTAAGGGTCAGTCGGCGGGGCTACAGTGGATGAGCCGGGCGCTAAGGTACAAGGGGCAAGCTGGAACTGGGCACCATCATCATCTGACCCTGAGCTCTGTACTGACTGACTCTCTGTGGCTGGAAGCGTCGCTGAAGCGGTCTGGGTCTAAGCTGGGGCAGGTGCTGCCTGTGATGCTGCTAGTATATATATCGTAGGATCTGAAGATGCGATAGAAGAAGGGAGCCTCTGAGTAGTCATGACGACAGGAGCTGCTATAGAGGGACCTAGGGCATATATATGTGGTGGTGTAGGCATCCCTATCAACTCGCTAAAAGATGCTCCAAGACTCCTGGAGACTGACGTGTCAGGCACAAATAGCGAGGGTGACTGATCCGGTGTGAAGCCCATCTATAATGGTGTGAAATGCGGGGCTACCACTGGCGAGGATAACCACTGGGACACCTGTACTGTTGGTGAAGCAAACAGAGCTGGAGGTTATCCCTGACTCTGAAGCCCACTAGGCTATACTGCTGGAGTCATGATAGTGGTAGTAGGCTGACCAATCTGGGGCGAAAGCTATGGCTATGGGGCCCCAATGGCTATCACTACATGCTGCATGAATCCCAAAAGCTGCTGCTACATGAGTAACTACTGCTAATGCATCTACTGCTGCTGCTGCTGGAGGACCTGCTGCTAGCGCTAGAACTCATCCTGACGAGCCTGAAACTGTGCAAAGTTGGCAGCGGTCTCCTAAGCCTGTCTAGCCTGATCCTGCTGCATCCGCTCAAGGATAGCAATCAAAGCAGGGTACGTCTGTGGGGCAGGTGGAGCTGAGCTGGAACTGCCAGCCTCTACATCATGTTTGCGTGGAGGCATCTGAGGAATAGGCAGGTAGTCATCATCCAAACTGTCACTAGACTCGGTCCTCTCCTCCTGAGCCTCAAGCTGCTCCTCCTCAGTAGCGGTTATGCCTCTGATAATCTCGTCCTGCTGAGCTACGGACTCTAGTACATCTAGACGATGGCGAGGCTGAGTGGGTGCCTGTGGTGTGCTATGCCTGATCCTCTGTGCCATGTTATAAGCTAGAAACTCTATGGTGGCACCTCTGTACTTTGCAACCATCTCTAGTGTCCTAACTTGCACAGCCTTGAGAATAAGGAATGTGATCCAATGTGCATATGGAAGCTGCCTACGATCCTTGAAGCCCTCAGCTATAGTATCCTCCATCTCTGATAGAAGGAGGTCCCAAATATCAAATACAGTCTGCTGCATCAGGGCGTTGAGGAGCCAAAGCTGGAGGTGAGTCAAGCCCTCTCTGTATCCCAACCTAGGAAGTAGTGTCCTCCTTATGATAGCCTCTAGCACTCTAGCTGTAGGAGTAAGGCCACTAGGGTTCCTCCTCGACCTCTCACCAAAGGGCTCCTTGAAGCAATGGCGCATAAGATCTGTAGGGGGCACCAAACCACCATGAGGACGTCTGGGAGGCTCTGTCTGTCCATAACATACCTCATGTAACCTAACAGGCTGCTCCTGTAACCTCAGTATCTCCCTGGCCCTCTGACTCATCATCATGTAGTCTCTACCTCTGAATGCAAAGTGTATAAAGTTATGATGCGGATCAATGTAGAGCGAAGCATAGAACTACCGAACCCAAGATGGTACATACAATCCTATCCGGCCAATCAGATCTGTCAACCCCGGTAGATATGCAAGGTAGGGGCGAATATGCTCTCTAGCTGCTGTGACTATAGCCTCAATGCTGCAGACCCTCTGAGATCTGAAGACTGCTCCACTGTTCAGATAGACATTATAGAAATCCTTCTAGAGCGGTGTGTAGAATCCCTCAACTGCTCTCTCATCCCTCCTGGGTGGAAACCACACATCAAATTCCACGAAGCAAAGCTGCTGAACCTGCTTGGCCATGGTGGCCCTCAAGTCAAGGTGGTCACTGGAGGTGGACCATGTGGTCTAGGCGGTGGACGTGAACCCCTGTGCTGAGTAGCTAGCCTCGGTGGGACTGAAACACTAGTATGACTAGAGCGGCGTAGCTGCGGCTGGGGTGCCTGCTCGGTCTCCTCAGCCTCCTCAGCCTGCTGGCCCTCCTGAGTCTACTCTGTTGGCTCTACTGGTGGGGGTTGCTGCTGTGACTCCTGCTGTGACTCCCCCTAAGGCTGAGGATCCACAATGGGAAGACGTCGTCCTACCATCATGACAGTCCCAGCTGGACTACCATGAAGACGCTCAATATGCTCAAGTCTGCCCTACGCCTCTGCTGACAGATGATCTGCAATGACAACTCCACTATGGGCTCCTCCTCTCTCTGCATGCTTTGTGGCCTCTGCAACTGCTGTTGCTCTCGCTGTCTCTACATCAGGGTACTTGCGCTTCTTTGATGCAGTCTTCTTCGTTGCCTTGCCTTTAGGTCCTACAGGCTGGTGAGGCAGGGGCCTCCGATCCTCATCTCCTGGACCACCACCAACATTCTTGGTGCGAGCCATCTAATCTGACTAGAACCACTGCTGCTGACAAGATCAACTGTCCACTGGCACTTTCGAGGCATGGCCTCGATCCGTACTCACGAGCTTGGCTCTGAGTTGACTGACAACTGCACCTGACACCTCAACGGCACTGACTCGCTGCACGATGGAATAGATAGATATACAAATAAATACGATATATCTAATAGATGCGAAACCCTATGAGAGCAAGCAATGTAGATACGAAATAGAGACGACTGGCTTGCTACCTGATGAACCGGCGATCCGATGAAAAGAAGAGACGTCACGCGGGGAACCACGGAACCGACTAGGGTTAGGGTTCGCGAAGCACGGCGTGAATCGGCGAAATCGATGGCGAGGATTGCAGTGCAAGGTCACAGTGGTGCTAGGCTACTAGAGTACGAGCAGAGCGCAAGGGCTCAGGCAGTGGATGCGCTGGCGTAGGGCTAGCATGGTGGCGTGGCTCGATTGGCATGGTGGCATGGGGAGGCGCTGCTGGCGGCGGCACTGGAACTGCGTGGGAGGTAGTGCCACAGGCAGAGGCATGCGGACGCGGCTGTGGAGGCATAGGGAGCAGCGGCTGTGGTGGTGCTGGGAGACGCGACGTCACGGTGGTGGCACACGGGCTCAGCTATGATGGCGTCGGTGAGATGGATGCGGCGGATAGGGCTCGGTGAAGGCGGCATACGGATTAGGTCTGGCGGAGCTGCGTAATATGAGTCCCCCGACGCAACCGACAAGGAAAGGAGAAAAGAGATTGAAAGCCGCATGAGATCTAATGACCGGACGCTCTGGTGGTAGCGACCGGATGCTACCACCCAGTGTTCGGTTGATTCCAGAGAGATCCAATTCCTCTGGAATCACGACCGGACACGTTCGGTGGTCCATGACTGGACGCAGCCAGAGTCCGGTTAGTTGCCTTTAACGCCATGTAGATCGACCGGACATTGGAACCCTTCCTGACCGGACGCTCAAACGCAGAGTCCGGTCACTCCTTCAGCTTCTGTTCACCTCTTGTGAACTGACCGGACGCTGGACATCAGAGTCCGGTGCAGCGTCCGGTCACTCCTTTTCCAGCAAGTCTTCAATGTTCCTCCATGCTGCCTGTTCCCAATCAAGTCCCAACTCAATTAAGATCCAAATAAACACCAATTGTGACTGATGTGAGTGACCTCTCTCAAACTCTCATATTTTTCAAAATATTTTGCCTTAGGCTATAATTCTTTTTAAGAAGATAGGCAATAAGAGGGCAAATGGAACAAAATGACAAAACAACATTCAAGCATATGCAATACTTGTAAGTAAATCTAGTTGCTTGTCAAGTTTGATCCAAGGTTAAGCTTCTTCACACGCTTTTCGGCGGTTATCTTAACCATGTTAGACAAGCCCTATATGCATTATAAAGCGTTAAACATGATGTATATTACAATGCAATGTAAGGGACAACACAAGCTCAATTTTTAGTGAAGTTGATAAAATCAAGCACATTGAGCTCATTCCGCAATCTACAAAATGTAGCCTCATCTAGCGATTTAGTGAAGATATCCGCTAATTGATCTTCGGTTCTTACACCTTCTAGTGATATATCATTTTTAGCAATATGATCTCTTAGAAAGTGATGGCGGATATCTATGTGCTTGGTGCAAGAGTGTTGAACCAGATTATTTGCAAGTTTTACCGTACTTTCATTGTCGCACAAAAGAGGTACCTTTTCTAGAACTACACCATAGTCTAGCAAAGTTTGTTTCATGTATAGTATTTGTGCACAAGCACCCACGGCAATGTATTCTGCTTTGGCGGTGGACAAAGCCACACTATTTTGTTTCTTGGAGGACCAAGACAAGAGATCTACCAAGCAAATGGCACCCTTCGGATGTGCTTTTTCTATCAACTTTGCAACCGGCATAATCCAAATCGGAATAGCCAACTAATTCAAATCTAGCTCCTTTGGGATACCAAAGACCAATGCTTGATGTGTGCTTAAGATACCTAAGGATTCTTTTTATGGCAATTAAATGTGTTTCCTTAGAATTAGCTTGAAATCTAGCACACATACACACACTAAACATGATGTCGGGCCTAGATGCGGTTAAATATAACAAGCTACCAATTATGGAACGGTAGAGAGTTTGATCAACCGGGTTACCTCCCTCATCTAGGTCGAGATGTCCATTGGTAGGCATTGGTGTCTTGATTGGCTTACATTCATCCATCTTGAATCTCTTGAGAAGATCTTTTGTGTATTTCTCTTGAGAGATGAAGATGCCTTCTTTCATTTGCTTGACTTGAAAACCAAGAAAGAATGTAAGCTCACCAATTATTGACATCTCAAACTCCTTTGACATCAATTCACCAAATTCTTTGCATGAGTCTTCATTTGATGATCCAAAGATGATATCATCAACATATACTTCACAAATGAAGATATGCCCATCAAGCTTCTTGGTGAATAGTGTGGTGTCGACCTTCCCAATGGTGAAGCCCTTCTTAATGAGGAAATCCCGAAGGCGCTCATACCAAGCTCTTGGGGCTTGCTTAAGCCCATATAGTGCCTTGGACAACCTATAAACATGATTAGGATATCTAGGGTCTTCAAACCTGGGAGGTTGATCAACATAGACTAGTTCATTAATAAAGCTATTTAAAAATGCACTTTTCACATCCATTTGATATAATTTCATTTCATGATGTGATGCATATGCAAGTAGGATACGGATGGCTTCTAATCTTGCAACCGGCGCAAAGGTCTCTCCAAAATCCAAACCTTCAACTTGGGAGAACCCCTTTGCAACTAGTCTTGCCTTGTTCCTCACAACAACACCTTGATCATCTTGCTTGTTACGGAATACCCACTTTGTTCCAATGACTCTTACACCTTTTGGTTGCTCTTCAAGAGTCCAAACTTCATTGCGAGTGAAGTTGTTCAACTCTTCATGCATGACATTGATCCAATCCGGATCTGTAAGAGCTTCTTCAAACTTGGTAGGCTCATAGCAAGAGACAAAAGAGTGATGAGCAATAAATAAAGCAAGTTTTTTAGATCGGGTCATTACACCCTTTGATGGACTCCCTATGATGAGATCTTGTGGATGATCTTGTAGGAGAGGTGTATTTCTTCTATTGACCATTTGAGGAGAAGGTTGTGGAGCATCAACATCTTGTGCTTGTACCACCATTTGCTCATGGGAGATATGAGTATCTTCATTTTCTACTCTCCTATCTTTTTCACCATCTTGTGGCACACTTGATGAAGAAGGTTAATCAATGACTTGTACATCATCTTTATCATCTTTTGGCTTGATGTCTCCCACTAGAATATTCTTCATAGCCTCCCTCAATGGTTTATCACCTACATCATCAAGATTCTCATGTGCTCCTTGGGAGCCGTTAGATTCATCAAATTCCACATCATATGTTTCTTCAACCAAGCCGGTGGCATGATTAAATACTCTATATGCTTTGGACTTTGATGAGTAACCAACAAGAAAACCAATATCACAACGTCTTTAGAACTTCCCTAGGTGTTGCCTCTTTTTGTAGATGTAGCATTTGCAACCAAACACCCTAAAGAAGGAGACGTCCGGCTTCTTCCCATTGAGCAACTCATAAGGTGTCTTGCCAAGGAACTTTTGAAGAAATAGGCGGTTGGATGCATAGCATGCGGTGTTGATTGCTTCTGCCCATAGAGTTTCGGGGGTGTTATACTCATCAAGCATGGTTCTTGCAAGAGTGATCAATGTCCGGTTCTTCCTCTCAACTACACCATTTTGTTGAGGAGTATAAGTTGCGGAGACTTCATGCTTGATTCCAACTTCATCACAATAGGCTTCAATGTTTGTGTTGTCAAACTCTTTGCCATTATCACTTCTAATCTTCTTGAGCTTCACTTCAAATTCATTTTGTGCTCTCTTGGCAAACTTCTTGAAGCAAGATACAACTTTGGATTTATCATGAAGAAAGAATACCCATGTATACCTTGAATAGTCATCAACAATCACAAGACAATAAAGATTTCCTCCCAAACTCTTGTATGTTGTTGGTCCAAATAAATCCATGTGAAGGAGTTCTAGCACTCTTGTGGTTGACATGAAAGCTTTGGTTGGATGAGTATTTGCAACTTGCTTGTCGGCTTGACATGCACTACAAAGCTTGTCCTTTTTAAACTTCACATCCTTCAACCCTCTCACCAAATCCTTCTTCATAAGCTTCTTGAGTGAGCTTATCCCAACATGAGCAAGTCTTCTATGACATAGCCACCCAAGTGTTGTTTTGGTGAATAGGCAAGTCTTCAAATTTGCATCTTCGGAGGTGAAGTCAACTAGATATAAGTTGTTGTATCTAAATCCATTGAATATCACTTGATTATCATCTACCTTGGATACAACAACCTCCTTCTCGGTGAACAAGCATTGGAAGCCAAGATCACATAATTGTCCAACGGATGGCAAGTTGAAACTCAATAAAGCAACATATAGCACATTGGAGATGGAATGATCATTTGATATTGCCACTTTGCCCAATCCTTTAACCTTGCCCTTTGAGTTATCTCCAAATGTTATTTTCTCTTGTCCATCTACCTCTTCATCTAGTGAGGTGAACATACGAGGATCACCGGTCATATGTTGAGTACAACCACTATCAATAACCCAATGACTTCCACTGGTCTTGTAGTTCACCTACACACAAGAGATTTAAGCTTTAGGAACCCAAACTTGTTGAGGGTCCTTCACCTTCTCAACAAGTGACTTAGCCATCCAAATCTTCTTAGGCCTATTCTTGTTAGGGGGTCCTAAGAATATGACTTTCATCTTTCCACTAGAATCCTTTCTAAGCATGTAGTGAGCATTGAAGGCAAAGGGTCTAGCATGCTTGGGCAAGGGTTGTGGCGGTAGAGTTTGGCACTCATGAGCAAAGTGGCCTTCTTGTCCACACTCAAAATATCTCTTTGACTTTGGCTTTGGCTTTGATTGTTGTTGTTGAACTTGAGCCTTCTTCTTCTCTACACTTGCCACATATCCAATGCCACTTCTATCCATCTTCATGATGGTGTTCATGAGTAGCTCACTTTGGAGATGCTTGCCTCTTGCAAACTTGCTCAATCCCACTTTGAGATGCTCTTTCTCCATCTTGAGCTTCTTGTTCTCTTCCTTGAGAACATCATTGTTCTTCTCTTCCTTGAGCTTCTTGTTCTCTTCTTTGAGCTTCTCATTCTCAAGGATCAACTCTTCATCATGATCAAGAGTTTCTAGCACAATGGTGTTGTGGCTTTTCATCTCTTCAAGATCTTTCATGAGCTTTTCATTTGCATTCTTGAGCTTGACATATTCATCATAGTCATTGCACTCAACCACTTTCTTGCCTTTGCCACTAGATCCTTGCTCAATGCTCTCATCAATTAAATCATCACATAATGTAGCTATATCAATCTTAACAACATGGTTAGTAGCATCATGTGGCTCATTTGATAAAAATTCTTGAGCAATAACAAGAGTATCATAATTGATCTTTAGAGTTGTATATTCATCTTTTAGCTTGTTGTGGCTAGTGATGAGCTCATTGTGCACCCACTGAAGTTTATCGTGTTTATCTTTAAGCTCTTTCTTAGAAGATTTGAGCTCCTTGAGTTTGGATAATATAGCATCATTTGTTTCTTTAAGCTCAACATTAGCCTTTTCCAATGTATCACATTTTGCTAAGAGTGAATCATTTTTAGCATCAAGCTTTTCATTTTTAGCTCTACTTTTTCTAATGATCTTAGGGTATTGTCTTAGTATTTTGACAAGATCATCATATGAAGGTGAATCATCATCATCGCTATCGCTATCATCATCACTAGCTTGCTCATCATCACTACTATCATCATTATTAGTTACCTTGCGTTCACCCTTGGCCATAAGGCATAGGTGTGTAGAGGATGATGGCGATGGTGGCGGTGAAGATGAAAGATCAATAGCAACGGCGGCCACCTTCTCATTTTCACTATCATCATCGGATGATCCACTAGATGAATCAATGTTCGTGAGCCAATCACCGACGATGTAGGCCTTTCCACTCTTTTTCTTCTTGTGGAAGTCCCTCTTTTTGACATCTCTCTTCTTGTATGGCTTGTTCTTCTTCTTCTCATCTTCATCTTCATTACTTGAGTCATCTTTCTTGCCCTTGTTCTTGTTCTTGAACTTGTCTTTCTTGGGCTTGGGGTATTGATGTGCTAGATGACCAAGTTCACCACAATTGAAGCAATCCATTTTGGAGATTGGCTTTCTTCTAGAGCTTATGAAGAACTTCTTCTTCTTGCCGTCGAACTTGATGCCACTCTTGTTTAGCTTCTTTAGCATTTTGGCGGTCTTCTTCACTGTGAGAGCAAGGCTTTCATCATCCACTTCATCTTCACTTGAGCTTTCATACTCAAGTCTTGCCTTGCCCTTCTCTTGGCTAGCTTTGAATGCTAAGTCTTTGTCTTTCTTCTTGGTAGAGGATGGGCCATCTTGTGGCGTGATGTGCATGTACATTTCATGAGCATTTATCTTTCTCAAGATTTGTGTCGGTGTAGCGGCGAAAAGATCACCTTGATGTAGCACGGTCACAATATGCCCATATTTGTCAATGGGAAGGACACTCAAGATCTTTCTCACAACGTCGGATGGTGACATTTGAGTAAGTCCAAGCCCATTGACTTCCTCTACAAGAATATTCAAACGTGAATACATCTCATTAGCACATTCTTTGGGAAGCATCTCAAATGAATTTAGCTTTTTAATTACAAGATGATAGTGTTCCTCATGCTCACTCTTGGTTCCCTCATGGAGCGCACAAACGTCCGACCATAGTGCATGTGCGTCTTTGTGGTTCCTTACGCAGTTGAACACATCTTTGCAAAGGCCTCTAAAGATGGTGTTTCGAGCCTTTGCATTCCACTTTTCATAATTAACATCATCGCCTTATAAGTTAGTAGCATCCCGAGGTTTTGGGAAGCCTTATGAGGCGGCTCTAAGTATACCAACGTCTAGAGCTTCTAAGTACGCCTCCATGTGGATTTTCCAATATGGAAAGTCATCTCCCTCAAAGATAGGAGGAGGTCCATCTCCGTGAGACATCTTGCTCTAAGCGATTAAGCTTAAAAACGTGAGCACGAGGCTCTGATACCAATTGAAAGGATCAAGATGCCCAAGAGGGGGGTGAATTGGGCTAATTCTAAATTTTCTTGCAATAATTAAATTATACGGTTAGCCCAATTAACCCCTTATGCCTAGAAAAGTGTTTCTATTAATCTAACGTACAAAGGACTTGCAACCTATGTTCCAAACTTACTCTAGCATGGCAATTCTATGAATATAAAAATAAGTATTGAATTGCTCAAAGTAAATGCTCAAAGTAAATAGAGAGAGAGGAACGCGGCGATGTTTTGCTGAGGTATCGGAGAGTCGCCACTCCCCACTAGTCCTCGTTGGAGCACCCGCGCAAGGGTGTAGCTCCCCCTTGATCCGCGTAAGGATCAAGTGCTCTCTACGGGTTGATTATTCGACACTCTATCGCGGTGAATCACCCACAACCGCTCACAACTTGAGTTGGGTCACCCACAAGCTTCGCCGGGTGATCACTAAGCTCCCAATCACCACTAAGCCATCTAGATGATGGCGATCACCAAGAGTAACAAGCACGAACTCTCACTTGACCACGCGAAGCCTAATGAGAACGGTGGATGCACACTTTGCTACTCTTGATTCACTAATGAGGCTACTCTCTTGGATTCTCAAATCTCAATCACCTCACTAGGACCTTGCACTTCTTGGCACTCATAAACGTGTTTCTCAGCTATTGGAATGAGCAAAAGTAACTCCACACACGAGTAGAGCTTCTATTTATAAGCCAGCCTAAAAAACGAACCGTTATATGCTTCTGCGGGGTGATCGGACGCTCCGGTCATGTTGACTGGACGCTCCGGTCAGTTCAACCCGCACACCAGTGATTAAGTGTTGACTAGACGCGTCTGGTCGCATTAAACCCTCACTGGAACCTTACTGTACTCGATCGGACGCTGAACCCTCAGGGTCCGGTCAGTACTGACCGGACGTGTCCGATCGCAGATATTCTCTTCTGGAACCTTACTGGAGTCGACCGGACGCTGGACCTTAGTGTCCGGTCACTTGACCACTCCAGCGTCCGGTCACGCTAGACACAATCTCCTTGATCAAATGAACTGACCGGACCCTGTGGTCAACGTCCGGTCGCACTGGAGCCAGCGTCCGGTCAGCATTTGACCCTCTATTCACTTCCAACTCTCGATCATATGTGAATGAAGTTTGCTCCAAAAGATCTTAGGCATATGTAGGAGCTACCTAGTGCTAGTTTTAATAAGTGTGCACTACACCTAACTTACTAGACTCACCTAGGTCAAGCTACCCGTCCATACCCCCTTAATAGTACGGTCAAAGGAAAAATAAAGTCTTAAACTACTCTAAGTGTCTCTCGAACTCCAACCGACACTTAGAACTAGTAATCCTTAATCTTGTCGTCCATCCTTTGGAAACCGAAAGGATTTCCATCGTAGGGGCATGACCACCTTGATTGCTCAATTAATCTCCATTACTATGACCTAACTTAATTGCCTCTGTAAAACACACGTTAGTCATAGTAATCTTGTATTGTCATTAATCACCAAAATCCAACTAGAGGCCTAAATGCTTTCAGTTAGTACAAGCGGCCTGAGATGAGACTCATGCTAGTGGGTTTTTTTTCAACGAAAAGTAGATGTGCAGTTGAAAACTTGAAATATGCATATACAACATTTGAGTGGATGGGTGATTATAGTGGCGCCGTGATTAGGGGGTGTTTGGTTCCCATAAACTAAAGTATTTTAGACTAAAATCTATACTTTAGTTGGACTAAACAGCCAAACACTTGGACTAAAAGTGGACTAAAATTCTTTAGTCCTTTAGTTCACAAAACTGGACTAAAATGAACTAAAAGGTGTTGGGAACACCCATGCCTCTCATTTATTGTCCTCTCTCTCTATTTTAGTTTATTTTAGTTCAAAGAACCAAACACCATTTTAGTCCACTTTTAGTTTATAGACTAAAGTAGACTAAAATTTTTAGTCCATGAACTGAAAACCAAACATGGCCTAGCTATACTTTTCAACATGCATCTATCTATCCATCGACATCCAATATAATTGAGGCTCCTTTATCAAAATTTTCATTTTTCGAGAAATAATTTTAATAAAATATATATTAAAATTAATATTTATGGTATATAATTAGTATCATTAAAAATATTTTTGAATCTAGTTTTTAATAAATTTATTTAGAGATATAAATATTACATGTATTTTTTATAAATTAAAACAAACTTACGCCACGGAATAAAAAAGCGACCGATAATATAGGACCTAGAGGGAATAATGTGCGAGGACGAGGATGGACATGCCTGGACAAAAGCCGGTGACTTGACTTGCCCCAGATTTATCAGTTCCAGTCGTCTGAGCACGAGCACCTCGTGGAATTTTGGAAAACCTTCTGCATTGTGTAAAGCTGGAAACAGTGTAAAGCTGTAAAGCTGGCAACAGTGAATCTAGTTCCAGATTTATCAGTTCGCTTGCTCGTAAACGATCGTAAATTTTCAGCTGGGAACAGTGTTTTTCTCTCACACCAAACCAGCCAGCAGTAAATAATCCACGATACGATACGGCCTCCCGAACAGGCCGCCAACAACTACCTCTGATGCTACATGCGCCCACTGTTTCATGTCCTAGTCATGTTAAAGTTTACGCCCTGGACGTCCGTCTATCCGGACTGTTGGCGGCGACGAGCCTGAAGACCCTTCATATCCTATCATGTCCTATTCTATCTATTCGTCCACTTGTTTTTTCATTCTATCCTATTTATCTATCTATTTGTTTCTCTAGAACCAGTCACGTAGAAATCACCTTAGCGTCGTGACCATGCTCCGTCGCGCTGCCTCCGGCGTCCGGGTGCTCACCGGCTGGTATCTCCACCGCGCCCGAGCATGGCCACCCGCCTCCCTCCCTCTCCATCGCGCCTCTTGCCCATCGTGGCTGCCCGTTTTCCTCCTGTCCCTTGCGTCGTCCTCGCCTTGCTCTGGTGCCAGATGTGGCTGCCTCTCCGGCCGCTTCCTATGCCACCCCACGGGACAGCCCTCCACCGACGGTGCATAGTAGATGAACTCCTCTGACTCAGGCGTATGTAGCCGCGTGGCCCTCCTATTTGTTGGCGTCGTGCTATGCCGGCTGACTTGACGCGCCTACACCCCCTCCTCGTGTAGATGTCTTTCGAGTCGCCCGTGCTGATGGCTGGCCTGCTCGTGGATGATCTTGGATGGCAACGGCATGGTGGCTTGGCGCAGCGGGGCCGCGCCCGCAGCTGCGCTCCCTCCGTGCGGCAAGCAACAAGGAGATGTGCGAAAGCACATGTTGCAAGCGTATGTTTCAATTGTTTCAGATGTTTTAAAGGTATGTTGTAAATGTTTCGTATAGATGTTGCAAAAGTTGATTGGGGTGTTGCATATGTTGCAATGGCTATACACGTATGTTGCAAGAGTCTGTTCTAAATGTTTCATCTGTTTTTCAGACGTATGTTGCAAGCGTTTTATCTGGATGTTGCATATGTTTTACGCATATGTTGCAAGTGTTTTATCTGGAAGTTGCATGTGGTTGCAACGGCTTTCAAGTGTTTTCGTGCGCTTTTAAAGTGTTCCAGACGTATATTGCACGTGCTTCATCTGGATGTTACAAAAGTAGATCGGGCGTTGCATATGTTGGACCCACCTGTCGATGCCGCCTGCTGCAGCTGCTAGGGCATCGTGCATGCGGTTCCCATGTGAAGTGGGCCTGGGAAGCAACCGGCACATGCACAGGCAGTCCCCGTGTGCTCGATACGAAGCGGGGTGCAGGTGGTCCCCACATGCGCGCGGGAAGCAGAGCTGAAGCGAGCGGTTCCCGTGTGCGACAGAGGACACGGGTAGGGGCGACACGTCCACGCGACGCGGGCGCGGAAAACAGGAGGCGCAGGAAACGAAGAGGTGTGCAACACAAGCAGGCGCAGACGTTCGGACGCTAGCATCTCCGATAAGTTCTTAACTATATATGTGATAAGTTTCAGGGAGATGTGCGTGATAACCCGTTGGTCGTCATTAATTTGGACAAATTTGTAGGGAGCAAATGTGAGATGTCCGTCTGTTTTTTTTTAGTGGAGTCCGTCTTTTTTTTTAAGGAAAGAGTGTAGTCCGTCTGGTCTACTTTTTTTATTTTTTGGCCATGCTTGCAGCCTAGCACGAAGGCTAAGAATTATCGAGCCCAAAGGCCCATCTGGCGCCGCTTCCGGCCCGCTCTATTCTGCTACACTGTCCACTCGTGCTTTGTCGTTCTGTCGTACAGCTGCCCGCCGCCGCCGGAGACGGGAGCAGCTGGCCGCAGCGCCTCCCACGGCGCATCAGCTATTCAGCTTGATGCAGGGCCTCCATACATACCCCCCCCCCCCCCCCCCCCCCCCCCTGTGCAGATGTAGAATGACTCTAGTTGTTAGATTTGATGTGTCCTTGTAATGTCCCCAAGGACCAACAACAGCAACCAAATTGGTAGGCAAAGAGTGTAAAATGTCACCTGATCATATGTTGGCCAGATAACACAAGCTGGTTTGTTGCCTGGCTATTGTTCCTTCCAATCCCGGCGAGCAGCCTAGCACAACCAGCCCCAACAGTTTGTGCATATGTGATGCTTTTTCTGGCTTCTTACATCTTTGTCTGCTCATCTGTGATTCCTGAAACTTCCACTCTAGCCCAAATATGATCTATCGATTATTTGTGCCTACCCCCAGCTTGCTTGGGACAAAAAGTCTCTGTTGTTGTATTATAATTGTTAAATTTTTATTAGGTTGTTAACAATTGTTAGCTGCAAAAGATTCTGCACTCTAATTGAACAAATCGTCATGAAATTTTACTTCACTAACAATGTTTTTCTGCTGCTTTAGCCTGCAGAGTTACAAGAAAACTTTGCATCGATATTTGCAGATATGTTACAATTAGCACTTCTTTTCTTCTATCTCTAAGTATTTGATAACCCTCAGCACAAAAGTACCATATGGACACAGACTTTTAGGTGGCTCTTACCATTACATTTGTGCCACTGACATCTTCTACTAAAACAAGTATCTGAACCACATTTTCCATGGTTGGTCTTCTATCTCTATCTTCCTCCATGCATGAAATGGCCAACCTCATCATTGTTCTTGCTTGCAAATTGTTGAATTCGCCATTCAGCCTAGCGTCAACGAAGTCGGCGATCCAAGATGGCTCAATATCATCCAACTGCAACTTTTCTTTGACCAGCCTTGATACCCTTCCAAGGACCATCTCCGCTTCCACATCCTCATTATTTTCCATGTTTGAGACGCGTGCTCCCAATAGTAGTTCCAGTAGCACCACTCCAAAGCTGTAGACATCAACCTTTGCTGTAATCGGGAGACTAGAAACCCATTCAGGTGCTAAATAACCTCTAGTTCCTTGGATCTTTGAAACATTTATGTTGGATCCACCTCTGCTCAGGAGCTTTGCTAGGCCAAAGTCTGCAATCTTAGGAACCAAGTTCTCATCCAGCAGTATGTTTTCAGGCTTCACGTCGCAGTGGATTACCCACTCTGAACACTCGTGGTGAAGATACGCCAATCCTCTAGCCACCCCTAGCGCAATATCAAATCTTTGCTTCCAACCAAGTAAGATTTCCGAACGCTTTCTGTCAGATAAGAATTTATCCAATGAACCATTCTCAAAGTATTCAGAAACCAATATCCTGTGTGGACCATCGGAACAAAATCCCCAAACTCTCACTAGGTTCATATGATAAATCCTGCTAATCACAGTTAGTTCATGCTGGAATTCTTCTTCACTTTGGTTTATTTCTGCTAACTTCTTCACAGCTACTGCCCTGTTGTCTTTCAAGACACCTTTGTATACAATGCCTGATGCACCCCTTCCAAGTTCATCCTTAAACTTTCTCGTCACCGACACCAACTCTCTGTAGGTGTACCTGCGAAAATGATTAGTTATCATTTCATATCCAGGCTCAGCTGGCCACACTCCTCTCAGTTCTCTGCACTCCCTCCTCAAAATAAACCATCCTAATACAACAAACATTAGCTCTGCCAGAAATATTGCTGATAAGAATCCATAGAAGTACAGATACTTTGATTCACTCTGATCTCTCTTAAGCATATCCAGAAAATCTGCTATGAAGTATTTATTTGTTGTACTACAGTCAGGACCATACTTGGGACCAAAAGGTTGTGATTGCGGAATTGAGGCCTCCAACACTTCTAATCCCTTAGGAATCTTGATGTACATGGTACCAGTACTACCAAGGTTATGCAGGGTTACACCACCAAGAAGAACAGACTTTGGATAGCAATCACCAGTTCCTTCCCAGTATGCAAAACCCTTACAATTGCAATCATGCAGGCACTTGTTCTTGCAAAAATCAAGAGAAACAAAATGATGGGCAGTCATATCATACCCAAAGAAATCGGTGTGGGGTAGCTTAGCAAATTTCACCATCTTTGCATCACAACTGATGTTGGTCTTTGGTCTGCAGCCTTTGCTCTGCTCACTTGGGTCGATGACTTCAAAACCAGGGGCACACGCACAAGCTGGCACAGGAGTATACACACATATTCCGTTTTCGCCACACAGACCGCGTACTTTGCAAAGCTGAGGAAAGGCCATCCATGTGACCGACCATGTTCTGTCTTCCATATTCAGACTGTATAATCTGAGGTTGCCATCATAATCCAGTGTTAGCCGCCTCGTGATCCCAGGACCCCAATCAGCAGCTGTGAAGGTTGCATTGTCACTTCCAAGGAAATGTCCCCAGGTATCAAGAGCCCCAGATGTACTGCTATTGAATGGCACTCTAAGCTTCTCCCAGATAGTCCTACTTGGATTTGGCCAATAGATAAAAGAAATATTCTTCTCATCATCAAACAGAGAAAGAAGGTACTGATCGTCAAAATGGAAGCTGTAGTGGCCAGGAACAAGTAACCTGTTAGTAGAGACCAGCTTTGTAGGAGCAGTAATTCTCTGTGTGGGTAACAAGGTATCAGTAGGAGAATCAAAGCTTTGCCACAGGATGGCACTATCTTTGCCCTTCACAACGAGGTTCCCGGTGCCCAATAGCCGAGCTTGAACATGCCCAGCATCCGAAGCGCTCACATTGTTGGTCCACACAATCTGGCCATTGTAATCTTTTAGAACCATGCTCCCGTCGACATCTAACTCGACTCTGGATCCCCAGGTGTACACAGGGTGGAGAGGATTCGCGCTCCAGATGATGGTTCTTTTGGATGATCTGGAGAACCAGATGGAGAAGGTGGAGGCATTGGGAGAGATGCTGTAGAAGCCGCAGGTGAAAGTGCCATCTGGCGAGTGGAGCACATCAGAGCTGTGCTCTACGGAGAGAGACGAACCCGCTGACAGGAAATCATAGGCTGAGACAAGCGAAAGCAGATGAATCAACGTGAGGAGGAGAAGACTGGCTAAGCTCTCATTCATGGTAGATGCTGCAGCTATTAATGATCAATTGCGTGGAATCAGATGAATGTTGGTCAGGAGAAGCAGGCGCAGAATCAGGGTTATCTTAAAATGGTGGGATATGCGCATAGGATTCAGGTTGCAATGCATTATCATCCATGGACTGAGCTATGGGAAGGTCAGGTTTGGAGTTTGGACAAAGTGGTATGTTCACCATTAGGCAAGTGCGCTCACATGAGTGGTTTGGAAAAGAACAGATTTAGAATTTGTGGTGATATGTTATGGTTACACACCTAATCATGTAAACTTTTGTACAAGTGCTTTATGGAGTATATCCAAAATGTAACCTCTTGTGCGAACTGAGCATAGGTTCCTTGTGGTGGCTTGACGTGGGTGCTCGCATTTTACTGGATTTATTCTAAAATTTAGCGGCGTTGTTGTTTTAGTGATTCGCAAAAAAAAAAATGTAATCTCTTTGCTCCTAAAGCAGTTCAATTATAAACAGAGAAAAAAGAAACTAATCAGGAGCGGATCAATTATAAATTATAAATTAGAGAGAAATAAAAAGAAGCTAAACCAGCTATGTTTTCAAACTTGTCATGAGAACTTACATCAACATCTTTAGCTTCGGAATTATTCGATTCTTCGTCATGCTCTCAGCAGGTCAACACGCCGCGTCTCCCTAGATAAGTTTGTTGCGTCGGTCTATTCTTGACCAATGTCCGCCTAATCCCGGGCCGGTACCCACCACTACGGAGTACACAACGACAGCTCGTGACAGACAGAAAAGCGGCTAATTTGGACTCGGACTCCGTTCGGGGCATCTCTGAACTTTCCACGCAGCTTCATCTGAAACCAGCGGCTCTGCTCAAGAAAACATGGTGCAGGTGGGGTAGGACGCATTGTTTAGGTCTCAAATGTATGTACCTTGTTTACTTTAGCAGAGGAAAAATGGTGACAAAAGCTGGAATGGTTTGTAGCTTATCACGACACTCTCTGGCCCTTCCAGACTTCCACTGTCACTTGCCAGCTGCCTGCTAAACTCGATGCCGGCGTTGGTCAGTTCCTGGTTTCCTGTTGAAAAGAAGCAGGCTTACCCATCAAGATCCAGCATGTCATTAGCATCGGTCTGCACTGGCGCGGCGTGGTGACCGACCTTTTACAATTATGTCCTATTGGAAAGCATTGCAAAAAGGGAGAATTACTTGTGTGTCATTAAAAAAGATTTTTTTTATGAAATTAAATGAAGATAATTTTTATATGAAAATTATAGATCTCGACGAGATCTACAACTTTCTAGTTTTGAATTTTTTCATTTGAAGTCGGTAAGATGCTCAAAAAAAATTAATGACATATTTAGACTTAAGGGTATTTTCGACTTTTCACACCCGCAGTTGCATAAAAAAAGTTAAAGCAATAACGCCAAAGACCGTTGAACTTTTTCAAAAGCATACAGGGCATTACGATCTTTTTTTTAATGACACAATGAATTCCCCCTTGCAAAAAGTAGTGTACAACGATGTCGAATTGTCCAACACGTACAATTAATGTTGCATGTTGCTTCAGATCTGAGTCAAACAGCACTGAAAAATCTCACCTAGCAAAGCATCACAATACACAGACAACGGAACATCGGATCCATTTCCTGCATATTTCCCTCTCGTTTCTTTTCTTTTTCTTTTTCCTTTTTTTTTTTGAACATCTTCTGTTCTTCTGGACAAAACAGAAGATATTTCGAGACAATTCTATTGCAGCTTCTCTTCTCTTTTGTCTCAGAATCATACAAAATGGAGATACAAGAGCAAAAAAAAAAAAGGAAAACCCAATGCCATGTACTTTCAACATCCTCTATGTTCTGAGAAGCGGCAACAAAATCTCCACGCCAAAGAATGCGGGGGTACAAAGCAGCTAGAGGGAACACATTTTCTAAGGAGATCTACAGGCGCAGGTGCTGCGGTAGAGAAGTTAAAAGAAGCCAACATGCTTACTACAAAAAGTAGTCTGGGGTCTTGCGCGTCATGTCCGGCTCAATTTGCCGCGGAGCTGGGTCGAATTGGAGGAAGTTCTGATCCATGTTCTCACCGATTTCGAGGATGGCAGCCATGTTCCCGCATCGGTAGCAGTAGTTAGGCGCGCTGAACACTGTCACAACGTTCTTATCCTGCATCACACAATACAAAAAAATCAAGATTCTATTCAATTTAATAATCAGTGGTTTGCCTAAGCCTGTGATGGAAGGAGAAACGCACAATTCACATAATATGTAAGAGAAAACAGATGTGCCTAGTCTGCTTGGATTAGCCTGTATCTAGGCTGTGCAATGCAGTCAACCTGTGTTTGGTTGCCCAAAGACTCTTATGCGGCCCTTGCACAGCAGATTTGGTGGTACTAAGAAATGCAGCACAAGTCAACGGACATACAAAAATAATATTGTCGCCTTCCCTACCTCTATTAAAAACATGAAACCTTTACTTGAGACAACTACCTACAACACAATCTAAGCAACCAAACACACTGGCTTGGGTTGTATTGCATAAGCTGTAATGGCTAAGGCTAAATGGCTAATGCAAACAACCAATCACACCCTAACATATTGCATACGTTTATGCTGGCTTGGGTTGTGTCGCGTAAAGCCTAATGCAGGTTAAGACTAGTGCAAGCAACCAATCCAACACTTAATGCATGGGGTAATGCATTGTCCCTTATAGCTTTTCTAATACATGGATAAATCATCATTTATTGCAATATGTCATTGCTTCTGAGCAAGCTATATCTTATGCAATGGAGTGATCCATGTCTTCTCATAAATGAACACTTCATCAACTTTTCTTTCGGGGAATAATTATGTCGTCCATTAGTGAATAAATCATGCTTAGAAACCATGCAATCTAACTGCTAAAACTTTGGCCGCTAAGATAGTGTTTGGTGATGTTAAGTCACGTAAATGGAAATGGAATCAGATTACACTGTAATCACAGCTGGAATGGGTGATTGCGATCTTTGTTTGGTTTTTAATGTAAACAGTATCACATGTGAAGAGTTGGTGTACCTACAACCGCATGCGTGCAACTGGACTAGTCAAACCCACCTCATGCACCTTGGGATTGGAGATGGGGAAGATGAAAGAGTGATTTAGGGCATGTTTGGTACTATGGAAGCTAATTCTCTGAGAGAAGTGATTCTCTGACTGAGAATGTTTCTCTATGATAAACTTTATGCTTATATTGAGTTTAGTGAGACTGGAGTGAATCGGAAGAAACTACTTTTTTCAGCTCCTGTCCCCCTAGCTCATTTCAGAGAATCACTTCACAGAATCAGCATAGAATTACTTCTCGGTAAAAAACTATTTGGCAGAGCTCCTCCTAGATTTATCCAGGAAGCTGCTCTCGGAGCCCTGCCAAACAAGCCCTTAAGATCATGCAGCAGCCAGCTACCCGTGGGAACCTGCTAGTGCCTCAGCGGCTAGCCTTGCCTCTGCATTTGACATTTTGACGTCACTTTTCTGATGTGCTTCGGCCCAGAATCTCAAGCAGCCTACAATGTGCCTGCGTCTCATCTCTACAACTGCAAGCAGAGTTTTGACTCTTCTAGCAAGAACAGCAGCTGTCACCATAGGGAAGGCAGAGCAAGCCATAGGACAGGGTAGGTCTGCCCCCATAGGGAAGGCAGAGGAAGCCATAGGACTCATCTTCGCTGAAGGGAGAAGTCAGTGGATCTCTGAACTGAAGGCATCAGCACGGGGCAGGAGCAGTTGGGGGGCTGTTGTGGAACCTTGGTCCCGGACAACAGCATGGGGCCCTGGAGTTGAGTCCAACTTCTGAACCTTCAGGCGTACCAAAGGGACTACCAGGGAACAGGGGAGAGTCTAATGGTGATTTCACTTCCAAATGGATGGAGTATTTTTTTAGAAAACCTAAATGGATGGAGTATTACTGTATAGGATCAATGTTCCTTATGTATAGGGCGTACCTAGTGCAGAGAGCTTCCGCTCTGTGCGGGGTCTGGGGAAGGGTGTCAGTGGCAAGCCTTACCCTCGCCTGTGCAATGCGAGGAGACCTCGACACAAACCCGGGACCTTCCGGTCACAGGCGGTAAGACTCTACCGCTTGCACCAGGCCTAGCAACAGAAATTATTATCGATAATTAGGATCCTCAGAAACTTCTGCAGGAATGGGTTCACGTACTTAATAAAAATGTCATGACAGTTTGGTAAACAGAACTCTGATTTTTTTTTTTAAACAATGGGTAGAATCGAACATGCTGGATACTAACCTGGCACCAATTGAACCCTTCCATTACAAGTTGATGAGCCCTTGAAATAAGACTTAGCCCATTTGTATGGTTGAATTGTTGTGCAATATCTTGGCCAAATGTGTATCCAGCACCCCTTGGTGAAATTCCCCACCCACATCGATCATCCGGGTCAGACCACAAAAGATCACACATAGGTCCTTCATGCGGAACCTACAGCCATTTTAAATAACAGAGAAAATATTAATCAAGGAAAACAAAATGCATAATCAACAAAATATTATATACAAGAACTATGATATTTATACCTTAAAGCCTAATTGAGAGATCATTTGTAAATCATTTAAGAACAATCAGTGTCAAGAAACTGAATGGCTGAAATATTGTAGGCTTCTACAGCCATGCAACCAAACAAAGCCCCCTCTTGGCCTCTTCTCTACCTAGCCTGGCTATCCCTAGCTGGTCCAAAATCTAAGCCAGGCAACCAAACAGCCCTTAAATCTCTTTCTCAATGCAACTAAGCTAGGAAGTAAAGTATCATGCAAAGTTGGAAATTGGATCCAATTGCTTCTGTTTTTCCTCGCGGAGTATTCATCTGGTCAGAATAGGAAACCACCCAACTGCAACAAGGTGAACAGATAATTCTGAAATCTGGACTCGTAGTTTCTAAGGTTCTTCTCACAACAAGACAAGAATGTGTTCTGGTCCATGCAGATGCAAAACAAAAGGTTCAATCTCTTCTTCCTTACTAACCTACCTAACAGATATATTTAATAAACGGAACTATCTATGTCTTGACAACCAGACCTGTTATGTCTATGCAGACTTCAGCGATCAACATAGATATCTCAAAAGAAACGGGATCCTTACCCAATTCACAAGAAAGATGTGCACAGAATAGTCTACAGTTCAAAATGTGTGACGTGTATAAATTATCCATAATCAGTAACTAGTTCACAGAAATGATGGAAAATTTGTTGCCAACCTCTTGTATGCGATCAAGGGCACGGATATTATCCAATGTATCCAGTGATGGAGAGAGACCACCATGTAGGCAGAAGATCTGCAAAATGGAATTTTCAGTTTTTGTCAAGTATAGACAGAACAGAATCACAAATTCATACCAATGTACTACAACATAACCAGAGAACTAACCTGGTTTTCTATAAGAGCTGTCAGAGGCAAATAATCAAACAAGTCTGTGAAGTACTTCCACACATTTGCGTTTCCATATTTCCGCAAGCATTCGTCATAGAACCCATACCTGTAGCCAAACATTTGATGTAAAGAGCACCCTAGCACTTTGGGTGCGTTTGTATAGTTGCATTTCACAATGTAGGCCAATGCAACAAAACAGCTGAACCAATGTATGCCTCATGGCAAAAGTGTGTTGTATTGTTGTTTATTGTAAGTAAACTTCAGAGTTCTGTCTGCTTTATAAACTGAAGTAATAATGGTTACAGTAGTAAGCATGTGATGCCATGACCCAAAACATCCTTTCCAAGCATCGATACTTGATTAGTCCATTAAACGTCCCACAGAGAAACTAGATTGTGTTTAAGACGTGCTGAGACACTCGCCTTCCATAAAGAGGTCAACAAATTAATATCAAATAATTGTTAGATAAACTAACCAGAACATTATGCAGTTGATTTGATTGTTGAAACTGTGAAACAGAAATCTATATTTGGTTTTCTTTTTTCCAAAAAAAAAATCTAAATGCGCTAACAGAATAATTCAATCCACAATTTTTTTAAATCTAGATCTGGTTTGAAGATTAAGGACTGACAGGCATGCAAACAGGGGCGTGGGTTGGAAGGATAGATAAGAACGTACGAGAGAGGTCCTTCACCTTATGTGGGGAATGTTGTCAAGGGTTTAAGCCTAGGTCTGATAAACATGCACTATATATCCTACAGTTAGGAAACCAGACCCAGTGATCTGCAGCTGCAGGTTCAGAATTCTATATCCTGTCAGTTATCCACATCTGAATCTACAGTAGTCTAGAAAATTTTTCCATCTCAAATCAACACTCACTCATCTAAAATGTGGATAGAGGCAGAGTGCAAGTTATGTTAAAATCCAATTCTCAAGAATCAAGATAGAGAGAAAGAAACCTGTGTAGCCAACTTCAGTATCAGCTTATGACTTTCTGGAGCTGAAACTAGGTTATGGAGCTCATTAGACCCCTTTCTACTATAACAAAACCAATAAGATGCTCATGAAAATAATACAAAAAATTGATTTGATTTCACAGCAGTTACATGATCACATATGTAGTCCAATTATTATGTCTGATGCCCTTGAAGGATTTAACACGGAAGTAATGTGTAGTTTATCTTAGACACGCATCGTTAATGAAAAACGAAGTAAAGAAGGCTGAAATGCTTTAGGAACCTGAGTATTGCAAAGAAGTAATGATATGGCTGGGAAACAGAGAACAATTTCCCTAATTCACTTGACAGTAGAACTCTTAAGTTTTAAGTCCAATTGTAGAATTCATTAGTACGGACTCAGTGTCCAGGAAACCCATTTCGAATTTACTCCCTCCATTCCAAATTGTATGACGTTTTGACTTAATAATGCCCTCATGTTTTCAGTGGCTGCGATAAAAAAAAAATTCTCATACTGAAATTAGTAATTATGTACTGCTGTTCAGCTAAAGGAATAGGAACTCACACTTGAGTTATTTGTCTGCTCTCATGATTTCCTCTCAATATTGTAATTCTGTCTCTATAACGTACTTTTAGAGCCACTAACAGCGACACAGTCTCCACTGAGTAGTAGCCACGGTCTGCAGAAAAAACCCGTAGTCAACTCAACTGTGGTATGGAAACAAACAAACTATCAAAAGCAATAGAAAGTTTAGATATAAAGACAGGAAGCTTCCCTAGTACCTTGACAAATTAACTGGAAAAGGTAGCATTTGCTGAAACACGTCTAATATTGCACAGCACTAGGACGCAACACATAAAAAATTGCAGGAAAGTTTAATTGAACCTCGTCCTGTTTGTGTGTATGCCCATATGCTAATGCTAGGTGACCTAGGTCCATAAAAATTGCAGACATAACAAGCATGTTTTGCAGACAAGGCTCTTACTTGTATATTCATCATAACTATTCAAGAATGCTTTACGTGTACAATCAGTGTGAGCAATAGTGTAGTGTACAATCAGTAGACAACACACATCTATGCCATAAAATTAAAAAGATTCACGTTTTGAACTTCTTATACACAGTAACCAGAAACATCATCTAATTGCCAATCTGCAGAAGTTTTTTAAGTCACTTAACAGATACCAAATCGACCAATCCATCACATAATAACGCCCGAAAGATTTTTTTTTTTATCTATGAAGCAACAGTGAGGAAGCCAAAATCAGCTTGAACAATCCATTTAGCATTAATAACCCCATCCATTTAACCATAACAGCTTGAGCGCCTCAGTTCCCAAGCCCGATCTATTGAAATTAATACTCCTAACTAATAACAGTCTCCAGAGAACCAGATCGAACCACCATGCAAATCAACAGATCGACCGGAACCAAGAACGAGTCTGGACTAGGATAGGCCGGGGGACTGACCGACGTAGTCGCCCATAAAGAGGTAGTTGGTGTCGGGCGCGTCGCCGCCGATGCGGAAGAGCTCGATGAGGTCGTAGAACTGGCCGTGGATGTCGCCGCAGACGGTGACGGGGCAGCGCACGGGCTGCACGTTCCACTCCTCCATGAGGATCGCCTTGGCCTGCTCGCATAGCGCCTTGACCTCCGCCTCCGGCAGGAACTTGCAATCCCGCAGCTGCGAGATCTGGCGGTCCAGATCCGCGTGCGACGGCATCGCCGCTGCCGCTGCCGCTCCGCTCTACCTCAAACCTCCCCTTCCCTCCGCCTTACCTAGTTCCCTCCGCCGCCGCCCCAGCCAGCACAGCCGAGGAGGAAGGAGGAGAAGCGCGGGACCCAGCAAGCCCGCCGGCGAGGAGGGGCGCCGAGGCGCGGGGGGTGGACGGGATCGAAGAGGACGGAGGTGGGGGGCGAGGAGGGCTAGTGCTTATGCCTCCATCTTCCCTCTCGCTTCGCGGTGTTCGTTCGTGGATGGGGGAGCTTTTCTCTTTTTTTTTTCTTTTTTTTCCTCGCTGTCTTGGTATTTGTTTTCGATTTGGCTTTCGGCTTTTTTTGTTTGGTTTGGTGATTTGGTCCTTGGTCAGAGTAGTTTTATGTGTTGTTTTATCAAAAGAAAGGCAAGGCGGCGTACTTTCCAGGTGGAGGGATTAGAGAATGGCAGGATGTTTCGTGGTGGGGATGTCTGTGGGTTTCTTCCATGATTGTTTGAATTTTGGACGAATCCATTTTAACCTACCTCCTATTTAGGGTTCCTAGCATTTTCGAATTGGAACCCTAAAGTTTTGACCTGAATTATTTTTAAGAAAAAGTTGAGGCACCGTCGATTTCCTGCGATAATGCATCCCTGAGCTAGATAGAACACTTTAGCTACACCAAAATCATTTAATCAACCACCTAGGAACTCAATGTGTCTTTATTTTTATTATTACTACCCACAACAAGCATATGTTTGGTTAGTCCATACTAGAACGAGTAAGATACCTGTCTAATTTCAGCACACAAAGGATGAGACGATTTTCAAGAGGGAATAAATCTCTCAGATGGTGGATATCTCTTGACGCGCTTCAACTAGTGCGCGGTTGAGTCCACTATTGTCCCTTCGTCGCCCTCGCACACGCATTCAGGGCAAGTCTATATCGGACCCACTATTCTCGTCGCCATCTTCTACCTTCTATATCTCGTCGACCGTCACACTGGCACGCTTGTGGTGAAGCTCGCGGTCCCAACCATTGTCGCGTGGTGACTATGCTCACTTCATCACTTGGTTGAATCGTCTTGCCGTGGGTTTGATTCAGCGGCAGTGATAACTAATCTGACCATGGGTCAATGCGTGTGATTTCGGTGGCTTAAGCACCCAAGACACAAAAAGGGTTTGTCCGGGTTCGGGAGTCTAAGCCCTACGTCTAATAGTGGTGTTCTTCATGTTAGAATGCTCAAACGAGTTCTTACAACGGTGGAGAGAGTTGCAGGGAAGCACTAAGCTAGTTTTCGGGGACCTAATACCGGGGTACCCCAGGAGATGGAATCAATAACCATCGAACGTTAAAAACTTCTGGACGGACAAGGACGCCGCTACGTTCCTTGCCCGAATGACGGGAGTTTGGTTCCGTCTCGCCCGACGCCTTTGGGCCAGCCTCGCCTCGCCCGAGGGCTAAGGGCTGGTCTCCGTCTCGCCCGACGCCTTTGGGCCAGCCTCGCCTCGCCCGAGGGCTAAGGGCTGGTCTCCGTCTCGCCCGACGCCTTTGGGCCAGCCCCGCCTCGCCCGAGGGCTAAGGGCTGGTCTCCGTCTCGCCCGATGCCTATGGGCCAGCCTCGCCTCACCCGAGGGCTAAGGGCTGGTCTCAGCCTCGCCCGACGCCTTTGGGCTAGCCTCGCCTCGCTCGAGGGCTAAGGGCTGGTCTTAGCCTCGCCCGACGCCTTTGGGACAGCTCCGCCTCGCCCGACGCCTTTGGGGCAGCTCTGCCTCACCCGACGTCTTTTGGCCAGCTCCGCTTCGCCCGAGGGCTAAGGCATAGACTCCGCCTCGCCCTACCCTCGAGGGACGGGCTCGGTCTCGCCCAAGGGATAAGGACTGGTCTCCGCCTCGCCCGACGACCGAGGACGAACCTCGCCCCGCTTGATGTCTAAAGACGGGTTCCGTCTTGCCTGACAACTTCTCCCTGTTCCCTCATGATGATGGGTACAGGGCAAGACAAGACGTTCGGGTCAACCACGGCTTCAAGGACCATGCCCTGCGCCCCAGCAGGAAAGGTACTGCCAGGGAACGACGGGACAGGTGCTTTGGACCCTTTCGGGCGTAGCAGAGCCTAAAAAGTATTGCAGGTGCGTGCTCTTCGCCCTGTAGAGTTGCAGGTGCCGCCTTCAGCTCCGAAACACAGAACCCGATGAAGATATACGACAACCACTACGCTCCAGAAAAGGATTTGCACAAATGACGGATATCCTATCACCACATTATGGTCCCGAGGGAGCGGCGCTCGCTTCCCACCCCCTTGGGTTCACCGGATCGGAGCACACGCTTCGGCCTCTGGACGCCCACTCCGATCGAAAGACCTTACCCACAGCGCTACTCCGGACCCCGACCCCGTGTCCCTCCGACAAAGATTCATAGGAACCAGAAGGCGTGCGGAGCAAGACTGGGCAAGGCTCATAAGTCAAAGCCACTATACCACAGTCCATACCCTGCGAGGGGCAGTGCTCTGTAACCATCCTGACATTCTACAGAGGCATCGATAGTATTGTAGGCGCTTATCGTCCTTTCGCACCCATCAGAATGGGTAACCAGGCTGGGTAGACATGAGCCACCAGGCTAGGTGGAATACGCATCCTAGCCCTCACACTTGTAAAGTCGTCCCCTTCATCTATAAAAGGGGATGCGCTTTCTCCAGTAAGGGGACTGACTTTTGATGGTACAACGCACAACACACAACACATACAGTCAAGCTGCTATCAAGCTCTTGGCCTCCTTTCGACCCTTCCATCAGAGACTTGGGACCAGTCTCTCTCTCGATCATTTGTACCCCCTACTACGAATCATTTTTGGTGCTAATAACACGAGCAACAACAAACTGGACATAGGGACATTCAGCCCGAACCAGTATAAATCTTGTGTCCTTTAGCGCACCATCCGAGCCTAACGCGTATTACTATAAATCTACTTGCGGGTGCTTGTACAAAACACTGATAGTTGGTGCGCCAGGTAGGGGTGCTTGCGTGTTCCAAATCAGGCCTCGGATGGCCACCCACGTAATCAACTGGGTCCCAAGCGCACACGTGAGTTTTGGTAACCTAGATTTGATCGTTACACTAGGAGGAGAGCTAGCGCTGGCCCACACGGTCGCACAGTCCCTTTCTTCTATCAGCCTCAGCCACCAGAGGCTCGAGTGCCAGTCAGGCGACTCCTTTGGACCCCAGTTATCTAGGGAGGACCCACGCTGCATCACCATATCCCCAGAAGACCCCATACGAAACGCCTCAACAGTGTTTCCATTCGGTCTCCGCAACGCTGCGGCGACCGCTAGCCACCTTCTAGCACTACGTATGGTTCAGCCACCCATAGACAGCGAGTTCGTGGGGACGATTGAACATGATACGGAGACTCTCCACAGGCTCCTCACCGAGGAGCCAGGATCATTCTCCAGCTTGGGCTCCAGCAGGGGGAGCCACCACCCTTCCCGGGAATGCTTCATGGCGCAGACCCCCGAGGGGCACATCGAAAGTGTCTCTGGGGAAGAGGCCACCCTGACAAGTAACCCTAGTGACAGGTCCGGGGAGGAGACGGTGGCCCCATCTCGCCTAAGGATGGAGCAGCTGAGGGCCCGCAAGCTGGAGATCGATGAGGTCGGGCAAGGGCTCGTTCGGGAGTACACGGACATCAATCGTGAGATTGAATGCCGCGAAGACAGGGGGGCGCGCGCGCCACGGCCCGCACCATACACCAAAGGATCCTCACCGATGACGGGACCCTTCCTCACTTCGCTCGGGCGAGCCAAAACATCGCCGCAGCAACCGCCTTGCTGCATGGCCTACCGGAGGCCGCGACGTCCGAGGATCGCTGTGCCCGCCGAGAAATTCGCACGTTGCTCGAGCGTGCGGCGGCGCAGCAGGCAGAAAGTTCGTTGTCCCGATGACGCGAGCCCGACGCCAGCCAGCATACGCCCTCGGTGCGCCCCACCAAGGACGCGTCCGTTCACCAGACACCGCTAGGCGGCAGGCAGCCCTCCGCCGTCCTGGTGCATCAACATCTCAGCCATGACCGCGACGTGCGTAGCACCATCGATGCCCGCAGGCGCGCCCACAGTGACGTAGGAGAGGTAGCCCACCACGGCTACCATCCCCGACGCGGCGGACGCTACGACAGCGACGAGGACAGAAGCCCAAGCCCTGGCCTGCCAGGCCCTCAGGCCTTTGGCCGACACATTCTCAACGCTGCATTCCCCCTAAGGTACCGACCGCCTAACAACATCCCTAAATATTCTAGGGAAACAAATCCTAGGCTTTGGCTCGAAGACTATCGGCTTGCATGTCAGGCCGGTGGTACGAGTGATGACGATTTCATTATTCACAATCTCCCACTATTCTTGGCCGATTCAGCTCGAGCATGGTTGGAGCACCTACCGTCCAACGCCATTCAAAGTTGGGTGGATCTGACGGAGATCTTCGTGGGGAACTTCCAGGGCACATACATACGACCCGGAAACCCATGGGACCTCAAGAACTGCCGCCAGAAGGCCGATGAAACCCTCTGTGGGTACATCCGACGCTTCTCTCGGCAGTGCAACGAGCTCCCTAATGTCGCCGACGCCGACGTGATAGGAGCCTTCCTATCCAGGACAACCTGCGAATCCCTAGTCCACAAGCTAGGATGCAGGGGCCCGCGGACTACCAAAGAACTCCTGGACATCGCCACCAGTCATGCCTCAGGAGAAGAGGCGGTCAGAGCCATCTTCGACCGCTCCGATGGCAAGGCAAGGCGGGACGAGGACGCCGGCATGGGCGCCTCCAACCGTCCCGCCAAAAGAAAAAATAAGAAGCAACAGCGCGACAACTCGCTCGTGGCTGCTATCGACCGCAAAGGTGGTCGGAAGCCCGCGGAAGGCACTCCGAACCACTTTGAAAAAATGCTCGAGGGGCCATGCCCAAACCACGCCTTCCCGACCAAGCATCTATACAAGGATTACGGCCTCATGCGCAAATACTTGTCCGGGGACCTCAACAAAGGGGAGTAGGGGAAGGAACCTGCCCCCACCACAAACGACGTAGAGGAGAAGGATGACGCCTTCCCAACGTTGACCGATGCTCTCATGATCTTCGGAGGATCAGCGGCCTACGACTCCAAGCGCCGCCAGAAGGTCGCGCGCCACGAGGTCTATACAGCCGGACCGGCCACGCCTGCCTTCCTCTGGTGGTCGGAATCTGCCATAACCTTCGACCGGACCGACCATCCGGATGCCGTCCCACACCCGGGAAGGTACCCGCTTGTCGTCGATCCGATCATCGGCCCAAAGCGGCTCACAAAAGTACTGATGGACGAAGGCAGCAGCCTCAACATCATGTATGCCAAGACGCTCGATGAGATGGGCGTCGACCGAACGAACCTCCGCCCCATCCGAGCGCCTTTCCATGGCGTCATGCCTGGTAGGTAGGCTGTGCCACTGGGGCAGATCGATCTGCCCGTCACTTTCGGGGATCGGTCCAATTACCAGACTGAGACCCTCACCTTCAACGTAGTGGGGTTCCCGGGAACTTTCCACGCCATCCTGGGACGACCATGCTATGCGAAGTTCATGGCCGTCCCCAACTATACGTACCTTAAGCTGAAGATGTCGGGCCCCCGTGGGGTCATCACCATCGGCACCTCCTTCCAGTGCGCTTACGAGTGCGAAGTCGAATGCTGCGGTCACGCATCCGTAGTCGTCGCCTCCAAGGAACTCACCACCCTCAGGGAGGAGCTTGCCGAAAAACGCCCGACGCCAAGAAATCGATCGGGTCGTTCAAATCGGCAGAAGGCTCCAAGGAGGTCCTCGTGGACCCCAGCAGCTCCGAGGCTAAAAAGGTACACATTGGTACTACGCTCTCCTCCGAATAGGAAAGCGCGCTCGTCGACTTCCTCCGCGATAACAAAGACATCTTTGCGTGGAAACCCTCGGATATGCCAGGCATCCCGAGGGAGGTCGCCGAGCATACCTTAAAAATCCACCCAGGCTCCAAGCCGGTGAAGCAACGCCTGCGCCGCTTCGACGAGGAAAAGTGCAGGGCCATCGGCGAAGAGATAGCAAAATTGTTGGCTGCTGGGTTCATTAGGGAAGTATACCACCCAGAGTGGTTAGCAAATCCTGTTCTTGTGCGAAAAAAGAGCGGGAAATGGAGAATGTGTGTCGATTACACAGGCCTCAACAAGGCATGTCCAAAGGATCCGTTTCCTTTGCCACGAATAGACCAAATAGTTGATTCCACCTCAGGGTGCGAAACCCTCTGCTTTCTTGACACATACTCCGGCTACGACCAGATCGCGATGAAAGAGTCTGACGAGCTCATGACGTCTTTCATCACCCCCTTCGGATCGTTCTGCTACATTTCAATGACGTTCGGTCTGAAGAACGTTGGGGCAACTTACCAGTGCTGTATGCTCAATTGCTTCGGGGACCTCATCGGGCGTACCGTTGAGGCCTACGTCGACAACATCGTAGTCAAGTCCAAGCGAGCTGACCACCTTATCGCCGACCTTGAACAAACCTTTGCGAAACTCCGGGCAAACGGCATCAAACTCAATCCCAAAAAATGTGTTTTCGGGGTTCCGAGGGGCATGCTGCTCAGCTTCATTGTCTTCAAACACGGCATCGAAGCCAACCCAGAGAAGATATCAGCCATCGCAAAGATGGGCCTGATCCAGAACATAAAGGGGGTTCAGCAGATCACAGGGTGCTTTGCCGCCCTCAGCCGATTCATTTCACGCCTCGACGAACGAGGACTCCCCTTTATCGACTCCTAAAGAAGTCCAACCGCTTCAAGTGGATAGCTGAGGCTCAGGAGGCGCTTGACATGGTTAAGCAATTTCTAACTAAACCCCCGGTTCTGGTCCCTCCAAGCGACAGAGAATCCCTCCTCCTATATATAGCAGCCACCACGCAAGTGGTTAGCGTCGCCTTAGTAGTAGAGCGGGAAGAAGAGGGGCACGCCTTCAGGGTGCAGCGCCCTATATATTTCATCAGTGAGGTATTATCCGACTCCAAAACCCGCTACTCCCAAATCCAGAAACTCCTCTACACCGTCCTCATCACCAAGAGGAAGCTACGCCACTACTTCGAGTCACACCCTGTGACAGTCGTGACATTGTTCCCCCTCAGCGAGGTCGTCCGTAGCCAGGACGCTACAGGAAGAACTGCAAAGTGGGCACTCGAGCTGATGGATCAGGGCATTACTTATGCCCCCCGAACAGCGATCAAATCTCAGGTGCTGGCTGACTTCATCGCGGAGTGGACCGAGGTCTAGATGCCACCAGCTGTCGTCGATCAAGAGTACTGGATGATGTACTTCGATGGATCGCTGATGAAGAAGGGCACCGGCGTGGGACTAGTCTTCGTATCTCCCCTCGGGGTCCGCATGAGGTACATGGTTCGGCTCCATTTCCCCTCATCAAATAATACCGCAGAATATGAAGCGCTCATCAACGGCCTATGAATCACCATCGAGCTGGGCATCCGACGCCTCGACGTCAGGGGCAACTCCCAACTGGTCGTCAACCAGGCCATGAAGGAGTCAAACTGCCACGACGCCAAGATGGAGGCATACTGCCAAGAAGTCTGACTGCTGGAGGACAGATTCGATGACCTCGAACTCAATCACATCCCAAGGCATCTCAATGAAGCAGCCGACACGCTCGCGAAAGCAGCATCCAGCTGAGAGCCAGTGCTGATGGGTGTTTTCGCTAGTGATCAACACAAGCCTTCGGTGCGCTACGAGGGGTCGGAACGAGCCGACGATGGCCCGCCTAATCCTGTCCCGGGGACCGACCCGCCGACCGCTCCTCCTGACCCCAAGGTCATGGAGCTTGAAGAGGATCCAGCAGCAGAATTCGACCCTCCAAATGACTGGAGAGTGCTCTACCTTGACTACCTCCTCCGCGACACACTACCGGCAGACAAGATGGAAGCCCGACGGCTCACGCGCCGCACTAAGTCCTTCGTTCTTGTAGAGGGCGAACTCTACAAACAGAGTCACATCAGGATCCTATAGCTCTGTATCCCTAGCGAACAGGGAAAACTTCTACTGAGCAATATCCACGGTGGGGTCTGCGGTCATCATGCCGCACCAAGGACCTTGGTTGGGAATGCATTCCGATAAGGCTTCTACTGGCCCACCGCAGTAGCCGATGCCGAGCAAATCATACGCACCTGCGAAGGGTGTCAGTACTACGCTCGGCAGACTCACCTCCCAGCCCAGGCACTCCAGATGATCCCCATCATGTGGCCCTTCACGGTCTAGGGGCTTGACCTAGTTGGGCCACTCAAAAAGGCGCCCGGGGGCTTCACCCACCTGCTTGTCACCATAGACAAGTTTACAAAATGGATTGAAGCTCGACCGATCTCCACGATTAAATCCAAGCAAGCTGTGCTATTCTTCCTCGACATCATCCATCGCTACGGAGTACCGAACTCCATCATCATAGACAATGGCACGTAGTTCATCGGCAGGAAATTCATTCGATTCTATGATGAACAACACATCTGGATCGATTGGGCAGCCGTCGTGCACCCCCGGACGAATGGGCAGGTCGAGCGCGCAAATGGCATGCTCCTGCAAGGCCTTAAGCCCAGAATTTTCAACCAGTTGAACAAGTTTGGCACACGCTGGCTCACTGAGCTTCCAGCCGTGCTCTGGAGCCTAAGGACAACTCCTAGCCGGGCCACCAGCTACACACCCTTCTTCATGGTCTACGGTTCCGAGGCTGTTCTCCCAACGGACCTTGACTATGGAGCACCAAGAATCAAAGCGTACGATGAACAGGGGGCCGAGACATCCCACCAAGACTCCATGGACTAGCTAGATGAAGCCCACGACATCACCCTCCTCCGTTTAGCTAAGTACCAGCAGGCGTTGCGACGGCACCATAGCCGACGGGTGTGGGGTCAAGCCTTCAACATCGGGGACCTTGTCCTCTGCCTTGTGTAGAGCAACAAGGACCACCACAAACTCTCCCCGCCCTGGGAGGGGCCCTACGTCGTCGCGGAAGTACTTTGCCTAGGTGCCTATAGGTTGAAAACCATCAACGGCGAGGTCTTCACCAACACCTAGAACATTGAGCAGCTACGTCGTTTTTACCCTAAAATAAATGCATGTTTCTTCTTATCAGTCTTTGTCTTTACAAAACCCCAATCTTTAGTGACATCCGACCCCTACAAATTGTGAGGGGCCGAACCTCACTCGGGGGCTGATATAAGTACAAGTACGTTTATCTTGCAAACACTTCTTGTATTATCTTTGAAAACTTTATCTAAGTTTTCCGATCTTCTCATAAACAAGTCCTAAGGACTAAGATTTCGGGAACAAATTCCGAGTACAACTGGTAGGACTGTGGGAGGCCCACGCCCCAGTGGCTACAACCTCTTTGCTTACCAGCATGATCAGAATTAATTCACCCGCACTCCTAGTTTCTTACAACTTGGGCCATGGGAAGGGTTGGTGGGCACCGAAACCTCTTCTACGAGAAGAGAGAACTGAAAAGCTGTTTGCCGTAACAAAAGATGAAAATTTGATCATTTTTAAATTAACCACTTACAAAATGATTTCATCACGCAAAAGACTAGTGTACTCCTAAAAACCAAAGGATTGTTCACTCAGGGGCTCCCCCAAAACTTATTCAATTACATTCTCTGCCAAGCTTTACTACGAGTACTACTATGGCCGCCACGCTGAGCTCTTCATCGGCAATATCCGGGCATGTACAAAGGCCAGTTTGTCTACTGCGGCCACCACACCGAGCTCTCCATCAGCAGCATCCGGGCATGTACATGGGCCAATTCATCTACTGCGGCCGCCGCACCACGCTCTCCATCGGCAACATCCCCCCGCGTCGCAGGACCTTCGAAGGCACCGTCATCTGCAACGTCGAGCACCACGCCGGCGAATGCGGTGCCCCTCCGCCAGGACATTTAGGAACTACGCCCTCATCATCAGCCCCAACCCCGACAACGGCGTTGGGGCAGAAAGCACCTCCCGCTGAAGGAAGGCCGCGACCAACGGTGGCAAAATCAACAACGCTCGTCGCCCTCCGGTGCCTCTTCTCCTCCGGCAGCGGCGACCCCTCCCCAGCATAGGCAAACCACGCCATCTCATCTACGGTGGATAACCTCTAGCTCGACATCGTGCTCCAGAATCATAGGTGGACCTGTGAGTTTATCTCTCCCTGGCATTACCCTCTCTTACTTAGGAACCGATACATTCGGTGGAAAGGAAGGAAAAGAGGTGGCGGTTCAAAGGCTGGCGAGGAGGTGCGGTGAGAACTCTTCCCCCCTCCTCCCTATTTAAAGAGGGGGCTTGGCAGCTAAGGAAAGGCGAAAGGTTCGGATAAAAAAAATCTCTTCCTTCCCCTATTCAATACAAATGCGAAATCAATGCTGACAGAAATCTAAGGTGACGCGCCGGAATTGACGGGACACGCTCTGATCGACGGGATGCCACCTGGTAAGCCAGAACGTCACCCAGGCATGGCCCACCTACAGGCAACTCTTCGCTTCCCTTGGCAGGACCAGGAACGACCCAACAATGGAACCTCCTTCTAGGGGAAGCCCAACGGGCCACCTAGGTCGATCGGTCGATCTACGCAAAACAACGAACGAACGACCGACTGTAAGATAAGCACCCTTGTTTATTTACTTTGAGTGTTGAATTCTTTGCCGAGCTTCCGACCCCAGCAACGGTAGGGACACGGACATCGCTCGGGGGCTGCCGAGGGCGCATGTTTGTTTAAACACCCTCTTAGCCCGATCCCTCCTTACATTTGGGAAACCAAAAGCACGGCGTGTGGGAATATAACGATGAGTACAACTGGACGAACCACCGGGCCCTACGCTCCGTCAGCTACGGAGTCTTTTTGGTTCACCAGCATAATTGCGTTCATAGTTCCTCACACTGCTAGCCTTAGCTCCCACCTTCCTGAAAGGACTTTGGAGGGTCCACCTATAGAGCCCCCCTTCAGGGGGGAAGCTGGCAGATCACTTAAAAATCAATCGCAAAAATAGAAGTAGCAATACTTATGCAGTTTACGCCGGCCTCGTTGGAAACATCGGACCTGAAACCTAGCTCGAACACATCTAGTAGCAGCTTCTCGTCACTCGTGCTACCAAGGTAACGTTACCAACCCTGCCTTTATTTTGATTAAATTTTACATTCAAACATTGCATATGCAAAACATTGCATCCCAATGCTTCGTGTCGTGTCACGAAACGACAGTCGCCTCATTCGATATGGGCGGCAGTAGGCCGAGGTTCGAAGGCTGGCCCATGAAGGGCTCGAGGCCGCCTCATGCCAAATAGAGCCAGGGAGAAATAACTGAGACGAGCCCCAGCGGCCCTGCCCGACCCCACTCAGAAGCGGATAGGGACGACTCAACCTTTTCTTGTTCGATTCTAACCCCGAGCCAAACCCATAGAATCTCCATCGAGGAGAGGCCATCAGGCCACCTAAGCCTATCGAACGGCTCGGGCATCTACCGGGAGGCGGGTTAAGAAGTTATGGAATGCCACCAGAGGGCTCTTTCGACCCCATCAGCAAATGATGGACCCGGATTCCACACGAACGTACTCGTTAGCAAGCTCATTGAGCACAACACTCGAGCCACCGAGGCAAGTGTTGTCTACTCAGCCCCTCCGATTACGAAAGTTGAGGATGGGGTAACATGCGAATTACGGCTGACCCCTATCAGACCTTGACAAGGCCCGAGGGCTCAAGCCGCTCGATACAGGGATACAGGTTCGAAGGCCCCCCCCTTTGCTGAGCCCATAGAGTCCCCATTTTGGGAATTCTGTTGGAAGGCAGGGTGGGGAATATTGGAACGCCATCCGAGGACTTTGCCGACCTTGTCACAAAAACCACGGAGGATTCCATCTGAACGCTCCGGTCTCTAGTAACACCCGACCCCAGCGAATGCAAGGGGTCGGACCTTACTCAGGGCTGGTAAAGGTACGGCTACCTCCCTTCCTTTTTTCAAAATAGTCATTACATCACTCCCTCCTCGCATCAAGACCAGCGGCAAGATTCAGGGGAACAGATTGGTAAGTCTGCAAAAAACCAAATGACCAGACGGCTACGGTATGTTTTGCTCAAGCAGCACAACCCAATTTTTTCCCCTAAAAGCACCACCAGCCCCACGGCCTTAGACAAAGGGAAGGGTCAGATCGAATAAACACTCTTTTTTATTGCAAAAAGGGAAGAAGGTGAAATCAAACAAAATGAAATCATAAAGCAAAATCACGAAACTGCTTCCAGACTCGAAAGTACCGACACTTGTTCACATATTACATATAAGTGTTGTCCAAATTTATTTGACTAACTACTTCCACGAAGGGAGAACCATTTCTTTCAGATTATCCGCTAGGTTCTTCGTAAGAGGAGCCACCACCTTCTCAATCATGTCCAGCTCATCATCCTCATAAGTAGGCGGGAAACCTTCACTCATCACCGCCAGGTTGATCTCCTTCTCGTAATGAGCATGGGCGATGGTGAAGGCCTAGGTGATCCCAGCATGAAAAGCACTCTCCTCAAGCTGGCCCACCCGAGCCGTGATACTAGCGGCACGGGCCACAAGCGAGCTGGTCCCCTCCTCTTGTGCCACCTGTAGGTTGTCGCAGACCGCCAAAACGGTGAGGGACAGGCGATCATACTCATCACCTTCAGCTTGGAGAAGCCCTCGCACCTTGGCAAGATCGGTGCGCAAACCGGTAGAAACTTCCTCGGCATCTAGCCGTCGGGTCACCTCGACTCCAAGATCCGCCTGGCGTGCCTTGGCCTCCCAACGCGCTTTGTCACGCTCTTAGATGGTCCGATCGATCACCACAGCATCCTGGTTTGCCTTCTCCTACAACATCGCGGACCTCTCCTCCGCCTTCAGCTTGAGGTCCCGCTCCGTCTGTAGCTCCGCTAGGAGCTCGTCGGCCCTCTCACTAGCCGCGGCATTCTTCTACAGCAGCTCGTCTTGCACCTTTCGAAGCCTAGCGATCTCCTCCTCATCCAGCTTTGTCCTCGTCGACAAGTCCTCAAACATCCCATGGGCCTCCTCCGCGTCCTGATGCGCCTAGGCCTCCCACTGCTGGGCGGCAGCAAGCTGCATGACCACATCTTCTCGTAGCCGGGCCTCCTCGCCAAGGCGATCCCATTCCAGCTTCTATTCATAGAGGAACTAGGATTTGCTCCGACTGCGAGCAACAATGACCTAAAAAGAAGACTGGTATCAAAAATACGAAAACAAAAAAGTACTTGAAGGAGGAAAACAAGGAAGAACGAGCAGATACCTGGCTAGTAGGAACAACAATTTCACGCAGGGCCCCCTGACCTGGTCTAGGGCATTCATCATAGTCGAAAGCCCAAAGTTGAGACTCTCCCGCTCCATGATCTCGGAATGGTCGTCGAGCGTGAAAAGGGCCGACATTGGGTCCTGAGCGGCCATCCACTGAAGCGGCGGCTCGCCCCACATGGGGGAGCGACTGCTTCCCGACAAAGGGGCCGGGGGCGACTCCCTCCTGGTCCTCCACACCACCGCCACGACACCCGAGGACCCTCTGACTGGATCCTCCTCCATCTGGGCCGCTTGGAGCGCCACGGGCGGATCCACCTGGGCCCCCGACGGCACGAACTGCACCACTGAAAGCTCTAGTTTGGTTTTGGTGAATTGATGAAACCCTAAGTGCTAACCTAGTTTATCAAGTGATCATGAGATAGGTAGCACACTTCAAGTAGAGAAGCTTATGAAGATCATAGCATGACAATGGTGATGGCATGGCGATGATCAAGGGCTTAAACTTGAAATGAAGAAAGAGAAAAACAAAAAGCTCAAGGCAAAGGTATAAACCATAGGAGCTATTTTGTTTTGGTAATCAAGACACTTAGAGAGTGTGATCACATTTAGGTTTGATAGTCGGACTATTAAGGGGTGAAACTTGTATTGGAATATGGTTATCAAAGTGCCACTAGATGCTCTAACTCATTGCATATGCATTTAGGATCTAGTGGAGTGCTAACACCCTTGAAATTGTTTGTGAAAATATGCTAACACTTGTGCACAAGGTGTTTGCAGGGTTGAGATAGGTTTGGGTCCCCCTCTCCCTCCCGCCGAGCTTGCGAGGCAGGATTCGGCGCTTTCAGGAAAATGGAATGCCTATTTTCTATTGCGCCGGATGCAAATTCTTGGTGGTTGGCACATTGGAGCAAGGGTGGAGAAGATAGAAGTGAGAACAGAGCTGATGCCAGCATCGGTCCAGTGACCGAATGCTAGATCCAGAAGCACCAGACGCTGACTGCCTGCGTCCGGTCACATTGACTGTCGGTACAATGGCTAGGGTTTACCACCGGACGCTGAGTTGTGTCTGGTCGAGGTGGACCGGACGCGTCCGGTCGAGGAAAACCAGGTTTTGACCCTTACTGTACTCAACTGAACGCTGAGGTTCTAGCGTCCGGTCAGTTTTAACTGGAGCGTCCGGTCAGCTTCATAGCCGTTGGAATCTGACGAACAGCGTTTGAAGCTGATGACACGTGGCGTCCATCTATGGACCGGACGCTGAGTCCAGGGTCTAGTCAAGTGGACCGGAGCATCTGGTCAGAGCGCAGAGCACCCAGTGAAGGGGTACAATGGCTCTATTTCATGGGGGCTTCTATTTAAGCCCCATGGCCGGCTGTGGCTCATATCTTTAGCCATTTTCATTGACATAGCAACCTTGTGAGCTAAGCCAAAGTCCTCCCACTCATCTACATCATTGATTCATCATCATAGTGATATTGAGAGTGATCCAAGTGCATTGCTTGAGTGATTGCATCTAGAGGCACTTGGTGTTCGTGTTTCACTGCGGATTTTGCTTGTTACTCTTGGTGGTTGCCGCCACCTAGATGGCTTGGAGTAGCGAGGATCGTCGAGCGGAGGTGGTGATTGTCTCCGACTCCGATCGTGGTGATTGTGAGGGGTTCTTGACCTTTCCCCGACAGAGCGCCAAAAGGTACTCTAGTGGATTGCTCATGGCTTGTGTGATCCTCATCTTGTGTTGATTGTGCAGCACCCTATTGAGGGTTTGGCGTGTGAAGCCAATTAGCGCGTGAACCTCCAAGTGAGTGAATCGCCACAACGAGGACTAGCTTGCCGGCAAGCAAGTGAACCTCGGTAAAAATCATTGTGTTCATCATTGATTCCGAGGTGATTGGTCTTCATTGTTATTCATCTTTGTGATTGATTGGTACTTTATCTACATGGCGGTATAACTATCCTAATCACTCTCTTTAGTTGTGAGAGCTTGCTTGCTTGGTTGGTGTGGCTCTTTAGTTAGTCTTTGAGAGCACACTAACATAGGATAGTGTCTTTGCTATTATGTGAATAGACACTATCTAAACAAGAATTGTGGTAGGTGGCTTGCATTTTAAGTAGGCTAGCGCAACACTCGCTTTGCCTCACAATTGTCTAACCACTTTGTTAAGTGTTGTTGTAGAAATTTTATTAGGCTATTCACCCCCCTCTAGCCATTAGGACCTTTCAACCGCGCCCTCAGACACCACCGTGGCTGCGTTCGGCTCCTCCCAGCATGGCACGGTCGCGGCCACCCCCACCGGGGCCCCTGGTGTGGCGGATTGCACTACGCCCTCGAGCACCACCGTGGTTGCGCTCGGCTGATCCTGGCTTGGCGTGGTCACGACCACCTCCACTGGCGCTACGCGACCCTCGGCCGATGGTGCCGCACCCACTGTGGAAGATCCCGTCTGCTCGGCGGCCACCAAAGGTGAAGGCGCCGCCACGGCCACCGTCGAATCGACCAACACAGTCGCAGCATCATCGCCACTCCTGCCCGAAACAGGAGCAACGGCGAGCGACGCCGCCCATCCCGCCTGACGGGCAAGGCTCTTCTTGGGCACCGTCCCCAGAGGGCGGCCTGTCCGCAAAAGTCTACACAAAAGAAAAGGGCATAAAGTCAAAATGAAAAAAACAAAATAAAAGAAAGACAGGGGAGTCAGTGGCTTACCCCGACGCCTTCGGCCGACGGGAGCGCTTTGGGAACGAACCCCCAGACCCCTGCCCCAACTCATCTAGATGGGACCGCTTCGAACCTGCCCCCTGCTCCTGGGCAGGGGAGCTTGTCTCCCTCATCTCCGAGGGCGCGGCTGCAGAGCCACCCCTCTCGGTCAACACCTCGAGCTGGGTGGCAGATTCACTCACCTCCGTCCTCTCATGAGACACGGCAACATGCCCCCCTCCTCCATCAGCACCTCGAGGGCCTCCTCAGATCTAGCCACCCACCGATCCTCTGCCGGCACCCCGTGCGAAGCGGTGGACTCTTCGGCTCCAACCTCCGCCAACCTTGTGGACTCGCTTCCCTCCGTGCGGGACAAGGGGGTTCCTGCACAGATGGAGGGGCATTGGTCAGCGTGCCCTCGTCCTCTAGGATGCCCCAATCCACACCGGCAGCAACCTCATCAACATCATCATCGCCATCATCATCGCTATCATCATCGTCATCATCGCTGCTTACATCCTCTCCTCGATCCCGTGCTTCCTGCTTCCGTCGCTCCTTAGCTTTCTTTTGCTCCCTTGCCCTCTTTTCCCACTCGGCCGCGACGCGATTCGCCACCGCCACGACCCGATCCTTCGGCAGCAGGACAGGGCAGTCCTTGAAGAATAGCCTCCTCGGCTAGTCCTGCCATCCCAAGGTTGGTATTAAAGGATCAGAAATTCAATCGAAAAGGAGGGTACGAGGAAGGAAAGCTTACAAATTTGAAGAACCCGGGTTCCGGTCGCATTGGGGGATGACCTGGCACCGGATACACATGTTCGAGGGTAGAGCCGGAGGTGTCCTTCGTAGGCTCCATCGCCTCCCTGATACGCTGCACCACTTCAGAAGAAGCAAGCGCCTCATCAACGAGAACCGTTCCTTCGAATGACTCTCCGGGAACCATCCGGTACAAGGGAAGCGTGCGCGCCATTAGCGGCGCCACCCTCCTCACATGGTAGGCGCCAATGATCCCGGACCCCTTCATGCCCCAAACCTTCAGAGCACGAATGGCGACGAGAAGGTCGGCAAGGTGTTTCTTCTCCAAAGTCGGACAGCCCCACTGCCACGACTCTGGGGCCTCGTCGATAAGGCGCCCAGAGTACTTCAGCAATGTGGCGCTCAGGTCATCCCTGACATAAAACCACTACGAGCGTCATCCCTTATTTGAGGATGACAGACGCATCAGCGGGTAGTCCCTTGACCGGGTGGAGCACAGATGAATGCTGGCACATCCCATCGGCATGCTCACATCCTTCCCCCCGATCTTCCTCTTCGACAAGTTGACGGTGAAAAAGTGCCACCACAAATCGAAGTGGGGATCAATCCCTTGGAAACCCTCACATAAGGCAACAAACGCCGCCATATGTTGGACACCATTGGGGGTAAGGTGTTGCAACTCCACTTGGTAATAATCCAACAACCCCCGAAGAAATCTATGCGTGGGTACGGCAAATCCCCGCTCATGAAAGATGGCAAAAGACACGACGTACCCTTCGGGCAGCGCTGGCTCACTCTCATCACCAAGCAGCAGCCACTCCTCGACGGCGGACAGCGGGCGGAGGAGGCCGCGGCAGATGAGGCCCTCCAAACGCCGAGAAGTAATGCCGGATCTGCCCCACAGCTCCATCGAAATGTCAGGGGGAAGGTGGGTGCGAGCTCAATGAGGGCTTTGGCGTGGATGCGAGCTCGATGGTGGCGGTAAACGTGGATGCAAACCTAACAGCGGCAGCAGTCTTGGTGTGGGAAGCTAAGGCGATTGGCGGTGAAAGCTGCGGATGTGAAGGCAAGGAAACAAAGTATAGAACCGTGGGGGCGAACCCCATGGTTTTATAGTGGCGACGGATGCGAGAAGGGCAACCGTCCGCCTCGATCTCCGGGCTAGCCACGCGCATCATCGCATCGCGTCACGGGACATGCACCCACGATCCCTATCCTCTCCCACCAAAATCACGCCGGGCGGTTCGCTTTCCCAAAGAAACCGGACTCTCTTCACTAAACCCGTCTGGGCCCATTAACGACCGGAGGTTGGCCCACCTAGGGTCCTAGAGCCAAAGGGCCATCCCAATGAGGGATAGGCCCACAAACCATCAGGACCTCAATCCGCAGTCGGGTCCCAGCCGGGCCGACACTGAATAAAATTCCCACGAACGGAATACCACGATTCCCTTAAAATTATCCGGTTGACGAAAAACCAAGTCTTTCAGCCTTACCCATGAAGGGTCCGATACTACCCCCCGGGTGACTCTACTCGAATCACCCAGGGGCTCGGGGGCTACACCCATTAGGTGCGCGCGAGCGCACCCTCTGGCAAAGTGACTCCGACGAAATCGAAAACACCCCCTAGGCAATTCTATCCGAATCACCCGGAGGCTCGGGGGCTACTGTCGGGGACCTAATATAGGGGTACCCCAGGAGATGGAACCAATAACCATCGAACGTTAAAAACTTCTGGACGGACAAGGGCGCCGCTACGTTCCTTGCCCGAATGATGGGAGTTTGGTTCCGTCTCGCCCGACGCCTTTGGGCCAGCCTCGCCTCGCCCGAGGGCTAAGGGCTGGTCTCCATCTCGCCTGATGCCTTTGGGCTAGCCTCGCCTCGCCCGAGAGATAAGGGCTTGTCTCCGTCTTGCCCGACACCTTTGGGCCAGCCCCGCCTCGCTTGAGGGCTAAGGGCTAGTCTCCGTCTCGCCCAACGCCTTTGGGCCAGCCCCGCCTCGCCCGAGGGCTAAGGGCTAGTCTCCGTCTCACCCGACGCCTTTGGGCCAGCCCCGCCTCGCCCGAGGGCTAAGGGCTAGTCTCCGTCTCACTCGACGCCTTTGGGCCAGCCTCCCCTCACCCGAGGGCTAAGGGCTGGTCTCAGCCTAGCTCGACGCCTTTGGACCAGCCTCGCCTCGCCTGAGGGCTAAGGGCTAGTCTTAGCCTCGCCCGACGCCTTTGGGACAGCTCCGCCTCGCCTGACGCCTTTGGGACAGCTCTGCCTCACCCGACGCCTTTAGGCCAGCTCTGCTTCGCCCGAGGGCTGAGGGATAGACTCTGCCTCGCCCAACCCCCGAGGGGCGGGCTCGGTCTCGCCCAAGGGATAAGGACTAGTCTCCGCCTCGCCCGACGACTGAGGACGAACCTCACCCCGCTCGATGTCTAAAGACTGGTTCCGTCTTGCTTGACAACTTCTCCTCGTTCCCTCATGATGATGGGTATAGGGCAAGACAAGATGTTCGGGTCAACCACGGCTTCAAGGACCATGCCCTGCGCCCCGGCAGGAAAGGTACTGCCAGGGAACGATGGGACAGGTGCTTTGGACCCTTTCGGGCGTAGTAGAGCCTAAAAAGTATTGCAGGTGCGTGCTCTTCGCTCTATAGAGTTGTAGGCGCCGCCTTCAGCTCCGGAACACAGAACCCAACAAAGATATACGACAACCACTATGCTCCAGAAAAGGATTTGCACAAATGACGGATATCCCGTCACCACATTATGGTCCTGAGGGAGCGGCGCCCGCTTCCCACCCCCTCGGGTTCACCGGATCAGAGCACACGCTTCAGCCTCCGGACCCCGACCCCGCATCCCTCCGACAAAGATTCATAGGAACTAGAAGGCGTGCGGAGCAAGACTGGGCAAGGCTCATAAGTCAAAGCCACTGTACCACAGTCCATACCCTACGAGGGGCAGTGCTCTGTAACCATCCTGACATTCTGCAGAGGCGTCGACAGTATTGTAGGCGCTTATCGTCCTTTCGCACCCATCAGAATGGGTAACCAGGCTGGGTAGACGTGAGCCACAAGGCTAGGTGGAATACGCATCCTAGCCCTCACACTTGTAAAGCCGTCCCCTTCATCTATAAAAAAGGATGCGCTTCCTCCAGTAAGGGGACCGACTTTTGACGGCACAACGCACAACACACAACACATACAGTCAATCTACTGTCAAGCTCTTGGCCTCCTTTTGACCCTTCCATCAGAGACTTGGGACCAGTCCCTCTCTCGATCATTTGTACCCCCTACTACGAACCGTTTTCGGTGCTAATAACACGAGCAGCAACAAACTGGACGTAGGGACATTCAGCCCGAACCAGTATAAATCTTATGTCCTTTAACACACCATCCGAGCCTAACGCGTATTACTATAAATCTACTTACCGGTGCTTGTACGAAACACCGACACTAGTGATCTAGGGTTTTATCTATCTCGGTTAGGTCAATCCATTCTACAGGAGCCCATGCCCAACCTTATATACTTGGAGGGCATGACGTGTACAAGTAGGGTGGTTCACTACCATATTCTAGGGTTTTGTGTCCTTATCTTCGGTTTGGTGGCTAACAGCCCTAAACTGTCCCTCACATCCTCTATTGGAGTCTAGAGTTGACCGTGAGAAGTCAAAGTTCCCATTGTGTCGTGTCTGGATTTTGTCTCCCTCATGGCGACCGTCACACGCCAAGGACATGGCCACTTGCACGAAGAGGCTAACCAGCGGGCCCGAGCACCTCCACATAGTGGCCACACGTCCATCCTTGTTGCTTTGTGTAATGCCCCGAGCATGATCTTGAGCTAGGAGTGGTTGACAACCTCGCAAAGGGCGAGGGAATAGAGCCACGATAGGGCCTGGCACCCTATGACTCTGCCCTTGTGTCAAGTTCAGACCATATCAATCTAATTACGGAGGAATATTTCTCACGTCAGTTGGGGCAGGAAGCCAGTGACGTGATAGTGTGCGCAGCCTCCCTTGATCAGCTACTACCTTCCAAGGTCGAGAGCCTTGCGGGCCAGGCTGAGCCCCTCGGACGCATGCTTATCTCCTTGCCCTATGTGCCAGAGGCTAAGTCCTCTTTCTAAAGTGAGTTGTCTTATGCGCATTACGCCTGATGTGGTAGTCCAGAGTGTGCGCATGAGCATTCATGATGGTGTAGTCCCCGAGCCCCTGCTGATTAGGAGAATCAATTAGAGGGGTTAATCGTACTATCATGGTGCTAATCTGTGGGCTTAGGTAACCCCTTAGATAGGAACCCTTGATCCCCTCGTGGCCTCCCGGGCCATACTGGGGATGTCGACAAGGGGATCTTATCTTTTCTCAACCGTTCGCTCAGGCAAGGTAGGCCCCATCTTGGATTCGGTTGTTCGTCTAAGGACATCAGGAGCGCCGTCATGGCTTATGGGATGGGTAACATCCTCGGTGAGTTCAACCTGGTAGAGCATGAGCCGAGGTCCGGTCTATCCCTCGAAGGCGTTTGGCTTTGAGACTGCATGAGGCGCCCCAATTACCCAGCCTGTAGTGGGTCAAACGTCTCAGCTCGGTGCCAGCATGTCGCTTGATGTACCACCCCTGTGGAAGGGTTCGATAGCAGTCGTCGTTGGCTCAAGCTCCACGTTAAGACGGTCGGAGCATTCCGCATGCCCGGGCTAAAGCCGTTGGTGGGTCTATCACGCCATGCCCGTCGCTCTCTTGTTCCTTAGGTCTAGAGGCGGCCACGTGCCATCTGCCGGCTAGACTTCGAACCTATGGTGTCATGGGGCAGAGGAGACCCGGGCCTATCGTGGGTCCTTTTTGTTGGTGGGGTAATTTTGGAAAAAATAAAAAAATTGTTCGGTTTGCATGAAACTGAGTGGATCATCGGTTCCATAAAACCAGCTGGTTCAACCAATTTTTAACGATCCCCGATTACATGAACAGCTTTTTTATGAACCAAACCATTATTATATTTGGTTCGGTCTTTTATCGGTACTAGTGGCAATGCACGTGCGGCACGCACGTGTTTATAGCTATGATAGATGACGTCCTATTATATTAGTTTCACCATGAGTTATCAATTTTACCCCCATCAAATTCTTGGCCAGACGTTGACAAATCCAAATTCCAGGATGATATAGATATACATATATATGTTATCATATATATAAGTCTAACTTCCCTTAATAACAAACAATACATTGATTAAAATTAAAACATGATTCAATAATTTATTACATTATTATATTAAACAATATATTTGTAGACGTAAACAAAACTATAGGATTAAGGAAGAACACAACGAACCGTGGAAGTTTGTTGTCATACAAGCTCAACGATTATATTGACATTTACGACTTGTAGCCCGAGATGTCTCTTTCTTACCATTAAGAAATGTAGCATACTTCTCCTTAGCATGTTGGTGTCTAAGTCCCCCGTGTCCAAGTTCTTGGTATCTGAAAAATCATCGTATTATTACTTATTATCCCTTGTACATTATTCACCTCACTGGATGGAAAACGATGCAGTGACAAAAGGGATGACCACAAATTGAGATGCTCTCCTCTACAAATCTTGATAATTATTAAACAGTATATATTAATTCTAATAATTGAATGTTGACACATAGAAATCACCCTATTATAACTTAAATTAATAAGCTACTTACACAGGAGTTGCTGACATTTCCCTAGGATATATAGAGACTGAACCACCACATACCTTTATCTTAGGAGTCGATGGGGGTGAACTGTACTTCCTTATGATGGCCAGCATTGAGCTTAGAGAAACACTGCCACCCGCTAGGGAACCTGTGAAGTGAGGCATGTACAACAAGACCACACGAGTTCCCTGTGTGCATGCCACACTGGCCTAGGATTAGCTCCTCCGCTTTCCTACTGTGCCGCGGTCGCTTCACTGTGGCTATGCAATCAATGGCACACACATCCTCAATTGGCCAATGGCAAAGGAAGGATTAAAAGTATGGCATGGAGAAATTCCTAATATAGATAACAAAGGTAATCATCTCTAGGCCCCACCGTTAATTTACCGAAGTGTATAAAACACATACCAAATAAATATATTGAAATTAACATGTAAAATTACACATTATAATAGATAATAATAAATCTCAGTTTCTTTAGATACTGCGCTTGCGCTTTCTTTTCTAATACGGTGCTTTCCGAATTAGCCAACCAAAATATAAATTTAACCAAAAAATAGAACAAATAAACTAATGAAGTCAATTATATTATAGATGAAGTAAGAACAACTAATAAGGAATAAGAAGGAACAAAGAAGCAGCTATGGCTATGGCCCTTACCTGATCAAGTGGTGCATTCGTCAGTTTGTCTCTGTACACAGACAACACCGATATATAGGTCGGCAGCGCGGGCAAAAATTGTGCCGTCATGGCTTCGGCGGTCGGCAACACCGGCACGAATGATGCCTTCATGGCTCCGATGGGTCAGGCAGCACCAGCACAAGTCGATACAAGTCGCGTGACGAGACTCTAATTTCAAAAAATAGAAAACCCTTCAATATGATAGTGAATGAAGATAATTTTTATATGTAAATTGTAGACCTCGATGAGATCTACAACTTTGTAGTTTTGAGTTTTTTCATTTGAGGACAGTAAGATACTCGAAAAAATAATATAAAATTTCAGCACCATAATAATCGTCAACTAGCGATTGCCGCATTAGAGCACTAATATATTATTTGTATGGAGTTAAATGAAAATATTTTTTATACCAAAGTTGTAGCTCTCAATGAGATCTACAACTTTGTAGTTTTGAGTTTTTTCATTTGAAGACGTTAAGATGCTTAAAAAATAATATAAAATTTCGGCGCCTCCTGAAAATATTAAAAATACTGTTCATACGCAAAACCGCCCAGAAGGACGAAAGTTGAACTTTTTCAAGAGTTGGAGGGCCAAAGTTATCCGGTTTTAAAGTTCGAGGTTGAAATCTATACTTTGGCGATAGTTGGAGGGTGTAAATTATACTTTACCCTAATATAAATAATCACCGGTCCAATCCTAATAACTATACTAGTTGAGTCAAAGCCTCTAAAATAGGAAGACCTCAAATCACCCCTCCAACTCTTATTCAATGCATTCGGCTGGTAGGGTCTCGGCTCGTTTCCGCTTATTTTAGCTTATTCTCTCTAACAGAATACTATTCAACCATCCAAAATCATTCAAAACCAGCCAAAACCTGACCAGCCGAACGCCCCGATTCTTCTGGGCTCTCTCTCGACACAAGTGCCCCTCCCCACTGACCTGCCTATCCACATCGAGTGGCTCCCTGCCATGGGCGCCCCTCCTTGCCAAGCCTGTCCTCGCTGTCTTCTCCTTTTTGAGCCCATCCTCGTACATAGATGGGAGAAAAGGCAAGAAGAACGCACAACTAGTGACATGAGCATCCAGTTGTCATAAAAAGGTATGGGCTTAAAATTGAGTCTGTTGCTGTGCTGGAGTTTGAGTAGAAATTTGAGAGTTGAAAAAAAAGAAAGGCCTTCAAATTCTATGGCTATATTTGGTTTAACTTCTTGAAATTGCTTCTGCTGCTAAAAAGCAAATACCAACCACCAGGCAAAACTAGAAGCTGTTTTTACATAAACAACTATTTTTATGTAGTATAATTTTCGCAACTCTTGGCCTTTTGTCTTTTTCAAATGAGTGAAATAAACGTACTCCCTCCATTCCAAATTATAAGTCATTACAAAAATCTTGAATAGTCAAACCATCTCAAGTTTGACCAAAATTATAGAGAAAATTAAAAAGTTTTATAACATCAAATAGGTATACTATGAAATAATTAATGAAGACTCTAATGATACTCAGTTGGTACCATAAATATTCTTATTTTATCATATAAATTTGGTCAAACTTAAGATCCTTTGACTGTCCAAGGTTATTGGAATAACTTATAATTTAGGATGGAGTGAGTACATTTTACAAGCGTTTTAAGACCGACAAAGGGAGCATAAATTTTGTAGTTGTTTTAGGATCTATTTGCATCCATGTCGATGGGGAACCCTACGAGCCCCCCATAGACCATACTGCAGGGAGGTAGGCCTTGGTAACAAGGCCTACATCCCAATCGCCAAGAAGAACGCGGAGCAAAGCAACGTGTAAAACCGAAACTTCAACTCAAACTATACAAGGAAAGGCGCCTAAAGCGTAGCTTAGGACTCTGACCTTGTATCCGAATAGGACACAAACAACGCCTCTCAGCGCCTGGACTATAAAGGGCTGGTGAGGGTACCCATTGGAAAAGAAAAAGGCATACCCGATACTCAAAGCAATACAACACAAACAGGCTAACGCCAAAACTGGACGTAAGGTTATTACTCGACCAAGTCGAGGGCCTGAACCAGTATAAATCGTGAGTCTCTTTGCGCAACCGCCGAATTCCACTATTCGCCGAAGCCTGAACAACTGTCCCGGGTACCCCCATGGCAGGCTATCGGTGGTAAAACATCGACAGCTGGCGCGCCAGTTAGGGGCTTTCGACGAATTTTTTCTTGAGAGTTCGGCGGACCTCAACCTCAAGATGACCTTTTCGGCGGGAACAACCTTTGTCTTCGGATCCTGGATCTGCAAGGCTGACGGCGACGGCAAGCTTCGTACCCGTCTCCGAGAAGAAAAAGAATTCGATGACGAAGTTCAATACAAACTCGCCGAGAAGATGACGAAACTCTCAACTTCGGATACAACTCGGAATAAGGAAGAAAGCGGATACGAAACCGACTCTGAAAAAGAGATACAACCCGATTCCAAGACAATCTTCACGGCACAAGAGCCAAGCCTAATTGGACTCAGAGACATAACAACGATCGCGAAGGGATACGACCCGTACAACTCAAAGAAGAACTTGGGAACTTACAGACCGCGCAACGCGGCATTAGTCTATCAACACTTTACCCAAAACAAGATGAACTCAGCAAGAAGAATACTCCTGGAGGGAGCACAAGAAGGGATGATCATGACAGTGACCCCGCAAGATTGTGTGGTGCATTGGCCAGGTTCTGTCACCTCAAGCAAAGTCTAGACTGGCACGCACGTTGAAGAACTACCTTATCAAGAGGGAAAAGAACTCGGATCCAGTTCAGAAGCTGCAGACAGCTCAACCAAATGAAGGAGGGAATACCGTACAAAAAGAGCTCGGAAGAGGTATACTGTATACATGGCGGAGCAGTTAGAACAACCTTTGGAACCACCACAGATACCAGATATAAAATCTTCAGACGAATCAGAAGGCAACATCTCGCTAGATGAGAAAAGCGACAACAACGAAAATGATGAGCAAAGACTAGCAAGGCTAAAGAAGAACAAATTGAAAGCTAGAAGGAGGAATCGGGCTAAACAAAGGAAGCAAGTCTAGAATAAATACAAAGCGGAGCTAACAGAATACAACAGAAAGAAGGCGGAAAAAGAAGCCACAAAAAATACAAAAAGGGAAATAATTGAAGAATTAACAAAGGAGTTGTACACCCTCACGAATAACGGGAAAGCGAAGGAAGACCAGAAGAAAGAAGTCGGGGGGATCAGAAAAACAACCCGGCGAAGAAATTCCACAGGAGCCACAAAGGGAGCAGCCACCCAAAAATCGAATTTTCAAATGATAGGACCAGTAGAAAGTGCTAATATCAATGGAAGGAAGGAACACTACTCAAAGCAACAAGAAAGAGACAAACCAGAATTGAGCCAACTCTACCAAGAAATATCAAGAAGATTTGACAAAGAAGATGACTACGGAGAGTCTGAGTTAAAAGAAGACATGTCTTATTACAGAAGGGCAAGATCGCCAGATTACGGAAGAACGGAACCATACGACAGATTCCCTTGTTTCGCAGGAAGACTACAAACTTTAAAGCTACCGCACAAGTTTAAACTAGCAAATCATTCCAAGTATGATGGCAAAGTCGAACCAAGACAATGGCTAAGGGTTTACTCCCAATCTATTGAATTAGTTGGAGGAGACGACGACATCAAGGCTCTATTCTTCCCAATGGCCCTCGAAGCAATGCCGCTACAATGGTTTGACAAATTGAGGCCAAGATCAATCAGGTATTGGGAAGACTTGCAAGAAGCTTTCTGCAATAACTTTGCAGGCATTATTACCCATCCAATGACTGCAGCCGAATTGAAAGGAGTAAAGCAAAGGAGAGGAGAAAGTCTAAGGGAATACTATAGAAGATTTAGAGAATTCAGGGCTCAAGTCCATGACATTACTGATAGGGAGGTGATAGAGGCCTTTGCAGAAGGAATCTGGGCAAACTGGCAATACAAGGACTATTTCAATGAGAACCCAAGAACAAATGAAGACTTCAAGAGGGTTGTTGAGAAGCTAATTTCGTCAGAAGAAAGAACTCAACATAGATTTGCTAGGGACAACCCAGAGAATAGAAGACCTGATTACAGACAGCAAGACAAAAGACCAAGGTAGGATAATATAGTGGCAACCATAGACAACAAAAGAAGATACAATGGCAACGGCAATGATAGCAATGGTAACAATCACAATGGCAACTACAACAATAGCAACAACCGTAACAACAGCGGTTACAACAGTAATAGCAACTATCAGAGTAACAACTACCGAGGAAGAGCGCCGGAAGACATAGAAAACATGCCGTGTCACATACATCCAGGGGCCAGACACAGGTTAGTTGAATGCAGCATTTTTCAGCGGTAATTCATGAAGAGAGAAAACAGGAATCAAAACAACTCGGAGCCAAAGCAAGAAGAATCCAAGAAGAAGGAAAAGAGAGCTGAAGGAGATTATCAAGAACCCCAATGCCAATTAGCGGTGGTATTTTCAGGTGTTCCTAACACACGAAGCAAAAGACAAGAGAAACTAGCTCACAGAGCCATCATGGCAGCTGAACCAGCCATCCCAAGATATCTAGATTGGTTAGAGTACCCCATCCACTTCACAAGAGAAGACCAATGGACCAGTGCAGCAAACGTAGGATGCTACCCGCTGGTACTGGGTCCGACTATCGTAGGAGTAGTAGTAACTAAAGTACTCATCGATGGAGGAGCCGGGCTTAACATAATTTTCGCAGATACTCTCAAAAGGATGAATCTAGATTGTGAAGGTATAATGACACCCATAAGCACACCATTCTATGGAATAGTACCCGACAGAGCAGCTATGCCCCTCGGATAGATAACCCTACCCGTCACCTTTGGCACACCAGACAAATACCGGACGGAATTCATCAAATTCAAAGTTGTAGACTTTGAATCATGCTACCACGCAATACTTAGGAGACCAGCTTTAACAAAATACATGGCAGTACCACATTATCCATACCTACTGCTCAAGGGGCCAACAACAAAGGGCGTATTATCATTGAAAGGAGATCTAAAGAAAGCACATGATTGCGACGTACAAGCAGTACAAGTATCCGAAAGATTACAAGATATAAAGGAAGAAAAGGAGATTGCAATGCTGGCCAACGAAATGAACCCAGATGAGATTAAGATACCAGCTAAGAAGCCAAGCAACTTCGCACCACCAAAAGAAGCCGCTACCAAGACTATTGACCTACTGACTGGTGATCCAGAGAAGACGGCAATCATCAGTGCAAATCTCAACCCCAAATAGGAACTCGCGCTCACCAACTTTCTTCGGGACAACAAAGATATTTTCGCTTGGAAGCCAGCAGACATGCCAGGGGTCCCAAGGGAGTTGGCTGAGCACATAATTGATGTGAACAAAGGGTCCAAACCCGTTAAGCAGAAGTTACGAAGATTCGCTCCAGACAGAAAAGCATCAATCAAAAAAGAGATCACCAAGCTCATGACAGCAGGATTCATCAGAGAAATAATCAACCCGGATTGGCTTGCCAACTCGGTCCTAGTAGAGAAGAAGAATTCAAAAGAATGACGCATGTGCATCGACTACACAGACCTCAACAAACATTGCTTAAAAGATCCATATGTCCCACCAAGGATTGATCAAATCATCGACTCGACAGCAGGATCAGCTCTGTTATCCTTTCTAGATTGCTATTCAGGCTATCATCAAATATCCTTAAGGGAAGAAGACCAAAGCAAGACTTTGTTCATTACACCCTTTGGGGCATATTGCTATAAATCAATGCCTTTTGGGCTAAAAAATGCAGGGGCAACATATCAAAGAGCAATTCAAACTTGCTTGGAGAGTCAAGTCGGAAGAAATGCAGAAGCATACATTGATGATGTAGTAATCAAGACAAAAGAACCCGGATCATTGATAGAAGACCTCAAGGAGACTTTCAAGAATCTAAAAGCATGGCAGTGGAAGCTAAACCCCACAAAATGTGTTTTTGGGGTACCATCAGGACAACTACTTGGGTTTCTAGTCAGTAACCGAGGAATTGAAGCAAGTACAAAGCAGGTTAAAGCCATCATGGATATGAAACCTCCAAAGAAAGTTAAAGACATACAGAAGCTTATAGGATGCATGGCAGCACTCAATAGATTCATCTCCCGACTAGGAGAAAAAGGGCTACCTTTCTTCAAATTATTAAAAAAGGTAGGAAATTTTGAATGGACAGAAGAGGCAGAAGAAGCATTCCAAAAGTTAAAAGAATACTTGGCATCATCACCAGTAATGACACCACCAAAAGACAAAGAGGACATGATGCTATATATTACAGCAACCAAGAACGTTGTCAGCACAGCAATTGTGGTAGAGAGAGAAGAACTCGGACACGCATACAAAATGCAAAGACCAGTCTATTACATAAGTGAAGTACTAACAGAATCAAAAGAAAGAGATACCCACACGTGCAAAAACTAATTTATGCAGTGTTGATATCATCAAGAAAGCTGAGACATTATTTCCATGAACACAAGATTACAGTGGTAACCAATTTTCCACTTCAAGACATTCTACACAACAAAGATGCAACAGGTCGGATATCAAAATGGGCAGTAGAACTCGGTGCTCTCAACCTAGACTTCAAACCAAGAACAGCAATCAAATCTCAAGCATTATCCGACTTCATTGCTGAATGGACAAAAATCAGTCAAAAAGAACCCGAACCAATACTTAATCATTGGAAAATGTATTTTGACGGTTCCCTAAAGTTAGGAGCTGGAGCAGGAGTACTATTCATATCACCAGAAGGGAGACAGTTAAAATATGTGCTAAAATACTTTGGCAGGCAACTAACAATGAGGCAGAATACGAAGCATTAATACACGGTCTAAGAGTTGCAAGCTCGCTTGGGATCAAAAGACTACTTGTCTACGGTGATTCAGCTGTAGTAATCAATCAAGTCAACAAGGATTGGGATTGTACAAAAGATAATATGGATGCGTACTGTGTAGAAGTCAGAAAATTGGAGAAATTTTTCCAAGGGCTCGAAATCCATCATGTACTAAGAGATTCCAACGTTGCAGCAGATGTGCTAGCCAAATTAGGATCAGATAGAGCAAAAGTACCACCCGGTATATTTGTGGAAGAACTCACAGCCCCATCCATCAAACAACTCGGAAACACAGAAAAAGAGAAGGAGACAACAGATCCAATGGAAATAGATCAAGTAGAAGAACCAGACCAGTCAAGACAAATCATGGTCATACAAAGTGATTGGAGACAAACATACATTGATTTTATCAAAGAGAAGAAACTACCCGAAGACAAAGCAGAAGCAACTCGGGTTGTACGAAGAAGCAAAAACTACGTTCTGGTGGGGGATAAACTATACAAAAGAGCAGCATCATCAGGAGTACTCCTTAAATGTGTTCCGACAGATAAAGGAAAGGAAATCTAGGACGAAATCCACTCAGGATGCTGTGGAAATCATGCAGCCTCTAGAACACTAGTCGGCAAAGCATTCAGAACCGGTTTCTATTGGCCAACAACACTCAAAGATGCAGAAGAGCTCGTCAGAACATGCAAGAATTGCCAAATGTTTGCTAGGCAATTACATGTGCCGGCTCACAACTTAATATGCATACCGTCGGCTTGGCCGTTCTAATGCTGGGGGCTGGATCAAGTCGAACCACTCAAAAAAGCAAAAGGAGGCTTCGAATACATATTTGTGGCAATCGATAAATTTACAAAGTGGATTGAATACAAACCTTTGGTCAAATACAGTGCAGAAAAGGCAGTGGAATTCATACAAGACATCATGCATAGGTTCGGCATGCCCGACAGAATAATCATAGATCTTGGTTCACCATTTACAGCAAGAGAATTCCAATACTAGGCAAGAGATTGTGGGATAGAAATCGACTTTGCATCAGTAGCACACCCGCAGGCCAATGGACAAGTCGAAAGAGCAAATGGAGTCATATTACAAGGTTTAAAACCAAGATTATATGAAGATTTGAAAGATTATGGTGGAAAATGGATCGATGAATTACCAAAAGTAGTATGGGGTCTAAGAACCCAGATCAGGAGAGCAACTGGATACTCACCGTTCTTTCTGGTCTACGGATCAGAGGCAGTACTACCAGCCGACTTAATATGGCTATCTCCAAGAATAGAACAATATAAAGAAGGCGAAGCAGAAGAAACAAGGCGGTTAGAAATTGATTCAATAGAAGAAATAAGAGACAGTGTAATCATACAAAATGCAAGATATCAGCAAGGGTTACGAAGACATTATGACAAAAGTACTCAACCCCGATCACTAAAGCCAGGGGACTCAGTACTACGACTAATCTAGAAGAAAGATGGACGACACAAACTACTCAGTCCATGGAAAGGACCCTTCATCGTGAAGACAGCAACAGGACTCGGCACATATGAGTTGATGACTCCAGATGAAATACCTGTAAAGAACACTTGGCATATCAGCCAGCTCAAAAGATTCTACAATTAAGTACAACAGATTGTACTCAAGTTTCAAGAGAAATAAAACAGAGATTATTCAAGAAGAACAGCTTCAAATATGAGCCCTGTCCAACGGACAGAACCAACCCGTAATCAGGTTGTGGAAAAAGGGGCTTCCCTGTTAACAGCCAACCCGAAAACGGTTGTGCTACATGGGCAATCTTGTCACTCAACCATATGAAGATGGTCTGACTGACGGCCAACGGCCAAATAGCTTCTTGGGTAAGGAGACCCAAGCTAGCATTTGTCACTCTACCATAAAGAGATGGTATGACTGATAGCCCTGTCCAATGGACATAACCAACCCGTAATCAGGTTGGGGAAAAAGGGGCAGCCCTACAAACAGCTCAACCCAGAAACGGTTGTTGCTATACGGGCGCAAATCGCTTACCCCAAGAGCTGGTACGATTGCTTACTTACCCTACAAACAGCCAACCCGGAAACAGTTATGCTATACGGGTCCGGTCACCTACCCCAAGAGTGGTACGATCGACTACTTCGCCCAAGAAGCGGCACAAGCACTCCAACAGCTCGGTCGCCTACCTCAAGAGTGGTACGATCGACTACTTCACCCAAGAAGCGGCACAAGCACTCCAACAACTCGGTCGCCTACCCCAAGAGTGGTATGATCAACTACTTCGCCTAGAGAGGGACACAAGCACTCCAACAATCCGGTCGCCTACCCCAAGAGTGGTACGATCAAATACTTCGCTCAAGAAGTGGCATAAGCACTCCAACAACTCGGTCGCCTACCCCAAGAGTGGTACGATCGACTACTTTGCCCAAGAAGTGGCACAAGCACTCCAACAAATCAGTCGCCTACCCCAAGAGTGGTACGATCGACTACTTTGCCCAAAAAGTGGCACAAGCACTCCAACAGCTCGGTCGCCTACCACAAGAGTGGTACGATCAACTACTTCGCCTAGAGAGGGACACAAGCACTCCAACAACTCGGTCGCCTACTGTAACAACCCAAAAATCCACACACTGAAAATACCAACTACAAAATTTTTCTTAAAAACTTCCATGTGATGATGAGTGTCATGTATAGTAACCCAACCTAAGAAATGCATTAGGTCTAACCCCAACCCAAGTTAACACATAAGCATGGCATGTCATTAGTTAATTGCGTTTATTTAAATTCTAACAAATAAGTGTTGCATACATTGAATGTGATTTGGATTTCTATTTGAGTTATGATATGCTTAACAACTCCAATAAATTAGGTGCACCAATTTGGAATTCAAATTTTAGAACCAAATTCGAATTCAAACAAAAGAGATGAAATGATAAACAAAATAGAAAAAGAAGAGAAAGGATGTAGGCCTCGCAAACCGCCTCGGCCTGCTCGGCCCGCGCCAGCCAACCAGCCCAACCGGCCTGCCAATCCTTTTTCGTCTTCCCAGCGCGCACGGCCCACGAGCCGGCCCAGCGCGTCGCCCACGCCCGCGCACCCGTCTGCCTCGCTCGCAGCCACTGGCCGCTGGACCCCGCATGTCAGCCGCACCCCCATCTATAGTGTCGTCTTCCTCACCTACGCCTCAACCGCCTACGCGACCGACGCCCGATAGCGGTGGTAGGGGCAGGCCAGGGGGTCACGCCCGGGGCATGACCCTGTCCCCTTGCGACGCGCCCACGCAACCCCACACCACTGTCTGATGCGATGTATCCGCCTCCATCGCACGATGTCATCCGCCCTGGGAGGCATGGCGCTCGGCTATAAAGCCAGCCCGCACGCCGCTCACGCCCGGTGCCCTAGCTTCTCCCTCAGCCTCCGCCGCCGCTTGGTGGCCCAGCAGCCGCACCACATCGAGAGTAGAGGGCCGAGAAGGAGATCGTGAGAGGAGGATCGGAGCCCCCGCACGCTGCCGAAGTCGCCGGAGACGAGGGCGACGCCGTTGTCGTCATCATGATCGCGGGTCAGCACTGCACGGCACTGCTTCCGGAGCTACATGGCCGCAACATGACACTGCACCGCCATCCTTTCTTCCACAGCACCCATGGTGAGCCCCGGTTCATTCCCTGCTCGCCACTGGACCTTGCTACTCCGGCCATGGTGCTCCATACCGTGAGCGCGTAGGCCAAGGCCATCCCCGGCCTCTAGGCACACCAGCACAGCACACTCATGTTGACCATGACCATCCCCGAGCCCTTGGACGCTGTAGGCCTCTCCAAGTTCCCCGGACGTCGTAGCCGAGCACGCATGCCGCGCTCGCAACGCTTCCGCCATGACGCAGCCACCACCAGAGCACTAGACCACCTTCGAGCACTCGACCACCGGTCCGAACATCAGACCACTGGTCCCAAGCACCCGACCACTGGTCTGAGCACCGACCACCAGTCCAAGCACCAGACCATAGGTCCGAGCACCCAACCACCGGTCCGAGCACCGACCGCCGTGGCCAGTACTGCCGGGAGCACCTGGCGCCTCCTTGACTCACCCGTTCCATTTGCTGAAGCCATGGGTAACTCACGCACACGCCGTGACCACCCCGCAGGAGCCCGTAGTGACCCGCGCGCCTCGCCGTCGTCACCATGTCGTTGTGGCCGCCGGGAAGACCCTACCGACCACCTAGAAACCGGAAGTCCTGCCCTAAGCTCTGGATGCCCTCGGTTCGTCCACACGGATCCGTAGGAGCCTACACGCCCCACTATGACACCCTCCAAGGCCATAGCCACCACACCGATGCCGCCGACATGATCGGAAGGCCGTCCGCCATGGCCAAAGCCACCGGAGGCCCTGGAGGACCCCTCGACCTACCCAACATGCCCGCTGAAGCATTGTGACGCCCATGCGCACCACAGAGCCAGCCAATGCCGCTGCACCCGCGCCATTCCCGCACGCTGGTTGTGCTCAAGCCGCTGTTCGCCGTGACCAGTGACTTAGGATGCACCATCCGTCGCCCGAACTCCACCATTGTAGTCGCCATGGCACAGGGAGGCTTTTCCCCACCTCAATTGGATGCCTGAGCCGTTGCGGGAGCTCGCCGGTGAGCACGTTGCCGGCAGGAGTGCGTCGTGGAAGAAACAGAGGAGAAGGGGCAAGGTGAGCAGCGCAGCCCTACACCCGGTGCACATGAGCCGAGCCGAGGAGAAATGACGATGGGCTCGGTCCACCATGGACCCTGCCTTAGGACCATGGACCAGGAGCGCTGGTCCACCGTGAGCCACACGGTGTGAGCCGTGCTATGGACGAAGCCCAATAAGAGCCCACGGCCATGACATGGCTGCGCCACAGCACGCCACGTGTTCGGCCCGGCCCGGCCCACACCGGCCCGACCCGAGCCCACCAAGGCTCGTTTGAGACCCGGCACGTATTGACTGTTGACCGATCAATGTTGACCATTGACCTGGCCCCACATGTCAGCAGCACAGACATGCTGGACCCACACATCAGATGCTGACATCATGAGGGACCCACATGTCTGCGACCCAAGAGCCCCTGGACCCACCTGTCAGAACTGAGGACGTTGCTGACATCAGCTGGACCCACCTGTCAGCTCAGAACCGAGATGATGATGTCATGCTGACGTCATGTTGACGTCAGCATGCCACGTTGACTAGTGACACCGTGACACGTGTCAGCCCAGGATTAATTCAGCCTTTATTCAATATCAGAAATGATTTAAACTTCAGGAATTCATAACTAATTCATATGACCTTGGAAAAATACGAGACTAGGACCAAAATTCATCAAAAATCAAGCTCTACACAATGAACTCATGTTTGAGTGCATTTGACTCTTTTGAATTTTCATTGCTTCTTTGTGCTACTCTATAGACGTCGCTAACGCGACTATAATGCAAACGTTGTAGACTCGGAGGAGAACCTGACAGACGAGGACCGTGAGTACCATGAGGAGAACGGAGACAACTACACTGAAGGTGCCACATCCCACCCAATCTCATAGCACCTATTATGCATGGCTAATATAGAACTGCTATTGCTTTACTTTACTGTTATAATCATACTATGATAGGACTTGCATGGTAGTATGCTTGCTTGAAAGCCTTTACCTTGGCGCAACCTTACCCCTGCATACCCTGCTATTAGGCTAGACGCACGCTTACTGCTATACATTTCATTACTCATACTTCTACTACGCTTATACTACGTGCGTGGTGGATACTAGTGTTATCTGGACCATGGGGAGAGTGCTGCGTGTGTGACTTGGGTGTGTGGAGGGTGAGGGTTGTGTCGACCAAGTTGGAGTATACGATGAGCCTAGGGCAAGTCTTGCTATGGGATGCTACCTGGGCACCCCTGGAAATGGATACCTGTGGTGGGTAAATGGTATATGAGGTGGACCTGGGTGTGAACCTGTGACGGGTGGAGCCCGGGATGGAGGTGCTGTGGTGGCACGGTAAATGGAAACCCTGATGGAGACATTCTGGCTTGGTCATCCCTAAGGACTTACTAGTACTCAGATTCACCGGGAAGCCTTACGTACCACTCGCCCTATATGGTGCGGGATGGCTGGACTACTTGGTAGGATATTGCCACTACTGCTAGGTTGATAGCGGACAGTGTAAGGAGGTACGGGGCACGGAGGATTCCCCCCACACCCTTCCGAGACTTCATGGAGACCTTGTGGACCCAGCTCATGACTCATAGTTTTAGCCACCCCAGACTAGACTTGGGGTGAACCAGGGCTGAATGGTAGAGTGGCATTATCCTAGGCTAGCAAGCGGCCGGAATCAGCCTAGTTGACGACGGTCAGCGAGGAAGGTGGATCTTGTGGTTATGTAAAACCTCTGCAGAGTGTATGGTTGATCGATTGATACATGTGCCGACTTGTCGGCTATGGACCTTTCTTGGGTTTCGCTTAAACTAGATAGAGAGATGAGTCCTTCTCTTCTTTCTCCGTGAGAGAGTGTCGGTCGTAGCCAGGGGCTACGGGCCTTGAGACAGTGCCGAGAGGGAGTTGGCCTGTCGACTGAGCGATGGTATGGTATGGTGTTGATGGAGTTGGTGGTATGTCGATCCCAGGATCGAAACCTGGCTCGAAAAAGGGAATGGAGTGGAATGTGTGTGGGAATGGTGTTAAAACTTGACAAAATATTATTGTTTACTGATATGCTAATGCATAGGAAACCCTAGCCTTATAGGTTCACTTTGCTTATACCCAACTTGCATCCAATTTCCACAAAGCAATGCTCATAGGGTTGGGAGTGGCCAGTACAAATCGTACTGATAAATTTTGGCACACAGGTTCTGCTGAGGAGTATAGCTCCGAGGAGTTTGACAGATGAGGGGTTCGTGCCTACGCTCGAGTTTGGCGATCTTATCTTCAAGCTGTTCTGAATGAATGCTAGTTTTGATTCCGCCAATGCGGCGATGTAATAAATTATGTAATTCCGCACTATTTGTACTCTGATATTATCGTTGTATGGATGTGATATTCGACTGGAATTTGGGTAATATGATCTACAACGATCTTATTACACTTCGACGCTGTGGATTTCCCTTCGTGGAAATTGGGGTCGTTTCACCTACCCCAAGAGCGGCACGATCGACTACGTTGCCCAAGGAGGGGCACAAACACTCCAACAACTCAATCGTCTACCCCAAGAGTGGTACAATCGACTACTTCGCCCAAAGAGCGGCACAAACACTCCAAACAACTCGGTCAACAACCCAAAGAGCGGTACGATCGACTACTTCACCAAAGGAGCGATCTATAGTACAAATTGGTTGATTACCCCAAGAAAAGTATAATCAACTCCATCAACTCTACTACATCACAAGAAGAAACAAGCTATGGTAAAGTAGAAAAAAGCCACAAGGAAAGACAGGGTGAAACTTTTCCATATTATTCAAAGACATCTCAGAAGAAAAAGAAAGACAAGTCGAAGCCTGCTCATTTCAGTCAAAGACAAATTCAAAAGCAGGGCAAAGCCTGATCATATTTTCAGAGACAAGTATATATTACAAGAAACCACAAGTTCATTACACAAAACATCTAAGGAGCTGGAGGCACAACAGGAAGCACATCCATCTGTTCCAAGATTTGGTCTGTAAGACCACCAAGCTCTACCTTCGCCTCATCCCATCGCTGCACAAACTCTGTAGTCACGGAAGGATCTACAATCTGCTGAAGCGGAGCATCAGGAGTGGTAACCCGGATGAAGGATATAACATTGTTTACACAACGGTAAAAACCACCCTTGACAAACTCAAAAAATCGAGTTGACAACACCGGGATAATGCCTCTCAACCCTTGAGCAAAGTCCTCCTGGCGACAAACAGCAGCAATAATAGGCTTCACAGCTTCATAAAGAGCCCGGAATTGATCTTGGGCACCTGTCAGCTTAGTTTGGAGAGCCCGGAATTGATCATGGGCAGCTGCTAACTTCTCCTGCAAATCTTGCACCGACTTCAAAGCCTGAACAAGGTCACGGTCAGCTCCAGATCTAATCAGCTTGGCCTAAGCAAATAAATCTTGGGCCTCTTTCAATTTGATATCAGAAGAAGAACTTACAGACTCGGCTTGATTTTGAGAAGTACGGAGGGTATTGACCATCTCCTCTCATTCTTTCTGCCAACTCTCCTTATCCTTAACAAGAGCTGAAAAGAAAGCAGACAAAGAACTCAAAGAAAGAAAGAAAAAACAAGGCAGAAAAAGCAAGTATGCAAAGAAAGGAGAACCCACTAGTTTTTTCTTTCTTCAATGCGGAGACCTCATTCTGAGCAGCAGTAACAGCATGCAAAGATGAGTCGCGCACCTTCTCAGCCTCAAGCACCTTAGCATTGAGGGCGGACTCCATAAGAGCACACTGCGCCTTCTCATAAGTCAGGACAACTTCAGTCCGAGCCAGTTCATCTTCCTTTCTTTTCAAATTGGCTTCAGCAATGGTAGTAAATTGCGCCTCATGAGGACTAAAGAAGACATCCTGATCTTGAAATAAAGACTGCAAAGCAAAAATATGTGAGACAGCAGTAGAAAAAACCAATATCGAAAGTTAAAAAGAACTCGAATACCTTGAGTTTGGCGCCATACGCGCCCGAGAAATTTTCCCACAAATAAACCAACTCAGACAGCCGCTCAACATGACCGAGTTGGACCAACTCCTCCCCACCCTGAGTTAACAGGAGAGTACTTGGAGTAGAAGTCAAAGGCTGGCTGGCACTAGAAGTACCAGCAGCATCCACAGCAGCAACAGACGAAGGATTATTATCAGCCGGCTCCCCATTCACTGCATCCTCCCGAGCAGCTGCTTCGAGGTTGTCCAACAGGGACAACCCGGTCGGCAGAATAGGAGCAGCAAAAGGGCTGCCTAAGTTCACTTCAACTCGGTGCTCCATTGGAGGAGACACCGGAGTTCCAATAGCCTCCTCCTCAACACGCGGAGCAGGAGAGGCAATACGTGGAAGAGAAGCTACAAAGAAAACAACCCGTCAGACAAAAAAGAAAAAAACCAAGAAAGCAAACATAAACGGGAAAATAACTTACCAGCAGTAAAATCTTGTAGAGGTCCACCCGCATAAAGAGCCAGGGAAGAAGAAGTATCCTCCGAAGGCCTACATTCGAAAAAAGAGCTCGGGCCAGTCAGAGACAAAAGCAAAAATGGTGAATCAGAAGACAAGATAAATATACTTACTTGATAACCTTCTTAAAGTTTCTAGCCACCCCTGAGAAGCCAAGATTCGGGAGAGGCACATCGAACAAATCATCCTCAACCACCTCAAAGGAGGGGATTGGGAGGGCCTCCAGGACAGAAGTAGATACAACTGTCATAGAAGGGGCACAAGGTGCCGGTTTCTGACTATAATGAAAAAGCAATTCAGTTATTTAGGAAAAGAGCAAAAAGACAAGCACAAGAAAATTTACAGCGGAAGACTTATGGTCGAGTGATCAAGGGGACCTCATCCTCAGTCTCCACCTCGCTCAAGACAACAGACCGGCCTTCTATCAAGACAACAAAAGCTGGGATCAGTAAAACAAAGCAAACCAAAAGACAGAGGCAAAAACAACACAGGAGAAAGCACAAGCTCACCTACGAGAACATTACCTGTTGAGGCAATCTGACGAATTGAACGTTGCCTCTTGGGTAAAATATGCTTAGCAGCAACCTCTGACTTCTGCTTCCTAGATGACAAGATATATTGAGCAATTCAAGGATCAGGAACATACTCAACGTAGGAGTGGTGACCTTCAAACGAGCCAGTAATCAACCTGGCAGAAGAAGAACCCGACCCGGTAGCAGCAACTACCACAGGACCGGCAACAGCATCATCATCTTCATCTCCTTCTTCAGCGGGCTCTTCAACAAAAGCCCCGCCACCACCAGCAACATCTATCTCAAGCTTAAAAGCCCAACCAAAACTCTGCAAGAGAAGAAGAAAGAAGTCAAAAACAGAATACGAATTACAAAAACCCAAAAGAACTCGGAGGAGATTACCACTTACCTCAGGAGGAGGATGAGCAGCATCATACTCTTCAACACGAGTAGGCATCACAGAGACCCCACCCAGAATACGCCCCAGGCATTCAAGAATGACCTCCTCAGGCAACTCAACATCAGGAACAAGTCGAGAAGGATCTGAGGCCCCAGTATATTCAAAGCCGTAATGCACCCTCTGCATAAGAGGTTGCACCCAGCGACACAAGAAACTGGCAACTATACAATTGTCACTTAAGCTTGCCTGTTTAAGCACTGCAACTCGAGCGAGTACAGGCTTCAGAGCAGCACGCTCAGCAGAAGAGATTTTATCTTTCCAAATAGAGAGGGGAACGAGAAGAACAGAAAGATCATGAGAAAAGGAAAGAGCAGGTTTTGAAATATAAAACCACTTCTCCGCCCAATTCTTGACAGAATCAGAAAGGGTAAGAGAAGGGAAAGAAACTCCCTGATGGGATTGGATAAGGCAGCAGCCGAGAAAAGGAGTATTATTTCCGTCTAACAAACGCACACGGAAAAAATGACAAAAAAGAAGAAGATTTGGAGGAATTCCAACGAAAACTTCGCAAAAATGCACGAAGGTAGAAAGAAAAAGAACCCCGTTAGGGGTAAGATGATGGATTTGAATCCCATAGGATCCAAGAAACTCAAGCAAGAAATTGGACAGAGGATAACAGAGCCCCGCCCGCACAAAAGGAACAAAAAGAACATATTGATTCGGAGTGGGAGAAGGGACATCATGCTCACCAAGACCAGAGAAATTAGAGAGACATTTCTCTTGAAGAAGGCCATGAGCAACAAGCAGATCCAACTCTGGCTCCGAAGTCGACGGCTTGGGGAGTTGCCTCTGCATTTTCCGCATCGCAACAAATTCGGTGTTCTCGATCACCTTGAGCGACGCCTCCTCGTCGATAGATTTGCCCTTATTCTTGCTCTTGTTCTTCGCCACCATCTCAGAAAAACAAAGACAAGATTTGGACGGAAATAGCAGGAGATCGAAGGCACAACAGAGCTAGGGTTTTGGCTGAGATTGGGGAATTTTTTACTGCAAAGGCAAATTAAGCCAACAGTAACAAAGCAGTTATCTTTATACAAGAAAAATACGCGGCCCACGAGGCCCAAAATCACGCGGATTGCCCGAAGAGGCCCTTCAAAGTTATCGTTCCACAATTACCGTGCACACAAAACGAAAAGGCAATGGTCCGTTCAGACTATAACGGATACATGACGAATTAACACATTCACAAGGAGGCAACCAGGAAAGAAGGATGCAACAAGTCAGTCATGACAAAACACCACAGTACAAACATACAAAAGAGCTCGGCCACATCAATAAACAACTCGGTCATAGAGCAGAAAGGAATATTTTTTTATTTCATCAAAGGTACATTGAGATTACAACATAATACAAGATCTGATGAATTCGACGAAGAAAGCAAAGGAAATCATTCAGCATGAGGTTGCAACCCTCGAACCAAGATTCGATATTACCAGGTAGGATAAAACAACTCGAACGCACTTTTCTCCAAAGGAAAGGCGCACATCCAAGATTGCTATAGGTGATAGAGAAGGCACCCACAAGTCATCCAAGATTGACAACGACAACCACATCAATATGGAAGAACCCGACACCATCTCTCAACACGTGCTGATCTGTATTGGACTGAACCTAAATGGCACAACAGAAGACTGAATAATGGCTGATCTACAACGGACTGTCGAAGAACAAGCTGAAACACGCGCCAATCATCACTGTAAGAAGAACAAAAAAGAAAGAGCAAGCACTGGAAGATGAGGCAACGCAACATGCATCACTCACATCACAAGTCCTACACCATTTGCCTTAATATCCCTTACAGCTAAATACCACCTCGAGACTAGCCTGCTACTAGTCTCTATCACAAGACCTACACCATTTACTAACAGAAGAAAACAGAAGAAAGAGAACAGGCCTGGGGCTCGTCGAGCTCCCAAACTATAATATCCATGACTACAAAAAGAAGAAAAAGAAACTGCACAGCAGGGTATCAGGAACAGGCCATATTTATAGCACAACTCAGATGCACATATGCCAGACTCATGGAAGAAAAAAGAACTCCAAAAGGACAACCATGTGAACCATTGCAGAGCCAGGACTTCAGTAAAAAATCAGATGTGACTAGACCATCACGAAGGAACAATACATACCCAGAACAACCACAGTACAAGATAAAGTATATCCAAGAGAATATTCCACAGCAGCAATACAACCCGTGAAGACACATTGAATTCTCCAACAACCAGAATGACAGCAGCAATAAGCAGCCGAACAAACAACTCGGAGACGTGTGAAGGATCACATACAAAACTACAGTGTCAAAGGATTACAGTTGAAAAAGAACTCGGACGGAGAAAAATTATAAATCTCATTGATCGAAGACAAATACAAATGTTACAGATGGCCAAACAGGACCAGATAAACTCAGACATAAGATAGAGACAAGATTCTTAAATATTGCAACAAGGAACCTAGTGGCAGCAGCAGCGGCAGCTCGGACGCAGAAGAACAGATAGAGCAGCATGATCATTACCAACCAAGCATAAGCCCAGGGGCTGCTCAACCTCACACACCAGCATATCTACGAATGAAGAAAGAATTGAAGAAGAATTTTCCTACTCAAGGCAGAACCACAACCAATAAAAAATGTATTTATAGCAAACCATAGGTAAACAAGGCTAAAGATCACAAGAAAGAGAGAGGAAAAGAACAAAAGAGCAAAGCAACGAAGGCGAATAGTGCCCAAAAGCAAGATTCCTGAGAAAAAGTAAAAGAAGACGCTCACTTATGGCTATACAAAACCCAACCGTGACCAGCAAAAGACAAAGACCAAAGGAGTACAAATCAAGACCCTTCTTCCGGCTTCCTTTCAATAGAAAAGAACCCAGAGAAGGCTCGGGGGCTGCAAATACCTACCACAGAAAAACATATTTTCAAATTTTTTGACCCTCCAGCTTTTTTGTATAAAAAAACAAGAGACTCGGGGGCTACACTCAATGAGTGCAATTTTTGTAAAATTGCACTCGCTGCACTCAAAGGAAAAAGAACCCGGAGGACATCAAGCAAAAGTGCACATCAACCAAAAAAAGAATCAAAGAAGACCATCTCAAAATTTCACTTCAAGAAGGACTCGGATCAAGACTACAACAACTCGGCCCTTGAAGCTCAATCATAAAATGCTCGGGGGGCTTGTCGATGGGGAACCCTACGAGCCCCCCATAGACCATACTGCAGGGAGGTAGGCCTTGGTAACAAGGCCTACAGCCCAATCGTCAAGAAGAACGCGGAGCAAAGCAACGTGCAAAACCGAAACTTCAACTCAAACTATACCAGGAAAGGCGCCTGAAGCGTAGCTTAGGACTCTGACCTTGTATCCGAATAGGACACAAACAACGCCTCTCAGCGCCTGGACTATAAAGGGCTGGTGATGGTGCCCATTGTAAAAAAAGAAGGCATACCCGATACTCAAAGCAATACAACGCAAACAGGCTAACGCCAAAACTGGACGTAAGGTTATTACTCGACCAAGTCGAGGGCCTGAACCAGTATAAATCGTGAGTCTTTTTACGCAACCGCCGAATTTCGCTATTCGCCGAAGCCCGAACAACTGTCCCGGATACCCCCGTGGCAGGCTATCAGTGGTAAAACATCGACAATCCATTAGTACTAAAAATTAGCCGACTAATACCTTATACCTGTTCATTTTTAGTAGGAGACTGTTTAGATTCACCTGCTAATTGGTAGTTGGATAGTGGGTTAAATGTGTATATGAACTATTAGCACCTATTAACAACACCAAACCTGTTAATGGAATTAATAGTTAGCAGCCCTCTAGCTAATAATTAGCATATTTATTAGCAGATCTATTTGGATCCACTATTATTAATTTTAGCTGCTAATTTTTAGTGCTCATGGTTCATAACTTACAATTTTTTTCAGCATAAATATAGGTCACAATAGCTTTTTTCTGTTATAGAATAACAGCACCTTTTTTCATAGTGGAGACCTTGCTAATGCTGAAGATGAGAAGCTCGGCAACACAACCATAGACGGTTGTAACACAGAGATTTGTCATTTGACCTCAGCTTGCTTTGCGACCTGAGCAAAATACCCACTACCCGTTACCCGAACCTGAAATATCTAGCCCCGAGCGTCGCATCTCCGCCCTCACCAGCCGCTTGAACTTTGGAGCGGCAGAGCCCCTTGAACCCCTCTCGCTGCACACCGCCACGCCGCGCTCCGCTCTCGTCCCATCCCCTCTCTTCCCCGATGGACACGCCGACGAAGCGGCGGAACCAGCCCGGCGGCGCGCACCCTACACGCCGTAAGGTCGTGGAGGATCCCTTCCACCCCGCACCCCCTACACCTGCCGCGGCGGCGGCGTCCCCGTCCCGCCTCGTCGGCGCCATCGTCGAGAAGGGCTTCGCTGCCGCCGCGCCCTCCTCCGCGCCCCGCCCCTCCGTCCTCCCCTTCCCCATCGCCCGCCACCGCTCCCACGGCCCCGTAAGCCGCCGCCGTCCTCCCAAACCCTAGGCCCCTAACCCCCTAACCTCGATTTGCTTCGTTGCTTTTTGATTGTATGCTCCCCGCTGACCAACTACTTCTTCCCGTTTCGCAGCACTGGGGTCCCGCGGCGAAGGACGCCTCCAAGAATGGGGCTGCGGACGACGACGACGAGATGGACATGGACGAGACAGACTACCATCCTGTGGCGGCTGATGCAGCTGGTCCTGTGCCAAGGAAGGAGAAGAAGGGCATGGATTTTAGCCGGTGGCGTGAGTTTGTTGGCGATGCTCCCCCCAAGCGGAGGCAGGGGAAGCCAGTGCAGGCCAAGAAACAGAGTGATCAGAGAATTGATGCTGGGGCTGTGGCTTCTAAGGTTGGTGGTGTGGCAGCTACGGGGAGAGCATTGGAGGGAGGTGCTATGCGGCTTGACAGTGGAGAATTGGAGGGAGGTGCTATGCGGCTTGACAGTGGGAATGCTAGGGAAGGACCCGGTGCTGTGCTTTCGGTTTCTGATGTGGTGTCCAAGAAGCCAATGAGTCAGGCTGAATCGAGAGATGAATTGGTGAAGGCAGGTGAGGTTAGGAATTCGACATCACAAGCAGAGAGTATGGACCTGGACGGCAGGGAGTCATCGATGGAAGCAGAGATCAGTGCAGAGAACATGGCTAGGTTGGCTGGGATGTCTGCAGGGGAGATTGCAGAGGCCCAAGCAGATATTGTAAATAAGCTGAACCCTGCATTGGTGGAGATGCTGAGGCGGCGGGGAAGGGAGAAATCTGGAGGCACGAAGGATGTGGGTAAGGACAAGGGTCTGGAAAACTCAGGACCGCAGAAGACCAAAAGGGCTACACCAGGGGATTGGTTGACTGCTGGTGAACATAGTGGGCACTCTTGGAAGGTGTGGAGTGAGAGAGTGGAGCGGATCAGGTCTTGTAGGTTCACATTAGATGGAGACATATTGGGGTTCCAATTTTCTCACGAGCAACAAGATGGTATATCACATGGTTTTGCTCATCTGAGCTACATTTGCTTCTGTTGATGACTTGATGTGGTATCCTTTAGATGACAACCTATATCTCCCACTTTCAGGCAAGAAGATGCATTCAGAAAGTGTTGCTGAGCGTGATTTCCTTAGAACTGAAGGAGATCCTGCAGCTGTTGGGTACACAATCAAGGAGGCAGTGGCACTTACCAGGAGCATGGTTTGTTTTTTATACACCCTCTGTTTCTAATATTATTTTCCATTTACTTGGAGGGTTTTTTCCTGTCGAATATGAAGGAGAGCTGCCTATCATTGCATTAAGAAGAAAACCCAGAATACAATGCGCACACAACACACGCCACACCCACACACCAGTCACTCTTAGTTAGAATCGCTTCAGTTACATCAAAAGCATGAGCCGACCTGAACACTATCAAGCCAACTACTTGGCGACTACCTCCAGATGTGATAACCCCTTAGTGCCAGCAAGGCGCCAAAGATGGGCCTCAAGGATATTTCTAATCACAAGCTAAATGCTGAGATTGGCTCCATTAAACACACAGACACAGTCATTATGATGTTTCCACATCATCCAAGCACTTTGGACAATTAGCGGGTTCAAATCTTTCTTGACTTTCTCCACTGCATCCAACCATTTACTTGGGAAAGGTTATTCCAAAAATGTCTTCTCAATAAGAAAATTAAAAGTGTGATTGTTACGATAATTTCCACGCTCTATCCTAGTGATGTGAAATAGGCTCAGGATTTCTAGCATGGAATAAAATATGTATTACTTGAGTTCTTGTGGCCTTTGTATTATGCACTATTTTATGGGGTACATATTTTACTTATATTTTTTTCAAGGATTGGTTATTTTTTTCATTTCTCGATTTGTGGATCCCAAGGAATATACGTTGTTAAGGTGAAAAAAGGCCTTTAGTTCTTAATTTGTATCATGTATATGCCATGCTTATGTCGCAGTATGACGTCTAAAGGTGTGTTAGCCTGTGTGTCCATGCATGTGTCCAGGTTCATTGTGTCTAGCAGATTTTCAGATAGTAGTCAAGGAGAATAATAGACAATCATAGGAGTTATGACTGCAGTAATTAGGAGGATATCATGGGCAGGTGTATGAGCTATATATATGAAAAAATGGTGAGAGAGAGAGGGAGGGAGGAGGGAGGAGGGAGGGAGGGATGGATGGATGGATTTGCTGTATATATGATAAAATGGTGAGAGAGAGGGAGTGATTTCCTAGTGCCTGTGATAAACATTGAAGATAGAGGGAGTGACTTCCTAGTGTGTGTTTATAATAAACACTGAGAAAGGAGGGAGTGATTTCTGTCAAGTTGTTAGGTGAGGTAATGAGTTTTTTTCACAAATTTGGTTTGTGTAGAGCATCAGCTATTGAACTGGTTATCTGTCAAGTTCAATGTTCTAGTCTATTTTATACTTCTGTGTCAACATAGGAGTGCCATGGCGAGCGTAGTAAATACTAAATAGTAACTGTCATTGCTTCAGGTTTCAAAGAATGCATTTTTTACATCATTTGTTAAAATATATTTTTTAATTTTTAAAAGTTGCAACATCAAGACATGTGATATAATTCAGCTTCCTCAAATTGTAGGTTCCGGGGCAGCGTGTGCTTGCATTTCAACTTCTTGCTTCTATTCTGAATAGGGCATTGCAGAACCTTCATAAGATTGATCTAATGGATAATGTTAAAGGAATGAATTCTAATGAAGAATTCGATGACTGGCAAGCAATTTGGTCCTATGCCCTTGGGCCTGAACCAGAGTTGGTACTCTCCCTAAGGTAAAAATACCTTTCTTAAATACCCCCTTTGTTATCAATGAAGACCCATTTTCTTGGGAGTTAGCTTCACAATTTTATCTTCTGAGGAAAAGAGTGGAGCTATTGCATGGCTTCTACTCTTTACCCCTATCTATTGCTGGCACTGGCATGCTATCTACTGAGTGTTTGTGCTATGTGACCTTGTGATCTAAACGTTATTCCTTATTTATTGGATTCAGTGCTTCCTTGTTACATGCATGGAGTAATATTATGCATTCAGATTTACGATGCGTATAAACGAAGAGAACCATAAATGGAATATTTGAATAGTTTGATCAGTAGTAAACATGTAAAAACAATCGTGGACCTCTCATATTTGTGTTGTCCCTTAGCTTTGTATTTTAAAGGTGGCATTTGTGTCGGTGTTTGCGTGTGCATCCACCTTGTTATCTGAAATACATGGTTGCATTCTTTTTGTTTGACCCAAAGCTAACTATTTGGATTTGGGACCTAGTGATGCCAGTTTCTTTTCTTTCCTATTTTCTACTTTGCACTTTCTGTTACTAACTGAAGCATTTGCAGGATGGCTTTGGATGATAACCATGATTCTGTAGTTCTGAGTTGTGCTAAAGTAGTTAATGTCATGCTGAGCTGTGAGTTCAATGAATCCTATTTTGAATTTTCAGAGGTAACTTTGTCTTTTTTGGGAGGTTCTCCTCTATTTTTTGTTGCTAGTTTGAGCCTCATTTTGTCATTGTTATACTTGCAGAAAGTAGGTAATGGAAAAGATATCTGCACAGCTCCTGTATTTCGTAGCAAACCTGACCTAGATGGAGGCTTTCTTGAAGGTGGGTTTTGGAAATACAACACAAAACCATCAAATATACTCCCACATTATGGTGACAATGATGAGGACGAAGCTGATGACAAGCATACAATTCAGGATGATGTTGTTGTGTCTGGCCAAGATGTTGCTGCTGGTTTTGTTAGGATGGGGATACTTCCACGAATCTGTTTTCTGTTGGAGGTCAGTTTTTGTCCTTTTATTCTTATTTGATTTGTTGTCGTTTCTTTGAAAATACCACCCCACCAACGTGGCACTGACAAGTAAGGATCAATTCAGGTTTATTGAATGATATCAGAGGCTGTTTGAAAGTTCGATTGATTTATCATGTCCAATGCTGCTATTGGACCACCTGGTCCTCACCAGCAAATATCATTTGCTTTGGTCACACCATGTCAATATCTGTTGCTAGTGAAAGTGTAATAAGATAATTATGATCAGCTTCTGAATTTTTAGCACTAACCTTGGAAATTGGGATTCCTTGGAACATATTGTGGTGCTAGGTGTCCTATAATTATGACTCACTATCAATTACTCACTCAAGTAGAGCTTTTGTGTTGTTGCTTGCCTCATCCTGTGGGGCTAGTATCTAGGACATTTCTATTCCTCTTAATTTATGCTTGGAGTTCCTGACATTTTTTTTAATAATTGCCATAAAATTTTAATTGTACGTGCCTATTAATTTATCATATCTTTTATCCAACATCTGCCTATAATTTTGAATGTATCCCCTAGCTTCTGTGCTGTTCCTTTGAACTCGGTCATGATATTTGTTCCACCAGGTATAGTGCATGTGCATTGCACTTGTACATTTTTAGTGAGCCCTGTATCAGCTAATGCCTAGTTGACTCTTTTTTTTTTGCTAATAATTTTGTTCTTTTATTTCAAAAAGTGATTGTAATCATTAAGGGTGTTAAACTGAACCTTTTCTTTTCCATTGATTCAGATGGACCCATCTCCTGCTTTAGAAGATTATCTTGTATCGGTTCTTGTAGCACTAGCCAGGCACTCTCCACATTCTGCTGATGCAATCTTGAATTGCCCAAGACTTATTCAAAGTGTTACTAAGCTGTTGATAAATCAAGGATCAATGGAAATTCGCTCCTCACAAATCAAAGGGGTTACTCTCTTGAAGGTAATTTTTTGGTTCTTTTGACACCCCTGTGTTATAGAGTTATCGTGATAGATAGTTGGCATCATCGATTGACATGTTGCACGCATGTTGATGGCTTGATGCTGAATAATTCCAGTAGGTGCAGATTATTATTAGACAGGTGCTTCTCTTGGTCATCCTTGCATACTTTACTGACCGGGAGTGGAGATGTGTTATAATATTCCCAGTAATGTGTGGCACTCGTCTGAATTATTAGTTGAGCTCAGATGATTTTCTTTGTATGCAAGTGCATTAATAGTTCATATCGATTGCCATATGGTATAGATGTTTCATGAATTGGTTCCTTTCTAGTTCATGATGCTCATTCCTTGTCTCCCTCAATCACACTGCCCTCCACATTTTATGTACCCACACATACTAATTTATGTGTTTTGATATTTTATAGCGTACATATTCACTTCTATGTTCCAGTAATATTATACTTTGAAAATACAGCATCTTGAAAGCTACTGCAATCGACTCATATTCTAGAAAACGTGCGCGGCTTCCCTTGTTTTTCTGCCAAACAGGACTTCTTTTCAGCATCTAAAGCCACATATTCTGTTTTGATCAGGTTTTGTCCAAATACAACAGGCAAACTTGCTTGAATTTTGTGAACCATGGAGTTTTTCAGCAGGCATTGTGGCACTGGTACAGAAAAGCTGGTACTATTGAGGACTGGGTAAGATCTGGAAAGGAAAAATGCAAGCTTAGTTCAGCAATGATGGTTGAGCAGCTGCGGTTTTGGAGAACCTGCATCTCTTATGGGTTTTGTATAGCTCATTTTGCTGATTTCTTTCCTGTTTTGTGTCTGTGGCTCAGTCCTCCTGAGTTTGAGAAACTAAGTGAACACAATGTTCTTGTTGAGTTTAGTTCTGTTGCTAGAGAGTCATATCTTGTCTTAGCAGCTCTGGCACAAAGGTTACCGCTCCTTCATTCAGTGGAGCAGCTTTCCAATCAAGATCTGGGAGTTTCTGCCAGTTATATTGAGACATGTTCTTGGAGCCATGTTGTCCCGATGGTAGACTTAGCGTTATCTTGGTTACATCTTAATGATATTCCCTATGTAAGTTCACTAATCAGCGGGCAGAATAGGAATACAGAGCACATGGTAGAGGCAAGCTATTTGATTTTGGTGATTGCTTCTGTGCTAGGCATGCTTAATTCAATTTTGGAAAGAATATCACCAGATGTCACTCCTGAGGATAAAAGTTACAGCTTGCCCTGGATACCGGATTTTGTCCCCAAAATTGGCCTGGGCATAATTAGTAATGGATTTTTCAGCTGCTCGGACACTGTTGCTGTTAGAAATGCAGAGCATCAGTCTTTTTGTTGCGCGTCTTTGGTGCAGGGACTATGTTATATGAGATGCCATGGTAATGTTGATGTATCATTGTCTTCCATAAGCTGCCTTCAAAGATTAGTGCAGCTATCTTGGTCTGTTGACAGAGTGATCCAGGGAGCCAAAAAAAGTTGTTCCGAGTGTTTCAATGAGTCTGGAACAGGTGTAGCTGGCAAGCTACTAGGAGAAGGTATCTCCAGTTTATGGCATAATGATTTGCTACACTTGCTGACTTCGCTATTGCCAATGATTTCATCACAATGGTCCATATCACAGAACATAGAGATGTTTGGTAGGGGAGGGCCAGCTCCTGGTGTTGGGTTTGGCTGGGGGGCATGTGGTGGAGGGTTTTGGTCTCTTAAATGCCTACTTGCACAATTGGATTCGCAGTTGGTTGTAGAATTGATCAAATGTTTCTCTTCAGTTCAAGGAAGTCCTGTCATCCTCGATGAAGGTGTGAAGTCAGATAATGTGACTAACACAGTTGTGACAGCTTCAAATTGGATCAGTTCTTCCCTAGGGTTGTCTTTGATTGCCGGACCTGGACAAATCTATATGTTGGAGAAAGCTTTTGATATGATTTTTGAACCTTCTATTCTGAAGTATCTCAAATCATCTATACACAAATTTGCCTCTGACATGGAATTACTGAAACCTTTTGAATGGGACATAAATGAAGATGAATATCTGCTCTTCAGCAGTGTTCTCAATTCACATTTCAGATCCAGATGGTTAGCCGTCAAGAAGAAGCATTCAGATAAATACGCAGGAAATAATAGCAGCACTAAGATTTCAAAAACACCAGAGACATTGGAGACAATTCAGGAAGAAACAGAATTGACAGAAGCTGTAAATCAACCTTGCAACACATTAGTGGTAGAGTGGGCGCATCAGAGACTGCCTCTTTCTGTCCAATGGATTCTAAGCGCAGTTTGCTGCATTGATGATCCAAAAGGCACGCTCTCAACATCAGCCAACTATATTCTTGATGTCTCAAGGGCTGGTCTTATCTTCCTTTTAGGTCTGGAGGCCATTTCAGCTACCCTGTGCCTCCATGCTCCTTTGATCTGGAAAATTCATGCACTTTCGGTCTCTATCCGCTCTAGCATGCGTTTGCTACAAGAAGACAGAAGTAGGGATATTTTCTGTACTTTACAGGAATTGTATGGCCAGCATCTGAACAGGTTATGCCAGAAATTCTGTAAATCTAACTCTGTTGAGGAAGTTAAGGGTGTTGCAGTGGCCACTTCAGAGGAAGCAATGGAGATGATCAGTAGCCTCGAAGTTCTCAGGTTCCAGGAGAAAATTCATGGAAGCTACACTACTTTTGTTGAGAGCCTAGTTGATCAATTTGCAGCTGTCTCATATGGAGATTTTGTTTTTGGTCGGCAAGTGGCCATTTATCTGCATAGAAAGGTTGAGCCAGCAGTACGGCTTGCAGCATGGAATGCACTGTCTAATGCGTATGTGCTTGACCTGTTACCCCCGCTAGACAAATGCATTGGCAACGCCCAAGGATACTTGGAGCCTCTTGAGGTACATTTTCTTTAATTTATTTTGCATTTCTGTTCCAGAGAACCTTTTTCATGGAGTAAGTAACTATGTGAATGATTTATTTTGGAACTTGACCTTTGTACTCTGTTTGTCTTTGTCTATTGCACAGCCTACAATATGCAGTAGACAGTGCAAGATTTATACTATTTTGCTGACATTTATTTTGGTTTTTATATGTATGATTTCCATACCATCACTTAGTATGATTAACTTCTGTAGTTGGCTGCCTCTCCATGTTCAAAGAACATAGTCTCACTGTTTCAGTTTTTTACAATACTTCTGCAGGATGATGAAAAAATTTTGGAATCTTATGCTAAATCATGGACGTCTGGTGCCCTTGACAAAGCTTTACAGCGTGATTCCATGGCCTTCGCATTGGCAAAGCATCACCTTTCAGGCTTTGTCTTCCAGTCCAGCGATTCTGGCAAAACGCTGCGAAACAAGCTGGTCAAATCGCTTATCCGGTGCTATGCACAAAAGCGGCATCATGAGGTAATTGCTCGCTCATGTTTCTTTGAGTGCTTGGGACTCTGCAATTCCTTCCACGTATAAGCTTGACCTGTCCTGAGTATCTGTTGAATTCTGTACCACAGGCTATGCTGAAGAGCTTCGTTCTGCAAGGCATCACACAGGATTCCAATAGCAGTGGCAATGAGCTTGGATGGCGATTCGAAATCTTGAAGGATGCCTGTGAGATGAACTCCTCCCTCTTAGGTGAAGTCCAGAGACTGAAGGCATGTCTTGGCCAATGAAGGCCAGAAAGTTATGAAGGCCAGAAAGTTAAGTGTGTCATTAACTAGGCAGCGTTGGTTAGGAAAACTATACGGCAAAGCGACCCAAAATATGCAACTATGAGCAAGCTCACGATTGGCTAGTGATTACTTTCGATTTTGATGAGGGGGACGCCGAGCAGGCAGCAACCCTGAGTCTAACCCGCTATGTTAGGCTTCCTTGACTCCCCTACCCCCTCTCATACAGTATCGTGGTTTGACATCTTGAAAGATGCTCGTTAGTCGAGAGATGGCACTATTCCCTCAGGTCAAGTCAGAACGAAGGCATCGCGTATTCACGCATAGTCAATAGAAGCCAGAAGATGGGGACGTCATGAACTTGATAGGTGATCAGTAGTTCTACTTGTTGCTTTGGAGATAGGTTTCAGTTCCAAGACGTCTAACGGACACGGAGAGCACAATTGGCAGCAGTGCACAAACTGCAATTGTCGCTGATCCACTAGCCGTGCCATCGATCGACGACCGATGGCTTTGACGCTTGTATACTGTTATTATTAGTGGAGGACTCCCACTAAGGATGGCAACGGGGATATGCCCGTCGGGTATCGCCGGAACGTTCTTTTCCCCGCTACGGAGAATTCATCCTGTCCCCATCCCCATTAACTGTCTCGGGTATAGATTCTTGCACATCCCCATACCCGTCGGGTATCGGTCGGGTAACAGATACCCGACGGGTACTGCATATCCGATAAACAAGGACACTTGGGGTCGCAGCTTTGCAATCGGAGACGTTTCTTCTTCACCCGGGTATAAGTGTCGGAGTCTCGGAGATGCCGAGGAGAAGGAGCGAGGTTGCGAGGAGGACGAGCAAAGGTGGCAGAGAGACCGAACTGAGGAAGCGTGGGGCACGAGCGCTTGTGAGACAGGCGTGCTTGTGCTGCTGGTGGAGATGGTGAGGAAAAATTGAACGAGGGTTCCTAGAACACACAAACTATATATATGACTGTTCAGATTTGGACCAAAATACCTATGTTGAGTTTCTTTGGGCCTAATACTCGCATGACAGCTCAAATAGTCGGGTTCCCCAACGGGTAACGGGGACGGGTAAACAGGGAATGTTTCCGTACCCGCTATACCCGTCGGGTATGGATTCTTTCCCATTTAGATGCCCGCGGGTAAAGATATGATCCTATCCCCGTCCCCTAATGGATCAAATACCCGTCGGGTATCGGGTATCGGGGGGCCGTTGCCATCTTTAACTCCCACTTTCCAAGCAGAAAAGAAAAGGCCATGGCATGCTCATATACTACGGGCTGGCTCGTTGCTGAAATAGCCAAATAGGGAGTTGATGCTGCTGCTGCTTATCGCCTCCGCCGCCGGCTGCAGCTTCTTCCTCGTCGCCCGTGCAAGTGCACCGCACCACCGACCCAACCAGACAAACAACAGCCTCGCTGCATACCGAGCTAGAGGGACGCGCTGCTGGCGTTCAAGCGATCCATCACAGGCGATCCCGCAGGCCGGCTGGCGTCGTGGCGGGAACAAGACCATGACTGCTGCCGCTGGGGAGGGGTCCGGTGCAGCAACGTCACCGGCCATGTGGTCGGGCTCTATCTCGGAGCCCCGACTGCCCCCTGCGATTTGGGCGATTCTGGCATCCTTGGTACTGGCTCGGCCTCCTACGATGACCCAATATTCCAGTGCTCGGGTGGAGCATTTCTTGAAGGCCAGGTACCACTGTTCTCTCTGCGACACCTGGAGCATCTCGATCTCCTCTCAGCTCGGTAATCTTTCCAACCTTCAGTATCTCAACCTCTCCAACACTGGCATGCACTCCTCGGATGTATCATGGATAGCACATCTGCCGCGGTTACGGTACCTTGACTTGGGGTCCCTAAACCTCAGCACAGCATATCACTGGGCTCATGCCGTGAACATGCTCCCTTCACTCAGGGTCCTTGGCCTTTCTCGGAGCCAGCTTTGCAAGTGCAAACCAGTCGCTCCCGCACCTTAACCTCACCAAACTTGAGAGGCTCCATCTCTCTCTCAACTTGTTTAATCATACGGTGGCATCTTGTTGGTTTTGGGGTTTGACGACAAGCCTCAAGTACCTGAGCGTTAGTGCTATTTTATCCGGTCGAATCCCTGATGCTCTAGCAGCCATGACATCCCTCCAAGTCCTAGATTTTTCAGGGTTTATAAATTCCGTCACGGTGCCGCCGTATTTGCTGAGAAACCTGTGCAGTTTAGAAATCCTGAACCTAGAGCTATCCCTTGCGTCTGGGAACATGACAGAGTTCCTTGAGAGCTTGCAGTAGAATTGTTCATCACACAAGAAAATACAGCAACTCAACCTGGCAGGTAACTTTATCAACGGAACCCTACCAACTGGGATGAGCCGATTTATCAACTTAGTCACCCACTCACCCTCCAACAGTCTCTCTGGCACGTTCCCATCTTTTCTGCAAGGCTGCACACAGCTGGGGCTCCTAGATCTATCAGGGAATAACTTCACTGGGAAATTGCCTATCTGGATTGGGGACTTGATGGAATTGCGATATCTAAGGCTAAGCAATAATCTGTTCTATGGGAACATTCCATTCAGCATTACCAACCTTGGAAAACTTTACAATTTGAATCTCGCAGGCAATGGTTTATCAGGAGCTATCCCTTGTCATTTGTCAAATTTGACTGCGATGGCAGGAAATGGTGAGAACGATGACTCTGGCGATCAAGATTGGTACTTTGATGGATCCCTAAGTTTGTTACCTGTGACCACAAAGGGCCAAGAACTTTATTATTATTTTGCACTTTCCAGCATGGTGAGCATTGACCTGTCATCGAATTACTTAACTGGTGGAATTCCAGAGGAAATAACTTAAACTTTTAAAGAATCTAAATTTGTCAAGGAATTGAATGGGAGAATTCCACATGAGATTGGGTTCATGCAATCGTTGGAATCGCTGGAGGCTGGACCTCTCAAGTAACAGGTTCTCGGGAGAGATACCGCCTAGCCTGTCGAACATATCATATCTGAGCTACTTGAACCTGTCACACAACAATCTATCGGGAAGAATACCCTCAGGATCACAACATGACAGCCTCTACCTACAACATCCAGATATGTAATAGTGGCAACAATGGTCTTTGCGGGCCTCCTTCAAAAAAAAAAGAAATTGCTCGAGGAGTACTGTGAAAGGTCACGGCTATGGCAGTCACAACAGAACCGCACATATACCAGAGCCAGTGTTCTTCTACCTTGGGCTCGGGTCAGGATCTATTGTTGGTCTCTGGGTGGTGTTTTGCATCCTGCTTTTCAAGAAAACATGGAGGATTGCATATTTCCTCTATTTTGACAAGGTATATGACACAATATCTGTGTTCATAGTTGTTACTTGGGCAGTCATCTTCGCCCGAAAGACAACCGCACAGTAAGCTAATCAATCGATCAGAAAGCTTGGCTAGAAGGATGTGTGCGAATCAGGCCATGTATTACAAAGCAGTTGGCTTCTTTGTTACTCTATTTTTGTTTTGTGTTACTATTACATTGGCCACGTTTGATTAGCTGTGCTAGCAGTATGCTGTTCATTTAGAAGTTAAATATTACGTTTTCTTTTACTTTGTCTACACTGCCTGTCTGTACTATATACAGGGGTGAAAACGGTACGGATATTTTCCGACCGTATTCAAGACCGAATCCGTTTAGAGGGGTTCAGATCTGTCCGTATCTGAGTCCGGATATTTAACATCCGACACCGTATCCGTATCCGAATACTCAAATCACATATTTATGATGTCGATATCTAATCGTATCCTATCCGGCATGGTTGACACTATCCGTATTCGAATCCGAATCCGGACAGAAATATAAAAACAAATGTGATTTCAGTGATATCCGTTCGTATCCGATCCGTTTTCATCCCTAACTATATATATATATATATATATATATATATATATATATATATATATATATATATATATATATATATATATATATATATATATATATATATATATATATATATATATATATATATATATATATATATATGCAGAGAGGCCAAGGAACGGCACTATCAATTTGTTCTGAAGCTAACTGTTGCTTAACGCTTGTAATGAAAGCATGCAATTTCACTCTCCTGTTTTTTTCCCCTGTCAACTGTCATGGAAGGCAAGGAATATGAATGTTGACAGTCATAATCAAAGGTCTCACAGCAAGAACAACAACAGACAGACAAACCCAACGTAGCAGTAATGTTCACCCACCTCTATCCAACCGTGGTAATTCTCGTGGGATATCATATCAAAGCGCGAGGTGTGAACTGATTAATTAATAAAGCATTAAGCTTTGAATCAGAAATAATCCGAACTAGACGCCCTGGCGGCACCTCCACGGCGCAGGACCAAATTAAGCAGAAGCCAGTGGCCGCGTGTGTCGTGCCGGACCGCCGGTGGTGGATCCACGCTGGGGTCGTGCCTGCGTAGGGATGCCGTAAGGTCGGGTGCCAAGACAAGCGAGGCCGTTGTCGTGTGTCAGTGTCACGCTCTGACTATGGCCTCTCTGTTGACCATTGTTTATTGTTCCCTGGAATATGCTCTCGGCAAAACCGTGTAGGCCCCTCTGGTCGTCTCCGGCAACCGGTTGACGAGGCATTGACTAGTAATAGCTAGCGTGACCTTCTCGTAGACTTCTTTGAATGAAATAGGGCCCCACTCGTGCTCATATGCTGCTGGGATCGTACGCTTCCTTCACCTGTTCGCTTAATCGTCTTATCAGACCAATCAGCTTATAAGTCACGACCATGATAGCCGACGTTGTTTCTAGTCAGGCACGCAGGAAAGGAATAGAGCAGCTACCTACCTTACCTCACTCCTGTTCTGGAGTCCTGTTGGCTAGCATCTGGGTTGATTAAAACCCACTTGACTTCTCTTCAACCATAGAATTTAGAGCATTGGTGGCTCCTTCGCGTGTTGACATATGTCGTTCTCTATTTTTCAAAAAAAAAACCCTTATGATTCTTAGAATCAACCCGCAGTCCAACCCCTTCCCACCCCGCAACTCTAGCCTGACCTCTTGATCCCTCTCCTTTCTCTCCTCTCCCCGTCGCCGCCGCCGTGTTTATCTCCTCTCCCCGCCGCCGCCGCCTCCTCCGCACCTCCACCCCTCCTGCGCAACCTCCACACAACCGTCGCTCGAGATGGAAGCCGCATGGTCTTTGTGGCATGGGGGCGCACAAGATCAGCAGGCGCCTAATCGGGGAAGAGGAGGTAGCGCTGGACCCTCCCTACCCTCTCCTCCCCTCGCCACCTCCATGCCGGCATGAGCGCCGTTGTTGCTCCTCGATTCGTGAGAGAGGGATCTCCGCCTTCCTCATCGCGTCCTTGGACCCGACAACACACTACGGTCTTGCCCGCCTCTTCTAAAGCCGTCGTTTTATTCCATTACAATCCCAGCAATATAGTGCACAAGCAGCGAATCTTTATTCACGAGTGGTGCCGGTAAACTTCCGTTCCCCATTCCTACTGCTTAGATCCGCTCCCGTTGCGTGCTTTGTTCTTCGCTGTTGCTCTGGAAAAAAAATATGGCCTCGGGTGCTCTCGTGCTGAGCAACAGCCCAGAGGCGACAAAGTGAATCAGCCGAGTGAAAAGATCCTAATGGCTAAAGGGGGGTGAATAGCCTATTAAAAAATTTTACAACAACACTTAGCAAACCGGTTAGATAAATATGAGACGAAGCGAGTGTTGCGCTAGCATACTAAAAATATAAGCCACCTACCACAATTCTAGTTTATATAGTCTCTATCCACACAATGGCTATGTCACTACACTAAGTTAGTGTGCTCTCAAAGGCTAACTAAAGAGCCACACTAACCAAACTAACAAGCTCTCACGACTAGCTACACTAAAGAGCTTGACAACTAGTTTGCGATAATGTAAAGAGAGAGTGAGCAAGATGGTTATACCGCCGAGACGAGGAATGAACCAATCAATCACAAGAATGAATACCAATGAAGATCAATCGCCTCGGAATCAAATGATGACACAATGATTTTGTACTGAGGTTCACTTGCTTGCCGACAAGCTAGTCCTCGTTGTGGTGATTCACTCACTTAGATGTTTACGTGCTAATTTGCATCACATGCCAAACACTCAATAGGGTGCCGCACAACCAACACAAGATGAGGATCACACAAGCCACGAGCAATTTACTAGAGTACCTTTTTGGCTCTCCACCGGGGAAAGGTCAAGAACCCCTCACAATCACCACGATCAGAGCCGGAGACAATCACCAACCTCCATTCGACGATCCTCGCTACTCCAAGCCGTCTAGATGGCGGCAACCACCAAGAGTAACAAGCGAATCCCGCAGCGAAACACGAACACCAAGTGCCTCTAGATGCAAACACTCAAGCAATGCACTTGGATTCACTCCTAATCTCACAAAGATGATGAATCAATGATGAAGATGAGTGGGAGGGTTTGGCTAAGCCCACAAGGTTGCTATGTCAATGCAAATGGCCAAGAGAGTGAGCTAGAGTCTGTCATGGGGCTTAAATAGAGAGCCCCCATGAATAGAGCCGTTGGCTCTCTGTTTCCTGAAAAAACGGGGTGACCGGACGCGCCGGTCGTATTGACCGGACGTAGGATCCCAGCGTCCGGTCCTTAGATCTTCGCCACGTGTCCCCTGCTTCAAATGCTGATCGTCTGATCTCAACGATCATCAGTGCATTTAAGTTATGACCGGACGCACTACAATATAGGACCAGACATAGGACTCCAGCGTCCGGTCACTTCCAGTAAGGGTCCAGAAATAGAAATTCGCGATCGGACGCTTCCGGTCACACCCGACTGGACTGGCCCAGCGTCTAGTCACTCACCATCTTTTCTGTGCACCGCCACATCAGCAGGACCGGACGTTGAACAGTGTTCAGCCAGAGTTCGGTCAAGAGACCGAGGGCGGCCTTCACTGCGCGCCACTGACCGGACGCTGGGTGACCAGCGTCCGGTCACTGTATCTCAGTGACTATCACTTCCTTCATTTCACCAACTTCTCCAGCCTTGCTCAAATGTGCCAACCACCAAGTGTATCACCTTGTGCACATGTATTAGCATATTTTCACAAATGTTTTCAAGGGTGTTAGCACTCCACTAGATCCTAAATGCATATGCAATGAGTTATAGCATCTAGTGGCACTTTGATAATCGCATTTTGATACGAGTTTCACCCCCTCTTAATAGTACGGCTATCAATCCTAAATGTGATCACACTCTCTAAGTGTCTTGATCACTAAACCGAAAAGCTCATATCAATTTCACATTTGCCTTGAGCCTTTTGTTTTTCGTTCTTCTTTTCCAAGTCCAAGCATTTGATCATCATCATGTCATCATCATCATCATGTCATGATCTTCATTTGCTTTATCACTTGGAGTAGTGCTACCTATCTCATAATCACTTTGATAAACTAGGTTAGCACTTAGGGCTTCATCAATTCACCAAAACTAAACTAGAGCTTTCACCAAGCAACTTATTCTTTTCCCTTCTCCATCACTCAGGCTCTCTTGAGCATATTGTATACCAACTTTCTAATTTACCTAACTCAAAATTATTTGTTTGTTCAAGATTTTTTATTTAGTTAGCATTCATTGCAGAGTTTGATGATGGCAGGGACAACTGTACTAAAGTGTCTAGGTGGGCATAATCACCATGGCAGGAAGCCATAACCAATACCATGGCTTCTGCAAGCTTTATCACAAGCCAGCAAGGTCTCATTCTTTTTCTTTTACCGATTTTCTATGCTTTCCCACCCTACTTGGTTCAAATAGATTTTTCAAATGTTCAATATCTTGCTTGATGAAAAAAGATAAACTATAAACGGATCTCGACATATCTATTTGCATTACTAAATAATTACTACATTGGTTGATACATATTTTCAGTTAAGTACTATGCATCTTAACTATCAATTGTTTCAACCAAATTTCATCCCTAAGTTATGTTCTCAACAATTATAAAATAGTTTTTAGCACATTCAATCCTTTGTTTTCTTCTACGAAGAGCTTACTAAGGGTTCTATATAGATTGTTGACCAGGCTGCATTTGTTTGAACGTAGGTGGTCATCGCTTCTCATCCATCCATCTTGACCTTTTTAGATTCAAATTGATTAACTTGTCCTAAAAAAAGGTTCCCTTAGCTATTTGTAAAATCTGAATGTGAGCCGAATGTTGATGTTGTATATAATTAATGTTTACCAGTTTGGTCGATACAAAGAGTAAAACACATATTAGTGTTCAAGTTGACGTTAGTTGCGGTAGTTTTGCAGCTTTGAAACGACATGGATCCATAGAACACCAACTGGGCAAAACAGGATATGGGGTGCGGTTAGTATTGAAGGCAGAGCTCAAGTGATGGAGTCATCATGGGTTGTCAGGTATGTGAAACTCCCTTTCATAGTATATGATATTATTTTGTGCAGAACTTACATATATTTCTAATTAATACAATGTCAGATTGAAACACAACTGTGAACTGTAGGTATCTGCCTATCTGAAAGTAATTGAGCTACTTGTTCGGCACATTATTTCCGCTTGAAGACATGTAACATCATGGGGTTTAAGTATGGTGTTGTTCTTGTGGATCTATGTTTTTTTATGGGTTTTGCGATGTGGTATTGTTAAGCCATTGAGCTTTCATAATTTGTTGGTTGAAGCACGAAACAATGCTCCATCTGACATACTAACCTTTAGGTTTGAATTATAATTAGGCATTTCCTAATTTCTTCCCTCGATCCCTGCTGCTATATTCTTAGGTTTCTAGCTGTTAGAAAATAGGCATGGGGGAAACTAACAAACTAGGTGCACTCTCACACTTACCTGCTTTGTCCACTTCCTAATTTCTTCCCTCGATCTAAGCATCTCTTCTATACTTCTCCATTGCTCCTTCCTAGCTGTATTGGCTTTGCACATCTATTCTGGTGGTTGACATATATGGCACTATGGTAAGGGTGTAGGGGACCATGACGCCTAAGAGGGGGGGGGGGGGGGTGAATTAGGCAACTTAAAATTCTAACTCTAAGAACCATGGCCTCTTTTTCTACCCTTAGCAAAACCTCTGCAAAAGATAAACTATCTTAGTGTGCAACTACAGTTTTGCTAGTGTGTTGCTATCTCTACCACAAAAGAAGTAATACATTCAATTTAAATACGGAAGCTAAAGAGCAAGGTAGAGATATGCACACTCCCGTCGATGACTCCGGTATTTTTATCGAGGTATCGAGAAGCGCGCAAGCTTCCCCTTAGTCCTCGTTGGAGCCCCTCGCAAGGGCCAAGCTCCTGGTCGGGTAACTCCGTGGGTAGACTCAGGCCTTCCCCACGCACAAGTGGGTCTCCGACGTGCCTTTTGGCAAGCCTCTTCCGGATGCTCCCCGCCGTCTTCACTATCCAGCTTCCGACCGAAATGTCGCGGGCCTTGTTCCCTCCGGTACACGGTGGCAGCCACACCACAAACGCGGTTGGTGTGATCTCGCAAGACTACAAGCCCCTCTGATGTACAACAATGGTGCGCGCAAGCACCAAGTGGTAAGAGGTATGCAAACCTCACTAAACACTAGGCCTAAACCTAGAGTAAGCGCATAAGCGGTGGTCTAATCAACCTAAGCACTTCGCAAAGCACCTACGCTAATCACCTAATGGATCACTAAGCACTATGCATGTGGAGATCACTAAAATGGTATATCAACACCCTTGATATGTTTCCTCAGCTCCACACTACTCAAATGGCTGGTTGAAGGGTATATTTATAAGCCCCACTGAGAAAGTAGCCGTTGGGGACGAAATCCCTCTTTTCTGCTACTGACCGGACTCTGACCAGCGTCCGGTCAGCACTGACCGGACGCCTATGATCACGAAAACTGCTCTCTAAAACCTTACTGATATTGACCGAACTCTGGCACCCAGCGTCCGGTCACTTTGCTGCTCAGCGTCCGGTCCAGCGTCCGGTCGCTGCAGCTGACGCCTGCTGTTGCCGAGCCTCTTGATCGAAGCGCCCAGTCACTTTCCACTAGCATCCGGTCCAGCGTCCGGTCTAACGTCCGGTCACCTCTGTGAGCTCGTTTCTTCATGATCTTATGTACGGTTTGGTTCCTATCTTCGTGCTTGGACTTTGTTTGATATCTTGGGTCTTCTCTTGTGCTCCTAGGGTCTTGCTTATGGTGTTGATCATCGGATCATCATGTCACATTCGTCCAAGTCACGTCTTGCACCCTATTGAAGTACAAAATAATCACTTGCAAATTCATTAGTCCAATTTGGTTGTGTTGGTCATCAAACACCAAAATTCAAAGTAAATGGGCCTAGGGTCCATTTTCCTTACAATCTCCCCCTTTTTGGTGATTGATGACAACACGACCAAAATAAGCAAATAATAAAAAATTGGAATTTTAAAAACTCTCTACTTGCTAGGATGCAATGCAAGGGGCAAGGTTATATGATGCTAAAAGATACTACTTGTTAAACTAAATGAATACCACATGAAAACTTATCTTGCCCTTGCAAATGTCCCCATGTAACATTATAGATTTAAACCTTGCTTCCTACAAAATTTTCAAATTACATAGATTAATCCATAATCCACTATCCTCCCTTTCTTGGACCATTACCACTTGTAGACCATTACCACTTGTAAATTATTAGCTTTTGGTTCTACAAGATAATGCTTGCTTTTGGTCCTCTAAATTCTCCCCCTTTGGAATCAAACACCAAAAAGGAAGACATTAGTAGCACAAGGGAGGGTCAAACTTTGTGATCCTTTGTATGTAGAGTGGAATATGTCACAAAATTTGACTCTCACATTATATAGACTAAGCTCCCCCTAAATATATGCATACATATGGTAGGAGGCAAAGCATATGCATAATTGACAAAATATTGCTCAAGGGAATTTAATCTATATAATGCATGGAGAAAGCATATAAATATCAAAATGATACCGGTTTAGAAATACCATATGTGGAAATCAATTTGATTTCTACCACTTACAATAGGTGGTGGATATTTGAAGTATGATTCTTAACTCTGGGGACTCTATTTTCCTTGCAATGAGACTACTACACATATGATAAGCTTGAAAAGGTGTTAGTCTCAAAGCATCCAACTTGTAGAGTAACCTCCCCCTAGATTTGTGCACACAAGTATGAAATACTTATAGGAAACATGCACATTGATTTTAGAATAAAAAATACCACTTGAAAGATGACATCACATGAATGTGAGAGTCATTTTCAAAGGCGATATTCGGGAGAAATTATCTACAATTTGGACTTTGACACATATTAGATGAACAATTGTAAGACAAGCTATGTGCGGTGCTCCTAAACAATTTTAAACCATGTAGGTTTGCTCCAAGGGTTAAGAATGAAACCGAGCAAGCCTACCATAAGATATATCTAGTGTATGCATGACAAAAGATATAAGCATGCAAATGCAAACATAGGCATGAAAAGTAACTAGATGCTTAACGATACCAATTTGTAAGAAATACCACTTGTAGGAAATTAAATCTAGTTACCTAACATGGGAAGGGGAATTTGGGTACATAGTATTCACTAACCCACTTGGCAATGATTTTGTTCATCATGATGCACCCCATGAAATACACCCATACTTTGCCAAGTCTCTAAATTCCCCGAAGTCCATTGGACTTCTCACTTCCCTTTCGGGATCCAAACCTTCTTGGTGCTCTTCATATTAGAAATGATCTCCTTTGGCACCCAAAAGCATTTGACCCCATTGTTGGCTTGCTTGTTCACCTTAATGGCCACCACCTTGTCATTTTTCTTCTTCGTCAAGAGATAAGGTGTGGAGGCCTTTTTGTTCACCTTGTTGGTGTAGGTGTTTGAGAGCTTGCTTGTTTGCTTCTTCTCTTTCTTCTTTGCTCCTCTCCTATTCTTCACCTTGCACTCATAGGACTTGTGATCTTCCTTGTGGCACACATAGCAAACCACGGTTTGTCCTTCATCAAGCTTCACTCTCTTGACATTGCTATCTTGATGAAGTTGGGCTTGCTTCGCCTTACCTTTCACTTGAGTCAAGTCCTTGGTGAGGCGAGCTACTTCTTGCTTGAGTTGCTCATTTTCCTTTGCAACCTCTTGTGTGCATGTATCTACAACAACTTTCTCAATACAAACTTGGTTGCACAAAGACGAGTCTAAACATAAATCATTATAAGAAGTAGAGGCATCCTTTTTAGGCATATTAAAGATGAAACTTTTCTTTTTAGATGCCTTAGTGGGGGTTGTACCGACAGCTTCAAGATTAGCAACTTTAATAGTTAGATCATCACAATATTTGCACATGGTTTCCATTTTAGCAAGCAAACTTTTATAAGCATCTTATGATCTAACTAACTTTTCTTTTAATTTTTTATTTTTCTTTACAAGTTGCTCATCATTGATTGTGCATGCATTTATTGTTGCACTAGCCTCACGTTGCTCAATTTTAGTAGATAGTTCAACATTGAGATTAGCAAAGTTCTCATATTTTTCAAGCAAAGTTTTGTATGCTTCTTGTGAACTATCTAGCTTTTCTTTTAATTTTTGAGCTTCTTTTGTTGACTAGTGCAAACTTTAGCATAATTAAGATTTGTTGCACAATTTCATCATAAGAAGGCATTTCATCATCACTATCACTCTCACTAGAGGATGAGCTTTCGTTACATCATGCCATAAGGCACACACGAGAAGAGCTTGATGATGAGTGCTTGAGTCCTCGCCTCTTGTGATGGTGTTCTTCTTCACTTAAAGAATCATCCCATGACCTTATTGATGTGAGGGCTTGGTTCTTGCACGCCTTCTTCTTTGTCTTGGGTATGGGCTTGTTTGGATAAACTTCCATAAAGTGCCCCAACTCGCCGCATCCATAGCATCCTCTCTTTCTTTGCTTATTTCTTTGATTGGTGAAAATGAGATCTTAAATTTAGATGGGCACACCCTTGACAATGAGCCTTTGGATTATCTTCTCCACTTTGTTGATTAGTTTGATTGATTCTTCATCAAGGTCGGAGGTGGAGGAGGAAGATTGATCATCTTCACTTGAATCTTCATCATCATCATCACCGTCATCCTCATCTTCTTCTTCATCTTCACTTGAGGAGCTTGAGCTTGAGCTTGTCACAACTTGCTTGCCCTCCATCTTCTTTTTCTCGCTACATACGAGAGCTTTGCCTTTGCTTGATGAAGAGGCTTCTTCTTGACCCATCTTACGTGATATTTCAAATGCCACTATCTTGCCAATGACTATGCCCGGGGTCATGGTGCTCAAGTCATCTATGTTATGAAGGATGGTGATGATGCTTGCATATTTCCTTTGTGGTAGCACAGAGATGATCTTCCTCACGATGTCCGCATCATCTAGCTGTGTTAATCCTATTGAATGGAGCTCATTGATAATTAGATTCAAACCAGAATACATATGACGAACAAGCTCATCATCATTCATTATAAAGGAATCAAAATTTTATTTAGCTAGACAATGTTTTTGCTCACATACATTAGATGTGCCGTCATGGAGCTCTTGAAGTTTTAACCAAATTTCATGTGCCGTATTTAAAGTGAACACTTGGTTAAACACATCCATGCTAAATGATTCAAACAAGTAATTCTTAGCTCTTGCATTGAAATGCATTTCCTTTTCTTCACTCTTTGTGGGTTTACCGAGATTCTTAATGGGTTTCATCCCGTCATAAGTGACTCTCCAAACACCCAAATCAACTGCCTCAAGGTGGCAAGCCATTCTAGCTTTATAATAGGGGAAGTTAGTGCCGTCAAAGTACGAAGGCCTAGAGGTATCCATCCCAACCACTCTAAATAGCGTCGGCTCAACGACAGTTAAGCCAAAGATCCAAATTGAGCCAACCGGCTCTGATACCACTTGTAGGGGACCGTGACGCCTAAGAGGGGGGTGAATTAGATAACTTAAAATTCTAACTTTAAGAACTATGGCCTCTTTTTCTACCCTTAGCAAAACCTATGCAAAAGATAAACTATCTTAGTGTGCAACTACGGTTTTGCTAGTGTGTTGCTATCTCTACCGTAAAAGTAATAATACATTCAATGTAAATGCGGAAGCTAAAGAGCAAGGTAGAGATATGCAAACTCCCGTCGACGACTCCGGTATTTTTACCGAGGTATCGAGAAGCGCGCAAGCTTCCCCTTAGTCCTTATTAGAGCCCCTCGCAAGGGCCAAGCTCCTGGTCGGGTAACTCCGTGGATAGCCTCGGGCCTTCCCCACGCGCAAGTGGGTCTCCGACGTGCCTTCCGGCAAGCCTCTCCCGGATGCTCCCCGCCGTCTTCACTTTTAAGCTTCCGGCCAAAACGCCACGAGCCTTGTTCCCTCTGGTACACGATGGCGGCCACACCACAAACGCGGTTGGTGTGATCTCGCAAGACTACAAGCCCCTCCGATGTACAACAATAGTGCGCGCAAGCATCGAGTGGTAAGAGGTATGCAAACCTCACTAAACACTAGGCTTAAACCTAGAGCAAGCGCATAAGCGGTGGTCTAATCAACCTAAGCACTTCGCAAAGCACCTACGCTAATCACCTAATGGATCACTAAGCACTATGCATATGGAGATCACTAAAATGGTGTATCAACACCCTTGACATGTTTACTCAGCTCCACACTACTCAAATGGCCGGTTGGGGGTTCTATTTATAAGCCCCACTGAGAAAGTAGCTGTTGGGGATGAAATCTCGCTTTTCTGCTACTGACCGGACTCTGACCAGCATCCGATCAGCACTGACCGGATGCGTCTGGTCACAAAAACTACTCTCTGGAACCTTACTGATGTTGACCGAACTCTAGCACCCAGCGTCCGGTCACTTTGCTGCTCAGCGTTCGGTCCAGCGTCGGATCACTGTTGCTAACGCCTGCTATTGCCGAGCCTCTTGATCGGAGCGTCCGGTCACTTTCCACCAGCGTCCGATCACCTATGTGAGCTCGTTTCTTCGCAATCTTGCGTACGGCTTGGTTCCTATCTTCGTGCTTGGACTTTGCTTGATATCTTGGGTCTTCTCTTGTGCTCCTAGGGTCTTGCTTATGGTGTTGATCATCGGATCATCACGTCACCTTCATCCAAGTCACGTCTTGCACCCTATTGAACTATAAAACAATCACTTGCAAATTCATTAGTCCAATTTGGTTGTGTTGGTCATCAAACACTAAAATCCAAAGTAAATGGGCCTAGGGTCCATTTTCCTTACAAAGGGGACTGTTGCTCTCTCTATGGCTTACTCTATTACATGGATATGTCTGTTTGCGACATGTGTTGCTTGTTCATGTGTGCTTGTCATTTGTCTACCAAATGTTGTTGTAGTTATGATACATGTTGCAGTGGTACCTTCTTTTCTATACTGCTTCTTGACGTCGTGTAGTGTGTGATGTCATGGTTGGTCCTTTTTTAGGCATGCCAAAATTACAGGAGGGTAACAAACATTTCAGCGACACAGTTCAGATTCAGTAAATAAGTCCTTTCTTTTATTGTAAATGGAGGAGAAGAGAGCTCCCCACCATAAAATGAACCAAGCTAAAGTGAACCAAACTATAACTGCAGGCGTGAAAATACAGTTTTTAAAATTTGATACACTCATTTTCCTGGCACTAGTAATTTCAAAGTACTTTCATTCCGAGATCTGACTGCAAACTCAAGTTGGTTGTAGATTAGACATTTATGCTTTCTTGCTACACATTTTTTCTTTTCGATTGCTGCTGCTCCCTGCCCCACACACTTAGATAAGGGCGTCCCCAACAAGGGTGCAAAACGCTAGCAAATAATATATTTTAGTCTAGGTGGAGGAAAGAGAATGCAAAATTCACAGTCGCTAGCGAGATGTCAAGCGCTATGCTCGCACGGAGCCCAAGTAACTCACAGTCTATGACTTGTGGCCCTCCCTTTCTTTTACTATGTGTAGCAAGCATTTTCTACTTTGTTTACTCTCTCTCTCTCTCTCTTCCATGTTGCTGGCGATTTGCATCGCTCTGTTGGGGACGCCCTAAGTTGAAACTTGAAAGTCATTGACCTTACATGTGTATATAAATTTCCGTGGTTGCTCCCTAGCTGTGGTCACCAATAATTCAATTAGTTATGTGAAAGCTCTTTTGCTTGTCATAGATTTCTGACCCAGTGTAACAATTAGCTACTAGACAATATATGCAATTGCCTCTTTTGAATAGGTCATGTTTGACATCTCATGTTTATAATTTTTGGTGAAATTTGGATGCACACGTAAAAAAGAAAAAACTTCATGTTGTTGTCTAGATAGCCATATGAGCATCATTTGGAGCTTTATATTTATTAGTCTAAAACTTGTAGACCTTACATGTGTACCTGATTTTCTTGGTCCCTCTAAATATAATAACTCTTTACCTCTCCTATTTGCAGTGCGATCGAAGAGAACTAATCATCGAAGGAAGGTCACAGTGCTTTTGCCTCTACCGGTTGCAGTGGAGTGATGATTTACATGTATCTGAATCCTCATTTACAACTGAAGTTCAGTACTCTTTTAGTTTGCCTATAGCATTATATTTCTACCCTAATTGTTGCGGTATATTTGGATCGACATTCTAAGCTACCGGCTATAGTGTTCGATATGATCATGAATTTTGATCTTGAACTGTAATTGATGTGCATGTAATGTATGACTGGATAGAACCATAATGGCTACTCCATGGCTGAATAGAATCATAATGGCTGCGATGGCTATACAACTTGTGTTGTTTGCGAATGCTTCATGACGTGTGCTAAGTAAAAAAGGGCAACCCCAGTGCACGAAGCTCCCACTTGCGCTGGGTCCGGAAAAAGGTCCGATCACTTGGGTCTTTTGTTAGTAGCCTTTCCTGCATTTCTACAGGAGGTTGTTTCCAGGACTTACCCGTGACCTCATGGTCACAAGGCAGCAGCTTTACCACTGCGCCAAGGCTCCCCTTCATGACGTGTGCTAAGTATCGTATGATATCTCTTTGCTCTTGTGCCACGGCCCACAATAATAATAAATATGTGCTTACTATCTTAACTGTGTCCATGATAATATATTGTTTTTTCTCAAATCACTGTAGGTCGCCCGAAGGCGCCTGATGTTCTAGTGGTATCCATTTCCGCGGCTGCCGGCTGGGTCATGCCATGCGGCGCGTAGCGCTGAACACCCTGGCGTTTTGCGCGGAAAATGCTAGGAAACAGATGGTGCCGCGACCCACGACGGCTACTACTGGGAGACTGACCAGCTGCTGCTGCTGACTTGCTGAGTGTCTCAGCCTCTCAGCGCGTCCGTGCTACTTCAGGCATCTCATTCTCGTAATCACCTTCAGAAACCTGCTATACTATTGAGTGTTGCCAAAGCACGTACTTAGGAGTATATATGGTAATCACGTTGTCGTAAGCATTTGCATCCATGAGCATCATATTCTTAGTGATGCTGTCATGTTTTTTTTTTGAGAGCAACTACGGTTTATTTGCCCTTGCAACGTTAAGATCCATCCATCGCTCTTCGATAGATTTTTTTTTTGGGTTCAAACAATCAAGGTCTACCGATGAGCCAATATATATATGCCATATCCGAATACTCTGTTACCTCCGCCCTAGATATAATTCGAGCGTCATTTTAAGTTAAACTATCTTGAGTTTGAATGAATTTTATACATACAACTACAAATATTTATTATATATATCAAACATATACCATTAATCTCAGCATAAAATATAATATCATAATCATAATATAACTAATTGAAGTTGTAAATGCTAATTCTTTTTTCAACTCTTACAAACTAGATAAATTTGAAATAGATTGACTAATGACACACCTAAAGTTGGATCTCTTCTGTTTCATATACTACTTCTAAGGTTTGGCGCGGCGTTGACGTCAAGTCTACGGCCCTAGTATTTTTCACCATAGCTTGGCGTGACTCGAGATTGCGACTGTTATTATATATTAGCATGTGCTACACGGGTGCCGATCGGTTCTTGGAAGAAAAAATATAATTAGTACGCATCCATGCAAATAAACAGTGCCATTGCTTCTTGCTTACTTTTTGTCTACGGTTGTTTAGAGAGAGCTAGCCTCGCTGCCAGTCAAATTCTTTCTTTAATTTCCCATTTCTACGTGTTAAGTGATGCGCGGAGGTGCGAAAAATCACATCCAGAAAATACCAGAATGGGTTGTGCGCCAACTAAGGGCCACGTCCTGATGTCCCCACGCCCGCGCGCCGTGTGCTGCTGCGCCTGCACAAGAGAGCATGCTCCACCGTGGGGACCAAACCTTGTGGTGCGGGGCGTCTGGTTCAGCGTTTGTTGGGTGCTGGCCCGCTCTGACGCTCTGCATGAGCGCATGCACTTTGACCAGAGAGTGCTCGACCATTTGGGCACTGACCATTCGTTACGTGTACGTTCGACTATTGGAGCTAGCCCGCATGATAGAGATAGGCAGTGGCGCAGCGCTAGATGGGTGCATGCAGAGTTTGCCTACCCACGAGTCAGAGCGCATGAGGAGCAGCCACCTGTTGCAACATAATGAAACCAGGTGAATCAATTGAAATATACGTTTGCAACATATGTGTATAACCACAGCAACATATGTAACATCTCGATAAAACACTTGCAACATACGTCTGAATAGGTGAAACATTTGGAACATATACTTACAACATACATGTATAGCCACTGCAACATATGTAACATACAGATAAAACACATGCAACATTCAGATGAAACAGCTGAAACATTTGAAAAACACACTTGCAACATATGTGTATAGCCGATTTAAAAAAAACATACGTGTATAGCCACTGCAACATATGCAACACACATATGAAACACTTACAACATACGTTTGAAACATATACTTTCAATACACGTGTATAGCCATTGCAACATATGCAACAACAGATCTACTTTTGCAACATCTAGATGAAACATATACAACATACATGCATCTGAAATGCATGAAACATACTGTTACAATATGTGCTCATCTACTTGCTGCTGCTCAATGAAGGCTCGTTGATGCGAGCGCGGGGTAGCGCAGCGTGAGGCGCCGGTGGCGCGCGGTGCGAGGCACGGGCGGGGTGCGTGGCACGAGGTGGCTCCCGCGTGAGGCATATGGGCGCGCGGTGCAAAGCGGATCCGGCACGAGGCGCGAGGCGGTTCCGTCCCGATGGAAGCGTTCATATTTTTTTAATAATGGGCCGGTCAGACCTAGTCCATAGGTTCAGTAAAGGCCTGCGTCCGGCCAGACAACCGCTCGGTACAGAGCATTATTGGCTAATAAATCTTGCTTGACCATATGGATTATGGGTAAGAGTGGGTTGATATGCATGAATCACAAAAGCCAAATGAGCAGTAGGATAAGGGGTGCGTGCCCCCTAGTTGTGAAAATTGTAAGTTGGAGACAATGTACTCGACCTCTTGGGCATCAAGGTCAACCTTCAGCGACCATCTGGTCCGTATCCTTTATCGCCCTGTTCGCTTCAACTTATCAGTTGTACCGTTTCAGCGAAATAACAATTTTTCTCTCACAACAAATCAGCATCAGCATCAGCCGTTTTTTCTAGCCAGCCAAACAGGGCCTATATCTAGTTTATTATTTTGAGTATAGTTTCTTATCTCTTCTTGGCTCATGCATGCATGCTCAAACCGATTCCATGATCGAGCTGTTTTTCAGTCATGGAATATTATTTTTCTCTCCCAACATTTAAGCATAAGCATCCGCATAAGTCGAATTTCAGTATACTGGAACCCGAATCGGATAAACTAAAACCCCTTAATACAGTGGGAAGAGATTCAAACTTCGTGGTCAAACTGGATAGTCGAAACTCGAAAGAAGTAAGATCGAGATCCACGAATTTTTTTTTACTTACAATTTCTTCAAACCATCTTCAAACATCCTGTCCTGCAGCAATCCCCACCGTCCAACAAGATAAAGCTCAACATCCCGAAACTGCCGACCAAAACGAAACAAACACTCCGCTGCAGCAGCTCCACCCTTCATCCGGATCCCACTCACGAGAAGAACTCGCCACCACGCGCAATCCTCCCCCGGTCCCACCGGGGGCCCCACGGAAGACGGCCCGGCCACCACGTCACCATCGGAACGCCACGGTCGCGATGACTGCCGTCGAAACATCCATTGAACGAACGAGCTCATCATCATTAAACCGCCCCGTGCTCTCGAAGGAACCCGCCCGCCCGGCCGTTGCTTCCCCGCCGCTCCCGCCGCCGCAGACCGCACCAGCTCAGCTGAGTTGACTTCGCCACCTCCTCTCCTCCTCCTCCGGCGCCGCAGGGAGGGATGGAGGGTTCGTCGTCCTCGCCGGGCGACGGCGGGGGCGGCTTCCAGTTCCAGGTCGCGGTGGCCGTGCGCGGGGACGGCCGCGCCAGCCACCGAGCCGCGCGGTGGGCCGCCGCCAGCCTTGTCCCGGCCGGCGGCAGCGTCGCGCTCGTCCACGTCATCCCGCCCGTCTCCTTCGTGCCGTCTCCATGTAAGGATCACTTCACTTCCCGCCCTCCCTCCTACCTCCCCCTCCTCGATCGAGTCCTTTGGGTTCCAAATGGCAGCGACCTGACGTTGGGCTCCTCCACGGTTTCTCTTGGTGTGGCGAAGCGGGGGAGAGGGTGCCGGTGGACAAGATGGAGCGGGAGGTGGTGGAGATGTACGCGCAGGACTGCCGCGGGCGCGCGCAGGAGGTCTTCCTCCCCTTCCGCCGCCTCGTCGGCCGCGGCGGCAGAACCGTGAGTGACCCCGCGCGTTTCACTCTGCATCGTAGCTTTGCTGGTACTGCGTCGTTTCTGATCGACTGAATTCGCAGGTGGAGACGGTGGTTCTGGAAGGGGATAGCGTCGCGGAGGCGCTGGTGAAGTACGTGGCGGAGTCCGGCGTCCGTAGTCTCGTGCTCGGATCCGCCACACTCAGCTGGTTCCGGAGGTGAGGATTTAATTCTGTTAACATTTTCTCCTGGTACAGAAGGTGGTTGGAATTTTCACTTTTGACAAATCAATGCCGATGTTGTTCGGATTTACTACTATTTATTAGGGAATTGCTGTTAAATTTTGCTGAAATGAAATAAAATAAAGGACACAAGGAGCAAAAAGGAGTGCCCCTTTTTTGGCGATAGTGTCCCCTTTTTGGAGATAGTGAGATGAGCTTCATTCTGTCAGCCTAACGGTTTGGCATGCAACAGGGACATAGGGTCGTAGATGAACAAACATTTCCTCACGATTGAGCGTCATTTCTGTCAAAGGCTAGCACTTTTTGCAAATCTCTCCAAGCACAAAGGCTAGAATTTTGCTTTTGAGAACCCCAAAAGTGATGTGATGGATCATGGGCTATCAACGGTTTAGCCTTTTTCCTATCCTAATTAAAACAAAAGGAAAGCAAGGGAGCAAAAAGGGGATAGTGACTTAGTGAGATGCGCGCGCGCATTTGGCATAGTGAGATGTGTACAAGCACTGCTACTCTGCTAGGGAACAAAAGGAAAACAAAACTCAAAATATAAACAGACAAACCTTTTGAGATAGTGGGATGTGCGCGCAGCATTTGTCTTTGGAAAGCTGGGTGCATGAACGTACGTTGGATTGATCTTATTTTTTATGAAGACCAACCTCTTTTAAGCCCCTTTATGTTTTTGAGTAAAATATGATAGGACTAACCTATTGTCCCTTGGCAAGAGTGGCAGCAGGTATGGTCCTATTTGATGCTTATCTGTGCAAGTTATGCAGGACTAGTACAACTGATCTCTGCTTTTTGTTCCAAATGAGCAGTTGGTTGATAATTTCTTGTTGACCACCTTGAGGAATGCATTGGAAAAAAGATAGAGAGTGTCCATATTGGGATATTTTGCCACAAAAAGGCTCAGCAGTACCTAGTGCTTATCCTCTTTTTCTAAATTTGTGATCACCTCAAAAGATGTACATGCAAGATGGAAAAGAATTGTTCTTGGAAGGCATAAAACTACCCTCTTGAGCGTCCCACATCAGACATCACAATTCACAACTCACATACCTTTGCTAACAATTCTTTTTTGTGCAAAGGTTGCTTTGATCAGTTCTCATAAATATATTTCTGTGAAGCTAGAAGATGTCATTTGCAAAGCAGGATTAGCAGCTGGTTTCTTTTTTCCTTTTTCAGTTGTATAGTTTGGTGCATTATGTGCCTCAACTGCCACATCTTTTTGGTGGATCTACTTTTGTTGCTTGTGGTAGCCTTCTAGACCCCTTAATTATTTTTTTCTGGTAGCTGTCCATCTAATGATTCTGTACCAACTCCTATCAAACTGAAAAACTAAAATTCCAGTTTAAACCTTGTACTTGCCATGTTGTGCTCTGCGTTTTCAATATGACTATGTGACATTTCTGCATGTATAGCCGTGTCAATATATATTACTTAGGAATAACATTTCAATGTTGCTTGGCTGAACCCATTATCGACTTCAAATGCATATTAATAACTAAAATATATTTGTTGTTATTTTTTTTAAATGGAAATGGGCGTTACCCAGTTTGAAAGAAGAGGAAGAACTAAAATAATGGGTTTGTCTGTTTATATTCTGAACTTTGTCACCATCGATTTTTAGCCAATCATTGACAAATGGTGCTATTATTCCCTTTTCAGGATTTTACGGCTCCAAGATGTGCCTTTTACAGTTCTGAAAACTGTGCCAAGTTTCTGCAACATATTTGTCGTGTCCCGGCGCAGATTAACAATAAAAATTGCAAATCAGGCTCGAAATAGCAGTATGTATTGCTCAGTTTCCTTTCCTTCAATACTTTTGTCTTTGTTTACTATTCGTTTTGAGTTTCTTTTTTCCCCAAATATATGTTTCTTTACAGAGTCGAACGCTTCTATTCGGATTCAGTCAATAAGTCATAAAGCATTTGATCAAATACAGAGGGACTGGTTGCAAGACAAACAGGCTTTGAATAATCTGGCTGATGATGAGATACCAAAATATTCTGGAAATTCTAGTTCAGGCTCATTCTCTCAAGTCTGCAGTTCTCTAAGCACTTCTTCCAATGCCATTAAAAGTTCAGAAAGTCATAGAAGAGGTTTTTTAGGAAGCTTAGGTCGAAGGACACCAGGGAGAGAAAGGAACAAAGATTTTGATGCTATTAGCCAATTGAAGGAAGTTCATTATGTTGCCTTAAGCTCAGTTGAAGAGGTCAGAGCTTTTTTCCATCCTTAAGAACATTCTGGCTAGTGCTCACTTTCAGATACATCAATTCATTTCTGGAAATACTCTAAAATTCAGTACCACTGACTTTGTTTTCTGGCTTCATTTCCAGTACCAACATATAGATGAAGAAGAAAAACTGAGGAAGGAGCTGAAGGATACTTTGATGGTGTATGACAGAGCTTGTGGAAATCTCGCCCATGCTAAGAAAAAGGTCAGTGATGCATGATAGTACACTACTTGGCCCTTAAAAGTAAAGTTTTATTTTAAAAATCTGTCTGTTGATTCACTATGAGGCATTCTTATTTACGCTTAACTATCCAAGGTTGATAATGATCTCATGATTTAGCTGGTACAGTCCAAACTTAAGTCTTTCATTTAGTATCCTTGGTTCCCCCCTCCGACAGAGGATTTTTACTTATATGCCTATTTAATTTTTACTGTTTCAGATTCAGTTACTTTCTAGTGAGTGCTGTGATGATGTGAATAAGGTGCAAGACGCACTGCAGAGAGAGGAAATGTTGAAACAGACGGTTGCAGATGAGAAAACCAAACATTTAGAAGCAATTGGAGCAGTTGAGATGGCAAAAAATGCATTTACACACGAGACCTATTCCAAGCACCAGGCTGAAATATTAGCTAACATGGTGTCTATTGAGAATGCTAAGGTTGTGGATGTCCTTTTATCAACGGGCAAAAGTTGCAGGCAGTACTCGAAACATGAAATAGAGCTTGCCACTGATTACTTTTCTGATGCAAAGAAGATTGGTGAGGGTGGCTATGGGAACGTATACAGGTGTACCCTTGACCACACTGAAGTAGCTGTAAAAGTTCTTCAACAAGATTCCACCAATAAGATTGATGAGTTCTTGAGAGAGGTACGCTGATTTATATGTTTCTAATTTTCTCATTGGACATAGTCAATTACTTTTTTTTTCTAAATTTTGAAACCTCAAGTTGCATGTATGTGTGTTTTTTTTGGCCTTTTTCAAACTTGCTACATTTTGTACCAGCTGTACTATGTCATAAACATAACATACCATGTGGTTAAATGATTCATTACATTGATCTATTGTGTGACAGGTGGAGATTCTCAGTCAACTTCACCATCCCAATTTGGTTTTACTGCTTGGTTTTTGTCCTGAAATTGGATGCCTTGTGTATGAATACATGGAGAATGGGAGTTTAGAAGATCTACTTATCAACAATAAAGGGCAGCCACTCCATTGGTTTCTTCGATTCCAAATTATCTTTGATGTTGCTTGTGGGCTTGCTTTCTTGCATGGGACGAAACCAGAGCCCATTGTCCATCGTGACCTAAAGCCTGGGAACATCTTGCTGGACAAGAATTATGTAAGCAAAATTGGTGATGTTGGTTTTGCAAAGCTCATATCAGATCTTGTGCCAGAAGGGTTCACAGAGTACAGAGACACTGTCATCGCTGGCACACTGTATTACATGGATCCCGAGTACCAATTAACTGGGACAATTCGACCAAAATCAGATCTTTATGCTTTGGGTATTATCATTCTTCAACTACTAACTGGCAAGCGTCCACATGGGCTGGTAAGTAGTGTAGAAGAGGCAATTAAAAGGGGGATATTATCAGATATCCTCGACAAGTCTCAGCCTGATTGGCCAATTGCTGAGGCCGAGATGTTGGCAAAACTTGGGTTGTGGTGTACAGCCTTAAAATGCAGGGACAGACCTAACCTTGAGTCGGAAGTGCTTCCAGAGCTCGAAAATATCCTAAGCAGGGTTACTGTTTCTCTCAAACTCGAAAATATCCTTGCACCAAGCCACTTCTTCTGTCCGATACTGCAGGTAAAATTAGCTAGGTACTTTACATCAACAGTTCCATTTACCCGTTTGCCACTCTAGCTAAATGGAAGAATTTTGATGCAGGAGATAATGGAACATCCTTACGTTGCTGCTGATGGGCACACCTATGAGCACAGGGCAATCAAAGCTTGGCTCGAAAAATACAAGATATCCCCAGTGACAAATCAGAGGCTTCCACAATTATCCATAATTCCTAACCATTCCTTGCATGCGGCAATACAACAATGGAAGTTACGGACATCTTAACAAAGGCATGAGATGACTGTTTTGTTTGTTGTATATAGTTTGATTCATCACTGTCCTTTTGAGTTAAGATGTAAATAAAGAGCAATAGTTCAATAGTGAAAGAAGATAGTATTGTAGGAATAAGTTGTGTTAATAGTCTAGATTTGTTAGAGCTGGTTTAGGCTAAATGGCCTATATCTTGTACTCAAACAATTGAAGTTACAACTGAATTCAGTTCTGGGATGCTGTATGTTTTTGTAGCTATAGCCTACAATACATTTTCTTGGAGGGTCCGATTACAATTTTCAGTGTGATTTCTCTGAGATCAGGTATCTTGGTGAAGTGTTGTTCTGTACACCATTATCAGTAGCTAAAACTCCTCAGTTATGGCACACTTTGTACTTCTTATCTTAATAAATAACACACAGCTCTCCTACAACGTTTGAGGAAAAAAAATCCTCAGTTTGGATTATCCAAACCATCCTTTGTTTTCTTGCAAGAATTAGCCTAACTCTACAAAACATCTGAAGGCATAAAATATGGAACTAAGAACTGGAACTGCCCAGGATGAAATTTCACAACGTGATTCCAGATTTTATTTTTGAAACCACTACGAAGTATCTTATTGGTATGGGATACAAGTTGTTCGTCGAGGTACTTGACAAAATTACTCAAAACATATTGACTTTTGAATGGGTGCTTCCAAGTGGTTCTATGCTATACTGCTAGCAGTAACCTGTACTTCTTTTGGAACAAGTAATGTGCAACCATCCATTCATCTCCATTGTTGTATCCAAAAAGTTCAGCTACCGAGATGAAGAACGTCCGCCAATAAGCTATCCATTTGGTAGTTGATTCCTTCCCATAAGTTTTCTCGAAGATCGGTCTTATTGAAGTGATACTCTTGTCCATACGTTTTAGCCACTCCTCGCTGCACAAAAATGACCCCAAGTGCTTAAGTTAATCAATACACTGTACTGGATGTCGATGCACTTGTTGCCTGACATTTTGTCCTTTACAGTATAAAACACGACAGTGCAAATGGCAAAAAATGATAAATCCTCTACTTACAAGATAAAGCTTGAAATGCAACTTTTGCATTTCCTCACTAATAGTCACAGGAGTTGCTGACTAAAAAAATCAGTTTAGAATGCATGGATTATTACAGCGAGGATAGTTTGAAGCTTGAAAGGATATACTCCCTCCATCCATAAAAGAATACAAATCTAACATAGTACCAAGTTAAATTATCTTGAGTTTGACTAACTATAAATAAAAATTATCAATATTTATAATATTAAATAAGTATCATTAGATTTGTCATGAGTTTGGTGCCATAAATACTAATATTTTTACATATATGTTTAGTCAAAGTTTGGACAAATTAACAAAGAATGTATCTAGATTTACATTTTTTTTTGGACAGAGGTATATAGTACCTAGTTCTCGCATAATGCGTGCCACTGACAAGCCAATGATTGACCACAGATACATCTTCCTGCAGTAATATAGTCAGTAAAATATCAATAACCACATGTTATCAGAGTCAGTAAATATAAACATTTGTAAGAGTATTGATTGATAGCCGGTCAACCGGTATTCATACTTAATGCATGAGAGCACTCCTCAAAAAAGAAAGAATGATTGGACACTACCTGAAAGTAGAGAAGTAGGTTTGCAGATGGCATTGTTCCTCCACTGAAGAAATACCTCGTGATCCAATCATCATCATTTTTATCCTGTCAAATTGTGAGGTGATGAAAGTTAACATAATTGTTGAAGTATAAGTGAATTGCTCACTTCTCCCCATTAGCTTAAGCTTTTGGATTAAACTGGTCGTTACATGCATCTCAATATGGTATCAAAGCCAAGTTTTGAATTCGAATCCTGGCAAAAAAAAAAAAATAATTGTTGCTCGCTCCTAGTCCACGTCTGACAGTTTACATGGAATGCGTTCAGTATGGATCAGATATTGAGAACTTAAGTTCACATGGAATGCCTTAGATATTGAAATTAAAACTATGCTGCGTGCATCCGACAGATTAGCTACAACTTTGTGCACCAGCCAAATACAAATACAGGTACACAGTTTATTAGGTGGTGGAATGCACCAAATGACCAGTGAAAATGCAGGATCATTAATCTACCTCAAAATGATATGGAAATGTTTTGTGGCAGAAGAAGTGAACAAATAGTAGGCCGTCCTCTTTCATCCACCTGGATATCTTCTTAAGAAGTGACTTGTAGTTTTTCATGTGCTGCATAATGGGCCATGACAAACGATCATTTGCCTTGATGAATATTGAAAGCACAGCAAGACACCAAACTGAATCATACCTCAAACATCTCTATAGATATGATCCTGTCAAAAGAGCGCTCCATCTCAAACTTGCTGATGTCTGCTACAATTATCTCAACATTTGACAACTCATTTTCCCTGAAACAGAATTGAAGTGGCAATGTGGCATAACAAAGCATTACCGGAAGGGAAATCAAAGTTAGACCAAATGGTGGTAGATCTGTCTGCATATCTAGCAAATCTACATGCATGTGAAAGATAATTTTTTGTCAATAGTATGGTTAAAATAACAGAAATAGGTCTTGACAATTATATCCTTAAACAGTTCATGATATTTGAACTTCATTATTTGCAAGTTTTCAACAGCTGCAGAATTGACAGCAATATAACAACATGATGAACATGAAACAAATTGCAGTGAGAGGAATAGTCTGCAATGGTCACTTAGAAGGGTTACATGGAACATAAGTTGGCACTACATGTAAAAATAATCAACTGACTCCATGTACCACCGAAGCACTGAAACCATTACGCTTACCTACATTGCTCTTCTATAAAAGCCTTTTGTGTAGTAGAGTTGCATATCCCTGTTACACTGCAGTTCCTATATTTCTTTGCAATGTACAGCGAAAGGGATCCCCATCCACATCCAACATCTAGGATGCTCTGGCCATCTTGTAGTTTTGACCTCTCACAGTACAGATCCATCATTGCAACCTCAGCATCTTCTAGGGTGCTTGAATCATCAGGGAAGTAGCAGGAACTGGAAGATTCAATGTATTCGTGTGGATTAACCAAAGAGAATATGTCTTTTGCTTAAACTAAGGAGTGGGAGTATACACACTGCACCATCAGCCACTCATATAAACAGACCTCTTCCTAGTATACCATCTGACCAGAATGTCTTTTGCTAAAACTAAGGAGTGCGCACAAACCTGTATTTGAGATTCCTTCCAAGCACTAACTTGAAAAATGCAGTTGGCAACTCATAATGTTGGGCTTTAGCTTTGTCTGTTTCAATGGCAATGGGCATCTCTTCAAGAGCTGCATCACGGAAAACACGCAGCACAATAATGAGAAATTCGATTCCTAACTCCTAAGAGATCAATAGCATCACAAAACTAGTAATCAATCAGGGTATCGCTCTGGTGGCTAGGTTAGTCTTTACTGAAACATTAGATAACAAAACAGATACATATTGGCATCTGTTAGTCATCATTGGAGCCTCAGAGGATTGTAATGCAGGGTTGATGATACTTTGGCCAGATTGGTACAACTTAACGGCAAACTATCCCAAAGAGGGCCTATGTTGCAACAACACATGATCTCGGTTGCTCCCGTAGTCCCGTCGCCGGCCCCTTCCCCGGTCCCCCGACTTCCCCCTCCGCCCCTCCCAGTCAGTCGTCCGCCCGGAGCCCCAGATCCACGGACGCGGCGCCGTTCTCCTGCTCCTCCGGGTCCAGCAGTCCAACCGCTGTTCTCCTGCAGTCAGCTAGGGGCTCCGTCGAGAGGCGCCGGGGAGCAGCGGCCAAGAGATGCCGGCGTGCAGCGGCCAGGGGCGGCCGGCGATGGCAAGCTGCGCCCTGGGGCGCCGGCAAGCAGTGGGCAGGGGCGTCGGCGTGCAGTGAACCCCTCCACTCTCTGGCCCGCTGACCTGGGCCCCACGCACCTGTGTCCCAGACCGGTGGGTCCGCCCTGTCAGCCTCACCCCTCCCTTTCTCCTGCCACCCGTCGCCGAGCCGGACTCTGCTCCGACGGCAACCGCCAAATCCCGAGAATCCTGGCCCTCCTTTGGCCTGATCCCCACGCTGAGCGGCCGAGCCCCTGTGCCGCGTCGCCCCATCTAGCCCTTCGCAGCAGCAGCCGCCGCGCCCCAGAAGCCAGAGCTCCCAGCGTCGAAGCTAGGGTCCACGGATCCTCAAAAGGGCAAACCAAGAGACAGAACCACGGATATGTCAAGAAACGTGTGGTCCGTGCTGGTGATCTTCTTGATCTGCCTCTTTGTTTGCCCTTTGAGGATCCGTGGATTCTCATGGAACTTCTCCTCCTCCTGGTCTGCGGCCACGCGGTGGCCGACTTCGCCATGGATGGAGCACAGTCTGCTCGAGAACGCGCGGTCGTCGTTTGGGCATGTAGGCTTCGACCTGTCTGGGAGGTTGCATCTTCTTGGATTAGAAATGTGGCATGCCTGCCTCCTGCGTGCCTATACAGGTTTGGATGTGCATTTGCATAATATTGCACACGCAGCAGTTTACAGACAGTACCTTCCATTTAACACTGAATGACTTCTTTTACTGTCGCATGGATGTGCATGTCTTCGTTTTGATGATTGATATAATTCACCATCCAGGGTGGTTAGAAGAAAACAGCACTGCCTTGTCTTCGTTTTGATGATTGGAATACTGAAGTTCAAATCAGAGCATTGTGTCTGTGCAGCTCTGTATAACGGATGCGGTACCCTGTCTTATACTGTGGCACTTTGTAATTCTTTTGCAAATTTATTTTCTCATCTTCTCTCTGAAATTGTTTCCAAATAGTCAACCTATCCTGCGACAACTCAATGTGCCATGCATTTTAGTTGAGGCATGTTGTTAGCAAATTGGAATAATAAAATGGAGATTCTCTCTTTTCTTCAATGTAATCTGACTGATCTATGTTGTAGTGCAGAGTGATTCCATATTATACGTTGTTATTTTTCGTGCATTATATCCTGACATCCGTCTCACAATAATCTCTCTCCCTCTACTTTCAGATATAATTACAGTTGACCTTAGTGTTCAAAGGATGACCAGTTATTTTGTTTCCCATTTCTCTTCAACTGTTGTCACATTACTAGTGAGCAGGTAATTGGTCACAGAGGAAGCAATCTCATATTCCTAATGAAAACGAAAATTCAGAGATTCAGAGTTCAGGAAACCAACCCGTTTTAGTTTCTTCTTGGTTGCAAGTACGCACTGATGATGCATGATAAATCAGAAGGTGCTATTTGCTTTTGTCCTACCTTATGCGGAAATTTAGGATATGCAACGACTTAAAATATTTGTTTTGACTTTTGTTTTCTTTCCTTTTCCATATCCTGTGTATCCTAGCTTATGGTCACTGGGAGACCAGATAAATGCTTGATCAGTTTGGTGATTTTTTTACTCCATTCATATGTGTTTAACTAATGTTACCTTTTTTTGCTTTTTGTTTTAATTTTGTAAGCTTGGGGCTAATACAACAACAACAACAACAAAGCCTTTAAGTTCCAAACAAGTTGGGGTAGGCTAGAGTTGAAACCCAGCAGAAGCAATCAAGATTCAGACACGTGTCTTTTAAGCACTCCTATCTAAGGCTAAGTCTTTAGGTATATTCCATCATTTCAAGTCTTCTTTTATTGCCTCTACCCAAGTCAACTTCGGTCTTCCTCTGCCTCTCTTCACGTTACTATCCTGGCTTAGGATTCCACTATACACCGGTGCCTCTAGAGGTCTCCGTTGGATATATCCAAACCATCTCAACCGGTGTTGGACAAGTTTTTCTTCAATTGGTGCTACCCATAATCTATCACGTATATCATCGTTCCAAACTCGATCCCTTCTTGTATGACCGTAAATTCAACGCAACATACACATTTCCGCGGCACTTATCTGTTGAACATGTCGTCTTTTCGTAGGCCAACATTCTGCACCATACAACATAGCAGGTCTAATCGTTGTCCTATAAAACTTGCCTTTTAGCTTCTTTGGTACCCTTTTGTCACATAGAACATCAGATGCTTGGCGCCACTTCATCCACCCTGCTTTGATTCTATGGCTAATATCTTCATCAATATCCCCCGTCTCTCTGTAGCACTGATCCTAAATATCGAAAGGTATCCTTCCTAGGCACTACTTGACCTTCCAAACTAATATCTTCCTTCTCCCGAGTAGTAGTGCCGAAGTCACATCTCATATACTCAGTTTTAGTTCTACTGAGTCTAAAACATTTGGACTCCAAAGTCTCCTGTCATAACTCTAGTTTCTGATTCACTCCTGTTCGACTTTCATCAACTAGCACTACATCATCCGTAAAAAGCATACACCAAGGGATGTCCCCTTGTATGTCCCTTGTGACCTCATCCATCACTAAGGCAAACAAATAAGGGCTCAAAGCTGACCCTTGATGTAGTCCTATCCTAATCGGGAAGTCATTCGTGTCTCCATCACTTGTTCGAACTCTAGTCACAACATTGTTGTACATGTTCTTAATGAGCCCGACGTACTTCATTGGAACTTTATGTTTGTCCAAAGCCCACCACATAATATTGCTTAGTATTCTATCATAAGCCTTCTCCAAGTCAATAAAAATCATGTGTAGGTCCTTCTTCTTCCTATACCGCTTCATCACTTGTCTTATTAAGAAAATGGCTTCCATAGTTGACCTTCCGGGCATGAAACCAAATTGGTTCATAGAGACCTGCGTTATTGCTCTCAAACGATGCTCGATAACTCTCTCCCATAGCTTCATAGTATGGCTCATCAACTTAATTCTCCAGTAATTAGTACAACTTTGAATATCCCCTTTATTCTTGTAGATCGGTACCAATGTACTTCACCTCCACTCATCAGGCATCTTGTTTGATCGAAAAATATGGTTGAACAACTTGGTTAGCCATACTATAGCTATGTCCACGAGGCATCTCCACACCTCGATTGGGATACCATCCGGTCCCATCGCTTTACCTCCTTTCATCCTTTTCAACGCCTCTCTGACCTCAGATTCTTAGATTCTCCGCACAAAACGCATATTGGTGTCATCAAAAGAGTCATCCAACTGAAAGGTTGTGTCCGTATTCTCACCATTGAACAATTTATCAAAATACTCTTGCCATCGATGTCGAATCTCATCCTCCTTCACCAGGAGATGCTCCATTTCATCCTTAATGCACTTAACTTGGTTGAAGGGAAGGTTGAAGTCCCTTGTCTTTCTCTCACGAACCCTAGCCATCCTATAAATGTCATTCTCTCCTTCCTTCGTACTCAAATGTTGGTAAAGATCCTCGTACGCTCTACCCTTTGCCACACTTACAGCTCGCTTTGCAGTCTTCTTTGCCACCTTGTACTTCTCTATGTTGCCCACACTCCTGTCATGGTACAAGCGTCTATAGCATTCTTTCTTCTCCTCAATAGCCCTTTGGACTTCCTCGTTCCACCACCAAGTATCTTTAGCCTCGTCTTCACTTCCTTTGGTTACTCCACACACCTCTGAGGTCACCTTCCGAATGCTGGTTGCCATCTTCTCCCTCATGTTGTTTATGTCTTCTTCTTCCTTCCAAGAGCCCTCTTTGATAACCATTTCCCTGAATACCTCTGACGTCTCCCCTTTCAGTTTTCATCACTTTATTCTTTCAATCTTAGCTTGTTTATCTCTACGGGCACGCACCTGAAAACGAAAGTCTACCACCAAAAGCTTATGTTGAGAAACAACACTCCCCTGGTATCACCTTGCAACCCAAGCATGCTCGTTTGTCCTTTCTTCTTGTGAGGACAAAGTTAATCTGACTAGAGTGTTGTCCGCTACTGAAGGTCACTAGATGAGATTCTCTCTTTCTAAAGAAAGTGTTGGCTATCATCAGGTCAAAAGCTACCACGAATAACAAGAGGGATTTCCTTCCTCTTTATTGAACTGGAGGTATGGATCTTGAGGTTATCAGAAAAAAAAATACACATGACTATGATTATAGGAAGCAAGAGCTTTTTTTAGTTCTGCAATATGGTTAAGTGACCCTCACAAAATGCTTGCGCACTGTCAATTTGGTGTTTTTTGCATATTTTTTCGAGGAAAAAAAATATTGTTCTTTAATCTACCTGCAGAGCATTAGAGGTGATAGGGAAATAGATGTTTTAGTCCATAGAGATCCATGGTCAGGCTTCTCACTACTAGCGCTGGTGGTTAGTGCAGTCCTCTAGATTTCTACTCAGTTTATAGGTTTCTTGAGGGACATTCCTCTGCTTAATTCAATTGTTTCCCAAACCAATGTACACATTCCTCTCTCTTACTCATGGTACTTAATTCAATCGTTCCCCAAACCAATGTACGTAGTACACGTTCCTCTCTCTTTGTCATGGTGCCACAGTGGATTAAAGTTCCAAATTACTTTAGTCTTCAGGGATTCAGTGTGAGTGATCCCTGGTGACTGGTGTGACTGAGCCCTATCAGCAGTCAGCTCCCATAATCATGCAGAGAAAATGAAACATAGAGTTTGATAGGGATTTGTTGGAACTTCCTGTCACTTATCTTTTACTCTAATTAAATTAGTTTTCTGAGCTCTAAACTTGGTTGAGTATTTAAACTTGCCAGGAGTGTAATGTAGGACTTTTAATGTCCCATTTTAAGTATATTCACACAAACAGGTACTCTATCTGAAGACATCTCTTGTGTTTTTCCCTGCCATAGTGATGGGTCCTTGGTGTGGGTTCAGAAAATAATCAGTGCTTGGGTCCTTGGTGTGGGTTCAGAAAATAATCAGTGCTTGACCCATCAATATTTAGGATACCTAGGATGGATACCTTTCGATATTTAGGATCAATGCTACAGAGGGACGGGGATATTGATGAAGATGTTAGCCATAGAATCAAAGCAGGGTGGATAAAGTGGCGGCAAGCGTCTGGTGTCCTATGTGACAAAAGGGTACCTTTATAGGACGGCGATTAGACCTGCTATGTTGTATGGTGCAGAATGTTGGCCTACGAAAAGACGACATATTCAACAGCTAAGTGTCGCGGAAATGCGTATGTTGCGTTGGATTTGCGGGCATACAAGAAGGGATCGAGTTCGGAACGATGATATACGTGAGAGATTAGGGGTAGCGCCAATTGAAGAAAAGCTTGTTCAACACCGGTTGAGATGGTTTGGACATGTGCAACGGAGACCTCCAGATGCACCGGTGCGTAGGGGAATCCTAAGTCAGGATAGTAACGTGAAGAGAGGCAGAGGAAGACCGAAGTTGACTTGGGTAGAGGCAATAAAAGGAGACTTGAAAGGATGGAATATACCCAAAGACTTAGCCTTAGATAGGAGTGCTTGGAAGACAGCTATTCACGTGCCTGAACCTTGATTGTTTCTGTTGGGTTTCAACTCTAGCCTACCCCAATTTGTTTGGGACTTAAAGGCTTTGTTGTTGTTGTTGTTGCTTGACCCATCACTATGGCAGAAAATAATCAGTGTTTTTTTCTGCCCGGAAGCCTTATCTTATTTAATTTCCTCACAGGCTGCAGCTTATGGCACTTGGACTCTAATATAATGAGGTTTAATAGGGTTCAGTTTGGTATTTGTTAGTGCGAGAGAACAATGTATTCCTGGCATTCCCTACCAGTCTCATAACATAGCAGTCCTTGTTTTGCTTAGATACTGACCTTTTGAAACAACAATATTCATTTGCTGCATGAATCGACAAGTTCCATTTTTTTTGCAGTGAAAGGTATTCTTTAATCCCCTGCGATATATGAAAAATGTAAGTAACTGCTCTTTTGGTGCTTCCACGTTAGCTTTCTGTTGGAGAAATCTTTGTGAAAAAAAATGGCATACTGCTATTTGATTCATCGCTTCCTCTTTGCAAGGCATGTGCTATTTTTTATAGGAATTACTATGTCTCAGCTGCTACTTGGTTGTCTTAGCTTTACCACATTGTCAACGTAAAAATTTATTTTACCTTGCCTTCTTTTCATCATTTAAAGGTAAATCAGTGTTAACAACTTTGAGATTCTTTTCAGCATTCCAATACTGTTAAACATTTTTGCACATTACTAATATGTTTCTGTAAAGCCACATCAAATAAATTCTCATAATTGATTAGTGCATCCTGTTTTTCAATATTACAGCGATCTTGTGTATGATCTGTCAATTCTGAGCAAGCGCTTGACAGAGCTGGATTTCTCTACAGTGTTGACCATCCTAACCATCATAGCTATTCATGTATAGAGTACTGTACTCTCTTTTTCTGTTTCTGAGTGAAGCTGGGAATATGCTTTCATCTAAATGGGCAGGTTGTGGAATGAAGTTGCCCATTCATATTTTTGAGTCCAAGGGCTACCTCATCAAGAACAATGGCTTATCTATGTTGACATATTGAGAACATGTGTCTCCTGTAATATGTTATGTTCATGTCAACTTATTATATCAATATAATGCGCCGTTACTAAATATTGGGTCTTTGAGTGTTATTCATTCTTTGTCAAGGTCATTTCATTTGACAAATAAAACCACAAAGTTATCACGCGTGCATGGGTGTGCACAAATTACTAGTCTACAAAAGAGGGGTGGCCTCATCAGGAACATTGTGTTTTGTGTAAAAATGGACCTTTGGAGACAAGGCTTCATCTCTTTGCTATGCCTTTTGCAAAGGCTGTTTGAGGCCAAGTGTTATCTTGGGAAAATCTCATGGTGCAGCTGTCGCAACAGGACCCTGAATGCATTGCCGACTGCTGGGAAGATGCAGCAAGCAAGATTCCAAAACAGGGCCGCAGGCGTTTCAACGGAATACTGATCTATATTGTGTGGAACTTGTGGAAGAAGAGGAATAGGAGGATTTTTTAGAACTAGTTCAAGACGGCATAGCAGGTTGCCTCCTTGGCCAAAGAAGACATAGTGCAAAGGCGTAGGACATTTTCCTTTGAGGGTGAACACACTGACCGGTGGGAGGGGTGTTTCAAATTTGGTCCTACGATCGGCATGATTGGCCCAGTGGGCGCCATGTGTACATAAAACATTCTTTTCTATACTTATTTGAGTGGCAGAGCTCCTGTCTTTTCTTTAAAAATAAATCTCCATCTCGTATTTTGAGTTAACCAATCTTGGTTTTGATTAAGTTTATAAACAATAATATCAACATTTGTATCTCCAAAATAAGTTTACTATGAAAATATATGATGTGATTAATCTAATGATGCTTTTCTTGTATCACAAATATTAGTAATTTTTATATATTTAGTCAAAATTTGATATTGTTTAACTCATCGAAAAAAATGTGATATGTAGTCTTTTTTTTTGGACGGCGGTCAACCTAACACCCCATATATCCCCGTTGAATATTTCCCACTTACACCCCCACGACCACGATCCACGAATGCCTTATCCGACCTTTAACTGAAACCGCCGCGCGGCGGTTGGGGTGGCGGAACACTCGGTACGGCGGCGCCGATGTACTCGGTAGTCGATACCTACAGCGGGCCGTTGGCAGTTGGAAGACTGTACCCGGTAGTCGGGACTTGCAATGGACAAACTGGAGGAGCTGTACTCGGTACTTACAGCGGACAAACTGGAGGAGCTGCTGCAGCTGGAGCGGCGCGGAGGGGAGGTAGCCCTGGCGGAGGCGCTGCGCGAGCAGGAGCCGCGTCAGGCGCCGGGTCACCGCGTCCGGGATGAGGTTGCGCTCCAGTGCCACCAGCGCAGACCGCGTCGCCACCTCGTAGGCCCGCTCGGCCACGGACGCTGCCACCATGCTGACCGTCGCTGTGCGGGTGCGCGGAGGCGGCCTGCTGGAGCTGGAGGGAGAAGGAAGTGACGAGACAGGACAGCTAGATTGGGCGGGCATCTATCGGCTGCGGGTTGGTGGTGGTGGGAGTTTCGTGTGAAAGCAGACCAGCCACATCGGTGCTACAGTGCGCGCTATTTTTCAACAGTATTTTCTATTTATAGTTTTTTCCCCAAATGAACATATATGCTAAGTCAATACCATAAATCCAAGTAGATAAGTTGTACCAAAAATATATATAATCATCTAAACTACACTTAAGGGACTGTTTGGTACTACTCAGCTTCAACAGTGAATCAATTATTTTTAAGCTTCAGGTCCATAAAATAGCTTCACCAGTAAAGCTAAAACTATTTTCATAAATGTTTGGTAAAACAATTTCTTCGAGGAGATAGCATAGAGAAAGGTAGGAGAAGCTAGTATTTTTAGCTTCATCTAGAGATATGTGCATGTGAGAGGAGCTGAAAAACAACTTTTAAGAAGAAGCTGTTTTATTCAGACTTAAAAACAGTTTTACGAAGGTAGAGTAGAAGCTCCACCAAATACACCCTTAGTTTCAATGTGTTCGTAATAAAATAATATTATTTGAATTTAAACAAGATCGAATTTGGAATGGGCTATGAAAGCAATAGGGGTGATACATGGTAAATCGTCTAGTGGCACTGTACCCACGCGAACTGAGCCTAGTTTAGTGGGTTAGGTTCCTTGTGGTAGAATCTATTCACCTAGGTTCAAGTCCTCGACTTGGCACGGGTGTTCGTATTTTTCTGGATTTATTCTAGGATTTAACGACATTGTGCTTTTAGTGGTAGACGATATTCCCGTCGACAACGAGGCGCCTGTGGTGACTTCGTCAATCTCGAAATCTGCCGGCGCAGTTTTACGGAGGTGCTCATAGAGGTATGGTTTACGTGCGTACGTTCACATGGATGAATGTGCGTACGTTGTGAGCGTCTGTGTCTATACTGTGTAATTCGAAAAAAAAATGAGTGGTTGCCGTATAATCCGGTGTGTCTATGTGGAACTTGGTTGATCATTCAGTGAGGCCAAGTCCTTAGCCGCAACAAACCCAAAGTTGTGTGTTGTATGATCCGATGGTGACACCTCGGCGGATCATTTGGTGAAGCCCAACTTGATTTAGTGAAAAGTTGGCTAGATTACTACAGTGTACCGTAGGATCCGATGGTTAGGTTGTGTTTAGTTCACGAATTTTGGGAATTTGGCTACTGTAGCACTTTCATTTTTATTTGGCAATTAGTGTTCAATAATGGACTAATTAGGTTCAAAACGTTCGTCTCACGATTTTCAACCAAACTGTGTAATTAGTTTTTTTTCGTCTACATTTAATGCTCCATGCACGTATCGCAAGATTCGATGTAATGGCTACTGTAACATTTTTTGAGAATTTTTTTGGAACTAAACAAGGCCTTACTTTGTGACTCCTGAGCGTATCGTTTGGTGGGGTCAAACTTGAGTTTGTGACAAGTTGGCGAAGTCTCCGTACTGCATCATGTGATGCGGTGACTATGGCACTCCAGCATATCATCTAGTGGGAAATATTTTATATATTCCCTGCTAGCAAATGGAGAAAAAGCATATCAGCAGCAACATATGTCCCGATAAAGGCAGTGGAGGTAAGCGGCTTATTCCGACGGCTAGCAGGCCCTCCATCCTCTATATAAGTTCAGCTCCTCTATTTCAATGGCACAACGCGATAAATTTTGGATCGTGCCAGCGTGGAACAAACGCAAGCGCTATGTTGTGCCTAGGATCTTAGCATGATTGGCTACATGTCACCATATGTATCTTGGACCATGCTTGGACCAACATGGCATAAAAGAACCCATCTATTGGTATTTGCCTTCTATAGATCTATCGTAGCAATGGTCATCCTTGAAAACACGAAATATACCTTCCGTTCATTGTATCGTAGCAACTTGTTAGTTTTATAAGAACAAATAAATGCTAGCAAATTAGACATTATTGTCTACAACATCCTCTAGAATAGTCTGAAGCACCCGATCAAGTCTCGGTATGATGAAAACTATGCAGGGTACGATTGGTTGGTTGCATATATGCGAGCTAGGCTCACGGGATTCAAGTCAGATGATTAGTTGGTTGTATGGCTCCACGGGCCTAGTTCTGTTCACGCAAAAAACTCTCTTAGCCTAGCTCTCGAGACACAGGGATTTTAGGTGTTTCATCAAAGCCTGGCTCGCCAGATGCGAACAGTTACTAGGTAAGGACATTACTAGCATATTTTAAGTGATATTAATGTACTTCAAACAATATTAAGCATGAGTAAGATAAGTTAAGAGCAATAAAAATGGTTGCATATAACAAATACTACCGTGATTGTGTTTACTTGCCTAATTTCTCGTGCAAGCAACCAAACATCATCTTAGCTCGACCCTCGTGCAAGCAACCAAACATCATCTCAGCTCCACCAGGCTAACTAGATGCAAGCAACGAAACATGCTAGTATTGTATTTTGGGTCACGGTTGTTGGCGACGGTCATCGGAGACAGGCCTCGACTCTTGAGAAACATTGAGGCTCTTATTCACCCCTCTCCTCTCGTAAGAGTTTCAGTCTGTTTTCACTTTTCAATCTGTGTACTGTAATGTCCTCAGTTTCAATTGGTTCGTCCTCAACGTTGGCAGTTCATTCTTTGTACACTATACATATATGAATTCCTCACATTTCAAGTCTCCGCGCTAAGAAAAATAGTATATATTAGATTAAGGCTCAACCCAAGCAGGGAACTACGCGCTCTGCGCCTCCAAGAACGCGTGGAACTCCGCCCTGGCCATCGCCAGACGCGGCGTCATGCACGGCGACGATGGGCACGACGCCGCCGCATCCGCCACCACCGCCGTCGAGAACCTCACGTGCCTCTGCGACGACGTCGACGGCCTGGCCGAGTCGATGAGCCGCGACGACGCCGAGTTCTTCAGGATTCCCCTCGTCGCCGCGGGCGGTTCGCCGTCGAACACGAACGCCATCTTGACCGGCGCCTCCGCGTCGTCGTCCGCGCAGCTGGTCTTGGCCACCTCCGTCGCGTGGCAGTCGACGGCGTCCACGGGCGGCGGTGGCGGAGGAGGAGGAGGAGGGCTCCACGACCCGCACTCGAACCTCTCCAGCGACGCCACCCGCGACGCGCTGCTGCAGCGAGGCCTCAAGCCCGACTGCTGCCGCCTCTGCATGCTCGACGACACGGCCGTGCCCGCGGTTGTGGTGCCGGCGGCGAAGGCGGCCGCGGGCTTCCTCTTGGAGAAGCCCGGGAAGAGCATGCACAGAGCGCCGCACGTGAAGCCGTCCTCCGCGGCGGCGAGCGTCTTGGGCTGGACCGGCTCCGGCTCCTCCTCGTCGTCGTGCGGCGCCATGGTCCTGCCCTCGGCGCGGGACGCGGACCTCGACAGCGTGGACGGCGCGGGCGCGGCGACGAGCCGGGCGAGCGCGGCCGAGTGCTGGCGGGCGAGGGAGCGTAGCGCGGACGCGGAGGTCGGGCTGTGGGTGGCAGGCTGCTGCTCCCACTTGCCGCCACCAGCACCTGGACGAGCGCCGGCGTGCACCGGGGAGGAGGCCGCCGAGCACGGCAGGCTGGCGCCGACGAACGTGGGCCGACGGAGAGGCGGCAGGATCGGGGACGACTGCACCACCACCTCCGTGAGCACGGAGGGCGCTGAGAGCGGCGAGTCCTCATCGGCCACCATGCCCAGGCGGCGCAGCGACGCGGGGTCCACGGGGATCTGATGTTCCTTCACCGTGGATGGCGACGCTGGCGGGGCCGGGCTCGGGCTCTTGCCGCCGCGGTCCGCCGGCGCGGAGCCTTCTGCTCCTTCCTGTGGCGTCTCCTCCGCCACTGGTCGCGCTTCGCTCATGGCGTAGGGCTCCGCCGCCGCCGCTGTGGCTGCTTCATCCCCCTCACGGGACTGCATCGCCGTGTACCACAACGACATGTATGGACTTGTATTGGCGGATTGGTGCATGAGCTGACGAAAAACTGATCGTGCGCGCGGGCTGCTTAAAACAAATGGCGGTTTGACAATTTACATGGACGGTGGTGGTGCGTAGTGGGGAGCATGAAAGGAGAAAGGCATCACGACGTGGTACGTGATCGTCATGTACATGTTGTACTCCTAGTATTGGCGCCTTAGTGCTTCACCATAACACTATGATAAAAATGAAAAAAATACAATAAAAACTTTAGTCGAGTATGATAATCAAACGACGTTCAGAGTCAGACACTTCTTAAAAGAACAGCAGCAGCAAGACTCCCGGGCTGCTTTGCGTTGAGAATTCATATATAACTAGCGTGAGCCCCCACGCGTGGGAAGGAGGGCGGAAAAAAAAAGAGGAAAAATATAACGGGTGTGTACTGTTCCATAACGGGTGTGAACTGTTTCGTACCGGTTTATACTGTTCTGTATTGGGTTGGTACTGTTCTTTTATCGGGTGGTACTGTTCCTTATTGGCACTGTTCATCGCGGAGCTGGAACCCGGTGCTTCTTATCTACAGTGATCTGAGTCTAGGAGCATCGGATGAACAGTAAATCACTGACAAATTTAAAGTTCTTACTGGCGTGGGAAGGAGGGCGGAAAAAGGGGGGAAAAGATGTAACGGGTGTGTACTGTTTCATAACGGACGCGTACTGTTCTGTATCGGGTTTGTACTATTCTGTATCGGGTTGGTACTGTTCTTTATCGGGTGATACTGTCTCTTATCGGGTTGAGCACTGTTTATCGTGGATCTGGCACCCGGTACTGCTGATCTGCAGTGATCTGAGTCTTGGGGAGCGTCGGATGAACAGTGATTGCAGACAAATTTAAAGTTCTTATATATAGATATAGATACTAGCAAAAACCAAAATAAAATACTTAATGTAGAAATTTTCGAGTTAAAATAGATCTCAATTGACGCTTTTAGAGTTCAGGCGATCGCCACCACATAAGGACATACCCAATGCCTGAAAGAAACATAAGGACATACCCAATGCCTGAAAGAACGGTCATGTTTCTCCAATCTTATGTGAATCACTTCTTTTGTAGCAACACACAAGAAGCACCCACATTGGTAATAAAAAGTTATCATCATAGATAAAAAAAAACATTTGGTAATAAAAGGTGTTATCCTTGTTATGCCCAACTAAGCTCAATTGTTCAAATTATCGTAAATTTGACGAACTTTATAGAAAAAATTGTTTACATATAACATCTATCATATCAATATGAAAAAATATTTTCTAGTAGTACAAACTTGGTGTCATAAATATCGACGCTCTTTTTTATAAAGTTGATCAAACTTAAAATAGTTTGACGTACGACGACTCGAAAAATTAATTTAATTTGGGACAAAACACAAAAGGAGTAGTTGGGTACCTTCTTAATTAATATGGAGTTGTTAGAGTCCGGACGCTCGCACCCTGCTGCACCCCCGTGTAATGTGCCCGCCCACCCGCCTACCGTGCTTCACATGGGGGCCCACGCCGCTTCATTTCCCATGCATGCACTCATGTCGATCTGCCGCTCGCGCCCCCTCCGCTCCCACACGCATGCACGGGAGCCAGCTGTTGCAAGCATGTGGTTGCTGTAGGTGGGTCCCACTACAACATGTGCAATACCAGATGAAACATTTGTAACATATGTCTAAAACTAGATGAAACATTTGGGGCATACACTTGAAACACCATTGCAACATGTCCAACATCCCGATCTACTTTTGGAACATCCAGATGCAACATTTGCAACATACAAAGAAGACAGATGAAACATTTGAACATATGCGTCTGAAACACTTGCAAAAGAACACTTGAAAAGCCATTGCAAACATACGTAACATCCAGATAAAACACTCGCAACATATGTGTGCAACATATGCAACATGTAAATAAACACACTTGCAACATACGTTAGAAAAACAGATTAAACATTGGGGATAGACGCTTGCAACATACGTGTACAACCATTGCAACATCTGCAACATCCCAATCTACTTTTGGAACATCCGTATAAAACACTTGCAACATATCTCTAAAAGATTTGAAATATTTGAATTATACACTTGCAACATGCATGGTATCCCAGTGCGACCTCCTCCGCCGTCTGCATCGGGGCGCAGCCGTAGTAGGAGGCGAGGTCGGAGGGCTTCCGCACTAGGGCCTGACACTTCTCCTTGCGCTGGCGGCGCCTGTCGACGTCGTCGGGTGGGGCAGGCAGCGGAGAAGGAGCAACAGCAGGAGCACCGGGGTGGGCATGTGGAACAGCGACAGGAGCAACAGGGCGGGCGCGCGGAGCAGGAGCAGCGCTAGGAGTGGCGAGGCGAGCACGCGGAAGAGGAGTAGGAGCAGCTGGTGTGGGATGGCAAAGCAGGAGCTGGAGCCGAGGCGACCATGGTGTGGGGATGGGAAACGCCACGGCAGATGCGAATGGGAAAAATCTCTCTTTTTTTGATAAACCGTGTATGCTGTGACGAGGGGAGCAGGCCTGTGAGCCGGTCCGTAGGTTCAGCTGGTGCGTCCGGACAGACAGACGTGGGACGGACATCCGCGGTGGAGCATTACCGTAATTGATAACCTATATCCTACCAGAATTATGAGGAAGCATGGTTATACAATGTTAGAGGAATGTGAAGTGGAACTACCCAATCCAACATGAGTTCTTAACAAACTCAGAATTCAAAGAATAATTGGTAACGCTATGTTTAATGAGATACTAACTAGCAATTACCAAATTTTCTTTTCTAGTTTGCTTATTGGCTTTTGACTACACTATCCATCAGGCCCACCACCGAGCAGCATTCAGTCGTGAACCGTGACCATGAGCACTACACCGCGCCCTTCGTGTCGTTGCAACATCAAGTCACGATCCTTCAAGGGTTACTGCACTACTAGATGAAGATATAACACGTAGTGATACTATCAATGAATATAAAGTGAGCTTATTCCTTTGTTTATATTACGATATCAGTAAAAAATTGTTGCTATTTAATGTTGATATTTTCATGGTCTTCTTACGCTAGGGAGGTGTCGACAGAATATCGTAGGCAGTCCTTCGAGGGGTATTCCACGAAGGTAGATTGATCGGCAGAGAAGCATGTGATCAAGAACAAGAAGGCAACAGAGACACACGAGTTAGACAGGTTCAGGCTGTCAGTATGACGTAATACCCTACTCCTATGGTCTGTTAGTTTGTATTAGCTATCGTATGATATTGTGTGGGTTTGGAGGGGGTCCCTGCCCGCCTTATATAATCCGAGGGGCAGGGTTACAAGTCTGTTAGATCTGAGAGATAACCGGAAAGTAATAACAGATTACAGAAATCTTGGGATCATACATATCCTAGCAGATCTCGTACTATCTTTAGGATATCTTTCCGGTGTCTTGCGGGAGGCGCCGAGCAGATTCGTGCCCCACAAGGCTTCGTCTTGTGGGCTAGGCCGCCCCTAGGGGCGTAGCCCATGTGGTCTGCCGTGGGTATCCGGGGTTGTACCCCCACAGCTAGTCCCCGAGCGCCTTGTACCCGTTGTGCAACACCGTCTTGAGCTTATCCGAGCAGGTGCGAACAAAGCCAATCAGTTAAACTCATGGTCCGACCACCGTGATGAGTTGCCAAGCAGTTGTGAGTAGTTATCGAGCAGCGTGAACCATAGTCGAGCAGCATGAACCATAGCCTAGCAGCGTGAACCATAGCCGAGCAATATAACCCAAGTACGGCTTGCCATAAGGATGTAAGGAGCTCAAGTTCAGAGTTAAAAATTTCTTCACAGTGGACCAAGTGTGCCCATTTAGAGTCCGACCACGAGAAAAGGAGATAATCTTCTTCAGCTTCAAGAGGCGCGGAGTCTTCCAGAATAAAACAAACACATTCACCACGAGGTGAAGTGTGCTCACTTAGTCCCCGAGCCTGACAGTAGATGATGTAGTCATGTGACGCCAGGGTCCAAAGTAGAAGAAAAATAGAAGACCAGCCGAGCAGGCAGCCAGTCCCCGAGCGTAACCCCGAAATAAGAAAAAGCATATTCACCGCAAGGTGAAGTGTGCCCACTTAGTCCTCGAGCCTGATAGTAGGTGACGTAGTCACGTGGTGCTAGGGTTAGAAAGTAGAAGACCAGCCGAGCAGGCAGCCAATCCCCAGGCGTAGCCTCAAGATGAGAACAAGCACATTCACCGCAAGGTGAAGTGTGCCCACTTAGTACCCGAGACTGATAGTAGGTAACGTAGTCACGTGGTGCCAGGGTCAGAAACATCAATCAACTTGGAGAAAATAGAATCATAGAGAAAACACCGGAGCAATGGCTGTACAGTAGTGATTACTGAACCGTAACGGTTGTCGGAGATGTCGGCGAATATTTGGCGAGCCATAACAAAATATGGAGATAAATCAGCAATACGGGTCGGGGCTACACGAAGGCCCAGGTAACGGCCCACCTTTAGTTGCGGGGAATTTGGAGGAACGCAAATCACGGGAACGGTTTTCCAAAAACCCTCGAATGCGAAGAGGTGGGGGGAGTGCTTTATAACTACGCCGCCGCACCCCACGCTCATACCTTTGCCCATTTGCCATTTCGTCTTCCTCCTCCGCCATCGCATTTCTAGATTCACATCCACATGCACATCCGCCACTAATCTCAAACTAGATCTGAGAAATGGCGCCCGAGAAGGGAGCTGTGAAGCCGAAGAAGGCGGCCGCCGGAGCCAGCCGCGATGAGGATGGGTGCCGTCAAAGATGGGGAAGGCGGAGCTCAACAGGATGGTGGCAGCGGGCGTTCTTCCAGACCGCGTCACCGCCGGATGGTGGCCAGCCAGCGATGAGCCCTTCCCGATGCCTAACACTGATGAAGCTGTAGTCTTTGAGGATTATTTCTGGCGTGGGTTGGGGTTCCCTATTCATCCTTTCCTGTGGGATCTATTGCAGTTCTGAACGATTAGTCTGTGCAATCTCCACCCAAACACCATATTACATATCTCAATTTTTATCCATTTCTATGAGACGTATCTGGCGGTTCTACCGCACTTCAACCTCTTCAGACACCTGTTTTGGTTGAAGAAGAAGGGCGGTGGTGGTTCCAAGGTGGTCGGCGGTGTATATTTGCAGCTTCGGGATGGGATGACCAGCGAGTACATTAATGTACCACTAGACACTTCTCTGAAAGGGTAGAACTCTAAGTGGTTCTACATGAAGCAGAGCCACCCTACAATCCGCTGCGACATCCACCACATCCCGGAGAGCCAGAAGAGCTAGTTGGAGAAACCGAACAGCGCTGACTTGGAGCAGGTGAGGGAGTTCCTCGACTTAATTAAAGGCATGGAGATTAATGGCGAACTGGTGGCGGCAAGCTTCATAGTGCACCGCGTCTAGCCCTGCAAGGAGAGGGCTCACCCGGGCTTTGACTTCAGGGGAGATGACAATGGGACCCGGGAGAGGACGGAGCGACTGACGAGGAAAGATGTGCAAGAGCGAGCCGTAGAGCTATTCACTCCCAACGCCTCGTTTAGCATGTCAAGGCAAACGAGGGCCTTCAACTATATAAATCCGCCTCCTCATGTAACCATCTCGATTGTTTTGCTCATGTTGCTTTGTATCCATGATTGTTGCCGAGCAATGAACCGATTCACTTATGCAAAGATCCATTCATAGGAAAGAGCGATGTACTTCTTGGGCGTCCCGAGGAGCGATTGGCCGAAGGGTGTAGATTCCCGGCCACCACCATAGCCTGAGGAGGAAACCATCAATGTCTCGACGGAGAGTCCATCCCCAGTGTCGGAGAAAATCTAGGGGAAGAGGGCAGCGGTTGACGAGCTAGCCCAGAAGAAGAGGAAGACGGCGGCCACCGCTCCCCTCAAACCGCGTGGCATCTCGCTTGGTGGCGACCAGACCACTCAAACGCGAAGGACCGTGGTGTTCCAGTGGTCAGATGATGATGAAATTTCGATGGCTCATCCACCGAGCACTGAAGCACCTCCACACAGCACGCGCATGGAGGAACAAGCAAAGAGAAGCGAAGAAGTCCCCGAGCAGCGGGCGAGGGGAGTCCCCGTGCAGTAGGCGATGGGAGGCCCCGAGCAGTAGGCGGAGGAAGTCCTAGAGCGGCGGCAGGAGCAGAGGACGATGGTGGAGGAGGCGGGACCTCCACCCTGAAGCACGGGAGTCGACCCCACGGCAGCGCCTAGGGGCTTGAGTACGAAGCGCTGGTTCAAGAAATTGTACCAATAGACCAAGCCGTAAGTATCCTTGCGTTGGAATTACTTTAATGTCGTTCCTTAGCTTATTTGTCGCTTGGCGAACTGATCTGATGTAGTGTGAAACATGTGGAGGATCTAACCCCGCCGGTCTAGACTGTCGAACAACCGAGGGCTGACCTCGGGGTGGAGGTAACGCTGGCGGCTCCCATCCCAGAGTCCCTAAGGGCTCGACAGCCGGAGGAGGAGTCAACCGCCGGTACTGGTGGACTTGGTGATGACGAACGGGTGGCATTGACAACGGACAAGTCGGCGGCAGTGCCCAAGGCAACAGCGGGAACCATCGGGTCTTTGGGAGTAGAGGCTGGAGTTGCTGGCGATACACCGGAGTCTGGGGCGGCGAAGCCGGTGGTGCCCGAGGAGCAAATGGTGCCCCCTAAGGTGTCATAGGGCATGGTCGGACCCGCTGTCCGGCCACAGAGCCCCCTGGTGGTGCCTCGAGCTACGGCAGAAGAGGATGAGGTGGAAGAGATCAAGCGTGCTGAACCTCGACCTCAATCTGTCTGAATCCTCTACAAGCATGGCGACAAGGTTGTGGTTATCGAGGAGGAAGACACCACCAGGGAGATGAGGAGATTGAAGACCACCCTTGCCGGAGTGGTGAAACAAATCGAGGTCAGTACTACATCTAGAATGCTCGTCTATGACGTTGGAGATCAGAGTTCATCATTATCGTTGTGCATTTGCAGGGGATAACTCGGGCTGCCAAGTAGTGGCACCAATTGATAAAGAGGATAGAGCCCCTCACCGACGAGAATGAAAAACTTAGAGAGGTGATGAACCTAATGGAGAGAAACAACCAGAGGGCCCGGCGTGAGCGAGACCTTACTGAGTCCAACGTGTGGGACCTAGAATACCAGAAGGGGGTCCTGTCCGAATAGCTGGCAGCTGCGTCCGAGCAACTGCAGTGCCAGTTCGAAGAGTTGGCGAGTGCCTCCATGCAACTGGAACAGAAATCTGAGCACCTCAGAAGTGTATCTGAGTAGAAAGCAGGTACGGTATATCGACGAATATGCTTTGTGTTGCTGAACAGCCATATTTTTGGTGATGACTGTTATGCTTATAGTGCAAGATGCAGAGCTCGGCCAGCTATGCTAGGCCCTCAAACAAATCCAAGAGGAGAAGGCGAAGGAGACAGGGCGAGCAGACAAACTGGTCGAGGAGCTAAACGGTGAGTACTCCCTGGTCGGAATTACTGCTGAAGTAGTTTCCTTGCTTGATGGAACTTTGTAATGCTTGCAAACTACCATCGGAGGGTCAAGGCACAGTTCGATGTGCTAGAGAAGGACGCCTGGACCCAGAGGGACAAGTTTGACGCCATAGTTGCCGAAGTCAAACTAGTGCTCGACTACGTCGACCTCAAGGTGGCTCCTCAGCTCAACGGCAGGTCGCCATGCCCGGACATCATCATCGAAAGGTGCAAGACGGCGTGGGAAAGCTTCAAGAGCTTCAACTGCGACACCGTTGTTACGTCATTACTCATGCCCTTACAGTGGTTTGGTTCCACTATCAATCCATTGACCTTTAGGCGATAGGGGCTGGATTCGCTGAAGGGATGGGCGAGGCGAAGACCCAATAGCTGGAGGATGAGGTGGAGAACGCGGCGAAAAAGCTGGCCGACGACATCGACCTGTTTGGTGAGATGAATGGTGATGGCGAAGCTTGGTGATCTGCTCAGAGATTATCATCTGTAACATATGGACAGTGTAGTTAGAACATGTGAAAGCGCAAAAAACATTTATGTCTGTGTATAAATGATATAAGGTGCATGTGTATGCAGTTTACTGGTATTTCGGTGAAAAAATCTTTGTAGTTTTGACCATAATGTAATTATATGTAGTATAAGTAGCATCCAAGCAGTTAGTTCATTGTTGAACTCCTTGGCCTTAGCTAGCCCATAGTCCATAACGTGGAGCGCGGAGCCCGTGCACGTGTAGGAGGAACAGGCGTCACCAAGGAACCATAGCCGACCACCCATAACGCAGAGCACGGAGCCCGTAGCACGTGTAGGGAGAGATCAGAGACTGAGCCTTCTCCATAGAGCACAGAGCGGAACGTGTGCTGCTCAGTGGTTGGCGAAATAACTTGGAGGTAAATGTAGTATAAGTGGCGTCCGAGCAATTAGTTCTTTACTGAGCTCTCGGCCTTAGCTAGCACATAGTCCATAACGTCGAGCGCGAAGCCCATAGACGTGTAGGAGGAATAGGCGTGACCAAGGAACTGCAGCCGACCACCCATAATGCAGAGCGTGGAGCCCATAGCATGTGTAGGGAGAGATTGGAGACTAGATCTTTTCCGTAGAGAACAAAATAGAACGTATACTGCTGGCTGATCAGCGAAATATCTTAGAGATTTGGAGACAAATCTTCAGCAATTTGGAGAAAAATGTTTTGGTAAAATACATTGGTGATTTGGAGAAAACGTGTTCGGTGATTGAGAGAAAACGTGTTCGGCGATTTGGAGAATACATGTTCGGCGTTTTGGTGAATACGTGTTCGGTGAAAACGTTGGAGACTTGGAGACACATGGGTAGCGCAGTTATGACGATTTTGTATTGGAGTTAGACATGGAGTAGCTGAAAGCTCGGTGACTGTAAGTGGAGATTAAACCATAATGGAGAAATAATGGAGACAAATTATGGAGACCAAAACTTTATTCATCATAAAGTGGAGAGTACATATCTAGAACGTTTCAAGGATAGAAACGTATAAGGTGCTTGATGTGCCATGAATTGGGAACATCGATTCCGTCTAAGTCACATAGGCGATAAGACCCTGGTCGAGTAACCTCTTTGACGTCGTAAGGCCCTTCCCATGGGGAGGAGAGCTTGTGCATCCCTTTGGTTTTTTGTTTTCTGTGGAGAACGAGGTCACCGACTGTAAATGAATGACCTTTGATGTTACGGTTGTAGTACCTCCGCAAGCCTTCTAGATATTTGGCTATGCAGACATAAGGTGATTAGGCGTTCTTCCTCAACCCTGTCGACATCCTCTATCCGAACAGCTGCGGCTTGCTCTTCATCATAATTTTCCACCCTAGGTGCTCAGAAGGCAATATCCACTGGTAGTATGGCTTCTGAGCTGTAAACCAAAAAATATGGAGACACACCGGTGCTACGACTAGCTTGAGTGCGCAGTCCCTAGACTACAGTAGGTAGCTCCTTGAGCCATCTGCCTGGATGCTTTTCTTCTTTCTAACATAGCCTCTTTTTGAGGGCATCAAGGATCATGCCGTTTGCCCGTTTGACCTAGCCGTTGGCTCTAGGGTGGACAACGGAGACGTACTTGATGGAGATGCACCGGTGTTCGCAGAAGTCCCAAAAGTGATGGCCAGTAAATGTAGTTCTAAGGTCGGTGATGATGCTGTTCGGGAGACCGAATCTATGGATGATATCTTCAAAGAGCTCGACTGCTTTCTTTGCAGTAGCCAAGACGAGCGATTTATACTGATCCACTTGGAGAACTTGTCGATGGCGATGTATAAGTACCAAAAACCACCTGGCACTGACTTAAAAGGCCCAATCATATCCAGTCCCCAGCATACGAAGGGCTAGGAAGCTGGGATGGTCTGCAGCTCTTGTGCTGGCACATATATTTGCTTGGCGAAAAATTGGCATCCTTCACAACATCAGACGAGGTCTTCTGCGTCAGAGATGGCCGTGGGCCAGTAGAAACCAGCTTGGAAAGCTTTGCCGACCAGTGTTCTTGAGGCTACGTGGTTGCCACAGGAACCAGAGTGAATTTTGAGAAGTAGCTTCATTCCGTCTTCTTGGGTGATGCACTTTTGCAGTATCCCTTCCTTAACACTTTTTCTCATCAAGTTGTCGTCCACCAGCACATAATGCTTGCTTTGACGGATTAGGCATTTGATTTTAGTCTTATTGGTGGGTACTTCGGTGCTGGAGAGATACTTTATGAACTGTTCCCTCCAATCGGTGGCCGGCAAAGGTACCATAAGAACCAGCTGCTCGGAGGGGGGAACTTCCTGAATTTCCTTATCTTCCTTAATGGATGGCGCTAGAAGATCTTGAACGAAGACCCCCAATGGAATCATGGCGCGAGAGGAGCCTAACTTGGATAAGTGGTTAGCGAGCTGATTTTGATCGCACACCACGTGGTGGTACTCGATACCGTAGAATTTCCCTTCAAGCTTCCTGACTTCGGCGCAATATGCATCCATCTTCTCACTGGAGTAGGACCAATCTTTGTTGAGCTAGTTGATGACCAGCACGAAGTCCCCGTATACCATGAGGCATTTGACGCCGAGCTCAACGGTTATACGGAGTCCATGGAGACATCTTCATATTCGGTGGCGTTGTTGGAGGCCAGAAAGTGTATCCGGAGAATGTATCGGAGCTTATCCTTGGTCGGCGTAAGGAACAGAATGCCCACACCAGCACCATTGATGTTAAGGGCGCCGTCGAAGTACATCACCTAGTGCTCAGGGCAGGTTGCGGCGATGGGCTCTTGGATCTTGGTCCACTCATCGATGAAATCAGCAAGCGCCTGAGACTTGATGGTGGGCTTGCTTCTGAATTCAATGGAGTAAGTGCCAAGCTCAATTGCCCACTTGATGATACGGCCGTTGGCCTCTTTGTTGTGGAGGATGTCCCCTAGAGGGAACTCGGTGACCACGACGATCTTATAATACTCAAAGTAGTGGCGGAGCTTGCGTGACGTAATCAGAACGGCGTATAGTAGCTTCTGGACCTGAGCATAACGGGTCTTAGGCTCGTTAAGAACCTCGCTAATGAAATATACCAGATGTTGCACCTTATAGGCATGCCCGACCTCCTCGCATTCGACCACAATGGCTGTGCTGACGACACGAGAAGTAGCGGCGATGTAGATCAGGAGAGTTTTGTCTAGCCATGGCGCCGTCATGATCGGAGGCTTTATTAAGAACAACTTGAGCTGCTCGAAGGCTGTGTTTGCCTCCTCCGACCAGGAAAAGCACTCGGAGGCCTTGAGGAGTTTGAAGAACGGTAGCCCTTTTTTGCCGAGGCGCGATATGAAGCGACTTAAAGCAGCTATGCAGCCTGTAAGCTTCTGTATATCCTTGACACATGTTGGCCATTTCTTGTTGGTGATGGCAGAGACCTTGTTTAGATTAGGCTCAATGCCTTGTATGCTGACAATGTAGCCCAGGAGTATACCGGATGGAACTCTAAAGATGCACTTTGAAGGGTTCAGCTTCCATCGGTACCTTTTAAGGTTGGTGAACGTTTCTTCGAGGTCGGCGATAAGATCATTAACGGTCTTGGACTTAACAACCACATCATCGATGTAAGCTTCGACGTTACGGCCGATCTGTTGATCGAGGCACATCTGGATAGCCCTTTGACAAGTTGCCCCGGTGTTTTTGAGTCCAAAGGACATGATGGTGTAGCAGTACGCACCAAAGGGCGTGATGAACGATGTCTTGATCTGGTCTTCTTCCTTGAGGGAGATCTAGTGATAGCCGAAGTAACAGTCAAGGAAGGAGAGCAGTTCGCAGCCAGCGGTAGAGTCTACAACCTCGTCTATCCAAGGCAGACCGAAGGAGTCTTTAGGGCAGTGTTTGTTAAGATCAGTGTAATCAACGCACATTCTCTGTTCTTTATTCTTTTTCGGACAAGAATAGGGTTTCCTAACCACTCAGGATGATACACTTCTTTTATGAATCCGGCAGCTAAGAGCCATTTTATTTCTACCCTAATAGCCTCCTTCTTGTCTGGCGCGAATCGGCGGAGTTTCTGCTTGATCGGTTTGGCGGTCGGTGAGACATTCAAGGAGTGCTCGATCTTCTCCCGTGGTACCCCCGACATGTCTGTAGGTTTCTAAGCAAACACATCGACGTTGGCATGTAGGAAGGAGATGAGCGTGCTTTTCTATTTGGGGTCAAGGTGAGCCCCAATCTTCACAGTCTTGGAGGGGTCGTTGAGGCCGAGGCCGACCTCCTTGATTTCCTTGGACTTGGCGGAGGCACGAGGAGGCTCTAGCTCTGGGATCTCCATGTCGTCGGCGGGCACCGTCTTGGCTTCGGTGACCACGCTAACCATCTGGATGGAGAGGTCAGTGGCTTCGGTGAGGGTGAGACTCTTTGTCTTGCAGGCATAGGCGATGGAGAGGTTGGCCTATAGGGCCAGGACTCCTGCAGGCGAGGGCATCTTCAGCACCAGATACGCTTAGTGCGGTACAACCATGAACATGGCTAGAGCTGGCCGACCAAGTATGGCGTGGTAGGCAGTGTTGAAGTCGACGACGTAGAAGTTGATGTGCTCGACGCGATAGTTGCTTGCCATGCCAAACTGTACTAGTAGGGTGATCTCTCCAAGTGGTTTGGAGGCCCTGCCAAGTACCACACCCCAAAAGGAAGAGTCAGAGGGTGTGAGATCTGCTAATCCGAGGCCCAATTCTTTTAGGGCTCCGATGAAGAGGAGATTCAGAGCGCTCCCACCGTCGACGAGCACTTTTCTGAAAAGCACCTTCTAGACGGTTGCATCGAGGATGAGGGGGAAACGCTCTATGTAGGGAATGTCCACCCACTGGTCGGCCCCTCTAAAGGTGATGGGGACCTCAGACCATGGGCGATAGCTGGGGTTGACGGTGGCGTCTTCTGTAGTGACGGCGAGCACCTACCGTGCGGCGAGCTTCCATTCTCTTCTGCTCTTGATGGAGGAGAGCCCCCCAAAGATGGTGGCGACCACCTTTTTGTGGTCCTAGAAGGCATTGTTATTGCCCCCAGGTGGTTGGCGCCCCCTGGCTCTATCGTTGGTGTTGTCGTCCAGCTTTTTGTCCTGGAACTCCTTAGCCAGGATGAGGCATTTCTTCATCTTATGTTTGGTGTTCTTATGGAGAGGGCACGGACCGTCGGGGATCTTGTATTGCTCATCATAGTTGCACTTGGCCCGAGGTTCATTGACGGTGGCGATGATGTGGTCTAGTCAGTGGCGGCGATTTTAGCCAGACTTGGGTCCTTTAGGCCAATCATGGCCGCTGTCACGACGGTAACTGTGGTCGTCGTAGCAGCGGTCGTTGTGGCGTCGGTCGTTAGGGCGGTCGTCGTAGTGGCATGTTGGGCGATGAGTACCCACATCCTCATTGAAGCGCACCTTGGCTTCCTCGGTGTCAACGTACTGGTTGATGGTCGTGATCATCTCACCCATCCCTGTGGGTGGCTTGCAGTTGAACTTGGAGAGAAGCTCGCGGTGGTGGAGTCCTCGGATGAAGACAGTGATGACCTCAACTTCTGTGATGTTGGGAAGAGAGTTCCTCATCTTGGAAAAGCATCGGATGTAGCTACAGAGGAGCTCGAACGGCTTCTAGTTGATGCGGTTCAGATCGTGCTTGGTGCCCGGCCGAGTATATGTAGCCATGTAATTGTCGATGAAGACTTTTTTCAGCTCTTCCCAGGATCCGATGGAGTCTAGGGCAAGGCTTGTAAACCAGCTCATGGCGGCCATCATGAGCATGACGGGAAGATAGTTCGCCATGACACTGGTGTCTCCTTCGGTGGCGCGGATAGCAGTGGCGTAAGCCTATAGCCACTGTGTTGGGTTCATCCTTCCTTCATAGGGCTTGACCCTAGTGATTTTGAAACCATGGGGCCACCGAAGTGTTTGGAGCGCCCTCATGAATGCTGGGGGCCCCTTGGGGTTGTCGGCGCCATCATTTGTAGCGTTGCCATCGGTGAGCGGCTCGAGAGTTGAGTCCAGGTTATCGTACTCTTGCTCGTACTCCTGATGGCGGCGAACTTCTTCTTCATGGCGACCGAAGCGGCGTTTGTCGATACATCATCGTGCATCTCGGAGATTGTTGAGGTGCACTCGGATGTCCTGGTCGACCTCCTGGTTGGGTTGGCGATGATGTTCAATGTGGTTGCCCCTAGCTCTGCCCTGGAGGGGTTGTCTGTCGTCGCGGTGCTAGTCGGTGAAGCGACTTGGGCGGCGATCGGATCTTGTGGCGACTGATCGGCGAATCGAGGTTGTGGTGTAAGAAGATCTCTGATCCTGGTAGATCTCATTGAGCTGGCAATGCGCCGCTTTAAGCATTGCGACGACCTTGGCGACCTCCGATGTCTACGGGAGTCGGGCGAGCTCATTAGCGACCACGACCAGGTTGGCGTTAGGGTCTTGTAGACGTCGTGGCCGTCAACACAGAGAAACTCAACGTCGAGGTTGCGCTGGAGTGGCCTTCCTTGCGAGTCGAGCTGCTGCTCGGCCATCACAAGGGTCATCTCATTTGCTTGGCATTATGCGTGGTTGATGCTCCGGTTCTCACGAGCGGCGCGTTCCTCCTTGGTTTTGCCGTTTCGAGGGGGCTGTCGACGCTGACGTTGAAGATTGCGCTACCACGGAACGTAGGGGGAAGAAGTAGCTCGGTGGTCGTTTCGGCGATGTTCTCTGTAGAGCCCTAGGACTCGGAGTCCGGATTCTTCTCTAGGATGGTCTGGAGGGACGCTTTGGAGCATCGGCCAATGTGGAGCATGTTGACGGCCGGCGGAGGCTAGTCGGTAGAAGGATGGACATCTCCAACCTGGTTAGTGAATCTACCCCTTAGGGCATCTTGGTAAGCGGCGGCGGCGTTGGTGAACCCGAAGGGTAGGGCCATAGCCCCTGGAGTTTTTCGAGCAGCCTCCGATAGATCTAGATCGAAGGGTGGTCGGCGCTGAACCAGAGTGTCCAGAGCCAATTCAGCGATGGAGAGGCAATCGACGAGCTTCAGGCCAACTTGATCGATAGATGCGATCAAATCGTTATTATTGATCTGCCTCCTCTGGTAGCGAGGAAGCGGGCGGCGAGTCGTCAATGAAGGCGACCTCGGAGGCGGTTCCGAGATCGGATCTGCAGTCACAGGCGTAGGGGTGATCGGCGCATAATCGATCTGCATCGGCTCGAGGCACTCTCCGACTCCGTCAGCGTTGATGATCCACGAGATCGATCCGACCGTGAAGATCTGGCTGGGCTATGGGAGGGACGAAGAGTGAAAGTGCATCTAGCCCTTTAGTAGGTTTTGGATGATTGAATGACAACGTGATTAAAGGACTAACCCATTTGCTAAGTGTGGACAGGAAATAGGTTATCTCACAGGTACTTAATGAAAGCCAAAATGATGTGTTGTTGTATAAACAATCTAGTTCAAGCACAAGACAACAATGCAAATGGAATTCATGTGAAGGCTTATTTATTGTGGGATTTTCATGTACTATGTGAAAGCAAGCTCGTGATTATTGGGTAATGAGACATGAGGGATTGCATATGGAATGGTCTCATATTTGAAGCTTGCTAAATTAAAATGAAAAAGATAACAATACATATGAATGGATGATTCAACACAAGATGTGACTTGATGGCTTGAGATGGTGAAGATAGCAAGGAAATGCTTTGAGGTACTAAGCAAAGGTGAAGGGCAAGCGATGGCTTGGCGGCCGAAGAACCTAGCTAGGGTGAAGAAGAAAGTACTTGCATTTAGTTGAGGTACTAATCAAGCTAAGATGGTCATATTGATGTAAAGGATCAAATCTATAATGAAGTATTTGATGGAAGTGACTTGATACATTTGGGATTATTCAAATTTGATGAATGGAATCAAGTCACATGCTCTAGATGGCTATGCTCTAGTGAAAAGATCAACATCAACTTGTTAGCACCCTTACTTGATGAAGATTGGAAGGGACGGCATCAATTCAAAAGAAATCAACTCAAGTGGTATAAATTCATTTTTCCTTTGATCTTGAGTTTAATAGGTATGCCGTACTATTAAGAGGGATGCATCATGTAGATAGATAATGTTTCATAAGTGCTCAAGCCAACCCATGTGAGTTTTGAGTATTTGAGCGACAAAAGAGCTAACTGATTTCTTGCTGGTCTGGCAATACCGGACGTGTCCGGTATTCATACCAGACGTGTCCGGTATTTGACCAGCAGCTGTAAAATTGTTGTTCTCGAGTTGGTTCGTCGAGAGTTCCGACGTAGGTCGGGAGTTCCGACGGTCGGGAGTCTCGGCATGGGTCGGGAGTTCTGACGTCTCGCACTTCAACTGACTTGGAGGGTTCACTGTCCTGGTCATACCAGACGTGTCCGGTATGGATGACCAGAGGCCAACGGCTAGTTTACAAAAGCCTTGAGGGTCGGGAGTTCTGACGTGAGTCGGGAGTTTCGACGGTCGGGAGTTACGACGGTCGGGAGTTCCGACATGCGTCGGGAGTTACGACACCTCACTAACTTTAACTCAGTTACATGTTTTTCAAATTTGCTGAGGGTCGGGAGTTCCGACGTAAGTCGGGAGTTCCGACGATCGGAAGTCCCGGCATTCATCGGGAGTTCCGACGCCTCACAACATCACTGTAACTTAGTTACCATTGGCGTAGTGTGAGTCATACCGGACGTGTCCGGTATTGCAACGGCTATAAAATGGCTAGTTTTTCAAGGGGGCTATAAATACCCCCAAGCCTCCACCTTTGGAGGCTGCTGATTCTGCTGAGATAGACACACAATTTTGAGCCTTGCTAACTCTCCTAAACCCTCTCTCAGTGAGTGTGTGATCCAAATTGCAAAATCAATTTGTGGGTTAAGAGAGAATTTGAAAAAGAGAGCAAGCCACCACTTGAGCACCTGTGCATATTGTCAATCTCGTGATTCGCATTTGTTACTCTTGGACTCTTTGGTCCTAGACGGCTAGGCGTCGCCGGAGAGCAACCGAGAGATTGTGGTTGCTTCAGAAAGTTTGTAACGGTCGATTCCGTCACCTCAGAATCATCTAGTGGAAGGAGGAAAAGGAGTTGGAAAAGACTCCGGCTAGAGTGACCTTCGTGGTACCCTCTAGGGCTGACCTTTGCTGGGTCGCCCGCAGCCCCCTCAACGGAGAGTAGGACTCGAACGAGTCCAAACTTCGGTAAAACAAATATCGTGTCTTAAGTTGCATTTCATTCGATATTTGTGTTGCTCTAGCTCATGTGCAGGTTCTCTGTGTTTACTGATATCTCTAGTAGGTACCTGCAGTTTGGTTTGAAGATAGAAATCGAAAGGAGCAAGTTCGGGGCTGTTCTGCAGAAACCGTGCATACCGGACATGTCCGGTATTCATACCGGACACGTCCGGTATTAGAGCTCTGTGCTGAAAATATTTACTTTCAGTTCTAACTTTGTGTTGCAGGGTTATAGCTTCTAGATACATTATTTATACCTTGTATACTCTATAGCCAACTTGTGAGGGGTGATATTACTCTTATTTGGAGTTTCCAATTTGGAAACTCCCTTTACTAATTATTTCCGCATTTAAAGGTGTTAATTTTCAGAAACGCCTATTCACCCGCCTCTAGGCGGCATCCTAGGTCCTTTCAAAGAGCATGCGGAAAAAGCCATCTTGTTCGACAAGGAAACAACACGCAATCCCCTACCTGATGTGCCATCTTGTTCGACAAGGAAACAACACGCAGTCCTCTTGTTGAGCATATTGTGGATGCAAGCACACCTCTTTCTATAGTTGATTGGAGCAACTACAAAAATTTGTCAAAAGAGGAAGAGATATGCGTGCAACTCAATGCTCAAGCTATTAATATTATTTTGAGTACATTGAGTGTAGAGGTTCAAGATGAGGCAATCTTCAATGGACAACCACCTCCGGAGAGTGCTCATCTTATTTGGACTAGACCTTTTGATTTATATGGAAAATTCAAATGTGATGATGCACTTGAGATTGAGTCAATGGAAAGTATGTCCATTGTGTCATCATACAGCGAAGAAGCCTCACAAGACCTCAAGAGCGCCGAGCCGGAGCAAGAAGTGCAAGCAGCGCATGACCTGCTGTCTGCCTGCACATACCGGACGTGTCTGGTATGCCTACCAAACGTGTCCGATATGGTTGAGGCAGCAGACCAGCAAGCAGCTGTTTGCAATGATGCTCAAGCCCGGTGGTGACCAAGTGATGAGTCAACCTCAGTATCTCATGATACTCATCACTTGTGTCTCATGGCCAAGAAAAGCAAGAAGAAGGTTAACAAGAAAGATCAAGAAAAGAAGAAAGCACAAGTAGATGATCAAGATGCGAGTGATGTTGAAGTTGAAGACAACTACAACCTTGATAATCTCAACCGCAAAGACAAGTTCATCATCATGAAGATAGTTGAAAAGAATGATGAGCTTGAAGAAGAGATAGAGAAGCAAGAGCAATCGCTTCAAAATCAAGAAAAGTTTCTCATCTCCAAATTGCAAGAGCTAAAGGCAATAAATGACAGGCATGAAAAATTGTCAATTGAGCATGCTTTAGTTACTAACTCCTCTTCTAGTGTTTCACAACTAGAAAAGGAAAACTTCGAGCTCAAGGCAAGGCTAGATGAACTCTCAAGCAAATATAATGTGCTACAAGCAAACTATGTTCATCTCAAGTGCTCTCATGAAGAACTAGTAGAATCAAGCATCATGCTTGAGGTGGCTCATGAGGTTGTGATTACATCGGTAAATTTTTCTCAACCTCTCACACATCCGCTCACTAGTACACCATCTCAAATAAATATTTCTTGTACTAATGAATGTGCTCCTCAAGCAAGCCAATCTTCGATTGAGCTAAATCTTATAGAAAACATAGAGCTCAAAGAAGAAGTGCAAAGATTAAAGAAAGATGTGATTCGGTTGAAGGGTAAGGAGAAAGCACAACCTTCTCAAGATAACCATGATAACATGGTGAAGAAGCTTGAGAAGGGTTCAAACCTTGCTTCCTCCAAAGCTCAACAAAAGAATCACATCTCAAGCAAGGCCAACACAATCAAGAGCAAGAAACATGGAAAAAGGATATGCTATGGTTGTGGATTGTATGGACATGAGTGGGCTATGTGTCCACACAAGAGTTGGGCCGACAAGGTTGAAGCCACCAATAAAAAGGCTTCTACCAAGGAGGCCAAGCAAATGAAGAGTCATGGACAAAGTGCTTGTCTCATGAGCAAGAAATTGGGGCATCCTACCAAGAAATGTCCAATGTACAAAGAGGCAAGAAAGGAAGCCCAAGTTGCAACTAGAAGATGCTATGGGTGCAATGAGATGGGCCACAAGGTTGATATATGTCCATACAAGCAAAGCAAGCATAGAGCACACAAAGGCCGCATATGCTATGCTTGTAGAAGAAAGGGGCATCTAAGCTATAAATGCCCAAATAGTAAAACTCCTAAGCCAAACACATTTGTTTATAATGATATGCTTAGGAAGACCACAAATGGAGTTAGCACTAGTAAGGTGATGTGTTCACCACAAACTAGTGTTAAAGCCATTTGGGTACCTAAGCACTTGTTGACTAACTCAAAAGGACCCAACAAGAGTTGGGTACCAAAGTGTGCTTAGGTTAATGATGTAGGTACTTGGTGGTGAGATGAAAGCCTTCGGGGTGGTTGAGCAAGCAATTTGACAATATTCTCTCAATCTATCAACCAATTCTTATCATAATCCCTTATATGGTTGACCCGAAGATAATTCAATAAACATATCATATATTTCATCCTCACCATTAGTAACAAGTACCTAAACCTTTTAGGATAGCCACCTTGTTCATTTCATGTTCTATAGTTCACAAATAGGTACACTTGTGAAATTATAAAAGTGGCTAATTAGATTCAATTAAAAAGAATTCTACTTTGCCATATGATGCTTTTGATCGCTCTCTAGTAGAGTAATTTATTTGTTGAGATGCTAGTATACAACAAATGATAAAGTTGAATCACAGGCAACAAATTAATTGGTTCTGTCCTGCACATATCGGACGTGTCCGGTATTACTATCGGACGTGTCCGGTATTGTTGCAACCAGAACACAATTTGAATTACAACTGAGTCTTTGATCCGTATATTTTCATATATCCTTAACTTACTCAGAAGCTTGTGATTCATCAATTCCTAAGTGGTTTGTGAGTATGTCTCATCAAAATCTAAGTATGGCAAATTATTTGATTATGGTCAAAATGGAAAATTGGCTCCAAATGTCTTAATAGAATAAAAGTGCTTGTAGAAAGTCATTCAAATTAGTTGAAGCACTTATTTAGGGGGAGCTAAATTTCTATTTTGCACCATTGTGAACTAACAAATTTATCTAGCATTCTCTATAGTTCTTTGGATGAAAATGTATCTAGCATGATTATTTGGCAATTGAGGTCAACATAAAGATCATCATGCTATTTATCCTCTTAGTGGTATTCTTGTGGGCTCAAGGAAAAGGTATGTGTTTACATACATACATTGTAAGTGCATCTAAGGCCCTTTGTATGTTAGAATGTGCATTTGTGTGACATAGGAGAGATGTCTTTCAAAACCACTAACTAGCATGAGTAGGAAGTGTGAATTTGAAAAATTATTTGAATCTTGGTCTTTGTGACCTAGCCTTGTCATGTGATGATTATAGCTCTACTTGATTGTTTGATTGACTAATCACACATGACATGGCTTTCTTAAGTCCACAATCTACTATCTCTCTCTCTCTCTCAAGTAAGCGAAATCTTGTATATGCCAAATATTTGGAAAAGAGAAAATCATTTTGCGGCATTGGATAAGGAAAGTGATGATACTCAGCTTGGATCAAGATTATATACCTTTGGACTAAGAAATAACAGAAAAGGGGATTGGAAGAGAGAAAACACATTTTGGAATAAATTGGGCCATCCCGTGTATACCGGACGTGTCCGGTATGATACCGGACGTGTCCGGTATGAGCGGGACTATAAAAACATAGCATACCCCTTCGGCCCAAATAGACTTGTCTCCTCCAAACCAACCAGCCGACGCCCTTCTTCCCACCTAGGGCAACCAAGGATTTCACCAAGGAAAAGGAGAGAAGGAGATCGCATTGGAGAAGGCTTGCATCAAGATTGAAGGCCCGAGGATTTGGATTTCTCATCGCCTTCTCATCTCTTCTCTCAAGGTACCCTAATCACGGACCTCGTCCGATCTACATGGTCAATACATGATTTTGAAATTCCTTCGGTCAAAATGCTGCATTGGTGATGTAGAAGCAATGCCCAAAGTTTGGTATTAATCCATGTTGGTTTGAATCAAGGAACCCTGGTTAGGGTTGCTAGTCGCCCATACTGGACGTGTCCGGTATGATACCGGACATGCCCGGTATGGCCCAGCAGAGCAGGCTCTCTGCTTTCTTTGATTCAATCCTATCCTAGAATTGTATATTAGGCATAGTTTCTTCAGTATCTATGTTTTACAAACCTTGTGACAATGGTGTGTCGAGGTGATTGTAAAACCTTGGATAAAAGAATCTATGTCTAATTACAATTCAAAAATAAGCTATGGGCATGTATCTAAAATTCTATGAAAATCTTTGGATACAGGACAGCAACCATGAGTGGACGACAGGAGCCGAGGTCCAAGCATAGGCATGATCCAGCACTTGAGAAGTACAAGAAGGCGAGATAGGATATGCATCCTAGATTCAAGCCAACCAGCAGGAGGTCTACCAGGGCTGCCTCTAGTGCAGCAGCTCAGTATGCAGAGGGGTCCAGGAGCTCTTCTTCTGACACAGACACTGATGAGTTTAGAGTGGAGTCTAGAGAAGAAAGAAAGAGGAAGAGCACTAACAGAGGATCAGATGGTGACAGCTCAGATGAGGAGCAGGAGATTGAGGAGGAGGAGTCAGTTCCTCCAGCTTAGCACCAGCCTAGTCAGGGGATGCATTATGGTCTTCTTGAGACACATCTGCCCAATGTGCCCTCCTATGTTCCTAGGGTTGACTACAGGGGAAAGGGTATGACCAGGAGAGCTAGAGATGAGCGAAGGGTTGATCTAAGAGGGTTACCTAAGGTTCAGTACGATCACCGCTTCCAAACAACCTTTCACCTGGATTTCTACTCTAGTGTGATTCTCACCAGGAACCCAGTGATTGCCAGGTCTCAGTGGATTGACTAACAATATATTAGAGAGTTGCAGAAGGCCTCAGTTGATCATGCCATTGCCGTCTGCCAGAGCACAGGAGTTTATGAGATCATGGAGTTCCAGCATGACTGGAACACAGAGGTAGTAGCTCAGTTCTATGCTACTCTGTTTGTTGAGGAGGATGAGAGGCGGATGCACTAGATGCTTGAGGGCCAGTGGTACAGTGTTGACTATGATGTTTTTGCCACCCACCTTGGCTTCTCAGAGGATGATCTCTAGAGGGACAGGATCCACACCGAGCAGGTGTTACTTCCTGAGCAGCTCGCATATATGTATCCTCCTGGTGGTGAGAGAGGAGCAGTGGGGAAGGTTCTAGGTCTTCACCCTACCTACAGATACCTGGATAGGATGTTCAGGAAGACTATTGACTGCAAGGGTGGAGACAAGGGCAACATTGCTGATTACTCTAGGAACCTACTCCACAGGATGGCACCTGATGATTGGCCCTTCAGCGTGTTTGATTTTATTTGGTCCGAGATCAGGAGTGTTGGAGAGAGGCCCCTCAATGGCTGTGGTCTTGCTCCTTATATCATGCATATGATTGAGCAGGTAATAGGGCACACATTCGAGTATGATAAGATTCACAAGGCCCTGAAGATTATTGCAGATCTACCTGAGACAGGGTTACCTCCAGTAGGACCAAGAGGAGGAGCAGCAGCACTAGAGGCAGATGCACCTGGGAGTGGTGCACCAGCAGGAGCTTCACCTTCACCACGTGCTCCTTCACGTTCTACTTCACGCCATGGTAGTCCTTCCTCACCTATCCGTAGGCTTTTTAGCTCCATATTTGGGATGTGCCGAGACATCCAGACCAGGCAGCAGAAGGAGAGGGAGGCTAGGAGGAAGGATACTCGAACCTTGAAGCAAATTGCTTCTAGGCTTGAGCTTGATCCTCCTAGGTCTCCACTGTCAGATGAGGTAGCTAGTGAGCAGGAGACTGAGGAGCAGCAGCAGGCCAGATATGACCGAGAGTATGCTGAGTTCCTTCTGAGGCAGCAGCAGCAGGCACCTGAGCACCCTAACACTCTACCACTTCAGGCTCGTGTGCCTACTCACTCTCAACCATGTCCCAGCACTGCAGACGACTATGCTACAGATTGGTGGAGTGACCTGACAGGTGGTGGTGGCTACTATGGCTCTGGTGGCTACGACCCATCTGGTGCCGATGGTTCTCGTTCAGCTGGTGTTGCCCGCTCTAATGACGAAGATGCTGGGAGAGACGATGATGATGATGAGTGATGCCAGAGATTAGTGATAGCTTGTAGCCCCTTTGTCCTTAGTATGTCATTGTTGGACCTTTGTGGTGATAGATGACAAAGGGGGAGAGAGACTGATTAAAGCTTCAGGATAGTTTCATTTGCTTATCTTTGTACCTAAAGATATGTACTGCATGCTGTAGTTTCTTGTTTTTGAACTTCATTGATGTATCTTGGATTTGAGATAGACATGTATCATGTGAGAGATGAGACTTATGCTTTATCTATGTATCTCTTGAGACATGATCTTTATCTATATATCAGTGGTTTCTAGACTTGAGAAAATTTGTAATGAGTGCTATGTGTGAATTACATGTGTCATATTTATTTTCATAAGGACTATGCATGCTAGAATGAAAATATTTGATGTGATGCCTTTATATTTATTCTTGTGTGATATATCCTGTCATATGCATCGTGATTTCTCTTTGTCACACACACATGCACCCCAAGGATGCAATGATTTAGGGGGAGTCTCCTATATGTTTTAGTATGTGCAATTGACGGTTGAGGTCATTTTGTGAATTTTAATCATAAGCACATATTAAGGGGGAGCCTCTCATAAATCATTGAACCCAAAAGTTTAAATGTTTATATCATTTTATAAGCTTTAATCAAGTTGTCATCAATCACCAAAAAGGGAGAGATTGAAAGTGCATCTAGCCCTTTAGTAGGTTTTGGATGATTGAATGACAACGTGATTAAAGGACTAACCCGTTTGCTAAGTGTGGACAGGAAATAGGTTATCTCACAGGTACTTAATGAAAGCCAAAATGATGTGTTGTTGTATAAACAATCTAGTTCAAGCACAAGACAACAATGCAAATGGAATTCATGTGAAGGCTTATTTATTGTGGGATTTTCATGTACTATGTGAAAGCAAGCTCGTGATTATTGGGTAATGAGACATGAGGGATTGCATATGGAATGGTCTCATATTTGAAGCTTGCTAAATTAAAATGAAAAAGATAACAATACATATGAATGGATGATTCAACACAAGATGTGATTTGATGGCTTGAGATGGTGAAGATAGCAAGGAAATGCTTCGAGGTACTAAGCAAAGGTGAAGGGCAATCGACGGCTTAGCGGCTGAAGAACCTAGCTAGGGTGAAGAAGAAAGTACTTGCATTTAGTTGAGATACTAATCAAGCTAAGATGGTCATATTGATGTAAAGGATCAAATCTATAATGAAGTATTTGATGGAAGTGACTTGATACATTTGGGATTATTCAAATTTGATGAATGGAATCAAGTCACATGCTTGAAAGGTCCTAATATGGCTAGAGGGGGGGTGAATAGCCTATTTAAAAATCTACAAATCAACTAGAGCAATTTGATTAGTATGACAAATAGCGTAATGCAAACTTGCTCTAGCTCTACAAGGGTTGCAAGCCACCTATCCAACAATTCTAGTTGCAATGAATACTTAGGCACACAAACTAGCTATGTAATTACTCACTAAGAGCTCTCAACCTTGCTACTCTAAAGAGCTCAACTAGATGAATGTAAATAATAAAGCAAGCTCTCAATTCTAATTACACTAAAGAGCTTGTATCAACTAGTTTACAAGAATGTAAATGAGTGAGTAGAGTGATTATACCGACGTGTAGGGGATGAACCAATCATAAGATGAATATATAGCCAATCACCGGGAGAATGACAAAGAAGAGAGACAATCGATTTTCTCCCGAGGTTCACGTGCTTGCCAACACGCTACGTCCCTGTTGTGTCGACCAACACTTGGTGGTTCGGCGGCTAAGAGGTGTTTCACAAACCTCGTCCACACGATTGGACACCGCAAGAACCGACCCACAAGTGAGTTAACTCAATGACACGAGCAATTTACTAGAGTTACCTTTCGGCGCTCCGCCGGGGAAGGTACAACTCCCCTCACAATCACCGAAGGCGGCCACGAACAATCACCAACTCGTGCCGATCCTTCACCGCTGTTCCAACCGTCTAGGTGGTGGCAACCACCAAGAGAAACAAGCGAAATCCGCAGCGCAACACGAATACCAAGTGCCTCTAGATGCAATCACTCAAGCAATGCACTTGGATTCTCTCCCAATCTCACAATGATGATGGATCAATGATGGAGATGAGTGGGAGGGCTTTGGCTAAGCTCACAAGGATGTTATGTCAATGAAAATGTGCAAGCATTGTCCCTTGAGCCGGCCATGGGGCTATAAATAGAGCCCCCATCAAATAGAGCCGTTATACCCCTTCACTGGGCAAAACGCGCTCTGACCGGACGCTCCGGTCATACTGACCGGACGCTGGCCCTCAGTGTCCGGTCACCCGATGGACGCCACGCGTCACCAGCTTCAAACACAGTTCGTCAGATTCCAACGGCTACGAGACTGACCGGACGCTCCGGTCAAAACTGACCGGACGCTGAAACCCCAGCGTCCGGTCGTTTCCAGTAAGCTCCCCGAGGCATATTTTTCTGACCGGACGCGTCCGGTCCACCTTGACCGGACGCAGCCAGCGTCCGGTGCTCAACCCTTAGCCACTGTGCAGACCGGTCAGTTTGACCGGACGCAGAAACCAGCGTCCGGTGCATCTCAGGTCTAGCGTCCGGTGCAATACCGAAACTAGCGACCTCTCTGCCAGCTCGACCGGATGCAGCCTTTCAGCGTTCGGTCGCTAAGTGACCCAGCGTCCGGTCAGTAGACCGACGCCAGCATCATTTTGACCAACTCCATTTCAACTCTAACTTCTTCACCCTTGCTCAAATGTGTCAATCCACCAAGAATTTTGCATCCGGCGCAATAGAAAATAGACATTTCATTTTCCCGAAAGCGCCGAATCCCGCCTCGCAAGCTCGGCGGGAGGGAGAGAGGGACCCAAACCCATCTCAACCCTGCAAACACCTTGTGCACATATGTTAGCATATTTTCACAAATATTATCAAGGGTGTTAGCACTCCACTAGATCCTAAATGCATATGCAATGAGTTAGAGCATCTAGTGGCACTTTGATAACCGCATTCCGATACGAGTTTCACTCCTCTTAATAGTACGGCTATCTATCCTAAATGTGATCACACTCACTAAGTGTCTTGATCACTAAAACAAAATGGCTCCTACATTTTATACCTTTGCCTTGAGCCTTTTGTTTTTCTCTTTCTTCTTTTCCAAGTTTAAGCATTTGACCATCACCATGCCATCACCATTGTCATGATCTTCACCATTGCTTCATCACTTGGAGTAGTGCTACCTATCTCATAATCATCTTGATAAACTAGGTTAGCACTTAGGGTTTCATCAATTAACCAAAACCAAACTAGAGCTTTCAATGCTCTAGATGGCTATGCTCTAGTGAAAAGATCAACATCAACTTGTTAGCACCCTTACTTGATGAAGATTGGAAGGGACGGCATCAATTCAAAAGAAATCAACTCAAGTGGTATAAATTCATTTTTCCTTTGATCTTGAGTTTAATAGGTATGTCGTACTATTAAGAGGGATGCATCATGTTGATAGATAATGTTTCATAAGTGCTCAAGCCAACCCATGTGAGTTTTGAGTATTTGAGCGACAAAAGAGCTAACTGATTTCTTGCTGGTCTGGCAATACCGGACGTGTCCGGTATTTGACCAGCAGCTATAAAATTGTTGTTCTCAGGTTGGTTCGTCGGGAGTTTCGACGGTCGGGAGTCCCGGCATGGGTCGGGAGTTCTGACGTCTCGCACTTCAACTGACTTGGAGGGTTCACTGTCCTGGTCATACCGGACGTGTCCGGTATGGATGACCAGAGGCCAATGGCTAGTTTACAAAAGCCGTGAGGGTCGGGAGTTCCGACATGAGTCAGGAGTTCCGACGGTCGGGAGTTCCAACATGCGTCGGGAGTTACGACACCTCACTAACTTTAACTCAATTACATGTTTTTCAAATTTGCTGAGGGTCGGGAGTTCCGACGTAAGTCGGGAGTTCCGACGGTCGGAAGTCCCGGCATTCATTGGGAGTTCCGACGCCTCACAACATCACTGTAACTTAGTTACCATTGGCGCAGTGTGAGTCACATACCGGACGTGTCCGGTATTGCAACGGCTAGTTTTTCAAGGGGGCTATAAATACCCCCAAGCCTCCACCTTTGGAGGCTGCTGATTCTGCTGAGATAGACACACGTTTTTGAGCCTTGCCAACTCTCCTAAACCCTCTCTCAGTGAGTGTGTGATCTAAATTGCAAAATCAATTTGTGGGTTAAGAGAGAATTTGAAAAAGAGAGCAAGCCACCACTTGAGCACTTGTGCATATTGTCAATCTCGTGATTCGCATTTGTTACTCTTGGACTCTTCGGTCCTAGACGGCTAGGCGTCGCCGGAGAGCAACCGAGAGATTGTGGTTGCTTCGGAAAGTTTGTAACGGTCGATTCCGCCGCCTCGGAATCATCTAGTGGAAGGAGGAAAAGGAGTTGGAAAAGACTCCGGCTAGAGTGACCTTCGTGGTACCCTCTAGGGCTGACCTTTGCTGGGTCGCCCGCAGCCCCCTCAATGGAGAGTAGGACTCGAACGAGTCTGAACTTCGGTAAAACAAATATCGTGTCTCAAGTTGCATTTCATTCGATATTTGTGTTGCTCTAGCTCTTGTGCAGGTTCTCTGTGTTTACTGATATCTCTAGTAGGTACCTGCAGTTTGGTTTGAAGATAGAAATCGAAAGGAGCAAGTTCGGGGCTATTCTGCAGAAACCGTGCATACCGGACACGTCCGGTATTCATACCGGACACGTCCGGTATTAGAGCTCTGTGCTGAAAATATTTACTTTCAGTTCTAACTTTGTGTTGCAGGATTATAGCTTCTAGATACATTATTTATACCTTGTATACTCTGTGGTCAACTTGTGAGGGGTGGTATTACTTTTATTTGGAGTTTCCAATTTGGAAACTCCCTTTACTAATTATTTCCGCATTTAAAGGTGTTAATTTTCAGAAACGCCTATTCACCCCCCTCTAGGCGGCATCCTAGGTCCTTTCAAAGAGCATGCGGAAAAAGCCATCTTGTTCGACAAGGAAACAACACGCAATCCCCTACCTGATGCGCCAACTGTTGACAAAAGATGTTCGGCAGTCCACCGAGGGGTATCCCGCGATGGTAGATTTGTCGATGGAGGTGCGCGTGATCAGGAACCGGATGGTGACATAAGGTGCGGAGACAGCGATTTAAACAGATTTGGGTCGTTTGATCGACGTAATACCCTACGTCCTGTGTCTTTGGTGTATTGTATTGATCTGGATGACCATGTAAATCTATCGATTAAGGGACCCCTGCCTCTCCTTATATACTCTGAAGGGGTAGGGTTACAAGGAAAGTATCATATTTGGTGCTATACAATATCTTGCAGTGCACGTCGATCAGTGCCGTGCACGCCTTGATCTTGTGGGCTGGGCCACCTCTGATGGTGCGGCCCATGTCTTGTCTTGTGGATACCGGAGGCCATACCCCCACAGGAGGGCAGACCCGATTGTATAACACTAACACTCTCCCTTAGTATGTTATGCTCGTGGCACGTTCGTTGTAACTTTTATTATTTCTCGATCTTAATACAAAGATACGTAAACCTTTTGCGTATTCGAGAAAAAAATTTAGATAAATATCATATGATAGGTACTCTTTTTAAGTTTTATTTTTTTGAGAAATAGGCACTCTTTTTAAGTGTCTTTATTTATTATAAAAAAGGAAGAAAGCAGACCGTGGGCTAACTTACACGATTACACTTTAGGATCACACACAATTACGCCCTAACCGGCACCTGGGCCTGGAGCAAAAGCCCCCGTGCGTCCTCGCTGCACGCGGCTGGGCCGTTCCTCCGCAATGTACTTCCACTTGCTCCGCGTAGGCTGCCGACCGCCGTCCGTGACCGCCCGAGTGCCAGACGCGCACCGCTCCCTCCGTCTCCGGGGGCGCAGGTGCCTGCCGAGATTTCTCTCCGGCGTGTATCCATGTCATGCCGCTCAGCCGCTCAGGCAGCAGCACACGGCAGAGATATTAGCCCCGTCCAAATTCCAAAAGCATACCAAATTATGTGAATCAAGAAGGAAGATTAAAAACGGTTGCGATAAGATGAATGCATCGAACAGCAAATTCATCCAACAGGTGCTGCTTAAAAAAAGGACAGACATGATCCAGCAAATCTCTGAGAAAATCTAGGGTTGCATCGACAAACGATATGCAACGAATAGTTTCGAATTCAATTTAACTATTTTGTGATTGACTCTGCTCACAGGTCCGCATCCACTGAATCACAAAGTCAAGCTAACTGCCATGATTAGTCTGACTTGAAAGAGATCTCAAACCTGAGATTTCACTCCTCCCAATATCAGCGATCGTTACAATACCATGACTGGGGCAGCAAGAGTAGTCATCTCAATAGATAACATGCATTACCACTCATTTTTATATGGAAGTAAAACAGAATAAACAAATAACAATCATGCTGTGATCATAGGTCAACCATGTTGATGAGTTACCAAGGATGCCACATAGGTTATCTTAGCTAAATCATGGGAATAGTGCAATGTATGTGGACATGATTCTACATAAACCTCATAAGAAAACAAGGTTTCCTTCATTCTCAAACGACATCATGTTAGCAATCTCAAAAGGGATATTCCCAACATTCCTATCTAGGCCACTATAAATACCTGGCCTGCTGTAGATGTAGCGTACCAACTTGAGAAGAGCAGATAGCACATCTGATTAGTCTGCAACACACCCAGTGTTTCAGGAAATGGAGATTCCAGTGATAAAGATGGATCAGCTGCATGGCAAGAAGAGGTCAGAGACACTTTCACTCCTCCATAATGCCTGTGCGCAATGGGGTTTCTTTTGGGTAAGTAACAAAATATGAATCATTGTCTAGATGAGGAGAATTTCATTCTATTTTCTAACATATTGCATGCTAAACTGCATGGCAGCTTGAGAATCATGGAGTCAATGAGGACCTCATGAATAAAATGAAGGATCTGGTGAACAAACACTATGAACAGGACAAGGAGAAGAACTTCTACAGTTCAGAGAAAGCAAAAATCCTAGATTATGAGAAAGCTTCATCAAATGTTGACTGGGAGTGCAGTTTCATGTACCGTCATCAGCCAAAATCAAACAGTCATGATATTCCTGAGCTGCTTCGGTGAGTGCGAAGTTTAAATAGAACAAAAACATTTTACCAAGTCTAACAGTCATCTGTTGTGAACTATAAATCACAAAATTGTAAATCAAACTAACATGATCCAATGAACTGTGCAGTGCAACAGTGTTTGAATATGCAGAAGAAGTAATCAAATTGGCTCAACAGCTTGCAGCAGTTATGAGTGAAAATCTTGGGCTGGACAAGGATTATATCGAGAAGGCATTTTCTAAACCTTCTGTAGGCATCAAGGTGGCAAAGTATCCCAGGTGCAGTCATCCAGAGCTTGTGATGGGCCTCAGGGAACACACTGATGCTGGGGGGATCATACTTCTATTTCAAGATGAGTTAGTCCCAGGTTTGGAGTTTCTAAAAGATGGTAAGTGGATCGCAATACCTCCAACAGAAGGCAATAGAATTTTTGTAAACCTTGGAGATCAGATTGAAGTGATGACCAATGGAATCTACAAGAGCATATGCCATCGGGTCCTTCCAAATAAGAATGGGAGCCGCCTGTCTATTGCAACATTCTATAACCCTGGTGCCGATGCCATAATCTACCCAGCTCCAAAGCTTACATATCCTAGCCAATATCGTTTCCAAGACTACCTTAATTTCTATTCTACTACCAAGTTTAGTGATAAGGTATCAAGGTTCCAGACTACAAAGGCAATATTGAAGTGAATCACATCAAAAGCCTGGAGAAAACAAGTATCTTGTTCAGCAATACTGCATCAGCGTGTAGATGCGTTTGTATGTATTGCTCCTAATGAACAGCAACGTGTTAATTTATGTATTTTACTTTCAGTGTTTATCTGTTTGAAGACTACTTGTACTTAATGTAATATATTACAGGCATGTGGGTTTCTTCAGACAGTAAAATGTCATGTTAGTTATGAAGATGCCAATAAAGGGCATACCCAGTGCAGAGAGCTCCAGCTCTGTGCAAGGTCTGGGGAAGGGTGTTAGTGGCAAGCCTTACCCTTGCCTGTGCAATGCGAGGAGACCGCGACTCGAACCCGGGACCTTCCAGTCACAGGCAGTAAGACTCTACCGCTTGCACCAGGCCCGCCCTTTAGTTATGAAGATGCCAATCTATTATTTAATTAAGAATCTTATAAACACTAAGAATTAACATATACAATAATAAGTTAGTTGCTTTGTATATGAACCAACCTTCAGTTTGTATGGTTTAAAAACTAAGAAGCTGTATGTTTTGAAGTTAGCAGATGTTAAAGCACCACGCATGCATAGTAGTACTTCTATAAAATTAAACAGACCTTCCAAGAGAATTAAACATTCAGTTAATCTAAGTAGAAATGTAGACTCACAAGTTGTTCGAGCTTTAAATGCCTTAGCAGTATAAATTCAACTTGCAGGGCGCAGTTTTGCCAATACAGCTTTAGTCAGGAAAGTGTTGGTTCTCTCAGCAGCTCTCTCGAGTAAAACCCTCTGATGCTTACATTCATGCCAACACTTTGACACGAAGCACTTCAGAAAGTTGCCAAATTTCAATGACCTCGGGAACTTTGATGCCTGGTCATCAATCACATAAATTAGCTCACCAACGGTGCTCGGTGTCAAGCAAATATCTTGACTGAGAATGTTGTAAAATAGTGTGAACAGAGATTCTGTCCAGACCAAATTAGTACCAATACTCTCCTGATGCTGAGGTATACAAACTGGTTTCCTCTCTTGTTCCTCTCCTGAAAGCAGCCTATGGCAGAAAGCAGTGACGTGCAGTGGATGCATGCATTCCTTGACAATACGTGTTAGCACATCACACTGGGGAACATTTAGCCCGCCCTTTCTAAGAACCAGTGGAAACAGTACAGCTTCCAGTGCTGCAGCTGGATGGCGCTTGCAGAGACCCAATGCAGTGGAAAGGAGAACCGATGAAGCTGGTCTTTGAAGCTCGAGTAACTGTGGTAGGAAAACAGAACACAGAACAAGTGCTGGTCCTTTTCCATCCACTCCATCTCCCTCAAGCACTAAGTTGGAAAGCAAGACCCTCAGAGTGTCATCATCGGCTTCCCACGGCCGTACTAAGCTAAGCACTTCAGCAGCATTCCTGGACTGAACGCAAAGGTCCTGCAAATCCTTCACCACCCGCTGAGCCGACAAGACAGATTCCACTGTCACAATCTCCTTCCGCATAGCCAGGACCCTCTGCACGATTGAGTTCTCAAGCGGAGGAGCCTGAGGAGGAAGAACACGTCCAGGCGCCTCCTGCATCTCCACGTCCTCGTCTTGCACCAACACCAAGGTCTCCAACCCAATCCCGTCCAAACCATCCCCACCACCACGACCAGCACGGGTCCTGCTCCCGCTCCCCATCAAGCTCCGGCAATCAACGGGGAGCCACGGCAGGACAGGATGCGCCCGCGCGGCCGCTTCTTTAAGCCACGTTGGCGGATCGTGAAACCCATCGATAAACTCATCGGAGTCAACACCAGGGACGCCCACCTCTTCAGGCAATCCGTCGATCAGGTGGCGGGCGCCGCGGCGGACCCATAGTCCATATCGGCCAGGCTGGGCGGAGAGGACGCGGGCGGCGAGGGTGCGGAGGAGGTGCGGGTCGAGGAGGTCAGCGGAAGAGGCGAGGAAGGACAGCGCCTGGGACTGGAGGAAGGGCGGTAGGGTCTGGAAGAGGATGGCGGCCGTGAGGTCGGAGGCGGAGGCGGGGAGCGTGGGCGCTGGCAGGAGGAGGAGGCGCAGGAGCGCGGCGGCCGGGGGAGGCGCGCTGGGGCAGTCTCCAGAAGAGGGGGAAGAGGAGAAGGCGGCGGCGTTGGCGGCGGGGGAGACGAGGAGGTGGCGGAACAGCGGCAGCCACTGCTCCATTGGGGGATCGCGGGAAGGTTCCCGCGTTTTTGTTCTGAATTCTGACGATGAGGTTGAAAGGGGAGTGAAAAACTGAGCTTCCTCTCCACACCAAAACAGCATCAACTCCGGGAAACGAGAATAGACCTATAATCTATGAGCCGGTCTCCACAGAAGTTTCATAAGAGCTTTATAAATACTCCCTCCATTTTCTAAATTATAAGATATTTTAAATTTCTTAAGTACAGTCTTTATTAAAATATCTTATAATTTAAAATAGGAGAGTGTAACTTACTCTCTTCATTTCAAATTATAAGTTATTTTAGTTTTTTTAATATATAGCTTTTGCTATGCACCTAGATATACACTATGTCTAGATACATAGTAAAAATGTATGTACTTAGAAAAAACAAAACGATTTACAATTTAAATTGTATGGAATAGTAAATATGCCGATATGTTACAATATTAATGAAGGAAAAAATAATCAAAGTTTAGTAGAAGTAAAATAAGTATCATGGAAGATGAAATTAGTCTATTATTTGTAACACTTAAAAACTTGAAAACTAATATATAAAACCTCTAATAAAACTGACCTTAGCAACCCGCCATCAAAGTAGTCAATAGCGCCACCATGACATACCGGATAAATGGGGGTTATGTTGCTCTCACTTGCGCCAAGCAATGGCGAGGTATAGAGCAGGGATCACATTTGTAGTATTATGTTAAGGAAATATTTATATACCTAAAAATTACGAATTATTTAAGGCCTAATCCACCAAAATAACCTAAATAGGTAGGATTTAGCGCACTACTTCTTCTGTCCTAAAATACAAGATACTACTCCCCAAAAGTCCCAATCATAAACTTCATCCGTTCTAAATTTAAGTCGTTTTTGCTTTTCTGGGTACACAACTTTTGCTATGCACCTAAATATATATTGGTGTCTACCACCAGACTCAAAATATGGTAAGAGCAAGGTCAACCATAGAGCTAGGTGCTTGGCTATAACTCAAGTTATAAAAGCTAAACTATACAATAGTTATCTTCAGTTTGTCTATAATTTTTTTATTATGATTATGTGGCATCATTTCTTCTATTCTCTTTCCTATTCCTCCTCACATATTTTTTTGACCGAATTCCTCCTCACATATAATTCTATCTGGGTTCTGGGCCCACTACTACATAGCCTCTCATGTCCAATTTGTTGCTTGCACGAGAACAAAGCTCTCTTCTCTCCCTTTCTTCTCTCTTTTACATCAAATAAAAACAAGCTGATTCTCTTAATTATAAAGATTTTTGCAACAATTGGCTTATAGCCAAACTAATCTCTTTTACATCAGCAAAAATATCCCCTTTTATGTCAATTGTTGTACTTGCTCTAAGCACAAAATCTCTATAATTAAGAAAGGGTTACATGCGTCATTTGCAGTACCCCTTAATTTGTCCTAGAATTCCCGATATACCTTATATTTCAGGACCAAGAGAGTAGTAAAAATTACTTATAGTTTGGGCTTAATCCACCTAATAAATAGAGTGGATTTAACATGATCATTTATCGCGCAGCTCACCTTGGCAAGATGTTAATTGTGTCACTACTCTCTTTGTTCTTTTTTAGACGTTGTATTAGTTTTGTTCTAAATCAAACATTTCTAACTTTAACTTTTAATTTTAAGTCACGGTTTCCTCCGAGCACTCTTTGAGGGCATTAAGCCCACGCGCCACGTTTGCGCCCCTTCCATATATACTCTATTCTTCTCACTTTTTTCCTCCTATGGGTACCCAAAAATTAAAGGACGGTACTCACTCTAGTCTTGTTCTATGTCAAGTTCCTTTAGGCTTTTTAACAATTGTATAGCAAATACCAAATAAATGTGATATCAAGAAATATTCTATGATGGATTTAATAAATCTAATTTGATATTTTAGATGTTTATGAATTTCTTTTATAAACACGGGTGCAAATAAAGTTCAATGGAATTTGACATTTGGACATAGAAATAATATACTTCATATTTTGGAAAGGAGGAATTCCTGACCTGACGCAGACATCAACTACTGTCCTGTAGATATCAGCCACTAAAAAGAAGGCGCACGAACAACGAACAAAAAGCACGGCAATCACGAAACCTTTTTTCTCGCTTGCAGTGCCAACCGCCAGAATTATTGACGTGGACGGGCCATCGGCACCGCATGCAAAATCGGTTGCCTGACGAGACGTTTGGTCGATCCACCGGCCACCACCACGTATCATCTAATTCCAAGGCCGTTATGCAAATGCAATGCAAGTACATGGATCATGGATGCAATGCAAGCTGCAACTGCGAGCCGACATGTGTAATACATGCCATGCATGGTGGTTGGGTGAAGATAGGAATTGGTCACCAACTCCTCAATCTATCCAGACCCAGCCAAATACTACTCCGTACTAAACAACTTGTGTGTGCTAACTGCTTCCCTGCCAGGACCAGTCCATGCGCCCTGTAACGCAAGAGAGCCCGGAGCGAGCACCTGGCAGTTGCCAGCAGTGGCTACTGATGTTTTATCCCTAGGTTTCGCTTCAACTAGTATTTCATAATTGTTTGCATGTTCGCTTGAATTTACCAGTCATGATTAGTGTTTTTCTCTCACAACAAATCAACGAACAATACTTTTCTAATTGGCTTTTTCAGCGAAACGATCAGAGCCCGGAAGCTCAAGAAAACAAGGGACCTAGATGTGGGAAAAGAATAATTATTTCTCTCGTGACATTCACACAATAAGGTATCGTACATAATGGTAAGAATAAATAACCTCATTTACAACTCAATGTTGCAAATTTCTACCGAGAAAATGGAAGTCTATGAGATTCATGCAGACTGCAGAGTGCAGACAAAACCATTCTACTAGACTACTACTATTCAAGAACAGATCTCCAATAAATACCACTCTTTTAAATCTGTATACGTACGTATAGTGAGCACGAATTGTGTCCGTATGTACGCCGTATCTATAGATACCGTATGAGCAAGAAAGAATTGGTGTCATGTGTGTGTGTCCTCCCTTCTCTTCCCAGCAAGCAAATTATTCACAACTTGGTCTCCATTTCCGATCATGTCGTCCTGGTGGCCAGCTTGACGCCGGACAGGTCGCCGCCGAACTCCTCGAGCACCACCAGCAGGTTGCCGCTGGGGTTGAGCCAGGAGCGCGGGACGTGGTAGTACCTCTGGGAGATGTCGCCGCAGTTGGTCTGGCACTTGGTCTCGCTGTACGTCCCCGTGTAACTGCAGCCCCCGCAACTGCCGGAGGCCTTGTACGACCAGTACCGGCCGATGTGGCGGCCGTTCACCCACACCTGGCCCTTCCCCATGCTGCCCATGTCCAGGGCCACCGGCGCGTTGCCGGACGGCGCGTTGAAGTAGGCCTGAAGACGATCACAGTCACACACGCGCGTGGTTTCAGAAATGGGAGCCTTGTTACGTGTGGTGGGTGGCAATGTAGAGATCTGTAGGACACTGACCTTGTGCCATGTCAAGGGTTGCTTCCCGGCGGCGCTGCCCCACTCGACGGACGAGCTCCCGGCGACGGAGTGCACGCCCAGCGACTCGCCGTGCAGGCCGATCTGCGTGCGCCGCGAGATCAGTCAGTCAGTGTGTGTCTAGGTTCAGACTTCAGAGCAAATGAGCAGCAGGTACCTGGTAGGTCCATTTCTGGTTGCTTAGGTCCCTCTTCCCCTCGTTGAGGCCGGACAGCGTCACCGGACCGAGCACGCCGACGTTCCACGCCTCGTAGTGGGTGCCCTGGTTCTGCAGGGTCACCAACCACAGGAGGTTGTAATGCGAGCTCTGAAATTCTACAAGAGTGCAATGACGAAATAAAGACTCTGAATGTCCGGTGAGCTTACAGGGAGGCCGACTGCTGCGCTGAGGATGGAGATCTTGTTGCTCCCCTGCCACATCTTCACGTACCCGCTGTATGTCAGCTTCGGGCTGTCGTAGCCGCCATACGCGGCGCCTGCCATTGAACAACACCAAGAAATGTTTCATTAGTAAATAAACTGGGCGATGCAACATTGGCTGGGTAGAAAGAACAACGAGATTCAGACAGACGATACCGTAGGACTGGCCGTTGACGAACACCTGCAGGGCGTGGCCGGCGGAGTAGATGGTCAGCTGCGGCCACTGTCCGGACTTCAAGAACTGCTCGTTCGAGTTGATGTTCACGCTGCATTGAAACATTCTGAGGTCAGCACGCAGAGATCGACCATATAACTGCTGTGTTCATCAGAGACAGAGAGAAGTGGAGGAGGAAAGGCTCAGTTCAGGGATGCCATCACTCACTAGGTGGTGTACCACAGGTAGTCTGACTTGTCCCACGTCATGCTGAGCTGCTCCACCAGGCCGTCCTTGGTGAAGGCGCGGTCGTCCAGCGAGTTGGTGGCCTCGCTGTACGACTGCCACGAGAAGCCGCCCACGGGGCTCATCCTCGCCGGCGCCGACGACTCGCTCACCGTCGCCGTGTTGAACACGGCGGTCTTGCAGTCCGGCAGCACGCTGATGGACCAGGCCGGGAGGTCGTAGCGCCGCCCGTTGAACACCACCCGCGCCGCCGCGCTAGTGTGGTAGTTGGACAGGAACGCCGCGCAGGCGCCGCTGCTCGACTTGAACACGTACGCCTGAAAATTAAAGTGAAAACACAGCTCCACTCCATGAGCGGCTCCTCTGAGCTCGATCCGTACATTTTTTACAGAATTTGGCCGACCTTCTCGTAGTTCCCGATGGACTGGATCGTGGGGTCGCCGGAGACCAGCGCCGGCTCGGCTTGCTTGATGGCCTTGTGCAGGTCCCTCAGGTGACCCGATTTCGGTTGCCTCAGCAGACCTGAACATGCCATGGTTTTCAGAGTCTCAGTTACAGACGGACCATGAGACATTCAGAACAATCTACTGCAACAATTCCAGTACATTTTTCTTCCTCTTATTAACTGTCACATACTGAAACTGAAACTGCCATGGCGGCCTACCGTATTCGTCGATCGGCGCATCATAATCGTAGCTGGTGGCGATGAACGGCCCGCCGGAGGTGCGGTCGAAGTTGGTGCCTCCATGGTACTGAAGAAACAAAGCACATGCTAATTAAACATCATTATCCTTTTAGAAATCAGGCATCCTACTCATGTGACTTGACTGACCCATGTGGCAGCTCAGCTGGAGCCAGCCAGCCCAGTGACTCACACTCACCATGTAGTAATTGACGAAGGAGCCGCCCTTCTGGATGAAGCGCGCCACGGCGAAGGCCATGTCCTCCACCGGCCGGTGCGGCACCGCGCCACCGAACGCCGTGAACCTGAACGCATTTTGGTTTCATTCATTCACGGCGATCTTAGCTGGATGTTAGTAGAAATAAGTTGAGTGTAACAATTACCAGCCGGTCCAAGCCTCGGTCCACATGGTAGGCTTGCTGTTGGAGTTGGGGCTGAAGTAGTCGCAGTAGAAGCCGTTGCAGGTGTTGATCTGAAGCCATGATCAGCATTTCGCAAGGAGAGGATGGATTAAGGTAGTGTAATTCAAAGATAGTAAGGTAATTAAAGAATCTACACATACCAAATAGTAAAATTAACTTAAAGATAACTGAAGTAGCAGTATGAAATGGGACAGGCATCAGCATAATTGTTTGTCCGCAGCAAGCAAAGCAAATGTGCCAGGTGGAAAGGAGGGACCGCGCGCGGCAGCGATTGATGTCCTAACGACGACGAGAGGGAGAGAAAGCGAGGTGGTTGATTAGCGCGTCTTAACCACGAACGCGACGGAGCGACGGATTAATTGGCCGTTATATCAACCGAATTAACCACCGCGGGAGCAAGAACGGCAGTGGAGCGGTTGAACAAACTGGAGTAGTGAAGTTTTTTTTAATTTACCACGGGGTCCGGTGCGTCGTCCTGCTTGCACATGACCCAGGGCACGCCGGCGCCGGTGGCGACGGCCATCTTGGCCGCCCAGCTGGCGTAGGGCTTGGCGCCGCCGCCCATGACGGACTCCATGGGCCCGTACTCGTTCTCCACCTGCGCGAGGATGATGGGCCCGCCCTGCCACTCGAAGAGCCCCTCCGACTTCATCATCGACACGATCTTCTCCACGAACGTCTGCATCGCCGCCTTGAAGGGCGCGTTGTCGGTGCGGAAGCTGACGCCGGGGACGTACTTGAGCCACACGGGGAAGCCGCCGAAGTTCCACTCGGCGCAGACGTAGGGCCCGATGCGGAGGTGCACGTAGAGCCCCGCCTGCTTGGCGAGCTTGACGAAGCGGACGAGGTCGTAGCGGTCGCCGAAGTAGTACTGCCCCTGTTGGGGCTCGTGCCCGTTCCAGAAGACGTAGGTCTGGATGACGTCGAGCCCGCCGTCCTTGGCCTTCTGGAGCAGGTCCGGCCACATCTCGGGGGTGCTGCGCGGGTAGTGTATGGACCCCGAGATGAGGATGCGGCGCTGCCCGTTGATCACCACCGCCCTGTGGTCGTACGACACCGCCGCATTGGCTGGGGACGGGACGGTGATGATGGCCGCCGCCGCCAGCAGGGCCAGGAGGAGCACGCCGCCGGACATGGTACCGTGGCGGCGCTGGAACGGCCTTTGGCGGCCTGACTAGCTCTCCCTTCCTGTCTTTTTCTCAGCTTCTCGGAGAGTGGCCGCAATGGCAGTGGACGGGAGGAGGGAGGAGGAGGAAGGGAGTGGGAGAGAGGATGGAAAGGGGTGGTGCTGGTGAGCTTATATCTGAGCTCTGCTGGCTGATAAGTGGGAGTGCGTTCCTGGTTTCCGATTCTTTTACCTGCTGCGCCGCGCTTTTGATCTTTTGCCTGCCCTCGCTTTTGGATTGGATTAGCTAGCGCTTCCTGTTTTACCGTTGGACGAGTGCGCAAGCAAGAACCAAGAGGCAACAGATGGGAGAAGAGTGGTGGAGTGGTGAAGCGAGAAGCGGAAAGCCGAAGCAGAGCAGGTAGAAGAAGGAAGGCCTCTACCTCTGCCAGCACTCTGCAGTGAAGGAGGGCGGCTATTTAGTTGGCGCCCAATCCCAACATAGGAGGGAAAGGACAGATGACCCCCACTGGCTGGACCCCTTGGGTTCAAAGTTTAACTAACACTTGAACCGAAGGAGAAGAAGGTTGGGCCCATCCACAGTGCCTCTTTTTTTTTTCCTTTTCCTTTTCCTTTTGGAGCGAGTGAACGTGGCTAGGTATTTATTTTTCCTTCCATTTTTTTTCTTGAACAAAGTTCAGTGCTGGTTATATGGGGTCATGGTTTTCATCAAATAAAACATGATATGTCATGGCATCCCATCCCAGCAACATTATTCATGCCCAGATGGTCATTGCTCATGAACGTTTTGTGAATTTCAGTTGCCGGTTGAAGTGGAAGAAAGCGTGGCATTAAGCAAGGCATCAATTCAAAGATTACGAGGGACGGCAAAGCCTGGCTGAAAAGATCTGTATTATTGATAGAACGGCGTTAGTTCTTATCTAAAAAAGAACGGCGTTGGTTTGAGGGCATCGCTGGCATTGGTGGTACAAATACGCAGGCCTTGTACGTCTGCTGACTCTTGGGTACGCGTCCTGGATGGTTGTTCCAAGTTCGTTGAAAAATGAAAATGGCGAGCAGATCTAGCTTTGCACCGGGTGCGAACGGATCTGTAAACTGCGCGGATTACTGGATTTTGGTGGACCAAGTATAAATCGATGCACCTACAGTACATGTACAGCGTTGCTCGCTGGCTTCAAATCCTCGGAATAGTGCGCCAGTGGTTGGTACAGTACACTACAAGTACTAGGCAAACCTACTCCGCGCTAGTTTGAAGCATATAGGCTGAGATAAAAGCGGTTTCAATAGTTTGATTCAGTCTAGCAGCGTGTTCGCTTGGTCGTATTTAGCTTATAAGTCATGGCTTATCAGCCAACGAAAAGTATTTGTCTCTCACATCAAATCAGCCAACAGTACTTTCAGCCATGGCTTATCAGCCAAACAAGCTCAAACGAACAAGGCGTAAAATGAGTGCACTTTATTCACGGCATTTTCAACCAATCTTGCTTTTTTATATGAAAAATTATTTTATCATAACTCATCATTTTAAAATATAGTATATGTTGAAGGGTATATCTCCTCAGCAAGTGATTGATGGAGAGCTTATCCATCAGTCACCACTCCTCCATGTCTCTCTGCAGCGATTCCTCCCCCTCCACCGCCTTCTTCTCGCTCGTCGCCGCCCTGCCTTCCCGACCCCCGCCACCCCCGGCCGCAACTGTCTCGCCGTGGCCAGCCCGCCTACCATCCTCTCCCCCTTGTTGACCCCGCCCTCCCCTAAAGTCAAGGAAGGTTGCCTGTGGCAAACCTTGTCCTCACCCCGCCCCCGCCCTCACCACAGGTGGCCAACGGCGAGCTGCTCGCCGCGCCACCCACAACCCGTCGCGCCCCTCGACCCTGCCCACCCTAACCCTATGGCAGCGTGTCGGCGAGCTCGCCACGACCCCCCTCCCCGACCTGGTCCGGCCGCCTCCACCGCCGCCAAGGCCCCTAACCGCCCAGCCGCCGTCCCCACCGAGCCCCTTCTTCTAAGCCTGACGGAGTTGGGGAAGAAGGGGGTGGCGCGGGCCACCAGAACCCTAGGTGCCTCCGGAACTAGGGAAGAAGTGGGCGGGCGCGGGCACGGGCCACGGCGATGAGCGCGAATCGGACGGCTAGGGATCAGGCAGGCGCGAATCAGATGGAGGAGGCAGGTGACGGATGGATTTGCAGGATAGCAGGCGACTACTGTTGAGTAAATCTAAAAGACTAAAGAGTGTAAGCGAACAAAATTGAATCATTATAGATATTACCTAATTTTAAAATGTTAACAAAGTTTATTCTCAAGATATGGATCCAATGTAAAATCCTGCGGAAGTAGAACTCTCAGTAATGGTCATTTCAGCTTCCTACTTAGGACGTAAAATCTGAATATCCATATCGGCGTCGCTACTAACAGATTTGGAAAATACTTCTTGTCTACAAATTTGATATGATAAAGTGACCTTCACTGGTTGGGTGCGAGATATGTTCATGCACACACCTAGCCATCTAAATTTAAGTCCTATCCCAGCTTGAAATTAATCCACATTTATTTTCTTATTAGGTAAAAACCACCTACCTCCTCTTATGATACTTACATTTTGTAAATCTTGCCGTCTAATTGACGGTGTCATTAGAGCTTGTCTGGTTTGCCTATCTAGCCAAACCTGTCTCAACCGACACCACTCCTTAAATACCGATATTGACGCCTTGTTTAGTTTCACCCTAAATTCCTAAAAAATGCTACAGTACCTATCACATCGAATGTTTGCAGCCCGTGCATGGAGCATTAAATGTAGACGAAAAAAAAACTAATTGCACAGTTTGGTGGGAAATTACGAGACGAACATTTTGAGCCTAATTAGTCTATGATTAAACACTAATTGCCAAATAAAAACGAAAAGTGCTACAGTAGCCCTAAATTCCAACTTCCTGAAACTAAACACGCGCTGAATTTTCAGCGTCTGAGGCCGAGAGATGCTTGCCCGGAGCAGGGGTTGCTGGAGTGCGCCAACCGAACACAGTGAGAGCCTCCTAGTTTTGGACGCGGTAGTAGTGAGATATGCAGTTGTGCACCACTGATCGAGCCGCCCACGAACAGCAAAAGCTGTGCCTCTTAAAGGTGTAACAAATCTTATCTAGCTAACGCCATGACCTGTCTGTCTGCAATGCGAGTGAGGTGGTGACACTGAGCTTTCCACAAACAAGGAAAGGTGGACGTACCTGCACAACGAAATTTCATGGAGACGATCGTTACAAAATGACACAAGCTCTTATGCCTACAACTACAATTGGATTTACACTAATTGTGCCTCTAATAAAGCACATTGTTGCTAAAACATCATGGCATGGCATCTGTTTTTTTAAGGGAACTATTTCCAGCCTTTTAATTTGTACCGTGATTCATACAGCTTTGGACAATGAATTGCATGTGTCATACAGATGTTGTTTTACATTAGTTGTCATTTTACAATCCCTATCATAACACGCAATCTATTTTTCTTCAAAAAGAACACGCACTCTGTTTTACCCACTCCTTATTTCCTTTTTTTCTTGATAAAGTTCTTATTTCCTGTAAGGTTGTTGCATGCAAGGTGCTAACATAGGAGCAAGGGCAACAGATATGTCGATATCAGAAAGGATGGATGCTCCAACGACTTCCAAGGTTGTAAGTTTGTGGGGGTCATAACCACCAACGTATCAGTGGTTAGGAGTGTGTTCTTTCAGCCTTTCGTTGCAAGCATTACTTCAGTGAATGATGATGAGGGTGCGGCGGTGGCGCTACTGATTGTCCTGGAAGAAGGCGGAAGCGATCTCTTTTATTTCTCATCATCACTGACAGTGAGAGACTGACACAAAAAGCCCGGATTTTTTTTAATATATCGCCGCCCCCTGGACAAGATCTCTCACCGACCAAAAGCTTTCGATAGATCTTTACTAGCAACACTGCGCCAACAACAACGGAGGTTACGGAAAGGAAGCGGCTCATGCAATTATATTAGTAGTAGATGCCATAAATCGCACTGCAGGAGTACATCACATTTGGTTAACGAAACACTCAGCGTACGAGCTTGCCAGTACTGCATTGCATTAGTTAGCTCATCAGCATGCAACCCTTACGAAAGATAATTTAGCCAAGAGGAATGGGTAAGGAAGTGTCAAATATAGTGTTTGTAGTTCGGTTGAAATCATCCAACATTTGTTCTTTGACGGCTACTTTGCACGTTTTGTTTGGAATACTGTGCATATCACATATGGAATTTAACCTCCTACTAGTTTCGCCAATAAGTTTGGTTCCTGGCTATATGGTTTAAGTCTAAAACTTAGAAACTAGATTTTTCTGGGAGCTGCTGCACTGTGTTGGTTGATTTGGTTGAATAGAAATAATATGGTATTTAACAAAGCTAAACCTAATACATGGATGCAGGTAATTTTTAGGACGACGTATTGGATACCACAGTGGCCCATGCTGTATAAGAAAGAGGAGAGACCATTGTTCTTTGAGGGATGCAAAAGATGGGAGACGTTGATTATGGCTGTCTTCGCGAAATTCGGCTGGAACTTCATGAATCATATTGAAGCATAGTGTTTTGCTTTGTTCGCTGCGCCCAGTAGTTGGGCTGAACTTTGTTTCTTTTCCTTGGACTTGTAAGCCTCATGACTTTGATGTTTTTCTGTGATTGTCAGCTGTGTATCATTCACGGATGATAGAGGCTAGAATTTTGTTTCATTATCTAAAAAAACAACCTACTAATAACAGGGAAAATAATTGGGATGACTGAAAAGCAGTTAGTAGTACGTAGATGCTTGGTTTGCAGCAATAGGCATCAATTGTACTCCGTAGGCTGAAAATACGGTACACAGTTCAACAGAGTTTCTTCATCAGAAAAGAAAAACACTGTGACAGTGATCACTTTTCAAAGGGTACACACACGTACACACTTGACAAATACAGTACAGTTAAGTAGACACTAAACACTCGTGCACATTGTGGCTCACATGAATTCTCTGTTGAGTTGCATGCAGCCGTTCAAACCATAAGCATAATATAAGGTGATGGGAAAGGATGAATAATTCACATGTATTTCGTCACTCTCACTTATGTGCAGGCTTCAGCTTCACCAAACCTCAAATAATTAAATAAAAGTCAGCTGCAGTTTTTTCATTTAGGATCAGAAATTAGAAGAGTTTTTTTCCCTAGTTTTGCCTTCTTATTGTAGTGCACAGGTAAAGACAGCTTTTCTAGAATCTCACCGGCTTCTATATGTTGGGAAATCCTCCTCATGAGTAGGTGCCGAGGAGAGTAAATGCTCCAAGTGAGCAGACCCACACGTCATAGGTGCAACACAGGAAATGGACCAACCTTGTGTGCATCTAGTGTTTTGCCTCTTGACTTACAAGAGAAGAAGAGGGAAGCTTCGTGAGTCCCAGTTTAGCACAAAGAGAACAAAGCAGCTCCAGTTCAGCCCCTTGCTCCTTGCGTGTGAGAGACGGAAGAAAACCAGAGAAAAAAAAGAGAGGAAGAAGAGTGAGATTAGAGAGGAGATCTTGCAATAGGTCAAGAAAGATTCGTCCTCAAAGTTGTGAAGCTTCAGATCCACATCCTTAGTGCCTCTAATCTGAGTTCCACCATCATTTGGTGAGGTGTTTTCACTCTCTAAGTAGCAGCCCAAATCTTATTATTGTTATCCAAGATCTGCGTATCTTGATGTATGATTGCCTCTGTGCTATCTAGAGATGAACTTGTTGTACTCCCACAAGCATATAGTGGAAGAAGATTTGGCTGGCTTGGTCCCGTGGTTTTTACCCCGATTTGGGGGTTTTCCACGTTAAATTTGGTGTCTTATTATTGCTGCGAGTTTGGCTACGACTAGTTGCGACTGCAGTTGCAAGTGATTTGCCGCAACTAGTTGTGCTTGCTGTTGGTGCTGTTGTGATCAGTTGCAAAACTGCGATTGATGTGAACACAGCTGATTAGAACAAGCTGTGACTGCTTCTGATGTGATAACAACTGATTGGGACCAACTGTGACTGCCTGCTATTTCCTCCATATATATGTGTGATGCATATTTTTTCTTCCATGAATAGGTGACGACTTGGGCTGATTTCGCTTTGTAGTGAAATTAAGCGCTTCCGCTATCACTAGCAAGTGTGTTAGTGTCGTTATCCCAACATAAACTGGTATCAGAGCCAAGGTTAATTGTTGGAGATGATATTCCTCACTTTGGCAATGGAGGACAACAACACTCCAAGTGGCATGATCAAGTTTGATGCTACAAATTATTCTCTATGGAAGCCCATGATGGAGGATCTGCTTTATTGCAAGGATTTGTATGAGCCAATTGTGAGAGATAAAGTACCCACCAGAGTCACGGAAGAAGAATGGAGAGTACTGAATCGGAAGACAGTAGGTATGATCCGTTTGCACATCAACCATAATATTTTTCACCATGTTGCTAATAATAAAGTTGCGTTTGAGTTGTGGCAAAAATTAGAGTCTATGTATGAGCGGAAGACAACAGTTAATAAGGCCTCGGTGATAAAGCAGTTTGGAAAGCTAGAGTACCGAGATGGCAGCAGTGTTATTGAACACTTGAATGTCTTCCAAGGCCACATAAATCAGCTGACAACAATGAAGATAAACCTTGATGATGAGGTGTAGGCACTGCTGTTGTTGAGCTCATTGCCGGACAGCTGGAACATGCTTGTTGTATCACTTAGCAACTCAGTTCTAGATGGGAAGCTGGCCCCTGATATGGTGAAGAACAGCATGCTGAATGAGGAAGCCAGAAGAAAAGAAAAGGGCAGCCATTAGGCATCTTCTTCTGATGCATATGTGGCTGAAAAGAAAGATGAAAATCGAGGCCGCAGCTATAAGAAACCTCAGCGAGGCAGAAGTAAATCTAGGGAGAGATCACAGTCAAGTTCAAGCACTAAGTTTATTTGTTTTCATTGCGGTAAGGAAGGCCACAAAAGAAATCAGTGCAGAATTTATAAAAGAGAGCTTGCACAAGCAAAGCAAGGCAAGAATACCAAGCAAAAGGGTGAAGACTCAGTTGTAACTGCAGCCGGTGAGGATTATCTCATTGTCGATGATGACAGTTGTCTCAATGCTATTACTGGTGATGATTTGAGTTGGGTAGTGGATTTAGGAGCCTCTTTCCATCTAACATCACAGAGAGAGTATGTCATATCTTACACTAGTGATGACTTTGGCTATGTGAGGATGGGAAATAGAGATACGTCAACCATTGTTGGCAAGGGCACTGTATGTATTGAGACAAGCACAGGTTGCAAGTTGACACTTGATAATGTGAGGCATGTCCCTGATATTAGACTGAACTTGTTGTCGGTGGGAAAGATCGATGATATTGGTCTTGGTAGTTACTTTGGTGAAGGAAAATGGAAGCTCACCAAAGGTTCCTTGATTCTGGCTCGTGGTGCCAAGCAAGGGTGTCTTTATGTGACAAAGACAAAGTTATGCAAGACAGATGTGAACATTGCTGAGAGGGATTCTAGCATTGAGTTGTGGCACAAGAGACTTGAACATATGAGTGAGAAGGGGCTGCACTCCCTTGCTCACAAGGACTTCCTCCCTGAGTTGAAAGGTATTACCTTGAGACCCTGTGTTGATTGTTTAGCTAGTAAACAACACAGGATTGCTTTTTGTACATCCACTATTCCACATCGTGCTAAGAATATTCTTGATCTTATGCATACTGATGTTTGTTCTATGACAGAGAGTTCCCTTAGTGGTGCATTATATTTTGTCACATTTATTGATGACCACTCTCAAAAAGTTTTTGCATGTCTTGAAGAACAAATTTCAAGTACTTGATGCTTTCAAAGAGTTCCATGCCAAGGTTGAAAGAGAAACTGACAGGAAATTGAAGTGCATCAGATCAGACAATGGCAGTGAATATAGAGGACCATTTGAGAGGTACTGCAGGTTGTATGGAATCTAGCAATAGAAGACAGTGCCGAAGACAGCTCAACAGAATGGCCTTGTAGAGAGGATGAATAGGACACTCACTGAGAAGGTCACAACTATGCTCTCTCATGTAAAGTTACCAAATCAGTTTTGGGCTGAAGCATTGATGACTGCAGTATATGTGCTGAACTTGTCTCCATGTGTTCCACTTGAGGGTGATATTCCCCAGAAGGTATGGTCAGGAAAGGAAGTATCATACAAGCATATGAAGTCTTTGGGTGTAGGGCATTTGTGCATGTTCCTAGAGATGAGAGGTCAATGACAGCAAGACCAAGCAGTGTGTATTGCTAGCCACCTTGATGAGCAGTTTGGCTATAGGCTGTGGGATCTTGTTAACAAGAAAATTGTGAGAAGCCGAGATGTAGTGTTCTTTGAAGATGAGACAATAGAAGATATTGTGAAGCCAAAGAAGCCAACCACTACACCTCAAGTTATTGATATGGATCAAATTCCTTCTCCTATTGTGCATGGCAATCGTGGGGGAGATGATGGCACTAAAGGTCCAAGTTCGAGCCAGGGTGATGATCAGTCATCTGAGGATGTTGATGCTGATGTTGATGATACTCTAGAAGAACCACAACAGGAGCAGTTGAGAAGAACTAGCAGAGTTCACAGGCCCTCTAGCAGGTATCCACCACATGAGTATTTGTTGTTAACAGATGCAGGTGAACCCTCATGCTATGAGGAGGCAATGTCTGATGAGCACAAGAATCATTGGTTGGAAGACATGAAGGACAAGATGAATTCCCTTCATAAAAACAACACCTTTGAGTTGGTGAAGTTGCCAAAGGGTAAGAAAGCACTGAAGAATAAGTGGGTGTACATGTTGAAGTCTGAAGAGAACAGCTCACAACCAAGATACAAGGCAAGACTGGTTGTGAAAGGCTTTGCTCAAAAGCAAGGTATTGACTTCGATGAGATATTCTCTCCTGTGGTCAAGATGTCTTCAATCCAAGTTGTGCTTGGTATGGCTGCCACCATGGACTTGGAAGTGGAACAACTTGATGTGAAGACATCATTCTTGCATGGTGACCTAGAGGAGGAGATTTATAAGGAGTAACCAGAAGGGTTTGCGGTTGCAAGCAAAGAGCACTTGGTTTGCAAATTGAACAAAAGCTTGTATGGCTTGAAGTAAGCTCCTCGATAGTGGTACAATAAGTTTGAGTCTTTTATGACAAATCTTGGTTACCATAAAACACATTCTAATCATTGCGCCTTTATGAAGAAGTATGTTGAGGGTGATTTTATTATCCTCTTGCTTTATGTTGATGATATGTTGATTGTAGGAAACAGCACAAAAAGAATTGCTCTCCTAAAGAAGGCGTTGGGCAAGTCATTTGCCATGAAGGATTTGGGTCTGGCAAATCAAATACTTAGCATGAGGATCTCCTGTGATAGAGCAAACAAGAAGATTTGGCTATCATAGGAAGAATATATTGAGAAGGTACTTGAAAGGTTTAATATGCAAAATGCAAAACCAGTTAACTCTCCACTTGCAGGACATCACAAATTAAGTAAAGATCATTGTCCTACAAGAAAAAAGGAGAAAGAAGCAATGAAGAAAGTACCTTACCAATCTGCCGTTGGTAGTTTGATGTATGCCATGGTGTGCACTAGGCCTGATCTTGCCTATGCAGTTGGGGTTGTTAGCCGGTTCATGAGTAATCTAGGAGAAGCACATTGGGCTGTCATAAAGTGGATTTTCGGGTATCTCAGAGGTACTTCCAAACTGTGCTTATGTTTTGGAAATGGTGATCCTATATTGCATGGCTATACAAATACAGATTATGCTGGAGATAAGGACTCTAGAAAGTCCACATCGGGATACCTGATGACATTTGCAGGGGGAGTAGTGTCATGGCAATCAAGGCTGTAGAAGTGTGTTTCATTATCAACAACAGAGGTCGAGTACATTGTAGCGGTCGAAGCTTGCAAGGAAGTGTTATGGATGAAAAACTTCTTGTAAGAGTTGGGACATAAGCAAGAGAAGTGCAATCTGTTTCGTGACAACCAAAGTGCCATTCATCTTGCCAATAATTCAAGTTTTTATTCTCGAACCAAGCACATTGATATGCGGTACCATTGGATTCGAGAAGTGGTGAGTTCCAAGTTGTTGCAACTTGAGAAAATCCATACCAGCCACAATGGTGCGGATATGATGACCAAAGTGCTACCGAAGGAGAAGCTGCAAGTATGCAATGAGGTAGCGGGCATGATGGTGCCCCCCTCATGAGTTGGAGGGGGAGATATGTTGGGAAATCCTCCTCATGAGTGGGTGCTAAGGAGAGTAAATGCTCCTAGTGAGCAGGCCCACAAGTCATAGGTGCAGCACATGAAATGGACCAACCTTGTGTGCATCTAGTGTTTTGCCTCTTGGCTTACGAGAGAAGAAAAGGGAAGCTTCGTGAGTCTCAGTTCAGCAGAGAGAGAATAGAGCAGCTCTAGTTTAGCCCCTTGCTCCTTGCGTGTGAGAGAGGGAAGAAAACCAGAGAAAGAAAAGAGATGGAGAAGAGTGAGATTAGAGACTAGCACTCGCAATAGATCAAGAAGGATTCGTTCTCAAGGTTGTGAAGCTTCAGATTCACATCTTTGGTGCCCCTAATCTGAGTTCCACCATCATTTGGTGTTCTTTCCACTCCCTAAGTAGCATCCCAAATCTTATTGTTGTTATCCAAGATCTGCGTATCTTGATGTATGATTGCCTCTAGTGCTGTCTAGAGATGAACTTGTTGTAATTCCACAAGCATATAGTGGAAGAAGGCCCTGTTTGGTTACCCATCCTAAAAGTTTTAGGACCTAAAATTTGGATATAATTTGCCTAAAAAACCAAACACCTCCTCCTAAAAGCTCCTAAAAACTTTAGGAGGGGCCAAAAATTTTAGGAGCTCCACCCCCTCCTAAAAGCTCCTAAAGTCCATCCTGGACCCCCACTACCCCTCCTTTATTACCCTATCGCTTCTCTCTCTCCCACCCCCTCTCTCTCTGCCCCTACCCTCCACCGTCGCCCACCATGCGAGTGCCGCCGGCCTTCGCACGCACAACCACCGGCCACCACGCGAGCGCCACCGGCCTCCACGCGAGCTCCGCCATTCGTACGTGAGCTCCGCCTTCCGTGTAGCCCCGCGTGACCGACCTCCGCGCCATTCGTTCGTCCATGAGCGAGCCAGCTTGTCCGTCCGTGCGCGAGCTCCACGCCGCCGTCCTCCGCACGCGCCACCACCAGCCGCCACGCGAGCGCCGCCGGCCCCCTCGCGAGCTCCGTCGTTCATGCCGTCCCGCGCAATCGAGCTCCGCGCCGTTCGTCCGTCCATGAGCGAGCCAGCCCGTCCGTCCACAGCTCCACGTAGCCCCGGCCGCTGCACCACGTCCGACGCCCTTGCAGCTCCACCACATCCGGCGCATCCACCTCGGGGCACAGCTCCAGCACCACGTTCGGTGCATCCGCCTCAGGGCGCAGCGTTTGGCCATGAATCTGGCAACTCGCGTGCCCAGCAACACCGCGTCCGCCTCGGGACGTAGCACCACCGCCGTATAGATGACGCCCACCATGTGTTCTATAGACTGTGTGAGAGCGGTAAACTTACCTTCACAAAGATAAGGTGATCCTATGCGACCAAGACGAGGCGGCGGCGCGTGGTGGAGCTGCTCAAGCTCCCGTCCGTCGAGATGGCCACCTCCGCGGAGACGGCGAGGGGGAGGAGAGCGAGGGCCACGACGGGAGCAGAGAAGGAGCAGGGGTATGGAGGAGGGCGGCATGGTCTTTTTGCTAGTGCATTTATTGCTTTTAGTCAGTTTTAGGAGGTGGAACCAAACACTATTTTAAGAGGTTTTTGCAGCCTCCTAAAAGCTCCTAAAACTTTTAGCTCCTGAAAATTTTAGGAGGTTGGAACCAAACAGGGCCGAAGATTTGGCTGGCTTGGTCCCGTGGTTTTTACCCCGATTTGGAGTTTTCCACGTTAAATCTGGTGTCTTATTATTGTCGTGAGTTTGGCTGCAACTAGTCGCGACTGCAGTTGAAAGTGATTAGCCGCAACTAGTTGTGCTTGCTGTTGGTGCTGTTGTGATCAGTTGCGCTTGATGTGAACACAGTTGATTAGAACCAGTTGTGACTGCTTCTGATGTGACAACAACTGATTGGGACCAATTGTGACTGCCTGCTGTTTCCTCCATATATATGTGTGATACATATTTTTCCTTCCGTGAATAGGTGACGATCTGGGCTGTGGTGAAATTAAACACTTCCGCTGTCACTAGCAAGTGTGTTAGTGTGGTTATCCCAACACTAATCCCACCATTTCGAACTTTGGTTACAAATTATTCTTTCTATTGACTTTGGATATATGAAAATGGTGTGAATTAATCTCTCTCCTAATACAATTATTTTGTAAGAAAGAATGATCAAAATTGTGCTTTGCAGATTGTGTGTCAATATCTAAAAATGTCAGGGCATCAGACATGTACATTAAAACCTCAATAGGAACGTGAGCCTGAAAATGGTCGACATGGCGCTATTTCGTTTCCATGTAGCAAACTAGCAATCGATATATACGTGTGCAACAGGTCACCGTAGTGTAATTTCAGATGGATTAGTATATTTGGTTAATGGATAAATAATTACATGTATCTGGCTCTATCAAAATGATAAACTAAGCGTAAGTAAAACTAAGCATTAATTTCAGCTCCTTTCAACCCTTAGATAATGAGATGGACTTCCTCAGAACGAAACAATGATAATGAGGCAAGCCAGTGCAATCTCTTATGCTAATAAGCAACAAATTTGATAAAGAAATACAAGTACTAGGGGCAGTGGATCATGGGTCATGAGTCATGACACAACTGTCAATTTGGTTTATTAGTTATATGCCTGGAAAACGAAAGAAGAACCATCGATTGAGATGTGTCCATGCATTCATGCATGACCACAAATCTTAGAAAAAAGAGAGTGGGGGCCAGATTCGGGAGATGAAGATTAGGGCAATAAAACAGATAAAATCTTAGCTACCAATCAGGCAATCACTCCCAAATGTTGAAGTAGATATTGCTGCAGTTATTCTCCAAGTTTGCAGGTTTTTAATTAAAATATGAAAAAGGACATGTCTACCCCTGTTAATAGTCGATTAGTAGAGGTAGGTATTTGTGATCATTTACGGATGCTGCACTTCAAAATACCCGTCTCTATTAATGAGGGAGCATACCTCTTAAAATATTTTTTATGGTAGCTACTGTGACTAGTTTACATTTGTAATAAGTAGTTTTTTTTCTGGACAGTGCCATGAGGCGCGTTTTTCATTAAGCGGGAATTTGTAAAAGTAGTTTAACTAGAAAAATGAGAAATCCTTAAAACACAAGGATGGGATCTGCGATGGAATGTGCATGATGCATGTGTAAAAATGGTTGTACCAAAAGAATGAAAAATACCTAGGAGCTGTACGTGCCATGTGCTGTATCAAGATTGGATCAATTGTTGACAATGTGGATATAGAAGAACGTTATCTTAAAATTAAGAAATATTCCAGTGACTCGCAGCACACGGCAAATCAAGATTGGATCAAATATCGAGCACTTTCCCGAAACGGTGATAAATATTCTCTCCAAGAACGTGAAATGCTCAAGAGACAGCAGTACATCACCATGCCGTATCAGAGGATTCAAGACTTTAGTGTTGGAAGCAAAGCCATGCGCATGATCGAGGAGGCATGAAGCATGGGCCTTTTTTTTTTTTGCCCCATGCATGTTTGAATGATGAGCACACTAGTACTTTCTTGTGCAGCTAGTTCCATGTGTGGGGTCCCGCGTCGTTCCAGCAGGCCGCCATGCCCCAAAGACAGAGAATACCAGCACAGCAATTGCCAACCGTGAGATCTCTCAGTTTGGCCGCGTGCGGCTAAGCCAGCAACTCCAACTCATCACCTGAATGAATACATGATGCATGGATCTGGGCAATTTGGCATTGTGGTTAGATCTAATCCATAGTGTCACTCCACAATGCAAGAACTTTGCTAGCTGATGCATGCATGTTTATCTGATGTGGCCTTTTTTTTACAATTAATAATGTGCCTTTCATGATCTAGCAAATCAGGCTTGAGATACGAAGGCCGGGATGGCACTGTTCTGAAATTAGGCTTAAGGTTTGAACGAAATGATGAACAGGCAGCTACGCTACGCTGCGCATTGTAGGCAAGCATCCATGCATCAAAATGTTAGTGCAGTTGGGTAGTTGATTGGATAAGCTAGATTGTGAGAGACATCAACTTGCTGTTTGGATTGACGACAAGTGAAGCGACCGATCCTGTTGTACAGCATGAGGTCATGTGTGTTAGGCAACCAAAAGTCTATGTTTCTTGCTTGAGCAAGAAGCATCGATTCATTCCCATGTCACTTATCAGCCTGCACGCTTCCGACTTAAGCCTATCCTATCACCAATCATATACAGAATCCGTTTTTTTCCTTGATAGAGTATACGGTAAAAATAATTACTGAAACTGCCGAAGAGAAATGAATGGAACATTTTTCTCTCACCAATAAACAGCTGTAACTTCCAGAATCCAAGGCTTAGCAGACCACAATCAAACCTTAAGCATTTAATTGCCATGTAAAATTTGAAGACATTTGTGAGTGGGCATCTAATTATTCAAGAAAATATGATATTAGTATTGACATAGCCTCCCAAAATTAATTATTTTTAATATTTCACTATTGGAACTTAGTGTCCACTATAGCACACGCTATCCGCAATCCGCTACATAGACACTAATCCGCTACGAAGTCATCATCCGCTATTTATTACCTTGCCACTGCCCCGAAAAAAAAAACATATCACCGTATGTATATTGCTATTTGCTAAGGGCTTGTTTGAATGCATGTGTATCAACTTCAATCCACGGAATGGAACTTAGTTTAATTCCACTCCAATCCACTTCAACACATGTGGATTGAAATGAATACACGCGCATCCAAATAAGGCCTAAAGCGAATAACTATAACCGTGGAATAAATTGCATGGACAGGGAGCTTCTGTTGCTTGGTGGCATAACAAAGAGAATAGAGTGCTGAAAGGTGAAAGTAACCCCTCAACAGCACTACACCAAGTCTCAACCTGGCTGTTTTTTCTTTATTTATTTATGCGGAGGCATCTTGTTATATATATACTGTACCTACCAAATACACTAACTAATTCGATGACCGTGGTCGAGTCTTGACAACAACTTCGATCAATCTTATCATCGTTTTGACTATAGGTCTTTTGCCATCCTAATGAGTCAGCCATTGGTAGATCTTGGTAGCTGTGACGACCTCGAACTACTCAGAACATGAACTCTTCAAAAAAAAAAAAAAAAACACCCAAATGGTTGTCCAAGTTTACCTAGGGCCTGTTTAGTTCCCCTCCAAAACGTTAAATTTTTCAAGATTCTCTGTCACATCGAATCTTTGGACGCATGCATGAAGCATTAAATATAAATAAAAAATAAAATTAATTACACAGTTTAGACGAAATCCACGAGACGAATCTTTTAAGCCTAATTAGACTATGATTGACACTAATTGTCAAATAGCAACGAAAATGCTATAGTGTCATTTTGCCAAAATTTTCGGCAACTAAACTGGGCCCTAATAAGGACTTGGCTACCACTGGTTTTTAGTAGGAGGGGCAACTCTCAAACCTCTTATGGTCACCCAGCTAGGTAGCGAGTAATTAGCTTTTGTAAACCAAAACCTCTGCAGCCTAGTAGGGAGCGCCGCTCGCACATGTAAAGTGTATGCTACCTTCTTATTATTATAAATCAAAGCCGAGCAACGGGATCTTTCAAAAAAAATAAAAAAGAAAAATAGCACTTGGTGAAGTTTTCATGTAACTAATCAACAACACGAAAGGAACGTAAATGGACAAAAAGGATATATTCCCTTTCTCTGCTCCAGTTCATACCGACCGCATGGGGCAAGGCGCCTGGATGCACAATGTCTGATGCACATGCACAATCGATAGACTGAAGAGAGGAAGAAAAGGTCAGAGGAGACAATTAATACCGATCATGACTCAAGAAAAGAGATTTACAAGGCTCTCCATTTTATCTTATGTTACACTGTTTCCGTACTTTATTCCTGTGCAAGATGCCAAATACTCAGAAAGTGACGGTGAAAAGCAGTAACCAAGATACAGATATAAAATGTCTCCATCCATTTTGATGTAGTGTTGTATATGCTTTCCACTGATAAAACCTGCAGCGAATCAGCATCCTTACAACTGCAGTGACCCAATCCAAATCTGATCCGTTTATCGTCTCTGAATCTTAAGGGTAGGAAGTGTTCAGGTTCAGAACTATTCTTCATCACTCGTACCTATATACTGTATCATATAAAAAGTGCAGACGAATCACACATATCTAACCTAAACTATATAGCATTGCATGCTGTGTGTGCAAAACAAGTCCACATACTCAATACAATATTGACAAAAGGTCAGTGATCTAATCAATAGATCGATTATGATCTGCTTTATCATCAGACTGCTCTTACGACAAATTTCAACGCGTAAGACGCCTCTTATCCCATTCTACAGGTTCTATGCCACAGGATTCAACAACTGCAGCAATTTTTAATATAGCAAGCTCGCACATGTCCGAACAGAACGGGTAGGAGTAGTAGGCAAGGATATATGCTTTGTTTGGGCTTGTTTGGCTTATAAGCCATGGCTGAAAGTACTGTTGGCTGGTTTGGTGTGAGAGAAAAAATACTGTTCGTTGGCTGATAAGCCTGTTCGGCTGGTGCTGATACGATCGTATACGATCGTGGATTATTACTGTTGGCTGGTTTGGTGTGAGAGAAAAATACTGTTCTAGCTAGAAATTTACAATCGTTTCCGACCAAGCGAACAGGCTGTATAAGCCAAATACACGTATGGAAAGTTGTTGGTCATGGATAAGGTCTGCATACGCGCTTCGCCGTGCAACTGCATAAGCCATGCGAGCAGTAGCAGGTTGCCGCACGCAATTTCCTTATCCAGAGTCCTAACTCCAATTACTTCCTGATAGCTCCATCCTTCCTTATCGGTCCAGCCCGATTTTCCTATCTGAACAGTGCGTGACGACAATATGACAAACAAGCAGATGATTTTTTTTATAAGAGAGAATCCAATAAAAAATGAACTTTAATTTTCTGATAGAAATGGGAATGTGTAATCGACAGAGCCACTTCAAACTGATTTCAGGCTTCTAGCACCTCAGTTCCAAGGCCTGTATTCTAAGCCACATTTAGGTGTCAATCGTTCTTTCCAAGACAAAAAGCTTGAGAATCTTAGCAATCGGAAGGCAACAATGCAGGAGGTAGTTGGCCTGGCCCAATGGTTTAACGGACAAAGTCACATCCAAAGACTCTAATGCAGACATCAAAACAAGTCAAATTTCAACTTCAAACTCTGATCTGCGTGTGGACAACAGTTTGATATCTGAACGCTGAGGGATCCTGATGGGGGCTTCCATAACCCAGAATAATGTTCAACAGTAGTGCATGCCGCTTCATGATCCACCATTGGCCACAGACCGTTGAGGGCATGCAGCATCATTATGCGAAAACAAATTCAGCTTCAAGCCTTCAACGTGTACAATGCAGTAACATGGAGGCACGGTGTTATACTTGGAAGACACTGCACATGACTAGGTGCGTAGCTTAGCTTTGCATGTGCTAAAGGGCTGTGTGTGTCATATAATTGCTGATCAACAAGGAGCATCTACAGAGAAGGGCACCAGACATACAGATATTTGATGGGGGAATGAAAGTGCAGGCCCAAGGGACCACAACGACCTAAAGAAAAACGGGAAAGGAGGCCCGCGTAGACACCTTTCTTGAGCTGTGTAATCATCCACTGATGCTTGAGAAATCCTCAATATCTGAACCCTACATGTTAGAGCCTAACATACAGCATCAAGGCTACCCATAACTACACTTGTCAGTAAACATATCAAACATGCATATGTATTGGCCGGTGAATAGGATATCATTGTCTAATCCTTTGCTTTTTCTCCTTTTAGGTACATAGGATTATGTTGAAAATATATTCAGAAAAAAGAAAACCATACGTCGTCGAGGATGAGCTTGAGCTTGACACTTCAGCTACCACAGTGATATGTATACCTGTGTGGTCCATCTCAAAGTAGTGACAATAAACCGTAGGGTCAGCGCGACAAGTATCAAGTCAATGATAGCAGGACTATTTTCAGTACCTGAGGACCCATGGACGGTGATAACAGAGGCTTTAATTTGCATGCGTTGCGTTCTTGAATTCTCTCAACACACATCTACGTGTTGAGAGAATTCAAGAACGCATTCTTCTCTCCTTATCCAGTCCTTGGAGAATATGTATGTAACCATACACTGAGCTTTGATCGGTGACAAGGACATGTATAAAAGTGTTGTTGAAATATTGGCCTGAACTTTTTTTCGCTCAACCTTATCAGACCAGATGATTGCTTGTTGTTGAACACAAACTTCGACGTCATTCCAAGGATGTGAACGAATAGAGGATGATTGCTGCTATCTATAGTGCTATTTGGCGATGATGAAAGGAAAGACTGGATCCAGATCTCTTCTGAAAACTAACTGCGTGCCTTCAAAAGTCAAAACTACTGACATCCCCAACCTTAACCGCGGGTAAACGATGCCGTGAAAATTTTCGATGTTGACCGTCTTATGGTCGTTCGTTGCCTTTTATCAGTTTTATTTAGGCTCTGTTCGCTTGAACTACTTCAATAATACTTTTCAGTTAATGAACAGTGTTTTCCTCTCACAGCAAATCAGCATAAGCCAAATTTCAGAGAAACGAACAGGGCCAAATCAAAATCAAACATGGCTAGAACTCTCAGGCCAACAAGGTTTTGCAACTTACAAGTGCAACCCTACATCCACCTCACCGTTGCAGATAACTTCGGAAACAGATGTTCAGTTCGGATCAACGTTTTTTTGACGTGAAAAATTGGTGCGGCAGGCCGTGCAGGGCTGTCCGTTCGGCTGGGGGCTGGCGGCGCGCGAGAATCCGAACTCCCAGTTGCAGGCTTCCAGTTCCAGCACTAGTTGCTTGGGTCTTGGCCTCTTGGGCGACAAGTGCCTTGCACGGGCCTCTGCCCAGTGAATTTACGTCTAATGCGAAGTTTCCTTGTACTGCTCCCTCATCCTCATGGGCCATGGCCTCCTCATTCTGCGTGGACTTGAGACTTAGAACAATCATGGCCCAGTGTCCAGCCGATACAATTTAGGTCCAAGTGGGGGTGAGGGGATGAAGAAGGCCTGCTAAGGAAGTGGACACTAGAAATAAAAGGCCGAAGGTATCGTGGCTCGTGGCTCGTGGGAGAGAAGGTGCGCCGGAGAAAAAAAAATTGTATCTATCAACTATCAATCATGGTCGGCTATTTTTTCTCAAACCCTAATACCTAACATCTTACTTCTGAACTTTCAAAATCTAACAAATTACCTTTCTAGTCTAGTTTTGAGTGGTTTTAAAGGCAGTTTTGTTTTTTCTCGTTAAAAATAATTTGGTAAATACTTGATAAGGTTTTTAAACTATAGAAAATGTTTTAAGGTTTTAAAATTTTCAAAAGCAATTAGATATATATTGGGATACAAAAAATCCAAATAAAATATTTAGAGCTCACGAAAACATCATTATAAAATTTAAAAAGTTAGGTGTAACTCTTGGAAAATGGAAAAAGATATTCAAAGAAATATAAAAAATCTAATTGATGCATAAACATGTTTTTAAAACTTTGCACGACAAAAATATGAGATGCGATGAGCATGAATGCCACATACATTAATGTTGAATGAATGCATTCGTGATGGTCTCTTATTATGTTATTTGTTGTGAAAAGTTACAAAAACACATTACATATCAATAGAATGTTTTGGGAGGGGGCAGGGGTTCAAAATGTTTTGGATATATTTTTTTTATTTTTATAGAGCTAAACCTATTTTTTTGAAGCATCTAGAAAATTTTCATGAGCTATAAATATTTTATTAGCAATCTATCTTTAGTGTTTTTGGAATTTTTTTAGAAGCTTAGAGAGATTTTCTGTGGTTTAAAATATTATCAAGTACTTTTGGATTTTTTGACTAAAAATATAAATTGCCTTCAAAACTACTCAAAACTAAGCAGGGAGATAGTTGAACGGTGTGGCAGAACCGCCTAATCTAATGCCTCCCAGGAGTGCTCGTCTTCCATTAGACACTAAGCACTCTAGGGAGAACACTAAATTACTCGGTCCCGTCGGGCACACCCCAGGGGAGAACTCGAAAATCCACATTTTTCCATCAGGATCACAAATGAGAGAATAAAGCTTACATCATTGTTAACCATTCCTTATATCACTTTTAATACAACATCAGAGTACAATATTTATTATTATAACAGCGGAATATAATCATATTATCAGAGTTATGAACAATTTAATTTAACAACGAAATATAAACAGGTTATCAGAATTACAGCGGAAATAAATATTTATTCATGACATGATGAATCATTGATATATAAACTATGACAACAGATTATAATACTTTCATTCATAAAAACATTTAGTGAGAGTTATAAATAAAAACTATGATCACAGCGTAAAGGAAATCCTCTCTGAGTCCACAAGGAGGAATCCACACACAAGGGTCAGCTCTAGCCTCCACCTGTCACCTGGAACAGGGGAAATAAAACTCTGAATACTCAATTGTACTCAACAAGACTTACCCGACAGGAGAAAAAAAAGACTTCAAGAATATGCAAGGCTATCTGGCTTGTGGGTTTATTGGATCGGCAGGAAGCATTACTAAATTTGCGTCCTTACATTCGCTTTTTATTAGCAGTGCATTAGTTTATTAACTAACCATTCTATATAAGCACCTGTACTACTTTTAAGCAGGTGGTAAGCAATCAGATTTCCTTTTTCTATCTTTCATCTTCCTATTCTTACTACGGTGCTAGACACGAAATAAGCCGTACCGGATCGTTTGGCAATTCGTGAATCAATGTCCCCAGCTGGGTATCCAAAAATACACGCCCCGCTTGTGCCCAAGGCACAAGCAGGACCAACCCATCACCCTCTTGTCTTGGGGTCCTAGGTCACCATCCAAACTGGGACTCCAAGCCCCGTCCCTGAGTCCCGAACTCAGTGCGGTGCAAGGACCTTCTCCACCAAAAAGAAACCTTGACAGTAGGACCGAAAAGAGCCAGAACCCACGACAAGAGAGCAACAAGTCTTCCAAGCACCCATACACAAGTATGTGCTTGGGATAATAAATCTGTGACTTACCTCGATGGCTTAAGCAACGACCGGTCCTTAACTAACACAAACAGGAAAAGCAGTGTAACTAAGCTATGCCCCGCGTCCACGACGACACAACCTCTTACACCCACCAATACTCAAACCATATTTTTGCCCGGTCACCAATTTCCTTTCCACCATTTATATTTTCCAAGTGATAATAATTCCATAATATATTTCCTATCTCTCACGAGTAACAGATAATCACTCGACTTCTATCGGAGTCTTGTAGCATAGCAATCTACACGATCCTATCATACTAGTATGACTCATAGGATAAAGATATATATATGCAAGTGGGTGTCATTCAACTCCTTAAAACTTAATGCACAAATATAATTTAAACTGTAGAAAAGTAGGGGTTATGCATCGGGGCTTGCCTGGGTAAGATAAAGTTAGTATCTGCATCTTCAGACCATCCACCATCAACTGAATAGAAAACCCCTTGCATCATCTCCTAGAGAGAATACCATTACACCATCTTCAGATTTCCAATTATCCTTCAATTGATTCGTTGATCCATCATCGTACCTATACGATATGCAATGCGATGTAATGCAAAGACATAATTAATCGACTGCATATGTGACTCAAAAAATACGATTTACGCTACTCAAGTTAACGAGCTAGTTCTAACGACGACCGTACTTAGGCTACATATCCATGTTGTCAAAAACAACGTTATTCCCCAACAATCATTTTAGTTATATAAACCTAAGTTGTTTCTTTATCCCATTCTATCCATTTAATCTTTATTCTCAATAGGATGTCATTATATATCTAACAAACTAATTATTCTAGAGCTATAAAAATTACAGTGAGTACCTAATATTGCTAGGAGCCTACTGTATAAATTTCAGATTCAACAATATTACCAATTGATCACAGCAATTCCTATAAATTTATATTTTTATAATATTAAGTATCCCAAATTAATTATATAGCTCATAAGAAAATTATCCAACTATGTGAACAAATTATACTAGTAGGTAGATCATGATTTTAGGAGCCTAACAAAACTGGTTTCATAATTTTTGGACAGCTACACAAATGTATATTAATTTTACAAATTTATTCCTGAACTAAATTAGCTAATTGTTTTAGAAACTAAAGGCCAGCGGCCATCAACCGGCCCAACGGTCAGAGCAGCCCAGGCGAGGCGCGGCATGCGCGGCCCAAGTGCGGCAGTCAGCGGTAGGCCGGCCCAGCGCACGGCACGAGACCGGCCCAGACGAGCGGGCACGACCCAAGTGGCGCGGACGGCCCAGGCGCGACGCAAAGCAGACCGCGGCCACAGAGGCGTAGGGCGAGTGGCCCAACAGGCCGGCCCACGCGGCGTGGCCCAGTCTCGGTGCGTGTTTTTGCAGGAAAGACCCCTGGTTTTTAACTAATGAACCTACGATCTAGCTCACTATTCAAACGAGTCATGTATTTCGCAATATGGACCCTGTATAAAACTTCTTGGATTCTCACCCATTCCTTCATCCTCAAAAGCAGAGCGCAGATGAGGAACACTGGTCGGCAATGGGAACGGCGTGGTGGGGCCAGGAAAGGCACGGCGATGGCGGACCACCCGCTGATGAGCTACGCGGGGAGCCCGCGCGACCACGCCTGGCCACGGCAAGACCCGAGCTGGCCCCAGGCAGCCTGCCCGTGAGAGCCGACGAGGCGGGCACATCAAAAGCGGCAGCGATGGCCCGGTGAGGATGGTAGGACAACGCACGGGGCTACGACAGCTTCAGGATAGGCACTGTTGGTGGTGGCGCGGCATGGCTACGCTTGGCTCGGGTGACTGTGGCGATGGCCGAGCACGAAGATGGAATGGCGCGGACGACGGTGGAGGTGGCGCTAGGGAGGAGCAACACGCTCGATTGAGCCTAGCGGCAGTAGGGGTGACCTGGTGCAGCGGCAAAGGCGGTGGCCAAGCTCGGCGTGGATGGACAGTGGCGTGGCACGACGATGGACAGCCACAGTGCACTGGGGGAACAGGAGGAGCCACGGCGGAGCTTGGGCGCACTGCGCGTGTAGAGGCAGCGAGGCCACGATGGCTGACGAGGCGGCTCGGCGCGCGGAGCTAAGACGATAGGGCAGCGCAGCCGAACCATAGCTCTAGTGCGAGACCACGGGGTCACACGCGTGGGCGCACGAGGGGAACCAGGCGGCGGCGACGAGAGCTGTGGCGTAGGAGATGGGGAGAGAGAAAATGGTGCTGCTGTCACAGGCAGCGGGGACACGGTGGCTGCGGCCTCCAGAGGCGTAAGCAAGTAGCGAGAGAGAGCGAGGAGGACGAGCGGAGCTGGGATGGCTACGGGCGGACTGGAGCTAGGAGGAGCAGGGAGGGCAGCGCTGCGGCTTGCGCATGGCGTGCGCCGCGGAGAGGAAAAAGGAGGGACACAGGGAGTGGGCCACGGCGACACAGGCACTGCCACGACAGTACTTGGTTTGGTAGAATCAATCAAGATACGCAAGGGCAGAGAGTAGGGAGTCATCCCGTCGCAACAGCGGCTGGGGCCAACGACACAGTCGCGACAACTTGGCGCATGCGCTAGGACTATGCGCGGTAGGTGGAGCGGACGGCGAGGGCAACAACGTGGGTAGTGCAGGGGCATAGGCGGCCAGGCGCTGCGGCAGCTGTAGCGAACACATGCACGCAGGCGGCCAGTGCGATGGTGTTAACTTATTTCCTGGCGGAACGTCACTCTGAATCATGCATTTATGGATGGACATGAATGCATGAGTTCCTGTATTTATTTTACCCTTTTTCTTTTAATAAACGTACTCACCGTGTGATATATGTAGTATTTTATTTACACAACACATGGGAGTGTACATTTGCATACGTCATTGCTTGCCTTGCACATTTAGATGGATTTGACCATAGACAACGTTTATCCCTCTATATTATTTATCTGATATGGAATAAATATTTATATATATATTGAATAGAGCCCAAAATTCGTGTCAATAAAACAATGCAGCATGCCAGCAACTAGAAACAATTTTTTCCAAGGAAGAAACAGTGGCGCAAGTGCACGCGAGCCACGTGCCGACAGCAGCAGCAAGCAGCAGCGGCCGACCAACAAGCTCAGTCCAATCACATAACACGCGCGCCGTACCGGCGAGGTAGGTGAGCTGAATGGCCAGCGGTACTTTCGTTATTATTTAGCTAATTTTTCTTTCCACAATTTTTGTTTATAAAAATTATTTTTCATGCTTAATCAAATAAACAAGCCATTCGTCCTTTTATTTGCTATCAGACATTTTTAAACTTAAGTCAAATTTTAAAATCCGAGAAAATTGTTTTGGAATTTTTTCTTAGGCCTAAATCGTGGTGCTAAACGGTAATACCAGGGGTGTTACAAACAGTTTTGAGAGTTTAGTGATAAGATGTTTGGTTTTAGAGTTTGAGGAGTAAAATCAAACTACCGCGATAGTTCAAAGTATGTCCAACCGTCTTTCTTAAACTCACTCTCGATCTCTATATTTTTCTACCTTCCAATAGCTTCTCTATATCTTGTGCGTACCTTGGAAAGCCAACTTCACTCTCTATCTTTTGGCTAAGGAGCCTAATTCGTCATAATTTCAGTTTTTTGACGAAAAACGGTTCGTCATAGAAGTCGCGTCATTCCTTAACTTCTATGATGATTTTAGAAATCCATCATAGATGTGGATAGATCTATGACGAAAACTGAATGTCATAGAACTACTTTGGCATGCGTTGTAGGGGCATCGACGCTGGCGGTTTCTTCCGTTGGAGATGCTTTCCATGTGTACCTGCTATAGCCGGTTGCATTAGAGATGGTTTGGGTATGTGTCACCTTGTTATTGGACAACATGGCCATCTCTGATTCTTGCACATTTCAGGTTCTTAATGGGCCACGTGTCGGCCCCCTATTGTTCCACATGTCTGTTTTCTACTGGCACATGTGCCGTGTTGCGGTTGCGTCACATGTCATTTCTTCATTGGACCACGTGTCGTATTTTTATTGGTCCACATGGCCGTTTCGTATTCGATCACGTGTCACAGTGCTGTCCGTCCACGTTTTGTTTTTTGATTCGGCCATGTGGCTTGACGGCTTCCTTCCATGTGTTGGATTTTTATTAGCCCACGTGTCGTGCCAAGGCTATTTCATGTGTCATACACTGGTTCATCCACGTGTCGTATTTTTATTTGATCACGTGGCCTGCCCAGGTTCTACCACATGCCCAACAATCAATTCATCATAAAAGTAATTCAAGATCATCACTGCTGCACAGATTGACTACATAATTATGCGACAATGTCTACATAATTATTCAGCATGACAATCAAATACAACAAATTACTATTTACACATCAGCAGCAACCCGCTGACAGTTTCACCACATCAAATTGGCACACGAGTACACACATCAAACCACAAATGTTCACTGCATCAAGTCAACAGAGTTGACGACTAAGAGTTACCAGAAGAAGAGCTGAAGCATATGATATTTTCACATAGCTTATTGTACTCCTCCTGTTGTTGTATCTTGAGCTCCTCAAACTCCCTTTCAGTCTTTTCTGTCTTCCTCTTCAGTTCATCCACTTATTCGACGAGGTTAGCGGAACTTTCCTATTTAGCAACAAGCTATTCCCGAAGCATTCTCTCCGCAAAATGTCTCTGTTCTGGCGGAGCTTGTTGGGATACCAGCATTCTTCAAAAAAGGGTGTTGTTGCTGACCTAGGAGTGGACCTAGCCATGGGAGAGGCAAAGGACCATGGGAACAACATCAGCACTTGTCATTGGTTCATGCCCATCAGCAACAGGTTCTGCTCGCATAGTTTCCATAGCTTCCTATGAAATTCAAGCAGTAAACATTAGGCTACAGATAGTGGAAGATGACTTTAATTGAAAACCCAAGAGATTAGTTCATAATAAGTAACGTAGGTTTCATATTGATATGGATTATGGGGCTGTTTGGATCTTGGCCACACATAGCCACACTATGACGAGTTGTGGCAGTGGCAGGGTTTTCATCCACCACACTGTTGTGGCTCATTATCTACTGAGTAAAGTTGTGGCAGCCTCATTTAAGTCAGCAACCAAACAGCTGCTTCGGTCCCCGTGGTGAGCCACAGTTTGTGGCATGGCGATCGGTGGCCCTCAACCAAACACCCTCTACATAAGCATAATGCACAAGTACTGATATGGATTACATACTATGAAATTCAAGTAGCAAACAATAGGTTACATATATGGATTACATAAGCACAATGCACAGGTATTGCAACTTCAAAATTAAATGATGATGCCAAATTTAGGGTCCCTTTGGTTCATAGGATTTCCAAAGAAAAAATATAGGAATCAGTAATCCTATGGAATCAGCACCGTAGAGGCCTTGGGTTCACAGGAAGAAATAGGGGAAGGAAAACCATAGGAAAGTTTCCTATCCTTCAACTTTTATAGGAAAATAAAGAAAAAAACATCCAATGAAACCTCATTGTATTGGTTTCCTATGTTTTTCCTGTATAAGACCAAACACCCCTTCTAACAAAATTCCTCTATTTTTTATTCCTCTGTTTTTCACATGCATTCCAATCATATTCTTGTATTTTTCCTATTCCTATGTTTTTTTGATCCTACGTTCCAATGGGGGCCTTAGGCTCCTGCCACTATTGCTTCTATTAATAGTGCACATGAGTTTTTGTTTATACAAAGGCTAGAGTAACAATAAAACACAACCATCACTTACAAATGATTACAGCTGTACAGCATAGGAGCGAGATCCTGTAGCCTGGTGGCACTGCACTTTTGCATGGTTTTGCTTGTTCTTCTCAGATCCATGAGTCAACTCTCTAGGTCATGTTGACTTCACTCTCTTGGACTGCCTTCCTCTAGGACTGATATCAGCGCTGCCTTTTGTCCTGCTGGTGGAGCCTCCTCTGTGGCTTCTTTGAACCGGACGCTAAAATTGGAGAAACAAATTTAAGTAGGAGGCATGTACAAATTGCATTGCTATCCAAACAGCAAAGCATTGCATTGCTATCTGCACCCCCTGGCCCCTCCTGTCCGAACTCAATACAAGGTAGAACAAGCACCTCAACTGCAAGGGCCACTGGCTCATCTTGTAAATCTAAATATGTTTCATCTGTATCACCAAATCCCTCAACAACCACCCCTGGTTCTTCCATCTTCCTATGATTCTTTATGACTTGTGCCTCCCGCTCTCATTCGAAACCAATTAGTGTCTGTTCATCTAGATTACAAAGGTATTTATTAACTAAAGCTTCTAGCGAATGTCAACATAAAAGAGATCAAGAGTATGCAAATAAGCACCTAACTAGTAACTACAACTTATACGGAAGTCATTAATCCAATAAAGCACATGTCAGCTACACTCAACTATAGGAAATATGCAACCCTATTGCTATCTACATATCCCTGGTTGAACCACTATAATACATGACACATCATAAAAGGAATTTGGGTATCTCTTCCTCCGCGTACCCTAGCTACGCTTCGTCATTGGCATAGCCGTCTTGTCATCGTGGTCGCGGAACTGGTGTGGCTGGCGTTGACGAAGGGGTACTAGATCTAGCTCTGGCTAGGGTTTTGATCTGGCTGGTCGTGATAGGTGCCAAAGTAGGGGATCTAGATCTATCCTATACCATCGTCGAGGCAGTCCTTTCGCCGTCAACTGACCTGCTGTTGACAAATCAAAGGGGATCTGGCTTCGGCTAGGGTTCAAAAAGCTATGAGAGAGGGTGTGGCTGGAGAGTGGAGATTGGAGAGTTGAGCTGCTGTGCCGATGGTGCCTAGGGTCAGAGAGGGATGGTAGAGGGGGCAGTTGAAGAGTGGAGAGGAAGGCCATAGGGCTAGGATTTGGAGCGGGAGGAGAGATGGTGGTGGCTGGAGGATGGAGATGGAGGCGGAGACAGTGACTCCTTGTGCTTTTATGTGGCCATCATAGTACCACAAATGCCCTTGTCTAAAATCGATGGCATGGTAAACCTAATTTTTGAGCGGAGGGCAAAAGAGAGACATCCAATTTTTGGTGCGTGTTGGCGGGACTGCTCAGCGTGGTGCGAAATTTTTGCCAAAAATCAAATTTTCACGCGGGCAGATCTCCCCGTCTGTTCAGGGCCCACCAACACTACAAAATGGAATCCCAAGAAATGGACAAAAGAAACTCAAAAACTTATGGCTACATTGGAATGGAGGAGAAACAAGAATTTTGAAGGATCCAAATCATATAGGGAAAAATCATATGAAGCCCTTTGGACCGGCAGCTCCGGCGGGAACCACGGCTCCACCGCAAGCAAGTCCGTGTCAAAATGGAGGTGGGCGGTGGCCAGGGCTGACGCAACCCTGTGTTGAACACCATGTGTCACTACCTCCCGGATCCATGTCGGTAGAGCACGGATGTGCTCAAGGAAGTTCGTCCCCGTCGACAGCACGGACATGACGTTCAGCTGCTCCATGATGGCTGAAAGAGCAAGAACAAAGAAAACCCTACCAATTAATAAGATGCGGTGCCACACAAAACAAGAAGATACGGTAATGACAATGCCTTACTAGCGAGCTGTGCCTGCGCTTAGCCCGTTGCGGCTTCAGCCGCGGTTGTCTCCCTATCGGCTACGACGAGTGCCATCTCCACAATGGAGAGGCACAACAGCAGCTACTCTGCCTCCCGGTTCTCCACATGGAGAGCCTGCCTAGTTGCGTCTAGGTCCCACAACATCATCTCCTCCCTTGGATGCTTCTCCGCCGCCATTGTTCAAGCTTGAAGAACGAGGTGCTAAGGAGGAGGCGGCGAGCAGGAAAGGTGAGTTCACAAGGTTACAAGGCAATTGTACTGACTCCCCTATTTTTTCTCTATTTTTATAGCAGGGGACGTGCATGGCCAATGGAGTTCCAGCAGATGCCAGGCAATAGCAGGAGGTAAGGCGAGGGCACGAGGTCACATCTCCATGATCTCTGCGGAGCACACCTTCTAAGAAATACGCGTCAAGAAATGGGCCACCAAAACAGAGCAGCCAGATAGTTGTTCATATTTTACTGCACTATGGCACATTTGATCTCATCGGACACTATACAGTACAAAGCTATGAGTAAAACTATTGCCAATGGAGTGCACTCGGTCACAACATTTGTATCAGTAGTAGTAGTAGTCATGAGTGGCTTTGATCTGTGTTGAACACAACTCATCTTATTTTTGTGTATTTGATAAGATTTGTTGAACTTGTAAGAATCATGCATGAAAGATAATTTTTATTTAGAATTTGGTTTTTATAATCTGATGTGTGCCTCTACAAACCAAGAGAAATTGAAGCAAGTCCTCAGTCTGCACCTCGACTGTCGTAACTGCTTGGATTAGACCACACTGTCTATACTTCATAGGATCACACAAGGTCCGGCCATCCAAAATCTTGACTACCTAGATAGTGTAATTGATGAACGACGTGCTCTTGCATTCCTGCATGGGCACGTGTAACACCTCAGGTGTTAGCCTTGCATAACTTGACTTGCATAACATGAGCATGATCATAAAGCATTCATATACAAGCTTTGACATTTGAAACATTCGATTGAAACATATGCAACATTCTTATTATTTCATGTTTCCATGTGTATGTGCATATGATCATGAGTGTAAACATGTAGATGATTGTGTGACCTTGCAAATAGCTTAAACATGTTTAGAATATCATCATGAACAACTTTGGTATTTAGGGCTAGGGCTAATTTGGTCATTAAGTCATAGTTTGAGTATGTATCATCATTTGAATGTAGCTTGTTTGACCAAGTTTGAACTAGGTGTTAGAGACCTTGCATGGAGGAGATCACTAAAGCAAAGTTGTAGTGTTTGACATAAGGAACAACTTTTATTTTTAGGTCATTGACTGATTTAGCTCCTAACATGCTTGAATTTGGATCACAAGAATTAGCAAAATCAACATTTCAACACTTAACAAATTTTCTAAGTCTTGGGAAACTGAACAGCCTGACAAGTCGATCTTTGTGATGATATTACTTTGTCTCGGTTGCGAATTAGAACTAGGTTCTTGAACGAAAGTTGTAGATGGTACATCGGTCTACAAGTTCCATTTAGATGGTTTACGCAATAGAGCTACGGATTAGCTGTTAGATCATCGTCAATTCTCACTGTCAGGCTAATACGCGCGCGACTGAATCAACTGACGACGTCGTTCAGTAGCCGACCACCGGCAGAGCCCGCGCGCCGCATGTCCGCGGCGACGGCCGCGCGTCGCCGTTGCCCTGACCGCGCAGGCCACGACGCGCCTGAGCGTGGCTTCAACACTCCAGCGTCCGCCCGCTCCCTCCCGTGCTCACCATTCTCATTTTCCCCGGCCTCTTTCCTTGCCGCAGCAGCAGCCGAGCACCGCACCGCTCCGCCGAGCTCGCCTGAGATCACCGCCGCCCCATTCTTCGATCAGTCGCGCCTAAAGCTTCGCCTCCCTCTGCTCTATCCTTCCCTCATAGCCACATCCACAGCCAATCTGTTGGTAAGCTAAGTCACCTTGCGCTGCCGCGGGGATGCCTCGCCGGAGCTCCGCCATGGCCGCTGCCGTGGCCGTGCTTCGTCGGAGCAGCTCTAGCCGTTTAGGTCACGTAGCCACCGTCATAGAGTCTCCGTAGTCCTATAGAGTGCGTCGCGTGACTTCGTCGTGGCCTTCACCGGCATGGCGCCGCCGTCCTGCTCTTCTGAGCCGCCATGGCCGCCACCGTCGTAGTTAGCGCCGGCGAGAAGCCCCACCAAGTATCTCAATGGGTGCGCTAGGTCACGAGGGTCATGTAGCGTAGATGTCATCGCCGGCGAAGCTCACCGTCGACGAGCCGTAGCCGCGCAGTGCCGAGCAGCGCTGCTGCTCTGTTCGTGGCTCACTGGCATGTGGGGTCCCCTGTCAGGCGGGTCCCACTGGTCAGCAACAGGAGTAGAATAGGCTAGTTCATTTAAATCCAGATCTGGTGTTATTTTGTAAATTTTGTATCTTCAGTTTGATAGCTCCAAAAATTGTGAAATAAATTGGTTAGTGTTCCTTAGGAAGTGTAGTATTTAGTAAAAATATGTTTTTAACATTTACAGTAGAAATTTTTGGAGATTTAAATAGGGATTTGAAATGTGCTTTTGAATGCATTCAAATTTGTTTATTTTATATCTAGAGTTCCTGTGCTCCAAAATTTATGAACTTTTTGTGGTAAGCTAGTATTAGCATATGTGAACTCCAGTAAAAATTTGAGGACCAGTGCATGTGTAGATTTATAGTTATAGATTTTTCTTTTATGAATAGTTAATCTTTGCATGAATTTTTATAAATAATTTATGAGTCCAAAATTCATGAATTTTGTTGGAGGTAATCCTAGTAGTATATGGATGCTAAGAAAAATAGGAAATCTGTTGCTTGACACTTTTAAATAGGGTTTTCCATTTATGCTATTTCAAGCCTTGCTGCCTTATCATTTTTGTATAGGATGTTCTACTTGGTAAAATGACATGAAATTTTTATAATAGTCCTTGGATAGCATTAGTAAGGCACTGTAATTTTTTAAGAATTTTTGAAACACATCTGATATATGTTTATTATTTAACCTAGATATCTAAATAAAATAATAAAGGCATTTAAATAAATAGTTTGAGCTTCACCATTATATTATCTAAAATGTATTTGGTATGCTTACACTATTGGTAGATTTTATGTTGCCAAATTTGGAATGATTACATGAAGTAGAAGTATTGTTACTTGATATTGCATGTTGAATAGTTTCCAGACAGATTCTAGAGTTTGATGAGTTGCATGTTGAAAATGATGTGTACTGTAAAAATGGTTAATAACAAAATGGTAGAGAATTTGTTAAGCTTTCCAGAAAGTCTAGGATCACTATATTTGGATTAGTAGAACTCCAGTTATGAGTGAAACAAGTAGCTACTGTTTTGTGGTATAGTCGATGCATTGTGGAAGTAGTTAATTAAATAATCGAGAAGAGATATGCACCTACTCAATCAACATGATGCACTTGTTAACACATTTGCATTCGTAATACTTATGCCATATTCATGCATCTAGGATCGGAGGAAGAGATAACGTTGCTGGACTTCGAAGAAGCAGAGGAAGGGAACCAGCAGGAGGATCCGCAAGCCGCAGCTCTCGAAGGCGTGGAGCAGAACCCTGAAGAGCTTCCGGAGTGCCCTGACCACCGCCCTACTTCCTTTCTGCGAGGCAAGCCCGGAGCATTATAAGTCTCCCAGTAATTTACAAGTGTTTACTTACGTACTTATGATTGATGCATTAGGTTATAAGAGTTGAATGGAACCACTTGATGCATGTACATTCCTTGTCCAGATATTACACCTTTAACCGGTATAGGTCCAGGATCGAATATATGCTTAGCCATGCTTAGACCGGTAGAAGTCGGGTGATGTCCTATCACCTGCGAGATCTAGGTGGATATCGGAGCACGGTTGGCTATATTTGCCATCGTGGAACAGAACCATGAGGTAAAAGTAAATCAAGACCGGACGGGAGGTCGATAGAGAAGCAACAAGACATGGAGGTCTTGGGTGTGGATCTATCCCCATCTGTGTCGATCAAGGACCGTACCATTGTTGGAACTTCTGACAAGATTGAACGCATGCCTCTCACTTAGCTGACCGGATAACTCGTTCCGACCGCGAAGCCGAGTAATTCAACTTAGGCCGGGACCCGTTCTGTTGTGCGCTCCTTCCGGGGAACGATCAGACTGAGCCCAAGGGCAGGCTTGGCCTGAGCATCCTGGCATCTGGTGTTCTAGATTGTGCGGCGCGGTACGGACCTACGAAATGTGTACCTAAGTTGTATCAAAGGTGACCTAAGGCTATCGTGGCTGGTAGGCCTGGGTTTGTGTTACGAATAAATTCCCAGCTGGTTGAAATCGATTCGAATCGCCGTCTCTCCCGGATAGTGAGAAACTTGACTAGCTCCAACATCGTAGTAACTGTGTTATGAAACATGATGGTTCAGATGAAAATGGAATTACAATACCTGCTATGGTTACTATTGTATGCTTCTAAATGATATACCACATGTTTGGCACAGGATAGTTGCTAATCTAGAAATGGATAGTTATAATTTAACTTGATAAAGGAATCATAATTTTACAATGGGTCAATTGCCTTTTACGCAAAATGTTATCCCGTTATGTCCACTTATACAGCCTTGCATAATCCTTGGAGTCATTTTATTTCTGGTTCATGACGGGTAAGTCTAGCTGAGTACCTTCTCGTACTCAGGGTTTATTTTCCCATTGTTACAGATGGCACTGTGTATCATGGTTATTGCAAGAGTTGCTTCTATCCCGCTGTGGATGAGGAGTAAGCCTTAGGCAGGCTTCTTTAGTAATTCCTATCTTTGCTTTTGTGGACCGTGATCTTACTTGGCACTGTATCAAACTATGTTGGAAACTTTAATTTCGAACTTATTTGCTTCCGCTTTATTTATCAAACTCGGTTTGTAATAACTTTTATTCGTACTCTGATGATGAAATGTATCTGCGAACTTTATGTAATATGTGGCATGTATGTTGAATCCTATATGATCTTGGTTGTTGTAAATCGTTTATCGAGACCTGTCGTGGTACTCGACGGACTACCGGGTTTATATGGGTTCAAGTATGACAGTGCGACCGCTTGCGGGCTGCCATTGTACTTGTATTCTTATAAATTGGTCGGTTCTATGACAGCACGTGCACGTGGGTGGCGTCAGCAACCTTTTACAGCAGGGGACGTCGCCTCTAGGCCCATCGCATTGATGTGACGGGGCAAAGCCCCACCACCCACTGACGCAAATGTCTCGATCGTGGGGTGGTCAACGGTGGACGTGGAGCTGATCCTGCATGCCAACCTCAACCCTTGATCTGTGGGACATATCAATAGTATTAGTAGTCATGGACACCCTTACAAATATGTGAACTCTTATTTGCATGTTGGTGTTAACTTTTGTTGAACTTTGTATTAGGTGGGTTAAACTTTGTTGATCATGGTGTAGCTCAGATCCTTTGGTTATTTTGTAGCTGGTTTCTAGACCCTGTTGGTTGCTTTTCGCTATAGATTTCTTTCTTGTTATGTTTGATCTGATCTATAATATGCTAAACATTCATGAGTGCCTTTGATCACTGTTGAAGCCAACTCGTGTCTTCGATAATTTTTGTTGACCTTAAAAGAACCATGCAGTGAGGTGTTGATCTGAACAAGTCTCGCCTCGATCTAATGTAGAATGCAGGAGCCATAGCTGTGTGACTTTTACTGCGAACGCAAGAAAGTCCGCCCGCTAAGTATTTGATCTCGTAGGACAAAATAAAGTGTTGTATGGAGTAGCAATCAGTCTACCCCTCGACTGCCATGGCTGCTTGGATTGGAGTCAAATAGGTACAAAAAAGACCTATCACAATCGCACCAAACATTCAGGTGTCAAGCGTGTCATGGTGGGCAAAAGCTCTTTCTCTGGATTCACTTCTTGTGTCTATCTTTCCTGCCACATTCGCTTCACTCTTGTCCACCGTGCAAGGTCTATATGAAAGGAGCATCCCCCCTTCCCTCATCCGATAGCATTTGCATCAATCGCCTACCTTCTGGCTCCCCCTCACCCATTTGCATTTTCCCAACTGCGTTCGATGCTGGTTTGAGGACCTGAATAAAGGTAATGCGCTTCATATCAAACCGTACTATTTGTATGAACTTATTATTGCGTTCCATGCTAGTTTGAGGATCTCAATTGACATTTATTCTAACCAAAATCATGCTTACAGATGGTAACTAGTTACCATAGCACGAATGTTTACTCTATAGCAAACGATCACAACATTTTCCCTGACCATGTCCATCTATGATATTAGACGAAATGACGTTTACCTATTTCTTGTAAACCGTATGTTTGCCTGATAGTCTGAGGAGTGTAAATTTGAACGGGCCAGACATGTAACTCTTGTTCTCAGCTATGAGTAAAACTTTTCCCTGATCAGCTGTGCTACAAACAGGAGCTGCACCGTCTATGGCTGCATGCATGAAGTAGTAAGGTAGGAGTAGTTTGATTTCTGAAATGGCAGCTTCAAACATAGCCGAGGGAGTGCAGATGACCAGAACCTATGAGACCATGTAGCCATCTCTAGCTACCTTCTGCCCCTTGGCTGCTGCAAGCATGTGACTCCTTGGATTGGACTGCACCGTACTTCACCGGATGATAGAAAGTTTGACCATCTAAAATATTCACTACTCGGATACTAGTAATTCTAATATAAGGTGTAAATAGAAACTAATATAGGGTTCTAGGTGTATTAACGTGACTTGCATGAATAGTGTAGTCTGGACTGCGGATCGGTTTGGTAAAACTATAGGGTCCTTTCTGTAGAAGTGGCACGCCTCCTTTGGGCCTTGGCCGCGTGAGAAGTGCCAGTCATGGGCCGCTGCCGCGTGTGCCAAGGCCTCTTGGCCGCCTAGCGTGGGTCGAGCTGGCCAAAGCCGGCCCCAGTGCCCTTTTCTTTTTCTAGTTTTAGTTTAAAATGGCTAAAACTTGTAAAATTCATAATAAATCAAATAAAAAGCGTAAAATGACAAATCCATTTTTTTGGATTCTACACAGATTGTACTACGCAGTGAACGCATAAAAATCACATGCTTTGGTGCAAAATAATTTGCCTTAAAAATTAATCTATTGTTGTTGTAATTAATTAAATTAGTTTCCTTGCTCCAAATGCTATGAAATTTTTATGGTAGGTTCATCATATAGTTAGGTGTCCACTATAATTTTTGTAGCTACTGAGTAATTAAATTGCTAAAATAGCAATTGAGCCCCAGTTTGAATATATAGTAAATCAAATAAATGAAATAAAGAAACACCTTGGAATTGTATAACTAAAACACTTGTTGGGGAATGACACCTTTTTTGACGATGTTGATATGTAGATTAGTATGTTAGTCATTAGAGCTAGCTTGTTAGTTCGTAGTATGTACTCTGTTTTAAGAGTTGTTGTTGCCTTGTTAATTAACTATTTCATCATCTCTGCATCGCATTGCATATCATAATAGGAATGATGGTGGATCGTGGAATCAACTGGAGTAGCGGAAAAGATGGTGCCCAGAGTCATGTTACAAAGATGGAATGCTAACTTTTGGTTATATTTTACCCAGGCAAGCCCCGGTGCATGACCCCTGCTTTTCTGCACTTTATATTATGTTTGTGCATTAAGTTTCAATGAGTTGAATGAAACCCACTTGCATATATATATATCCTTATCCTATGAGTCTTACTAGTATGACAGGATCATGTAGATTGCTATGCTACAGGACTCCAGTAGAAGTCGAGTGATTGCCTGTCACTCGCGAAAGATAGGAAATATATTATTGTTGTTACCATATTATAATCACTTGGAATATATATATGAATGATAAATGGAGACTGGGCAGGGATATGGTTTGGGTATTGGTGGGTGTAAGAGGTTGTGTCCTGCGGCCAACGGGGCATAGCTTGGTTACACTATTTTCGCTGTCTGTGTCAGTTAAGGACCGACCATTGCATTGGACTCTAGGCAAGTCACAGACTTATTATCCCGAGCGCATACTTGTATATGGGCGCAGGGAAGACTTGTTACTCTCTTGGTCATGGGTTCCGGCTCTTTCCAGATCAACTTTCAGGTTGGTTTTTGGGTGGAGGTCCAAGCACCGCACTGAATCTGGGACTCAGGGGCGGGGGCTTGGAGTCCAAGTTTGGACAGGGACCTAGACCCCATGATAGGAGGGTAGTGGGTTGGTCCTGCTTGTGCCTAGGGTACAAGCGGGGCATGTGTTTTGGGGTACCCAGCTGGGCACATTGATTCACGAATCGCCGGCGATCCGGTATGACTTGTCTACAATCTAGCACCATAGTAAGAACTAGAAGATGAAAGATGGTAAAATGATTCTGATTGCTACCACTTGCTTGAAAGTAGCATAAGTGCTTACATAGAATGGATAGTTAATGAACTAATGCCGACTACTAATAAAATTGAATATAAGGACGCACACTTAGTAATGCTTCCTGCAGATGCAATAAACCCACAAGCCAGATAGCCTTGCATATCCTTGGAGTCTTTTCTTTTCTCCTATCGGGTAAGTCTTGCTGAGTACAATTGAGTACTCAGGGTTTTATTTCCCCCTATTGCAGGTGACAGGCGGATGCTAGAGCTGACTCTTGGGTGTGGATTCCTCCTAGTGGGCTCAGATAGGATTCCTTTACGTTGCGATCATAGTTTTTATTTATAACTCTCACTAAATGTTTTATAAATGGAAGTTTTATAATCTGTTGTCATAGTTTATATATCAATGCTTCCATGTCAGTAATAGATATTTATTTATATTGTAACTCTGATCACATGTTTATATTCTGCTGTTTAATTAAATTGTTCATAACTCTGATAACATGATTACATTCCACTGTTATAACAATAAATATTATACTTTGATGTTGCATGAAAACTGATGTAAGAAATGGATAAAATATTGGAAGCTTTATTCTCTCATTTGTGATCCTGATGGAAAAATATGGATTTTTGGGTTCTCCCCTAGGGTGTGCTTGATGGAACTACGTAATTTGGTGTGCTCCCTTGAGTACTTAGTGTCTAATGGAAGACAAGTACTCCTAGGAGGCATTAGATTAGGTGGTTCTGCCACAATGGGCCCCACAAGTGGCCAGTACCTAGGCACATGAGCGCCACGAGCATCTCAGCCCACGATCGTGTCTCAGCTAGGTTGTTCTTGGCCGGATCCCCATCAACAGGATGCCGGGACCCCAATCGAACTAACAGCTAACGAACCACCAAATCTCACGACCATACCCGCGAAGGGTCCAACCTCGGCAAGGAGAAATCATCATCTTTAGGACACGCCATGGGCAACAATAGAGGGCCAGGGCTCTTAGAGTCCTTTCTTTCAGAAAAACCTCCGAAGGAGTATTCTACTCCTCCATAGGCTCAGGGGGCTACACCCATCGGGTGCGCTCGCGCGCACCCGCTGGCAAGTCAAAAAATCCCCTAGGCGATTCTACTCGAATCGCCCGGGGGCTCGGGGGCTACTGTCGGGGACCAATACTAGGGTACCCGAAGAGGAGGACCTAATGACCATCAAAATTGATTCGTCCGTGCGATCAAGAGCACGACTACGCCGCTTGCCGAGCTCTGCCTCGTCCGGCCACCGAGGCCATGGGCCCTGCCTCATCTGATCCCCGAGGGTTGGCTCTACCTCGATGGGCGCTGTGGCCATAGGCCCTGTCTCGCCCGACCCCTGAGGTTTGGCTCTGCCTCAGCTAACTCCTAAGGGCTGGTTCTACCTCGCCTGACATCTAAGGGTTGGCCCCGCCTCGCCCAATGTCTGAGGGCTAGCCTCGCCTCACCCGATGACTGAGGGCTGGCTCTGCCTCGCCTGACGTCTGAGGGCTAGCTCCGCCTCACCCAACATTTGAGCGTTGGCTCCACCTCGCCTGATGTCTAAGGCCTGGCTCTGCCTCGCCCGATGTGGGGGTATTAACCCCTATACCCTTACGGCTAAGATTGGGCCGGCCCAGATCAGTGGGTCCGGTCCACCAAAAGACGACGCGCAGCCCGACCAACCTATTCGGAGTCCCACGCAAGGAGTCAAGACAGATTTGGCGATCAAGCAAGATCTTTGTCGGTTAGAATAGGAATCCTTATCTGGTCACCTATGGCAATTGTAATTGACTAGGATTAGTTTCTAGATCTATAACCCTGCCCCGGGACTATATAAGGCGGGCAGGGGACCCCTCTAAAAAACATCTCTCATTGACATACAGCAATACAATCAGACGCAGGACGTAGGTATTACGCCTTTTTGGCGGCCGAACCTGGATAAAACCTCATGTCTGTCTTGCATCACCATCTTGTTTGTGGCTTGCGCATCTGTCTGCCGACAATCTACTACCTTGGGCATACCCCTAGGTAGACTGCTGACCATATTTCATCGACAGTGGCACGCTAGGTAGGGGGTGTGCGTACTGCTCTCCAAGCAAACAAGATGGTCCTCATCTCCGGCTCCGTGGCTACACCGAACGGCCTCACGTTTACCATCGGCCAGATCACCTAGACCACCGGCTCCGACGACTTCATCACCATGACCATGGAGGAAGCGCGGATTCCATCTACGTCGACCACGGCTCCACCTGCATCGGCTATGGCTCCAACCACGGTGGACACGGCTTCGACCACGGTGGACATGGCTCCGACCATGGTGGATACAGCTCCGACCACAATGGATCTGACTCTGACCATGGTACATCTGGCTTTGACCACGCCTGCATCACCTTCAGCCACGCCGATAACCCATCGTCCGCTTCCCCGCTACAAAGGGAAGCAGATCGACAACACCGACCTGCTCGACTCCATCGTTGGGTCGACACCAAACTCGCTGAAACCCTAGCTCTGGTAAGTACAATTCAAAGTCAACCTAATGAGCAGGTAACCGCTCCCCACAACAGATCTACCTGACTAGCTCAGGCCAGTCATCCTACACGACTTGGTACAGATCTCGTGGTCATATCTACTCCTAAAGGGCGCTCCGCTCATCGTCGACCAGCCTCCGCAATGGGTCTCTGGCTCTCCGAGTACAAAGCCTCGACGGATAACTACCAGGCCTAGCCCTACAGCCTACGAAACGCTGCCTCCAACTATGCATATAACATACAACGCTGCTCGGATCTATGTTTTGTACATCAGCCTCGGCCGAGGCCAAGCAACTTCATCAACATGATCCGGATTGAGGATTATCAAGAAGGATCCGTCCACACGGTCCAAGAGGGTGACTCCAGCTCCTCGTCTGGCATCGCATCTAATGCCTCCGTCCACACCGAGCTCCCGCATCACAACGATGAAGGCATCGAATACGATTTGGATATCCCAGACCATGCCCCAGGGTTCCCACAATTCCCGTCTTTCCCGCCAAGACGAGGGGGTTTGATCAATGTTGTCAGCAATGACGAACTGCCAGCAGTTGGTGAAACATAACAAGAGAGGATTGAATGCAAGGCATGCAATATTGACCGGTTTAATCGCCAACAAATCAAAGCTAAAGCAGAAGAAGAGGCACGACGCATAAGGGTCCAGCCACGTGACCTCAACAATGCTTTCGACAGGGTGGGGGACAAACAGGTCTTTAGGACTCCAAGCGCTAACATAGCCATTGCCATGGTGACAATGCAACGGCTACCCAACACCCCCGAAACCCAGGCAGTTCGCGATGATATACAAGCTTATCTGACGGTAGCTATGGCTTAGACCGTAGAGATGATGAATCAAGCCCGGGCTCCGTCCATTTCAGTTGAATCAAGCCACAGCCGCCAATACTCAAGTCGCTCACAGCCACTCAACCAACATGGCTCGAGCAACAACGACCCATCAGACAACCGGCAAGGCGGAAACGGTGGTCATGATGGTGGTCGGGATGACAATCGCCGTTGGGAGGACAATCACCGCGACGTTCGGGATGACAACCGCCGAGATAAGCGCAATAATCGCTGTGGTCGCAGGGTTAATCAGGATGGCAACCGGGATCGCCGTGATGGCAATAACGATCTTTGCCGCTACCTCGGGGAACGCGATCTGTGTGATCGTATCAACCAGAGAGCCAATGATCGAGCATCCCACGAAAGTTATCACCGTATGGAATATGACACTGCCCACGGCCCGCCGGGTCTGAAGCAGTTTACTCCGCACCTTCGCCAAGTCATATCGCCCAAAAACTTCAAGCTCGAGAAACTTCAGAAATACAACGGCAAGGAAAACCCTGAATTATGGGTCATTCTCTACGAAACTACGTGTAGATCAGCCATGGCTGACGAGCACATCATGTCTAACTACTTCCCAGTCACTGTTGGCCATGCAGGTTACCAATGGCTGGTTAGCTTGCCGGTGAACTACTTTGATTCTTGGCAAGAGCTCAAGCAAGCCTTCATCGACAACTTCATTGCTACTTGCGAACAACCCAGCAACAAATATGATCTGCAACGGATTCGAGATCGAAAAGATGAGCCACTGCGCGAGTACATCTGGCGTTTCTCGGAGATGCGCATCAAGGTCCCATCAATCTCCGACAATGAGGCAATCGAGGCTTTCATTACTAGCCTCCACTTCCACGATGCCCTAAGGGACAAGCTCCTTCGCAAGAGACCTGAATCAGTCACAGCGCTCCTAGCCACCGCTAAGAAATATGCGGACGCCGACGACGCTAAAAAGATAATTATCGAAGAAGCAGCAAGGGTTCCACGCTCTGACCACCCCCCACACCGTGACGACTACCGTAGCAACCGTGGTCAGAACGACAATTTTGACCGCCGCAACCAGCGCAATGACTCCCGCGACCACCGCGACCAACGTAATCAGCGGCGTAACCGCCGTGACGATTACAGGGGCAAGCGTGCTCGGGAAGATGATGGCGAGGTCAATACCGTTAAAAAAGGTGGCGGACATCGTAACTATGAAGACGACTATGCCAAAGCATTGAAAGGGCCCTGCCAGCTCTATCCCAAGTCAAACCATACTATGGAGAATTGCCGTGTTCTCAAATCTATCTACACGCGTCAATAGGTTCCGGATACATCCGACAAGCCTAACGACGCAGGGGAACAACGCAACGAGGACAACGACGATGAAGACGCAGACCCCCGTCACAAGTACGTCAAGCCAACCGATCGCGTGAACACCATCATTGGAGGCAAAGTGTCCATCGAGACCAAACGAGAATGCAAGCTGCTCGCTCGCGCTTGCTTGAATGTGGCCAACACCGACAACCTCATCGCCGATCCACGGCTCCCTCCATGGTCTCACCGTGAGATCTCCTTCAGCAGAAAGGACCAATGGGCCACAATACCTGAGCCAGAACGTTTTCCCTTGGTCCTCGATCCTTGCATCAACAAGGTTCAGTTTGACAGAGTGATGATCGATGGTGGTAGCTCCATCGATATACTATTCAGGAATAGTCTGCCCGCCCTGAAGATAGCCCAGGCGGATCTCAAGCCATACAAGGCACAGTTCTAGGGTGTTCTCCCTGGACAGAGCTCTACACCTCTCGGGCAGATCACGCTACCTGTGCAATTCGGGATGCCGAACCACTTCCGCACTGACTACGTCAACTTCGTGGTCGCTGACTTCGACGGCACCTACCATGCTATTCTTGGTCGACCGTCGCTCACCAAGTTCATGGCCATACCTCATTACAGGTATTTGGTGCTTAAGATGCCTACCGAGAAAGGAGTTCTAACCCTCAGGGGCAATGTATATGCAGCTTATACTTGCAAGGACGATAGTTTCAAAATAGCAGAGGCTCACGACCTCTCCATTCGCATGGCCGAGACCATGCTCGATGCCAAGAAGACCTCCGCCGACCACCTGGAGATTCCAGAGCTCGAGGCTCCATGCAAGAACATCAAGTCCAAGGAACACAAGGTGATCTAGCTGGTCGACGGTGATCCCAGCAAAATGGCCCTTATCGGGGCCAACCTGGATCCCAAATAGGAAGATGCGCTCGTCAGGTTCTTGAGGAGCAACGTGGATGTGTTCGCATGGAAACCTGCTGAGATGCCCGGTGTACCTCAGAACTTGATCGAGCACTCCTTGAATGTCAATGGCAAGGCCAAACCTATCAAGCAGAAGCTATGACGGTTCGCTTGCGACAAAAAGGAGGTGATTAGGGTAGAAGTTACACGGCTTTTGGCAGCCGGATTTATCAAAGAAGTGTATCACCCGGAGTGGTTAGCCAACCCGGTTCTTGTACGCAAAAAGAATAATGATTGGAGAATGTGCATTGATTACACTGATCTCAACAAACACTGCCCTAAGGACCCCTTCGGTTTACCTCACATAGACGAGGTCATAGATTCAACCACCGATTGCGAGCTGCTTTCCTTCCTCGATTGCTACTCTGGTTATCACCAGATCACTCTAAAAAAGGACGACCAGATCAAGACATCTTTTATTACGCCTTTCGGCGCCTACTGCTACACGACCATGTCGTTCGGGCTCAAGAATGCCGGGGCTACCTACCAATGCGCTATATAGGCCTGCCTTAAAGAAGAGATAAAAGACGACCTAATTTAAGCTTATGTTGATGATATAGTTGTCAAAACCAAGGAAGCACATACCCTTGTTGACAACCTGGAACGCACCTTTGCAGCCCTTAACACATTCCAGTGGAAATTAAACCCAAAAAAGTGCATCTTTGGTGTTCCCTCTGGCATACTACTTGGCAACGTCATCAGTCACGACGGCATACGCCCTAACCCGGAGAAAGTCAAAGCTGTCTTGGACATGAAGCCACCCAAAAAGGTAAAGGATGTTTAGAAGCTTACCGGATGCATGGCCGCCCTCAGCCGTTTCATATCAAGATTAGGCGAAAAAGGATTACCGTTCTTTAAACTGCTCAAAGCATCTGAAAAGTTTGAGTGGTCAGAGGAAGCAGACGATGCCTTCACACAGCTGAAACAATACCTTACATCACCTCCGGTCCTCACTGCTCCCAGAGAAGATGAAACACTCCTGCTTTACATTGCGGCTACCAATCGAGTAGTCTCCACGGCCATGGTGGTTGAGCACGACGAGCCCGGCCACGTCTACAAGGTACAGCGACCAATCTATTTCATCAGTGAGGTACTCAATGAGTCCAAGATGAGGTACCCACAGATTCAGAAGTTGATCTACGCCATACTGATAACATCCCGAAAGTTGAAAATGTTACTTCGACGGATATCGTGTGGTGGTCATGACTGAGTACCCTCTGCGAGACATCATTAGCAACAAGGATGCGAATGGGCACATCGTCAAATGGGCAATGGAGCTATGCGCCTTCTCCTTGGAATTTGCCAGCCGTACTACAATCAAGTCTCAGGCACTCGTCGATTTCATCGTCGAGTGGACAGACTTAAGCATGCCTGCCTCTCTGGGGTCCGATGAGTATTGGATGATGTACTTTGATGATTCTCTCAACATTGACGGTGAGGGGGTAGGAGTCCTTTTCATGTCACCATCCAAGGAGCAGCTCCGGTACGTCCTCAGGATTTATTTTCCAGCATCTAATAATACTGCTGAGTACGAAGCATGCCTACATGGTTTGCGCATTGCATTTGAGCTCAGCGTTAAACGTCTCTATGTCTACGGAGACTCTACTCTAGTCATCAACTAACTCAACAAGGACTGGGACACGACCAGCGAAAAGATGGATGCATACTGCAAATCGATCAGAAAGCTGGAAGGCAGGTTCTATGGCATCGAGTACATACACGTGGTCCGGGACAAGAATCAAGCAGCGGATGCGCTGTCAAAGTTAGGATCATCCCGAGCCAAAGTCCCACATGGCGTATTCGTCCAAGACTTGCTCATGCCTTCCATCAAAGAGGAAGATTCCACGGTCGACAAGCCTCCAGACCAACAATTGGTGGCTACGGTTCTGGTGTCGAGCACCACCGAGCCGCCTCCGACCACTCATGAGCTAGACTAGAGAATACCTTTCATCAAGTACCTAATAGATGGCAGCGGTTACACTGATCGAACAGAAAACGAGCGCCTGATGTGTCGCAGTAAGCAGTACCTACTCGTCGATGGCAAGTTATGGCGCAAGAACACAAAGGAGGAAATCTTGATGAAGTGTATAACCCAGGAGGATGGCGAACACCTCCTGGACCAAATCCACTCTGGCTCCTGCGGCAACCATGCGGCCTCAAGAACGCTGGTCGGTAAGGCTTTCCGAGCAGGGTTCTATTGGCCGTCAGCAGTAGCCGACGCAGAGAAGCTAGTCCGCCACTAAGAGGGTTGTCAGTTCTTCGCCAAGAGAATCCACGTACCAGCACATGAGATCCAGACAATACCAGCCTCTTGGCCCTTTGCATGCTAGGGACTGGATATGATCGGGCCCTTCAAACCGGCTCCTGGGAAATTTACATGTGTCTTTGTGCTGATCGACAAATTTTCTAAGTGGATAGAATACATGCCTCTGGTACAGGCATCCTCAGAAAAGGCTGTCATGTTCCTCAACTAGGTCATCCACCGTTTCAGCATACCCAACAGCATCATCACTGATCTGGGCACTCAGTTCACCAGGAACGCTTTTTGGGACTTCTACGATGAAAGGAGCATAGTAGTAAAATACATCTCGGTGGCGCACCCTAGAGCTAATGGACAAGTCGAGCGGGCAAATGGCATGATCTTGGATGCATTGAAGAAGAGGATGTACATGGAAAATGACAAAGCTCCCGGAAGATGGCTCAAAGAGTTGCCAGCCGTGGTCTGGGGCCTCAGAACTCAGCCCAGTCGTAACACTAGCGTCTCACCATACTTTATGGTTTACGGCGCTGAGGCAGTCCTCCCAGTAGATATAGCTTTCAGATCAGCACGGGTAGAGAACTTCGACGAAGGCAAGGTCAATGAAGTACGGGAGCTAGAAGTGAATAGTGTAGAAGAGAAACGGCTCAATTCTTGTGTACGTACAGCCAAATACCTTGCTGTTTTGCGTAGGTACTACAACAAGAACGTTAAAGAGCGGTTCTTCGTGGTCGGGGACCTGGTCCTGAAGTGGAAGACGAATCAGGCTGGTGTCCATAAACTCACAACCCCATGGGAGGGGCCCTTCATGATCAAGGAAGTCACATGACCAACGTCTTACAGGTTAGCTCACCTGGACGGTACGGACGTACCAAATTTATGGCATATCGACAAGCTTAGACGTTTCTATGCTTAACTACTAAGATATGTACTCCTCTTGTATTTTTGATTTACTTCAATAAAGCTATTATGATTCCTCCAACCACTCTAATGTGTCACTTCGAATTTTATGGTTATTCTAACTTAGCCAGTAAAAGCCGACCACCATTCCTTCTACGGTTTTCAGAGCAGGCCCTGTCTTCGGTTCCTCCCAACGCGTGCATGGGATCCGCTCTCTATGCTACGGGTGATCGGCAGGTCCCCCCTAGTTTGACTTGTCCGCGTCTATGTGTGCACAGGTCACGCACCTCACACTCCGACCACATGGCAAACTAAGGCTGCACAAACTTTTCGGGATGACGTGTCGAGTAAAATGGTACAGCTAAACAGAACGTTAACATGTTCTTACTTAGTTACACCAACATGAGTTTCAAGCTTAAATACATTTTATACAAAGCAAACAAGCTTATGATGATATACAGTTACGTTATTACAAGCTTGCCTGAAGAGGCCCAAGTTTACAATAACACAACTATGTCCTTCTTCTATAGCTCTAGCCTATTCTATTGGCTGGTCGGGACGCGCGGTGCCCGCTGCTCGCTGCTTCCGATTTCCTACTCGACTCTCGGGGACTCTTGTACTGGTCGAGCTGAAGGGGATGGCCCCGCCGATGCCTGGCTGGTCGAGACCATAGGTTTCATCGATTGGCTCGCAACGGATGGCGTTTCCAGCTGGCTTATCGATGGCATACCCTGTACAGGTGCTGTCTCGCCTCCACACAGGTTAATGTCACCAATTATCTTTGACGACAGGTCTAGCTGGGTCATCCGAAGCTCCTCAGCCTTGTCTAGGTCTACCTCCTTCGGGTACCCAGCCTCCAGGCGCTTGAGATCGATAAGGGGGTAGTGGGCACGCACCATGCTTAGCACATGTGCACCTGTGTACTCACCCGCCTCCTTCACGAACTCTTGGAACCATTCCCATGCCTTTCGACTTCTCTCGACCAGACTGAGCTGCGGCGTCCTTGGCACTTCCTCTATAAGCGCCGGGTCGATAAGGTCAAGGATGGGCAAAATGCCAGTTGCCACCTCCTGGCACCGGTTCTTCCATGTGTCCTGATCCTCGGTGATCTCTAGGCATCGCGCCTTCCAACCGTCACGATCTTTCATCACGGCTTCTAGATGCTTCTTGGCATTGACTTTTAAAACTATAACACGCACAAGATATTAAAATGTTATGCCACAACAGGATAAGGTGGCCAACAGAATGAGCAAGGTGGTCTGGAACACTTACTTTTCAGTTCCTCCTTCATCTTAGTTGTGCGGTCCTAGAGTTGAGACTAGTCCCGTGCCAGTTTTTCGTTGTCCTCCTTCAGGCGACCACACTCTGCGGCCACACGGCTATTCTCCTCTTGGAGACGGACTACTTCGGCTTCTAATCCTGCACTACAGCCGTTACTACCAACTACGCAAAAAAATGTGTCATGCATTCGTTGTGATAAAATGACAACTTACTTGTTTTTTCCTGCTCTTTGTTACTGAGCTGGACGACCAGGTTCTGGTTTTGTGCCTCTTGCTCCGTCCTCTCCTGGTCGGTGGCTTCAAGTTGGTGGCGCAAGCGTTCCACCTCGGCCACTAGTTCCCTATTGCTTGATGTGATTCCTTCGATCTGGTCGAAGCACTTTTTCTGGTACCTTGCGGTCTTCATCAAGTCCTGCATGCAAAAAGAGCTAAGTCAGACAATTCGACTGGACAACAGGATCAAGTGGTCAAGCAAAACATACCTGGACTTCTGTCACCAGACGTTTTGCCGCTCGTTCAACTTTCAAGGTCTCTTTGACCTCTAGGATTTCCTCATGCATAACCCAATGGTCGTCCCGCTAGCGCGACACATATACATGTTGTCGTTTGTCTTGTGGACGGCCAAGGACCTCTTCTACTTCGTCCTCTTCGGCCTCTTGTTCAGGAAGCGGCGATGGTCTGGCGTTTGCAATCTCTGCGACCACTATGGCTTTCCCATGAGCCATAGCATCGGCAAGCGTGCTCTGTGCCACCTCTGGCTACTGCTCCTCGGCTTGGTCTGCTCCCCTTGGTGCCGAAGTATCCCCCTCAATAGGGTTAGTGCTCGGAGCACTTATACTTGGCTCGGCTCTCTTCTCGACCAGCTGCTCAGGGACTATCGTCTAGCCGCTTGTTTGCTGAGCTTCCGGTGGATTTTCTTCTATAGTTTCCTCCATAGCCGGCTACTGGGCAGTTCTCTCTGCCGTTGCTAGCGAAGCCATGCCACACCCGGCTAGCTGGTCGGGATTTTCGGTGGATGCCGACCTAATATATCAGAGATGAGTTCAAAAGATAACAATATCCAATACAAATTGTAAGCTTACATCGAGGTTGCAAATACTTATAGCTTGGAAGCATGAAATGAGGTGGCGAAGGAGCGTCTCTTCGACTGTGCCTGCTCCACGTGCTCGGCGGGTGCCACTGGGTCTTTTTCCACGACCAGTACCGGCGCCGGGGTTTGGTGCTCGACCCCTTTGCTGCTTGTCCTCTACGTTGTAGTGGTCGGTGATGCGATCCCCACTGGCACGGAGGAGCCACCCTGCTCCGTCGACTCTAGTTGTCTCCTCCTCTTTCGAGGAATGAGTCGGAATATGTCTGCATCCTTTGTTTCATCATCTGATAGGGGGAAGATGGCCTGACGACGTTTGCTGGCCGCCGGCCACTTGCCAGCAGCCCTGGCCGTTGCCTCCTCCCCAACCCCGAGTATGGCCCATTCGACGTCTTTGGCCCTAGCACTGGTTTGGGCGGTTAGGCCGGCAACTTGCGGCCAATCCACACCAGGGGGTGGAGACACGAACACTACTACCCTGTCATGGCCATTACTCTGGGAAACATAAAGATGACAACACAGTCAATTTCCATTACAACATAACTCTACAGGTACAAGGTAGCATAATTTACCTTTGGGGGAGGTTAGGCCAGCTTGAAGGCATGCTCGATGTCACTTAACCTAACATAATTTGGATCAGCTAAGTTGAATAGCTCTCCAATCCTGGCTTTGATTTCAATCTTGTAGAGCGCCTCTTTCTTGGTGCTCATTGGGTCTACGCTACCCTGGTATTCGTAGCCCGGATGTACCCTCCTCTGGCAGGGCTGGATCCTTCGGCTGATGAAGTTCCCGACCATGCTTGGACCATCTAGTTTCCCCCACAGGATCATCCTGAGCAGTTCTGTGATTTGTTCCAAGTGCTCGGGCTTCTCCGACCAGCTATTCTTCTTCTCCGAAATGAACCCCACGTCGCATAGGGTGATCATGTTCGGCTCTTCGTGGATGTAGAACCATTTCTTGTACCATTCGTCTAGCGATGTGTTCCAAGGGCAGTGCAAGTACTGGGCCTTCATCCCGTCACGCAGATTGAGGTATACGCCTCCGGCTATCTTTGAGCCGCCGCTTCCTTTCTTCCGCAGACAGAACAGATGGCAAAAGAGGTCGAAATGGGGCTAGAAGCCACCATATGCTTAACAAAGATGGATGAAGGTGGAGACGAGAAGAATCGAGTTGGGATGCAGATTGCAAATCCCAATCTCGTAATACAAATAGAGCCCCTGAAGGAATGGGTGCACTAGAACCCCAAAACCCCGCTTGAAGAAATCCTCGAAAACCACAATCTCACCTGGTTGTGGATCGGGGTAGCTTTCTCCTTCCAGCACGCGCCATCCTGTGAGCGCCTTGTTATGGAGCACTCCCATGGTGACAAGGTCCTCGATGGTCTGCTCATTGCTCCTTGACTTCCACCACTCCTTCGCCATGACTCTGCTTTTCTTCTGGGCATCCCTCTTCGCCATTAATGTGTCCTTGCTAAAGGGGTGGATACGGTGGAGGGGTGATTGGAGATGATTTCGGAGGAATAGGGTTTGGCAAGAGGAAGAAGAAGGCTAAGGCAGCGATTGATAATGGGGATCGGTAAAAAATAACTTACCAGTTCTATATTATAAATAACCAAGAGTTCCGTCGTTTCGTCTGCCCGAGATTCTTGGGAGACGTGTGCACGCGCCGCAGACGGTTGTTTTCACAACCTCGAGATCTACGCCAATAAACGCTCCCCTTCGTTACCAGTGTACGCGCCTCTTCGTTGCTAGTGTGAGAGGGCCCACACTAACGCACCTCTTTATAGGCGCCAAGCGACTGTTTGCTAGAAACAGCAGGAAGACAGTATGACATGCTATACCTATCTGCTTTTTTGACCAGAAGTGTATGATTGGACTTGACAGAATAAGAAGATAAATAAATACACCAAATAATAGTACAAGCGGCGTTCGTTTTTTCGATGCATCTCTTGTGCTCAAGGATGGTCCAGACCACTACCGTGCTCGGGGACTGTCTAGACCACTGTCGTGCTCGGGGACTACCCAGAGCACTACTGTGCTCGGGGACTGCCCAGACCACTGCCGTGCTCAGGGACTGCCCAGACCACTGCCGTGCTCGGGGGCTGCTACGACCACTACCGTACTCGGGGACTGCTCCGACCACTAATGTGCTCAGGAACTATCCCGACCACTGCTTGGAGATTGTTCTCCTTGGCTACATGTGATTTGTACTCACATACAGTTGAGAGACATTTATTTAGACCTTGCTACAAGGCTCATTCTTTGCCTTCCAGCAAGCCCGGGGACTACATCGGTACGATGCACCTGCCGGTGCATCTTGTATTGTCTGTACGACGATTGGATTCTTAACTCCAAAGGAAATTCTTTTTAGACCCTGGCACCACGTGCCTACGTCACCTACTACCAGGCTCGGGGACTAAGTGGGCACACTTCACCTTGCGGTGAATGTGTTTATTTAATCGACCCTAATGCTTTGATTGATTAAATGGATTACTATCGTGCTCGGGAACTGTCCCGACCACTACTCGGAGATCGTTCTCTTTGGCTACATGTGATTTGTACTCACATACAGTTGAGAGACATTTATTTCGACCTTGCTACAAGGCTCATACTTCGCCTTCCAGCAAGCCCGGGGACTACATCAGTATGATGCACCTGCCGGTGCATCTCGTATCGCCTGTCCGACGATTGGGTTCTCAACTTAACTGGGAATTCTTTTTAGACCCTGGCACCACGTGCCTACGTCACCTACTACCAGGCTCGGGGACTAAGTGGGCACACTTCACCTTGCGGTGAATGTGTTTGTTTTTCGACCCCTATGCCTCTGATGATCAAGGATGCTACGCTTCAAGATTCACTTATATTTCTTTTCAGAAACACAAGCGGGCACACTTCACATGATGGAAATCTTTTTCTTTTTTCTTAAGAGCACCATGCATTCTTTGAACAACCTACTTCTCCGGCGATAACGGTGGTCAGAAATGTCAAGGACTCAAGCTTTACTATTCGGAGAAGGTTAAAATGGCGTGTCGCAGCATAATACATGGTGCTCGGGGACTAGCTGTGGGGGTATTAACCTCTATACCCTTACGGCTAAGATTGGGCCAGCCCGGATCAGTGGGTCTGGTCCACCAAAAGACGATGTGTGGCTCGGCCAACCTATTCGGAGTCCCGCGCAAGGAGTCAAGACAGATTTGGCGATCAAGCAAGATCTTGGTCGGTTAGAATAGGAATCCTTATCCGGTCACCTATGGCAATTGTAATTGACTAGGATTAGTTTCTAGATTTGTAACCCTGCCCCCCGGACTATATAAGGTGGGTAGGGGACCCCTCTAAAAAACATCTCTCATTGACATACAACAATACAATCAGACGCAGGACGTAGGTATTACGCCTTTTTGGCGGCCGAACCTAGATAAAACCTCATGTCTGTCTTGCATCACTGTCTTGTTTGTGGCTTGCGCATCTGTCTGCCGACAATCTACTACCTTGGGCATACCCTTAGGTAGACTGCTGACCATATTTCGTCGACACCCGACGTCTGAGCGCTGGCTCCACCTCACCCGACGTTTGAGGCCCGACGCCTATGACGACATTACCACAATACCGACCTAGTAATCAGGCATAGTAGATAAGGCAAGATGCTCAAGTCAACCGCAATACTGAGGACCGGTTGCACACCTATAGGACAGTACCGTCAAGCTATGCCAGAAGGGTGCTTTGCAACCTTCCAGGCATGTCAGAGCCAAACGGTGTTGTAGGAACTGACATTTGCCTTACAGTGTTGTGGGCGCCGTCATTTGCCCTCGGGCACGGATCCTTACGGAAGCTCACGACAACCACTATGGTCTAGAAGGAAACTCGCATCACCCATAGTAATGGACATGCGATCACTGTGTCGCCTGCTCCCTTTATGGCCGCTGATCAGCACCCTGGTCTGCCACGTTGCCCGCCGGGGTGGGATGGGATGTGACAACCCACTGATAATGCCAGGACATGGCATCATCAGCGGATAGACGCCCAGCGCGGCCCTATCAGGGTTAGCAGACATGCACCCAGCATGGGGCTGTCCCTGTCACTGCCTGCCATGTCAGCAGGGCCCGCATAGAGGAAAGGGAAGACCCGGCATCCTAGAAAGACTTCCTTTGCCTCTTGTTTTCCTCTTTTCTCCCATCTATAATCCATGCTCTCCCTTGGCCTATAAAAGGGAAAGCTGGGCATCCCACTAAAGGGATCGATTCAACACATCACAGCAGAACCACTAGCATCGAACCTCGAACACATAGCTGAGCAGCGACCTAGCTATCGGCACCCATTCGATCTTTCCGTCAGAGACTTGGGACCTATCCCTCTCTCACCCGTTTGTAACCCCTACTATGAACTTTTTAGTACTAATAACATGAGCAGCAGACACAGGCCCTGTTTGGTTGGGCTTTTGGCTTTGGCTTTTGGCCCCAAAAGCCAAAAGCCCAACCAAAGGGGCTACTTTTGGAGGCTGCTTTTTCAGAAGCAGTTGATTTTTCGTAGTACATTTTTGAAAGCTGGTTTGACCCTGCTTTTGGCTTTTGGCTTTCTGCTTTTCGAAATTGGTGGAATAAAAAGCTCTTCCATAGTTGTTTCAAGAGAGATAAAGATAGAAGGTATATTTTATACTTGTTTAACCAAACAGCTTTCAGCTTTTCTACAGCTCACAGCCCACAGCAGCTTTCCCACAGCTCACAGCCCACAGCAGCTTTTTCCCACAGCCACAGCTCAACTAAACACACCCACAAACTGGACATAGGGACATTATGCCCGAACCAGTATAAACCTTATGTCTTTTTAGCACACCATCCGGGCTAGACGCGTAATAATACAAATTTACTCGTTGGTGTTTACTCAAAACACCGACACTATGTGGCTCCTCCTTTAGGCACTAGATCGATGCGAGACTAGATCTAATGAATTCCGTTAAGGATGTTTACCACACTACAGATAAGAAAGAGAACCAGAAAGAAACCTACAGGCAAAGCCAACCAACATGGGCTAGAAATCGGCTACCAAATGACCCCTGGTTCAGTAGTAGTAGTCACGAGTGGCTTTGATCTATGTTGAACCCAACTCATCTTATTTTTGTGACTACTTCAGTCTTCAATCTGTAACTCGTCAGTCTTTAGCCTTTAGTCTACCCCTCAACTATCGTGACTGCTTGCATGCTCCTACATTCCCATGCAGACACACGCGCGTGGGTGGTGTCAGCAGCCTGCTACGGCAGGGACATCGCCTCACAGCCCATCGCATCGACATGACGTGGCCAAGCCACACTGCCAAACCACGTAAACTTCTCATTGCTCATTGGTCGTGGGGTGTGGTACTTTGTATTAGGTGGGCTGAACTCTGTTGAGCGTGGTGTAGCTCATGTCATTTGGTTTTTGTTTGCTTTTTTGTTGTCTTGGTGTCTTTGCCAATATTTGTTGAACATGCAAGAACCTTGCAGCGAGGAGCAAGTCTCCCTCAGTCTAATGCAGAGCTGAGTAGCCATTGGTGTTGAAATGTTATTACACATGTAAGAAAGTCTGACTTCTGTACATTTGGTCGCGTCTGATAGTATCCTCCATAGTTTTTTCCTCGTTTGGACGCGTCTAACACGTAATAAACTTCCAACTCCCAACATAAGGAAGATACATCAAATGCAACATGACATAACACCAAATGAAACTTTATTTACTCCTCTGCTAATGACTCCGAGAACAAGGAAACATAGGACTAAAGTATAACAGCAAAGATCCTAGGGTGTTTGGTTTAGTTGACTAAAAGAGACTAAAGCAGTTAAAAAAAGACTACAACACCCATATTAATTGCCTAGGATCTTTGCTGCTGCCGCAGTATTGAGGGGCAGGGGTGTCTTTTTTGGCCCTCTGCATGTCTGTGTTTGCTTTTGTTCAACTTTGTATTAGGTGGGTTAAACTCTATTGAGCATGGTGTAGATCAGGTCCTTTGGTCATTTGGTAGCTAGTTTCTAGCCCCTGTTGGTTGGTTTTGCTTGTAGGTTTCTTTCTAGTTCTCTTTTTGATCAGTAGTATGGTAAACATACATAACGGAATTCATCGGATCAAGTCTCGCGTCGATCTAATGCCTAAAGGAGGAGCCACATAGCTATTCAATTTTTACTGCACACGCAATAAAGTCCGAGCATAATAAATCTGATCGGGCCGGACACATCTCACATTATACAGGGAAACCTATTTCGTATGAGTACTTTCATTGAATCCCTAAAGGAAACAAATAAAATTGAAACAAAATAATAGAAAATCAAAAGCTATAGAATACACTATATTTGAGGAGCTCAAACAACTTCAGCAGTACTTTTGAGCGAGCGCACAACATAAGCATCAGTATAAGCCAAATTTTAGTGAATAATTCACTCTGGCATGTAAAGAGTGAACTACTAGTTTCTTATTCCAAGTTCTCATGCGAACAACTCAAATTCGCGGCAAAGCCTACAGTCCTCGCTGTAATACACAACCCTTCCTTCCCATCCATCTGCATCGTCACAAGCACCGCCTGCGCACAAAAGATAGCCACGCACCTGTGCTGGCTGTGGCAGTGACAACTTGCCCCAGACCCACCTCATTTCATGGATCACCTTGGTGTCTGCCTCGTGGCAGCACAACATGCACCCTTTGTTGCATAGCCACCTACTAATTGGTCTGCCGCCGCCGCCCGCGATTCTTCCTCGCCCTCGACCTGTCTCATGTACCGCCTCGCAGTGTCATCATCGTGGGCATCGCCATTATGCCTATAGAGCAATATGGTGACCAGATAGGCCGCCAGATTGTGCCCACCATCGGCGGCGCGGGTGAGATTGTTGAGGTATGGCCGGGGCCTGTGGGTTTCCTTGAATACCATTGGTATCCTAGTGAGGAAGCAAGCTTCTAGGTTGCCGAGTTGGGTTAGGCTAGAAAGGAGGGTGTAGTAGTCGCTGACATCATCCCACCCTAGCCCATGTCTGCACTGGTCTAGTGCCATGCACCGACCGACGGTGGGGTTGCCGCAGATGCGACGCATGGATGAGAAGGTCGCCCATAGGCTACAGTGGTCATCCATGGGCCGCTCCGAGGTCGCAGTGAGGTGGTTAGTGATCTCAATGGCTAGCTCATCAAGGAGTGCCAACAACAGTGACGTGGGGTGCCGCCTCACCGCCAGGGTTGCCGACGCCGATGTCACGCGATGCGGAGTGCAAGGAGGCTAACCGAGGGCTCGTGCGGTGGCATGGATGGAGCTATGTCATGTGCATGGATGGAACTGTGGCGTGTGGACAGCGTTGAGACGGAGGGCTAGAGAGGTGGAGCGGCGCGATCAACTTATGTTGATTGCGGAGGAGGCAGGGGAGGCGGCCGAGCGGGGGTGATAGTAGGTGTTCTTAAATACTCTCTATGAACTAGTGTGGGAACTCACAACGATGACATGGTTCAGATTACCCGGTGGGCGGGCAATCAGGTGGATGAGACGGTTCAAATTACTGGGAAATGCAGAGTTTTTAGGTTGTCTTTCTGATCTACACGTTTCTTTTTGTTCACATTTTAGTGCACACGCAAGAAAGTCCGAACGCCATTCATTTGATCTCGTCGGACAGCTGCGAGTAGAATTATTGCCTAGGTATGACGTCTTTTGATCTCGTCGGACACGTCTCATTAGTAGTAGCAGTAGGATGAGTCGCTTCGGTCTAATGCAGCAAACCATGCAGCGATGATTTTATTTGGACAAGTCTCACCTCCATCTAATGCAGAACGGAGGAGGCATAGCTGTTGAATTTTTTTACTGTGCACGTAAGAAAGTCCGCCCGCTATACATTTCATCTCGTAGGATAGTATATAGTGTTGTCTGTACATTTGAAAGTCATAGCAAATTGAGTGCATTTGTTCATAGCTGACAAAAGTACTGTTGGCCCCACATCATACATTAAAAACATTAATTTTTTTATGTGAGTAGAACTTTCCTGATCGGTTGTGCTACAAATAGCAGCTACACCGGATGTGGCTTCATGCATGAAGTAGTAAGGTATGTCAGTTGGAATCGTGAAGCGGTAGCGTCAACCACAGCCTAGGGAGTGTAGTCAATCATAACCTATGAAACCATGTACAGTAGCCATCTCTAGCTAGCTGCTGCCCCTCGGCTGCTGCGATCCTACGACTGCTGGGGTTGGAGTGCACTGTATACTCCACCAGATGACAGAAGGTCCGACCATCTAAAATATTCACTACTCGGATACTAGTAATGATGAACATCATGCGGTCATGCGCCCGGATGATAGAAGCCTCTTCCAGCCCTGGCGTCCCTATGTGTACAAAGCCTGGCCTCACTCCCATTGTATAGCCATCTCTAGCAAGCTGACTGGCTCTACTCCTCCAACCAAGATAAATTGCTTAATAGGGAAGCAACTGTCAAACTTTGTTCAACTTGCAAGAATCTTGCAGTGAGGAGGCCTGATTGGTTGGCTTCTAAAATTTGCCAAATTGAAGAATTGGCATGCCATGATTTTGGATATTGATTGGTTTCCTACCAAAACTTGCCAACCTCTCACATTCGGCTTGCCAAATCCTTGTCATGGCAAATTTTGGCCGCAAATTCACCAGTCAGGCCCAGAGAGGGACGTTGTCACGTGTACGGTGTACCTTCTTCTATTTGCCTTTTACTTGAATTCCTCAAAAAAGGTAAAGTTTTGTCTCCTATAACTTAGGTCCGGGATCTCGGCCCCCCCTCTCTTTTATAAATTGGTAGGAGTAGCAGTTGTGTTTCAAACTGGTTGTCCCCTCCCCCCTCTCTCTCTCATTGGCCCCTTCCCTCGGTGCAGCTCTATCAGCACCATGTCCCACTAGATCCAATCCTCCCACGGTAGCACCACGTCGAAAATGATGCATGGATTGAGCAGCTCCCAGACAATAGATCGGTTGTCAGATCTTGTTGGTGAAGAGACTGGTCTTCCATTGGTGATTTGCCCCCGCTGCAAGCTTGCTAGATTGATCATGTATTATGTTGTATTGAAGTAGGTCATCAACATGTTAGATTTGGAATGCTCTATTTCGTACAAGCTAGGAGGATGTATAAAGAATAGGAACTAATGTCCTTGGTTTGTGAAGGGAGTTTGGTTGTCTGCCGCTGTGGATGCAAGCTTAGCTGAGATTGTGTTTGGTATGTTGAATCTTAGGTTGCACGAGTGGATGCGACTTGTTGATAAGGTGTTTGGTTGTTTGTGCTCTATGAGGAGAGTTACCTTGCATCTAAAGAAGGTCAGCTTACCCCCTCTATGCTGAGATTAGCAGTGAGTAAATTTTATAAATCCACAACTCGTACCAAAACGCAAGTTTAACGACCATTAATAGTATTCATGGTACACACTGCACAAACCTTCGCTTACATTACAAACAAGTTAAAGTTGCTACAAAATAATGACAACATCCATCCAAGACAATCAAACAACATTGATCCATTTAAACATGTCATGACAGAGAGATACATCATGGAACTTTATTTACTCCTCTGCTAATGACTCTAACTCTGAGAACAAGGGAACATAGTAAGGTCTACCATTGATTTGTGGTAGGATGCCATGTTTCAAAAACTGACTGTAACATGTAGGGATGACATGAACTTTTCTGTTGTCCATGTTATATGCGACGATGTCATTTTCCACCCCAACCCCAACAAAGAGAAGCAAATTCTATTCTGGGTAAACCATTGAGTAGTAGTACTCATTAACATCATAGTATGAGTAATAACTAAATTCAATGTTAGTCTGTGCAAACACCTTCAAAATGCTAACAATATGCTTCAATGTCTATTTATTAGTACCATAGTCTTCAAGGATCCAGATTGAAAGTTTGGACATATTGTGACCACAAACAGTACATACACACATTGGCCAATGTTCCAGGAGCGATAGACACATTTGCTGCAGAACAAGGAGCAGGCGGAGAGGTAGCAGAGGATCTCGATAACAGCATCATCCGTGAGGCTGGCCAGTGCGTTACTCTTGTTGGGGGCCTTCTCTATTTTGTCTGTGTGTAGTAGGATGAGAGCTTGGTCAGTAATGAGATCACTAAAGAGGAAAATAATCCAACAAAGATCCATCAGTGAAGTCCACAACTCATACCAAAGCACAACTTTAACAACCATTAACAATTTTCATGGTACGACCTCAAACAAATTTAGAGTAGCACCACATAGATATATATAACTCAAACTAGAGTAGCAGTTAATGGAGCTATAACCATTACAATTCTAGCTAAATCAAGTCTATCCATCACACTTACAATTAGTACATGAGCTTAGAGCTTCTTCCATAGGAGACAGACAAAGATTAAGAGGACGACAATTACAACAGTTTTGAAGGCAGAAACAATGGGCCTATTTGTTTGCCTAGATAGATAGGTATAATCAAGCAAGCACTTGACAATTAATAGGCCTAGTTGCACACATGCATTACAATAACAAAACTGAACATATGCATAGACAATCAAACAACATTGATCCATTTAAACATGTCATGACAGAGAGATGCATAATGGAACTTTATTTACTCTTCTGCTAATGACTCCAAGTCTGAGAACAAGGGAACATAGGGAAGATAGTAAGGTCTATAGATGTTTTATGGCAGGACATCCCGTATGAAAAACACACTATAACATGTAGGGATAACATGAACTTTTCTGTTATCCATGTTATTTGCGACGATGTCATTTTCGTCCCCAACCCCAACAAAGAGAAGCAAATTCCATTTCGGGTGAACCGTTGTGTAGTACTGATCAACATCCAAGTAACCAAATTCAATGTTAGTCTCCAAAAGAATGTCTAGAGTGCTGACAGTATGCTTCAATGTCAATTTATTAGTACCATAGTCTTCAAGGATCTAGATGTTAAGCTTGGGCATATCGCAACCATGAATAGTACATACACACAAGTGACCTTGAACTTGATGGATGCAACCTTCAGAACCACATGGGCAAGGAATTTTTCTCCACGTCTCTCCCTCCATATCCACAGCAAGTATCTGATAGCCCCACAAGTACCCCATAATGTGTGGGAAACCATTAAGATACACAGTTTCTGATGATCTCCTATCTGATCTCTCAATTGTCACACAAGCATTCCTACCCCATTTAGATTTCTTATAGATCCATGCTATAGTTTTAGATGAATAGATGTCCACACCCCTGCACCAATCAAACTACTCCTCTTCTATATATTCAATCACATGGAAGTGCGAGGATGCCTTCGAATCAAACCCGAATCGAGCCTCACCAACAGAATGGATGCTTGGAGGCAATTCCTTGAACTCCTTGGTTGTCGGATTGCAGATGACATAGCACTATGATCCATCAGCCCCTTGGCACCAGCATAGGATGAGGTCGTCGTAGATATCTGAGACAGCTACATTGGCCAAGGTGAAGGGCAAGAAGAATAAGGAGGGGTGTTCACTAGTGACTCTGGTGTAGCATCGATGGCCTTGGTCGATGTCGTAGAAGAACCCAACCAAAGTCCGGGGTCCGAGATGAGGCGGTTCCAGGAGCAATAGACACATTTGCAGCATAACAAGGAGCAGGTGGTGGAGGATCTCGACAACAGCATCATCCATGAGGTTGGCCAGTGCGTTGCTCTTGTTGGGGGCCTCCTCCATTTTGTTTGTGTGTAGTAGGATGAGAGCTTGGTCAGTAATGAGATCACTAAAAAGGAAAATAATCTAACAAAGATCCATCAGTGAAGTCCACAACTCATACCAAAGTGCAACTTTAACAACCATTAACAATTTTCATGGTACGACCTCAAACAAATTTAGAGTAGCAGCACATAGATATATATAACTCAAACTAGAGTAGCAGTTAATGGAGTTGTAACCATTACAATTCTAGCTAAATCAAGTCTATCCATCACACTTACAATTAGTACACGAGCTCAGAGCTTCTTCCATAGGAGACAGACAAAGATTAAGAGGACGACAATTACAATTGTTTTGAAGGCAGAAGTAATGGGCCTATTTGTTTACCTAGACAGATAGGTATAATCAAGCAATCACTTGACAATTAACAGGCCTAGTTGCACACAGGCATTTACAGTAACAAAACTGAACATATGCAGAAAACCAAGACATCAGCAAAAAACCAACCAGTGCCACCTCCTAGTTCTTTTCATCATCATATCATTGGCCTAACCAGATCTCTAATGCTAGAATGTTTCTTGTATACCTCATGTTCAAGCAAGGACCAAAATAGTGAAGCAAATAGGAAAAGGCGAGAAACAAGACCTACAGATCGGATCTGTCGCCTCTATCGCGGCACACAATGGACACGGACGCCAATGCCACCACGCTCCACCAGCAAGCCCCGCCGCCTAGCCTCCAAAAGGACACCGGAGCCACTACAGCACAACGGGGATCCTCCGCTGCCACCGCCGCTAGTCTAACGGGCACAGATTTGTTTCCACTTGAAGGGGAAATATCCAATATAGGTCAACCTGTAGGGCATCCACACAGAGAATATAATACTATAATGACTCCAAAGACATGTCAATACAACCAGGCATCTAGTGCAATGGCAAATACCATGCATTCCTTCCTTCGGGTCTCAGGTTCGACTCCCAGGGATTGAGGGTTTTTTTAATTTATTAGACCTCGGCGGCACAAAAGGTACAAGTGACACATAAGCCATTGAGTCCCACAGGTTAGATGGAGATGGAGAATGGTTCCACTGGTACACGTGACACATGAGACGTCAAGTCCCACACGTCGGATGGGGATGGAGAACGGTCCCACAGGTACATGTGACACGTAACATGACGACAAACGAGGTTGCCAAAATAATGGGAATGGACAATGTTGTGAGAAAGAATATGACTAGATGTCCAGATTTACAACATGTCTTCTCCTTGGTTGAAATGCATAGGATCTTTGTCAATACTATCCTACAAAAGATTAGTTCTAACAAGAAACATATGCTCCTCTTCTTTGGATTTAACTTGTGTCGGTAAAGCAAAACTAGAGGAATATGGCTTGACAACATTATTGACTTTATAGTCCTCTAATTGATCATAATTTTGCACAACAAAAGGAGAATTCAGATTTATATAAATGTAAACTCGTTGTATCAAATATTGTCCTTTGTTGTTATATTTGCCAAAAACATGATATGTATGTCTAGAGAACCATGACAAATCAGCATATGCATGAAGTTTCTCCTCTAAAGAACTAAGATTACATAGAGCATCAAATTCAATGTAACCCAAAGTATTTAAAGAAGACAACAATTTCAGCTCATCAACATCACTAGCATTATGAATAACAAGTCTATTTTTAGCACAAGTGTTCGATTTCAGCACACATATAGCATGATCATTCTTTAATAATTGCATTGGTATAATATAAATATCATCATGCAAATCATCTTTATCATAAGGAACATCAAGCAAATCATTTGACAAAGGTAAATCAAGCGAAGGTTTCACTAATATTTGCTCTATAATAGCATGATTCATGGAAAAATTCAGCACATCAAGAGAACTCTCACCTTCCATGAGTTTAGCATCATGGGTATTACCTTTGCTCTTATGTTCAGCAGGAGTAATAGGTGATGGTTCTGAATTTTCACATGAGGCTGTGAGCATCATCTCATTTTCTGTCATGTCATCCTCGCTCTATTGTACACTGTCCTGCAAAAAGGTTAGGCATAGCAAGAGAAATAACAAGAGATTGATCTAGTTGATGCTCCTCATCATTTGAATTAATTAGAAGAGATGGATTAACAAAATTTTCTCTCATAAGATTTTTCATATCATTCCATGTGTGAGGTTTATCTAAAAAACTTAAAGACTCCCACCAAGTTGATGCTAAATGTCTCAAAACACTAGATGCATTCCTAATCTTCCTCTGTTCACACATCCGATATTGTGCAAAAATATTATCTATTTTACTTTTCGACTCAATGTACTCATAAGCACCAATACCATCATAAGTAGGTGGGGAAGAAAGAATAGAACGACTTGCGGGAGGAGGTGTAGCAGCAATAGTGCGTGTCTCATGCATCGTCGATGTTTCATATCGGTGAGTGTTGTAACCTGTTATTGTTAGCATCAAACAAGAAAACACACGAGTATGTATTTTTCCTATCAGCTACTAGGATGTGGTCAAGGAGTAAAGTCACACACTCTCAAGCGTCTTACCATGGTCTTACAAGTGTTCTTACTAACGCAGCAGGCAGTGCAATCGGTGGATGGTTGTGATATCGTTGCAGCTTGAGTGTAACAGTTGTATGGTGAACCTATACTTGGTCAGAAGATAGTGGAGCTTGGACAAGCACAATATAGTAGCAAAGAATAGCAATAATTTAATTTAGAAATTACAAGATTGAAAAGTAGTCTCAAGCTAGTCTATGTCGTCGGCCTAAGCTTGTCCTAGACGTAGTTCAGACAAGCAACACTACAACTCAAAGACTCAAAAAGGATGCAAGCACTTTTGATTTTTTTGCTCTTCTTCTTTTTATTAGGCGCGGCTCTTTTTGCACCTCTTTGCCTTTTTTTGTGCGGCTTTTTTTTCTTGCACGTATTGCCTTTTGCTGTTTTTTATTCTCTTTTACCAGGAGTGCCGCAAGGTACAAGCTTCAAATATATCCTGCAGTACGATCTAATCTGACTCAGACTCAAGTCCTAAGGATCAAAGAGTAGCACGATGTCCAACTTCCAAAAGTAGCTATCCAAAACCAACCGTGTATGCCAAGGAAGAACCAAAATTGAACTTAATTTCTATTATATTAGGAAGTATGCAATGCAAGCTTCCTATTCCTTCTTTCCTTCACGTACTACTGAACTCTTCTTTTGTGCGCAAGGAGAAAAACTAATCTATTACACCTATTTCCTATTTTATTTTCCTTCAAATGATCACACGTTCTCACATATATGGATGATAACCTGACGCCCTCTTTTTTTTACGGAAAAACAACAGCAGCGTGTTTTTCATTTTTTTCCTAAACACAATAAACTCGACTGAGTACTAAAGAACCAAAACAAGACCTAAAACGCTGAACACAACGACGTAACAAGGGACGACCGTTCAATAAAGTAAACTAAAATTAAAAATATTGCAATCGCACAAAGGGGTTGTAGGATAGGGAATATATGGCGGTGTACTTTTTTGGCTTTATTTGGACCCTTGGTAATGTAAAAATAGATTTAATCTAAAGGGAAAATAGAGATATACCTAACGGGCAACTAGGTCTCTGATACCACTTGATGTAGACAAGGCCCGATCTTCCAATAGGTATGATAGCGTCGATTGATGGAGACTCGACGTTCACGATCTAGGCTTCGAACCAAGACTGATTCGGACCCCCACAACCGTTACACCTCTGTTCCATTGGTTATCAACCACATAAACACGATTGACCTCGGCGAGAAGGCTTTCCTGCAAGTGAACACAAGCAAGAACAGGTAAACGCAATCTGAAATTGCAAATAAATATGAGGCTCTGAATCTGAAGAAGTTCAAGTCTTTATTCGAAAGGGCTAATCGCCACAGGCGAACAAGATCAAGAATAGGGCCCTAGTTTGATAGCAAATGATCTTGGCGATACAGTTGCAGCAAACAATGTATGTTTCATGTGGAAAACAAGAACGCAACAAAACCCAAACCCTAACGAGAGCGATGGCTGCTAATTATAGAGCCTTGGACGTCACCCTCCTGGACATGCCCCCTAATGGGCTCTAAGACGATACATGGCCCAACGGACCAAAAGACTGTGTCGCAGCACCCTGACAGATTCTGGATGCTGACTTATTTCAATAATTCCCATTGACTCCAGATGATTTTTGTCACAGAACTGACCAATTTATAAGAGTACAAGTACAATGGCAGCCCGCAAGCAGTCGCACTATCATACTTGAACCCATATAAACCCGGTAGTCCGTCGAGTACCACGACGGGTCTCGATAAACGATTTATAACAACCAAGATCGTACATGATTCAACATACATGTCACATATTACATAAAGTTCACAGATATATTTCCATCATCAGAGTATGAAACAAAGTTATTACAAACCAAGTTTAATGGATAAAAGCGGAAGCAAATTAAGCTTGAAAGTAAAGTTTCCAACATAGTTTAATATAGTGCCAAAATACGATCACAGTCCACAAAAACATGTAGAGAGATTAATAAAGAAGCCTGCCCAAGGCTTACTCCTCATCCACAGTGGGATAGAAGCAACTTTTACAATAACCTTGATACACAGTGCCATCTGCAATAATGGGAAATAAACCCTAAGTACGAGAAGGTACTCAGCTAGACTTACCCGTCATAAACTAGAAATAAAATGACTCAAAGGATCATGCAAGGCTGTATAAGTGGATGTAGCTTGACAACATTTTGCATAAAAGGCGATTAACTCAGTTATACAATTATAATTCTGTTATCAAGTTAATTATGACTATCCATCTCTAAATTAGCAACTATCCTGTGCCAAACATGTGGTATATCATTTTAATAGCATACAATAGTAACCATAGCAGGTATTATAATTCCATGTTCATTCGAACCATCATATTCCATAATACAATTACTACGATGTTAGTACTAGCCAAGTTTCTCACTATCCGGGAGAGACGGCGATTTGAATCGATTTCAACCAGCTAGGAATTTATTCCTAACACAAACCTAGGCAGACCAGATCATTAGTCACCTTAGGTCTCCTTTGGTACAACCCAGGTACACATTTTGTGGGTTCGTACCGCGCCACACAATCGGGGACACCAAATGCCAGGACGTTCAGGCCTAGCCTACCCATGGGCTCAGTCTGACTCCCTACAAGGAGTGCACAACAGAACGGGGCCCGGCCTGAGTTGAGCTACTCAGCTTCGTGGTCGGAACGAGTTATCCGGCCAGCTAAGTGATAGGCATGCATTCAATCTTGTTAAACAGCGCCAACAATGGTACGGTCCTTAATCAGCACAGACGGAATCACATGAGTCAACCTACGCATAGACTCTGCCCGGCCTTGATTTACTTTTACCCTATGGTTCTTTTCCACGATAGCAAATATAGCCAACCGTGCTGTGGTATCCCCTATATCTCGCAGGTGACAGGAAGTCACCCGACTTCTACCGGTCTAAGCATGGCTAAGCATATATTCAATCCTAGACCTACACAGGGTTAAATGTGTATATATCTGGATAAGGAATTTATATGCATCAAGTGGTTCCAATCAACTCTTATAACCTAATGCATCAATCATAAGGACTTGAGTAATATTTTGTAAAAATACTGGAAGACTTAGAATGCTCCGGGGCTTGCCTTTCAGAAAGGAAGTGGGGCGGTGATCAGGGCACTCCGGAAGCTCTTCAGGGATCTGCTCCTCTTCTTCGGGAGCTGCGCCTTGAGAAATCTCCTGCTGGTCCCCTTCCTCTCCTTCGTTGCACTCCAGCAACGTTATCTCTTCCGTCGATCCTAGATGCATGAATATGGCATAAGATATTGCGAATGCATACATACTGACAAGTATAATATGATGATACATGATGAATGCATTCTTGTAAGTATTCTTAAAAGCATGTTGTTAAATTAATAACAAGTGTATCACATTTAACTGAGTATGTGCATATCTCTTCTTAATTACTAAATCAAACACTTCAACAATTCAGTTACTACACTACAAAATAGCAGCTACTCATTTTACTCATAACTGAAGTTCTACTTATCCAAATGTGGTGACCTTGGACTTTATGGAAAGCTTATAAAATTATCTACATCTCTTATTTAATCGCCAAAAGCTAATTCACAATTTATCTTAACCAAAACAGACAATCAATCCAGTGCTGTCCAGAAATTCTAGAGAGCAAGCATTTCGGGATACTAACTTTACACAGCTATAACTCATAAACCCTTTGGCCTATTGCTCTGAAATTTTAATACAAGATAAATGAAGAAGTTATCTACAACTTTGTTATTAACTATTTTTACAGCAAACACCATTTTTACTATGCAACATACCAAATCACAGAATCTGTCCGAAAACCCTTTTCACCCGAATTATAAAGCAACGATATTTCTATTGCATATAAACTTTCCAGATCTGACTTCAACAAGTATACCAACAGTTCAAGGACATCAAATGAACTTAAGAAATCATAATGTCCAATCCCAAACTATTTATTTAAATGCCTTTATTATTTTATTTAGATACTAAGGTTAAATAATAAACATATACTAAATGTACATAATAAATTCTCAGAAATTTACAGTGGCTTACTAGTGCTACCAATAGACTACTGTAAAAGTTTCATGCCATTTGACTAAGTAAAACATCCTATCCAAAAATGACAAGGCATAAAGGCTTAAAATAGCATAAATAGAAAACCCTAGTGAAAAGTGTCAAGCAACATATTTTATATTTTTCTTAGTATCTATATGGTACTAGGACGATCTCCAACAAATTTCATGAATATTGGATTCATAAATAATTTATAACAATTCATACAAGGATCACCTAATTATAAAAGGAAAATCTATAACTACAAATCCATACATGCACCGACTCTTAAATTTTTACCAGAGCTTATACTTATCAAGAACAGCTCACCGCATAAATTTCATAATTTTTGGAGCAAAGGAACTCCAGATATAAAATAAACAAGTTTACATATATTTAAAAACACATTTCAAGTTTCATTTTAAATCTCCCTGAAATTCTACTACAAATGCTAATATCATATTTTTCATAAATACTACACTTCCTAAGGAACACTACAAAATTTGGTTCACAAGTTTTGGATCTCTATAGCTCAACTTATAAATTTTCAAAGTTGCACACAAAACTGAAAATAAATGAACTGTCTTTTGAAACGGTGTCGCTGACAGGCGGTGACCACCGGTCAGACGGACCCACGCATCATCGAAACAAAGCAGGGTAGCGGCGCTGCTTCAACGCGGTCCGGCCACGGCTCGTCGTCGGTGAGCTTTCCGACGATAGCGACTACACCTACTCGATCTACTCATCTGTCCGCACCCGGTGGTGGTCTTTGCATGGCCGGAAGAAGCATGGAAGCGCCTCACCGATGACCATGGCAGGCGGCGGCGATGGCATAGTGGTACGCCGGCCAACTCTGGCCAAGTCCCAGCAAAGCGATGGTTTCCTAGTCTAAGGGGAGGTCCAACGGAGCTTAAGGAGGCGACTACGACGCGGTGGATGCTACGGTTGAGCTAGGCCACATGCACCGCGGCACGGCGGAGCTCCGGCGGTGATGCACCTACGGTGGCGCAACGCAAACGGCGGCTTACCTAAGGCACGATTGTGGGCACTGCAAGGTGGAAACGGTGGAGAAGGGTGAGGCGGAGCTGCGAGCGCAACTGATTGGAAACTAGGGCGGTGGTGAGCGCAGGCGAGCGCGGCGGAGCTCTGCGACGGCAATGGCAATGGCGGCTGCTGTGGTGGCTATGCTAGGGTGAAGGAGAAAGCTAGAAATGAAAATGGGAGCACGGGGTAGTGCGAGCGAGCGCGGGGCTTATTGTAGTGCGCTCTGGCCCGTCGTGGCCGCGCTAGGCAGGGCGCCAGCGACGCGCGGCTTGCTTCAGGCTCCACACGGCGGCCTTGTTCTAGCGTCGGTCGGCCACCGAAGAACAGGCGATTCAGTTCATCAATGCTCATTCAAACGCCTGACAGCACGATTTTGTGAAGCTCGATCTTCGAATCCGTGACGAATTAGCGCACACAATCTATACAAAAGTCGTAGCCCTACATACCAGCTCCAAATCTTGTTTAGAACTCAAGCCTTGAATCTCAACCAAACTCGAGTTATATCATCTCAAAGTGATGCCTGTCAGAACTGTCAGAGCATAAGACTTAGAATGTTTCGTTAAGTGTTGAAAATAGTGACTTGATGATTTTTGTGAGCCTAATTCAAGCATGTTAGGAGCTAAACCAGTCAATGACCCAAAAATAAAAGTTGTTCCTCTTGCCAAATACTACAACTTTGCTTTAGTGACCACCTCCATGCAAGGTCTCTATCATATAGTTCAAACTTGGTCAAACATGCTACATTCAAATGATGGTATACACTTAAACTTTGGCTTAGTGACCAAATTACCCCTAACCATGAATACCAAAGTTGTTCATAATGATCTTCTAAACATGTTTAAGCAATTTGTAAGGTCACACACTCATTTCATGCATTGGTCCCACATAGGGCTATCCAAGTCAACACAACATCACTTAAGTACTTGATCATGAAAGGTGACTTTCATGAACAATGTTCCATTTGTTAACCTAAGTGCAGCTAATATGTTTTAGTGACTCACATCAACCATTTACATGTATTCACTCATGATCATATGCATATATACAAAGAAACATAAAATAACAAGCATGTTTCATATGTTTCAATCACATGTTTCAAATGTAAAAGCTTAAATATGAATGCTTGATGCTTGTGCTCATGCTATGCAAGTCAAATTGTGCAAGGCTAACACCTAGGGTGTTACAATTTTTGACGTGAAAACAAAGCCATTGGTTAGCTTATCAAATTAGATTTCCAAGCATATGTGGATCGTCGAAAACGGAGTCCGTATGCGTCCTAGGCATCGATTTTATCAGGTACTGATCCTAGATTCTGAGGTGGACTCGAACTTGATTTAGGCCTCTGCCTTGGCGACTCGAACTGGATGAGCTTTGGGCCTCCTTCTCATTTTGGACATCCTTGCTAATCTCCTCGGCCTCCATGTGATTCTCCAAGCATGGCCATGTCCTCATCATCTTGTCCTCGCGCTGAAAGAACCTCACGTACAGAGTAGATTGCAGTCGGCGGGAGACTAGGGCAGAGCTTAGTTGAGGCCAAGGAGGGTCGTCATGACTCATGATCCTCCTTGCTCAACTTATATCTACTGAGTAAACACTAATTTAGTACTATTTAGAGCTCATTTGGCAACCGATGTATTGGAGTGGAATGGCCACCAAACTCGGCCTCCCATGGAACACGGCCCAGACTGGGGACAGCTCCCTGGTTCGACCAAAATGTGCATTTGGCACCTCGTGTGTTGCTGTGTATCACGTCCCGATCCACACCGACCCACGGGGGAGAGAAACATCTCCACCCGAGGCGTCGGAAGACCGTGTGCTCACGACGCTTGCATTCCTTCTCCGTGCATGGGGTGTGACGGCCAAGGGCCCAGGCGAGAGAGAAGCCCAAGCCTAGGTATACAAACCCCCAAGCCCTATAGTCCATCAGTGAATTAATGACCATGCGAGCGGCCGAGCAGTCACGCAGAGATTGCGACGTCCATGAGCGAGCGATACGAGGAGTTACGCGATGCGCACATGTGGAGCCATGCTGCCGTAGATGCGGAGAGACGAATGGACCCGGTGCACGGGCATGGCGGCGGAGTCCAGACAGGCGATGATGATCAATTTTGTGATCAGCAATTCAGTATCAGCCGATCAGTTTCAGTTCATCAGGCCCTAGGTATTTTTCCTTGTTTATTTTTAATCCAAATTAATTATTTGTATAGTATTTCAGACTTTTACTAGTACTTTGTACTCATATAGTCATGTTTTTATACTAATTTTACGTAATTTTTTTTCAGCTTCAAGCACCGTTGTGCCTAATGATAATCCCGTAGATGCACCTGATATTGAAGAACAAGGGCAGCAACAAGTTATTGGTAATTTAAGTGAACAAGTTGATGACAATGAGGATGCTACAGAGAATGAAAATTTACAGCCTTCCTCTCAACCTAAAAATTCAATTGATGATGTGCAAGAACCTTCTATTCATGATGTCTTTGATCCGATGACTTGGGGAAATCTTGATAATAAGGGTATAGATATATTGATTGAAAAAGGACAGGTGAGAGAATTGAATGTTGTGTTCCCTGTAGGTACTTATAATAGACGTTTTTCATATGCTTACTACTCCAGAAAGTTAAGCAATGGTGAGATGGTTGATAGAAAATGGTTGGTTTACTCTAAACATGTGGGCAAAGTTTTTTTGTTTTTGCTACAAATTGTTTAAATCAAATTAGAGCAAAAGTTTGCTAGCACATGATGGGTTGAGGGACTGGAAACATCTTAGTCTTAGACTTAAGCAACATGAGAATAGTGTTGAGCATATAACAAACATGAATACTTGGAATGAACTTAGGCTGAGGTTGAGCAAAAATAAAACAATTGATGATGATTTACAACGGGAAAATGCAAAGGAGAGAGAGCGTTGGAGACAAGTTTTTAGTAAGAATCGTTTCTGCTATCAAGTTTCTTGCTAAACATAATTTGGCTTTTTGAGGGAAAAAGGAGAAACTATATCAAGATAACAATGATAACTTTCTAGGCATAGTTGAAATGATGGGTGAATTTGATCCCATGATGCAAGACCATATTAGGCGGATTCAAAATAGTGAGATTCATCATCATTATCTTGGGCATAAAATTCAGAGTGAGATGATTTCCCTTCTTGCAGATTGTGTGAAATAAACTATATTAAAGATCATCAAGGATGGTAAGTATTTTCTGTTATTTTAGATTGTACTCCAGATGTGAGCCATGAAGAACAAATGGCTCTAATTATTCGGTGTGTCAATATGTCGAGGAATGTTCCAAGGGCAGAGGAGTCTTCCTAGAGTTCTTGAAGGTAGATGACACATCAGGATTGGGTCTTTTTAATGAATTAAAGAATGCATTGGCCTCTCTTTATTTGAATATTAATGATGTGAGAGGACAAGGCTATGATAATGGTTCAAATATGAAAGGAAAACTCCAAGGTGCTCAGAAGCGCTTACTTGAAATTAATCCAAGAGCACTATATATGTCATGTGCATATCGTAGTTTGAATCTTACTCTTTGTGATATGGGAAAATATTGCAGGTAAACTGTTATTTATTTTATATGTTATATACTATTTTCATATAATATACCATGATTTGGGAAAAGTTTGAATCTTAATCTTTGTGATGTGTCAAATCTTGCAGGAAAGCGATTTCTTTTTTTGGTATTATCTAATGTATATACACATTGTTTGCAAAATCTACCAAACGGGTGGAAGATTTTGGTTGACAATGTCCTAGGATTGGCAGTTAAGTCATGGTCTAATACATGTTGGGAAAGACGAATAAAAAGTGTTTAAGCTATCAGATACCAAACTCCTCAACCTCAACTAAGATCAACTTTAATAGCGCTAGAGAAGGCTTCAACTGATGACCTAATGGCAGTTAGTGAATCTCAATCTTTGGTGAGTGCACTTGAGAATTTTGAATTTTTAGTTGGTTTGGTTATTTGGCATGATATTTTATTCTCTATAAATAAGGTGAGCAAGAAGTTGCAATCTAAACTTGTGAGTATAGATGCTACTCTCAAACACATTGAAGGTTTCATATCATATCTTAAGAAGTATAGAGATGAAGGTCCCACTGCTAGTATGGATACAACAAAAAAACATTGCATCTGAAATGGATATAGAGCCAAAATTTCATACAAAACGCCAAGAAAAGAGAAAGAAACATTTTGATGAACAAGATGACCAAGACGAGGAAATACAACGGTCTGCTGTGGAATCATTTAGAGTAGAGTACTTCCTTGTTATGATTGATGCTATAATTGCTTCATTGACTAGTAGATTTGAGCTGATAAAAGCATTTGATAAAGTTTTTGGGTTCTTGTTCAACTCAGAAAAAATTGAAATCCTTGGATGAAGCTAATATTTGGTTGCGCTGCAAGAATTTTATGGAAAATTTTTCTCATGATAACTCATCTGATGTTGAGATCAATGATTTTGTTTTTTCAGAATTAAAGGTGTTCCAAGTGACTTTGCCATATTCTTTGACGTCAGTGCCTGAGATTCTGGACTGTGCTATGGTTGCGGATTGCTATCTAAATGTTTCAGTTGCCTATCGAATCCTCTTAACTGTACCTATGACTATAGCTTCAGCTAAAAGAAGTTTCTCAAAATTGACGTTGTTGAAGACTATTTGAGATCAACTATGTCACAAGAAAGGTTAAATGGTTTGGCTAAATGCATCGTCGAGAAGGATATCTTGGACACTATTGATCTCAATATCGTCCTTGATGATTTTGCATCAAGAAATGCCCAAAGAAGTATCCTTTTATGAGAAGCAATGGATATGATGGAGTTCTATTCTTCCTTAAGGTAATCATATTAGTTCTAGAAGTACAAATATATTGTTGTTTTAGTCTATATTGTTCCTCTATAATTATCAGACATGTTAAATTTAAAATAGATCATTGGATTTGTTTTCACTTTGCAAGTAAAATTAGCACCTATATATATTATAAGATTTTATACATGGTCTAGAAGGATCATCGTGACAAGTTCACCATAGAGCCCTCAAAATCCTAGGAGCGGCACTGGCCATTGCGTCTTCTCTGCTATCACCACCGTCTTCATCGCCCTAGCTCGAGGCATAGTCACCTCCACCTCCACAGGTCAGTCTGCCTCCGACCACATCTCCTTACCTCGCTAGGGTTTCTCGATGCATTCTTAATGCCCGCATCTCCCTCCACCTTCGCTAGTTAGGGTTGCTCGATCTGGTTGATAGATTAGCCGGTTCCAAAGGATGGAATAATTCACTGGTTGGTTGTTAGTCCGTCACCCGTAACACCAGCGCCATTTTGGCTAGTTAGGCTTAGATTAGATACCCCTTTCATTTTGTTCCCTTCAATGAGTTTGCTTGGTTTCCTCTTCTTCCTGCTGCTGATTTGATTGGTTCCTCAATGTCTACGTTGCCTCTGATTAGTAGGCACAAGCACAAATTATTTTTACTTTACATTATCCATCCAGCCAGCATAAATGAGTAGGTCAGCTCTACAGCAACATTGGCTTACTGTCGTGCATTGTTAGATTAGGTTATTTAGATAACAGGTTGTAGAGTGTTTTAGACATCTAGCCTAGCAAAAGGTGTGCAGTGTAGGATTTGAATTTCCATGGTTCCACGAAGCAATGCAATAAACTGCTGGTGAGTTGGATACTAACTTATTGTGTTGGATAGTATAATAGAAAATTTAGAGGTTAACTTGCTTTATTTTAAGCACCAACAAGATCTGGTTCTTATAGAGAAAAGACTAAACACAACAGAGTAGTCACTCTCTACACTATGGATCTCAACAGCGAAAACAAAGGAAAACTAGAGACCAGGAATCCTAAGAATGACAACCAGAGACAGCTGGTTAGAAGTAGCCATCCTCTTATTTATAGAGCTATTACACAACCCCTAACATGCCCTTAGATATTTTGGTTGAACCACTTAACCCCTGGGACAAATGGAACAACTTGAGATCCAAGCATCCAATGGCCATGGGCTCTTCACGATTTTGCTTTGCCTCGATGGAAGCTTTGCGATAACGCCATGTGCCTCCTCCCACTCTTGCCGAAACTCCAACCGGGTTTTGGGGCCCAAACCCAAAAAACCGTCAACCGGTGGTTTTGAGGCCTAAACCACCAAACCATCTAGAGAAGCATATCCACTACGCCTCTTCCATGATCTCGACATGTGTCACTGTCATCCTCGATCGCCTGATCACCAAGTTCTCTTGCGCCTCTGCTTGACTTGGTCAATCATCATCTTGACTTGGTCAACATGGTCTACTACTCCTCATGTGTTCTTGCTTGTTGGTGTCCCCAAGTGTCAGCTACCCACGGTTAGTCTTCCAGCCATCTTGGTCCCTCAATCCAAGCCTCACGTTTGTCCTTCATTGCTCCTAGTCCATCAGTACAACATGTCTCTACTTGACCTTCTCCATACCCATAGACCGTCTCTGTGCTCCACACCTACACATCAATACAACCAAGAGACATGTTGCACACACACTCATGCCATGGTCAGTCTCAAAACTCAATCATAGCCAATCATCTCCTGACAATCACTCATCACAACTCGACACACAAGGGCACATATCAACCTTGTGTTCGTAATCTCCCCCTTGATGAGTGCATTGTCAACACCAACAATAATTTCTTGTCACTAGTACAGAAACGAGTTGTACTCCCGGTTGGGAAACCCCTTCAGTCTCGGTTTCCCAACCGGGAGCACGAATGCGGGACTAAAGGGCCCCTCCTTTAGTCTAGGTTTTGCGCCCAGGACTAAAGGCCACCTTTAGTCCTGGTTGGTAATACCAACCGGGGCTAAAGAGGCATCCTGGCCTAGCCACGTGGGTCGGCCCTTTAGTCCTGGTTGGTATTACCAATCGGGACTAAAGGTTTTCTTTTTTTTTCTTTTTTTTTTGTTTCTATTTTCAATTGATGATTCGTTTTGGTTTTCGAATAGGTTTTCGAATACGCATTCTACGCTGCTAATAATATATGTATTCTACACGCTTATAATGTTCGAATATTTTGTACAAACTAAAGTATGAAACTAACGTATATATTACATGCATATACATATATTGTACGTTATTTTATGTACATATAATATGTATATATATATTACAAATAAAGCTTGTATTGTATATTCTATCATATCCTTGGGATAACAAATTCACTCCATCTGGTTTGGCTTCCATGTTTTGTTCACGTCATTGTAGAACTCGCCGGCGGGGTTTAAGACCTGGTCATTAAGAAATCCTGCTATGGTCTCTTGAATTGCTTTCAGTTGGTCACGTCGTATGACTTTTTCCTTCAATCATAGAGTCTTCAATAAAAGTTAAAGGAAAAGTATTAATATATATATGTGTGTGTGTGTGTGTTGGTCACGTGATTACTTATATATATGAGCAATAAAAGAAATTGTGAATATATGAATATATTTATATAACGTACTTTGAGGGTCTCTTCAGGAGTTCTTTTTGCGTACGCCATGATGAACTCACAAACATAGTATCCGCAGTAGTTGTTCCCCTGTTCTTGCCTCAGAACCCACTTTTACGAGAAAAAAGATCCGGTGAATTGAAAGCATGCATGGTGTTAATTGAATTATATATATATATAAATGTAGCTAGTACTTACTTTGTGTGCGATTACATCCAGTGGCGCTTTGCAATGTTTCATGTGGTGTTCCTCAATGAAACTTTTCCAAACACTACGCCCAATAAAATAAAAAATTAATTTGGCCTTTAATAATTGTTGCAGTTAAGAGATCGGGGTATATATAGTTGCTAGAGAGACCAAATTACCATTGGATAATATCTATCATGTCTTGGTACTCTGTTTGCTCTTTTCTTAATGAGTCTAAGATGCTCAACCGACTATTGGCCATATCGATGACCATCAATATCCAGTGATTGCTGCATATGTTTTTATACACAAATATGATCGACATTAACTAGAGTCAACATATATATATATATATATATATATATATATATGGGAGATAGCTTAGCTAGTAAGCAAATAATTGAACAAATGTCCATATGATCGACATTAATTATTTAACACTCACTTGAAGTTGTAGGGGAAGAGTATGTCCTTGTTTTGTTGGTTCACTATGAACCTCATGAGATTTTTCTCGAGTTCAGCTTTCCATTGAGGCGGGGGATTAGGGTGTTTAAATACGACATTTGGATCAACAAAACCAACATCATTATCCTTTCTCTTTCTGAGTTCTGTCATCTCATATCTGCATATATAAAAATATAGTGTGAGGATATATAATTTATATATATACATGTAGCTTTATATATATACACTTTAATAGTAGAAAATAATCACACTTATAGACAATAGCAGCTAATGAGACTTTTGTCGAGAGAGTCCAGGTGGCATAGTTGGTGTAATTCTAATAACTCGACATATATAACGTCACCGCCACGGAAGTAATGTTGGTTTCTAACTCCGACAGAAACAAAGTTCTCTCCCCGTTCACACGCCGCCATGTACCACTTGTTTAGCAGGTACATTTGCGTACCCAGTTTACCTAAGGCCTCAGGGTTGTATAGACTCTTTCCATGTTCAAATTTCTTCCAAGGATCCACTTTCGGAGCAGATGGTCCTTCAGCGAGCACTTGGGCAAGGTCCATACCAGTATCTTCGTCAAACCGAGTCAGGTCCTCAAAATCGACGTCCAGTAAGTCTAAGTTTGAACCATATTCATTACGAATGACAAGAGGGGGGACTGATTGTTGCGATTGTTGTCCAAGTTGTGCAACACCTTTCCCTGCTCTAGTCTTTTTCTGCGCCGCCTCAAATGACTTGGTGAGAGAGCGGTCGTAGTCCGATTTTGGCAGGGTCTTTTGAGATTCCCGCTTTTTCTGGTACAAATTTTCTACAATTTTCTAACTATTTTCTAAGTATTTCATTTCATGGAAAAATTAATTCTAAAAAATAAAAGGCATGATTTCTAAGTATTTCATTTCATAGAAAAATTAATTCTAAGTGACCTGCTCGACATCGGTGAGCTCGCGTGCATTTCATGGAAAAATTAATTCTAAGTGATCTGCTCGACAAAATTAAGAAAAAACACACGCTCTCATGACCTTGCTTACGTGATCATCTCGGCGAGCATTTCTCCACCGGACGGCACCGTACTTGGCCACGGAAGAGCTCCGATTCTATGAGGAAGGGAACACGGTCTTCCACGACCGTTGCCGCTCTCCCTCGTAGAATCAAAGCTCCTCCTTGATGTCCGTTACCGCTCAGTAGAGAACATGCTAGCCGAGATGAACACGGTCCGCAAGTTCAACTAGTACGGATTTTCTACAATTTTCTAACTATTTTCTAAGTATTTCATTTCATGGAAAATTAATTCTAAAAAATAAAAGGCATGATTTCTAAGTATTTCATTTCATGGAAAAATTAATTCTAAGTGACCTGCTCGACATCGGTGAGCTCACGGGCGTTTCATGGAAAAATTAATTCTAAGTGACCTGCTCGACAAAATTGAGAAAAAACACACGCTCTCATGACCTCACACATCTTCTAAGATCACGTAAGCCGCCGCTTGTCGATCCGATCCGACGGGGTTTGACCAGCACTGAGCGTCATTTAGGTTGCCTTGTTTGATGGTTCATTCATGATTCATGCTACTGACAGGCACATATAAGAGATCGAGCCCTAGTCGTCGTCTTCCAAACACAGACCCAATTGATGTTAAGCCGCAAGAAATCGAAACGAGCAAAACACAGACCCAATTGATGGCTACGGGGCTCCTTGTCCTCGGTGGTGCGTCGGCTCGGGCGGCTCCTCTGCTGCGGCGTCGCTCAGGCTAGGGACGCTCAGTGCGGGGAAGGCTCGAGCGCGCTCCGGTGAGGCAGCGCGGGTAAGGCTCCGGGGCTCCTCATCCTCGAAGGTGCGGCAGTGCGGGTAAGGCTCGGGCATGCTCCGACGAGGACTGTGGCAACAATGGATGAGGATGAGCGAGGCGTGCGTTGGCCGGCCAGAGAAGAAGCGCACGTGCGCGTGGTCCGGTGACAGCGTGCACGCATGATGAGGCGAGGCTAGGGTGGTTGCCTGGGGGCAGCGGCGCTACTAGATCGGATCGATCTGGGGGAGAAGATGAGGCGGATGGTGTGGCGGAGACAGAGAGGAAGAGAACTAGAGAAGGGAGAAGGGCATGGTTTATAAAGGGGTACCTATAGTCCTGGGTGATGGTTAGAACCGGGACTAAAGGTCTGACCTTTAGTCCCGGGTGTAGCCACGGCCTGGGAGTAAAGGAGATTTTGGCGGGCCGCGAAAACGTAGCCCACCTTGGCAAGGTTCTTTAGTCCCGGGTGATGGTTAAAACTGGGACTAAAGGTCTGACCTTTAGTCCTGGGTGTAGCCACGGCCCAGGAGTAAAGGGGATTTTGGTGGGCCGTGAAAACGCAACCCACCTTTAGTCCCGGGTGGTTGATCCACCTGGGAGTAAAGGTGGGATGCAATTTGGCTTCCCGCTAGTTTCAAGCTCCATTTTTTTATATATTTCTTTCTATAAAATGTTAAAGTCTTGTTAATTGCATAGTAAATTAAATACAAGGCATAAAATTGTTTTAAAAGAATATGGATTTAGTTTTGCTTTATTGCACACAGGAAAATTGTGTGACCTAAAGTTTTTTGTTTTTTCTTATAAGTATTGAAACATAATGTCATTAATATTTACTATTTCGTTAATGCAAAAATGTAGTGTTTAATTTAAATCATTAAAACTTTTGTTTTCGATTGAAAATTTATTTTCACATCATTTTAACATAAATCTTTTCATTTTTTCATCACTCATTGTCCAAAAGCGACATGGAAATCCCACCATCAAACACAAATTTAATCTGAACATAGAAAAAAAGGAAACACCTAATAAACATCTCTAAATTCACAATTATTACATAATACCTTTAATACACACTATTAAACATCACTATATATATCAAGCGGGCACGGTAGTGAACTTCTTCTTAACGTATATCCCTTGGTTATGATCGCGCCGTAACCATGGAGTGTCCTCATCATTTAGCTGGATGCTTGGGTCTTTGTTCACTGTGAAGGGTGGAATTCGGTCATCCTTTTCATAATCTTCTGATATATCTGACTTGTCTTCAATTGTAACAATGTTTCTTTTCCCTGAAAGAACTATGTGATGCTTTGGCTCATTGATTGGGTCGTTGTTGTTTTTTCCTCTCTTCAGTTTTGTAGACATGTCCTTGACATAGAACACCTGATTCACATCCTTGGCAAGGACGAACGGTTTGTCTTTGTACCCAATATTGTTGAGGTCCACGGTAGTCATTCCATACTGGTTGTTGACTGCTACCCCGCCTCCAGTCGCCTTTATCCATTGGCACTTAAACAAAGGTACCTTAAAAGTAGGTGCATAGTTTAGTTCCCATATCTCCTCTATGCGGCCATAATATGTTTGCTTATTTCCATTATGGTCGGTGGCATCTATGCGGACACCACTATTTTGGTTGGTGCTCCTTTTATCTTGGGCTACTGTGTAAAATGTATTCCCATTTATCTCGTACCCTTTGTATATCAGGATATGCCATGATGGCTGCCTAGCCAACAAATACAGTTGCTCATCAATACTCTTATCACCCTGACATTCTTTTTGCAACCAGTCGCTGAAAGTTTCCATGTGCTGACGCGTAATCTAAGCTTCAGACTTCCGTAGAAACTCAGATCGGAGCAACTCTTTATGTGTCTTGATATACGTGAAAGCATCTAGGCCCCTAGTTGGATTTCGGTGATTAATGTCAATACAAGATTACTATGACTAACGTGTGTTTTGCAGAGGCAATTAAGTTAGGTCACGGTAATGGAGATCGATTGGGCAATCGAGGTTGTCATGACTCTACGATGGAAATCGTTTCGGTTTTCAAAGGATTGACGACAAGGTTAAGGATGACTAGTTCTAAGTGTCGATTAGAGTTGGAGAGACACTTAGAGTAGTTTAGGACTTTGTTTTTTCCTTTGGCCGTACTATTAAGGGGGGTATGGATGGGTAGCTTGACCTAGTTAAGTCTAGTGAGTTAGGTGTGGTGCACACTTGTTAAAACTAGCTCTAGGTAGCTCCTATGAATGCCTAAGATCCTTTGGAGCAAACTTCATTCACATATGATCGAGAGTTGGAAGTGAATGGAGGGTCAAATACTGACCGGACGCTAGCTCCGGTGCGATCGGACGCTGGCCGCAGGGTCTGGTTAGTTCATTTGACCGAGGAGAACAAGTCTGGTGTGACCAGACGCTGGAAGGTCAATGTGACCGGACGCTGAGGGCCAGCATCCGGTCGACTCCAGTAAGGGTCCAGACTTGAGAAAGTGTGACCGGACGCGTCCGGTCAGTGGTGATCGGACCCTGAGTATCCAGCGTCTGGTCCATTACAGTAAGCATCCAAGAGCGTCCGGACGCGTCTGGTCAGTACTGACCGGACCCTGACAGCGTCCGGTCATCACTTGAAAATTGTTGTGCGGGTTGAACTGACCGGAGCGTCCGGTCAAAACGATCGGAGCGTCCGGTCATCCCGCAGAAGCTCATAACGGTTCGTTTTTCAGGCTGCCTTATAAATAGAAGCTCCACTCATGTGTGGAGTTACTTTTGCTCATTCCAATAGCTGAGAAACACGTTTGTGAGTGCCAAGAAGAGCAAGGTCCTAGTGAGGTGTTTGTGATTTGAGAATCCAAGAGTGAAACCTCATTAGTGAATCAAGAGTAGACAAGTGTGCATCCATCTTCTCATTAGGCTTTGCGTGGTCAAGTGAGAGTTCGTGCTTGTTACTCTTGGTGATCGCCATCACCTAGACGGCTTGGTGGTGATTGGGAGCTTGGTGATCACCTGGCGGAGCTTGTGGGTGACCCAACTCAAGTTGTGAGCGGCTTTGGGTGATTCGCCGCGACGGAGTGTCGAAGAATCAACCCGTAGAGAGCACTTGATCCTTGTGCGGATCAAGGGGGAGCTACATCCTTGCGCAGGTGCTCCAACGAGGACTAGTGGAGAGTGGCGACTCTCCGATACCTCGGCAAAACATCGCCGTGTTCCTCTCTCCATTTACTTTGAGCATTTACTTTGAGTATTTACTTTGAGCAATTCAATACTTGTCTTTACATTCGTAGAATTGCTATGCTAAAGTAAGTTTGGAACATAGGTTGCAAGTCTATTGTGCGTTAATTTGATAGAAACACTTTTCTAAGCACAAGGGGTTAATTGGGCTATCCGTAGGACTTGATTATTGCAAGAAAATTTAGAATTAGCCCAATTCACCCCCCCTCTTGGGCATCTTAATCCTTTCAATTGGTATCAGAGCCTCGTGCTCATGTTTTTAAGCTTAACCGCTTAGAGCAAGATGTCTCACGGGGATGGACCTCCTCCCATCTTCGAGGGGGATGATTTTCCATATTGGAAAATTCGCATGGAGGCATACCTAGAAGCTCTAGATGTTGGAATTCTTAGAGCCGCCTCTCAAGGGTTCCCAACACCTAAGAATGCCGCACAACTTCAAGGCGATGAAGTAAACTATGAAAAATGGAATGCAAAGGCTCGCAACACCATCTTTAGAGGCCTTTGTAAAGATGTGTTCAATCGTGTAAGGAACCACAAAGACGCCCATGCACTATGGTCGGACGTTTGTGCGCTCCATGAGGGAACCAAGAGTGAGCGTGAGGAACGCTATCATCTTGTAATTAAAAAGCTAAATTCTTTTGAGATGCTTCCCAAAGAAAGTGCTAATGAAATGTATTCTCGTTTAAATGTTCTTGTAGAGGAAGTCAATGGGCTTGGACTTAGTCAAATGTCACCATCCGACATTGTGAGAAAGATCTTGAGTGTCCTCCCCATTGACAAATATGGGCACATTGTGACCATGCTATATCAAGGTGATCTTTCCGCCGCTACACCGACACAAATCTTGGGAAAGATCAATGCTCATGAGATGTATATGCACATCACACCACAAGATGGCTCATCCTCTACAAAGAAGAAAGAGAAAGACTTAGCATTCAAAGCTAGCCAAGATAAGGGCAAGGCAAGACTTGAGTATGAGAGCTCAAGTGATGAAGATGATGAAGAAAGTCTTGCTCTCATGGTGAAGAAGACCGCCAAGATGCTAAAGAAGCTAAACAAGAGTGGCATCAAGTTTGACGGCAAGAAGAAGAAGTTCTTCACTAGCTCAAGAAGAAAGCCAATCTCCGAGATGGATTGCTACAATTGTGGCAAACTTGGCCACCTAGCTCATCAATGCACAAAGCCCAAGAAAGACAAGTTCAAGAACAAGGGCAAGAAAGATGATTCAAGCGATGAAGATGAAAAGAAAAAGAACAAGCCATATAAGAAGAGAGATGGCAAAAAGAGGGACTTCCACAAGAAGAAGAAGAGTGGCAAGGCCTACATTGTCGGTGATTGGCTCACGGACATTGATTCATCAAGTGGATCATCCGATGATGAGAGTGACAATGAGAAGGTGGCCGCCATTGCTATTGATCTTGCATCCTCACCGCCACCATCGCCATCATCCTCTACACACCTATGCCTTATGGCCAAGGGTGAACGCAAGGTAACTAGGAGTGATGATAGTAGTGATGATGAGCAAGCTAGTGATGATGATAGTGATAGCGATGATGATTCACCCACATATGATGATCTTGTCAAAATATTAAGAAAATACACTAAGATCATTAGAAAGAGTAGAGCTACAAATGAAAAACTTGATGCTAAAAATGATTCACTCTTAGCTAAGTGTGATACATTGGAAAAGGCTAATGATGAGCTCAAAGAAACAAATGACTCTATATCATCCAAACTCAAGGAGCTCAAATCTTCTAAGAAAGAGCTTAAAGATAAACATGATAAACTTGAGTGGGTGCACAATGAGCTTATCATTAGTCACAACAAGCTAAAAGATGAATATACAACTCTAAAGATCAATTAGATACCCTTGTTATTGCACAAGAATTTTTACCAAATGAGCCACATGTTGCTACTAACCATGTTGTTAAGATTGATATAGCTACCTCATGTGATGATTTAATTGATGAGAGCATTGAGCATGGATCTAGTAGCAAAGGCAAGCAAGTGGTTGAGTGCAATGACTATGATGAGTATGTCAAGCTCAAGAGTGACCATGAGAAGCTCATGAAAGATCTTAAAGAGATGAAAAGTCACAACACCATTGTGCTAGAAACTCTTGATCATGACAAAGAGTTGATCCTTGAGAATGAGAAGCTCAAAGAAGAAAACAAGAAACTCAAGGAAGAGAAGAATAATGATATTCTCAAGGAAGAGAACAAGAAGCTCAAGATGGAGAAAGAGCATCTCAAGGTGGGATTGAGCAAGTTTGCTAGAGGCAAGCATCTCCAAAGTGAGCTACTCATGAATACCGTCATGAAGATGGATAGAAGTGGCATTGGATATATGGCAAGTGTAGAGAAGAAGAAGACTCAAGCTCAACACCAACAATCAAAGCCAAAGCTAAAGCCAAAGAGATGTTTTGAGTGTGGACAAGAAGGCCACTTTGCTCATGAGTGTCAAACTCCACCACCACAACCCTTGCCCAAGCATGCTAGACCCTTTGCTTTCAATGCTCACTACATGCTTAGAAAAGATTCTAGTGGAAAGATGAAAGTCATGTTCTTAGGACCCCCCAACAAGAGTAGGCCTAAGAAGATTTGGGTGGCTAAGTCACTTGTTGAGAAGGTGAAGGGTCCTCAACAAGTTTGGATCCCTAAAGCTTGAATCTCTTGTGTGTAGGTGAACTACAAGACCGGTGGAAGTCATTGGGTTATTGATAGTGGTTGCACTCAACATATGACCGGTGATCCTCATATGTTCACCTCACTAGATGAAGAGGTAGATGGACAAGAGAAAATAACATTTGGAGATAATTCAAAGGGCAAGGTTAAAGGATTAGGCAAAGTGGCAATATCAAATGATCATTCCATCTCCAATGTACTCTATGTTGCATCATTGAGCTTCAACTTGCTATCCGTTGGGCAATTGTGTGATCTTGGCTTTCAATGCTTATTCACCGAGAAGGAGGTTGTTGTATCCAAGGTAGATGACAATCAAGTGATATTCAATGGATTTAGATACAACAACTTATATCTAGTTGACTTCACCTCCGAAGATGCAAACTTGAAGACTTGCCTATTCACCAAAACAACACTTGGGTGGCTATGGCATAGAAGACTTGCTCATGTTGGGATGAGCTCACTCAAGAAGCTTATGAAGAATGATTTGGTGAGAGGGTTGAAGGATGTGAAGTTTGAGAAGGACAAGCTTTGTAGTGCATGTCAAGCCGGCAAGCAAGTTGCAAACACTCATCCAACCAAAGCTTTCATGTCAACCACAAGAGTGCTAGAACTCCTACACATGGATTTATTTGGACCAACAACATACAAGAGTTTGGGAGGAAATCTCTATTGTCTTGTGATTGTGGATGACTATTCAAGGTATACATGGGTGTTCTTCCTTCATGACAAATCTGAAGTTGCATCTTGTTTCAAGAAGTTTGCCAAGAGAGCTCAAAATGAATTTGAAGTGAAGCTCAAGAAGATAAGAAGTGACAATGGCAAAGAGTTTGACAACACAAACATAGAAGCTTATTGTGATGAAGTTGGAATCAAACATGAAGTCTCCGCAACCTATACTCCTCAACAAAATGGTGTAGTTGAGAGGAAGAACTGGACTTTGATCACTCTTGCAAGGACAATGCTAGATGAGTACAACACCCCCAAAGCTCTATGGGCAGAAGCAATCAACACCGCATGTTATGCATCCAACCGCCTATTTCTTCAAAAGTTCCTTGTCAAGACACCATATGAGTTGCTCAATGGGAAGAAGCCGGACGTCTCCTTCTTTAGGGTGTTTGGTTGCAAGTGCTACATCTACAAGAAGCGGCAACACCTAGGGAAGTTTCAAAGACGTTGTGATATAGGTTTTCTTGTTGGTTACTCATTGAAGTCCAAAGCATATAGAGAATTTAATCATGCCACCGGCTTGGTTGAAGAAACATATGATGTGGAATTTGATGAATCTAACGGCTCCCAAGGAGCACATGAGAATCTTGATGATGTAGGTGATGAACCATTGAGGGAGGCTATGAAGAACATTCTGGTGGGAGACATCAAGCCAAAAGATGATGTACAAGTCATTAACCAACCTTCTTCATCAAATGTACCACAAGATAGTGAAAAAGATGGGAGAGTGGAAAATGAAGATACTCATATCTCTCATGAGCAAATGGTGGTACAAGCACAAGATGTTGATGCTCCACAACCTCTTCCTCAAGTGGTCAATAGAAGAAACACACCTCTCCTACAAGATCATCCACAAGATCTCATCATAGGGAGTCCATCAAAGGGTGTAATGACTCGATCTCAAAAACTTACTTCATTTATTGCTCATCACTCTTTTGTCTCTTGCTATGAGCCTACCAAGGTAGAAGAAGCTCTTAAAGATCCAGATTGGATCAATGCCATGCATGAAGAGTTGAACAACTTCACTCGCAATGAAGTTTGGACTCTTGAAGAGCGACCAAAAGGCGCAAGAGTCATTGGAACGAAGTAGGTGTTCCGCAACAAGCAATATGATCAAGGTGTTGTTGTGAGGAACAAGGCAAGACTAGTTGCAAAGGGGTTCTCTCAAGTTGAAGGTTTGGATTTTGGAGAGACCTTTGCACCGGTTGCAAGATTAGAAGCCATCCACCCTAGATATCCTAATCATGTTTATAGGTTGTCCAAGGCACTATATGGGCTTAAGCAAGCCCCAAGAGCTTGGTATGAGCGCCTTCGGGACTTCCTCATTGAGAAGGGCTTCACCATTGGGAAAGTCAACACCACACTATTCACCAAGAAGCTTGATGGGCACATCTTCATTTGTCAAGTATATGTTGATGATATCATCTTTGGATCATCAAATGAAGATTCATGCAAAGAATTTGGTGAATTGATGTCGAAGGAGTTCGAGATGTCAATAATTGGTGAGCTTACATTCTTTCTTGGTTTTCAAGTCAAGCAAATGAAAGAAGGCATCTTCATCTCTCAAGAGAAATACACAAAAGATCTTCTTAAGAGATTCAAGATGGATGAATGTAAGCCAATCAAGACACCAATGCCTACCAATAGACATCTCGACCTAGATGAGGGAGGTAACTCGGTTGATCAAACTCTCTACCGTTCTATGATTGGTAGCTTGTTATATTTAACCGCATCTAGGCCCGGCATCATATTTAGTGTGTGTATGTGTGCTAGATTTCAAGCTAGTCCTAAGGAAACACATTTAATTGCCGTAAAAAGAATCCTTAGGTATCTTAAGCACACACCAAGCATTGGCCTTTGGTATCCCAAAGGAGCTTTATTTGAATTAATTGGCTATTCCGATTCGGATTACGCCGGATGCAAAGTTGATAGAAAGAGCACATCCGGAGGGTGCCATTTGCTTGGTAGATCACTTGTGTCTTGGTCCTCCAAGAAACAAAATAGTGTGGCTTTGTCCACCGCTGAAGCGGAATACATTGCCGCGGGTGCTTGTTGTGCACAAATATTATACATGAAACAAACTTTGCTAGACTATGGAGTAGTTCTAGAGAAAGTACCTCTTTTGTGCGACAATGAAAGTGCGGTAAAACTTGCAAATAATCCGGTTCAACACTCTCGCACCAAGCATATAGATATCCGCCATCACTTTCTAAGAGATCATGTGGCTAAAAATGATATATCACTAGAAGGTGTAAGATCCAAAGATCAATTAGCGGATATCTTCACTAAACCGCTAGATGAGGCTACATTTTGTAGATTGTGGAATGAGCTCAATGTACTTGATTTTAGTAACTTCACTAAAAATTGAGCTTGTGTTGTCCCTTGCATTCATTGTAATATACAACATGTTTAATTTGTGGCAATGCATATAGGGCTTGTCTAACATGGTTAAGATAACCGCCGAAAAGCGTGTGAAGAAGCTTAACCTTGGATCAAACTTGACAAGCAACTAGATTTACTTACAAGTATTGCATATGCATGAATGTTGTTTTGTCGTTTTGTTCCATTTGCCCTCTTGTTGCCTATTTTTTTTTAAAAAAAAGAATTATAGCCTAAGGCAAAATATTTTGAAAAATATGAGGGTTTGAGAGAGGTCACTCACATCAGTCCCAATTGGTGTTTATTTGGATCTTATTCAAGTTGGGACTTGATTGGGAACAGGCAGCGTGAAGGAAGGTTGAAGATTTGCTGGAAAATGTGCACCGGACGCTGCACCGGACGCTGCTGTCCAGCGTCTGGTCAGTTCACAGGAGGTGAACTGCTGCCGAAGGAGTGACCGGACGCTACGTCTGTGCGTCCGGTCAAGTGGACCTTTAGCGTCCGGTCGATCGAAGGAAGGAAAGGCAGTACTGACCGGACCCTGCCTGCGTCCGGTCATGGACCACCGGACACGTCTAGTCCTGATTCCAGAGGAATTGGACCTCTCTGGAATCGACCGGACGCTGGGTGGTAGCGTCCGATCGCTACCACCGGAGCGTCCGGTCAGTGGATCTCGCGCGATTTAAGTCACTTTTCCGTTTCCTTCTCTGTCACGTTCAGGATCCTCATATAACTGTGCCTTCGTTTTCTTTCTCCTTGACCTAACTCACCCAAGCCCTAGCCTGCGCCGCCGCCAACTCACCGCTGAAGCCGTGCTCCGTGCCCTGGCCACGCACGTCACCGCGCTCGGCCCCCTCGCCAGCCGCACGCCGCCGTACCGCGCCAGCGCCACCGCGCCAGCACAGCCCGTGCCTCCCTTGCCCGTGCTCGCCCGGCATCCTCGCCAGCCGTGCGCCACCAGAGCTCGCCGCTCCGCCGTGACTCCCCGCGCGCCACCGTGCCACCGCGTTCGACCGGCCCTCTCGTCACCGCAAAGTGCCGTGTGCCCTAGCCCCATCTCCTCTCGGTAAGGCTAGCCCGTTGTTTCAATTTCAATTTGCTTAGATCAAATTGCAATACAATGCGCTGATTTCTAAAATTCTAGGGCCACCAGTTCTTCACTGCTCCTTGTAACCCTAGCCCCTGCCGGTTCCGAGGATTCCCCCGCGTGTCGCCTTTTCTTTTCTCGGATCGCTGTTCGTCAGGTAGAAAGCCATTCGATTCAAGTTCGCATCTACATTGCTTTCTCTATTAGGTTTTCGCATCTATTAGACATATGGTATTTATTTGTATATCCATCTATTCTATCGTGCAGCGAGTCGGTTCCATTGTGGTTCTTCTGGCAGTTGGCAGTCAACTCGGAGCCAAGCTCGCGAGTAAGGATCGAGGCCAAGCCTCGAAAGCGGCAGTTTGACAGTTGATCTTCATCAGCGGCAGTTCATCATCTTGTCAGTTCAGATGGCTCGCACCAAGAACGTTGGTGGTGGCCCAGGTGATGATGACCTGAGGCCCTCGCCTCGGCAGCCAGCAGGATCGAAGGGCAAGTCAACCAAGCAGGTGACATCTAAGAAGCGGAAGTACCCCGACGTAGAGACAGTGAGAGCAGTAGCTGTTGCAAAGGCCGCAGAGCGTGCCGAGAGAGGTGGTGCTCGTAGCGGTGTTGTCATTGCAGATCAGCCGGTTTCACCAGCAGTCAGAGCTGTGATTGAGGAGGTTGAGCGTCGTCACGGTAGTCCAGCTGGGACTGCCACGTTTGCAGGACGACGGGTTGCCATTGAGGAGGGTCCGTTAGCACAGCAGCAGCCCCCACCAGAAGATCCTGAGCCAGTTCAGCAGACTCAGGAGGGCGAGCAGGCCCAGCAGACTCAGTAGGCCGAGGAGATAGAGCCGGCACCCCAGCTTCGCCGCTCTGGACGGACCCATGTACCAGTCTCGCCGAGGCCGCCGACACAGCGGAGGGGATCACGTCCTCCACCTAGACCACAGGGTCCACCTCCTGTGGTACACCTCAACTTGAGGGCCGCTATAGCCAGGCAGGTTCAGCAGTTGCGTTTTGTTGAGTTTGAGGTTTGGTTTCCTCCGAGGAGGGATGAGAGAGCAGCTAAGGGTTTCTACACGCCACTGCAGGAGGATTTCTATAATGCTTATCTCAACAGTGGGGCAGTGTTCAGATCTCAGAGAGTCTGTCAGATAGAGTCTATTGTGGCAGCAGCCGGAGAGCACATTCGGCCTTACTTATCATATTTGCCAGGACTGACAGATTTGATTGGACGGACGGGGATATATGTACCATCTTGGGTCTGGCAGTTTTATGCTTCACTCTTCATCGATCCACATCACAGATTTATTCACTTTGCTTTCAGAGGCAAAGACTACAGAGTGACGAGTGGCAGGGTCAGAGAGATACTGAGGCTACAGGAGCAGCCTATCAAGATGCATGAGGTCTGTTATGGACAGCAGGAGCCTCCCAGGCGTCCTCATGGAGGGTTGGTGCCTCCTACAGATTTAGTGCGACATTGCTTCAAGGAGCCATTTGGAGAGGGGTCGAGCAGGAACCCCAGTGACTTGACTCCTACAGTGAGAGTGCTAGAGGCCATTATCAGGAGGACACTGCTTCCCAGGTTGGGATATAGAGAGGGCCTGACTTGCTTATAGCTCTGGCTTCTTAATGCCCTGATGCAGCAGATAGTATTTGATATCTGGGACCTCCTTCTTTCAGAGATGGAGGATACTATAGCTGAGGGATTCAAGGGTCGCAGGCAGCTTCCCTATGCTCACTAGATCATGTTTCTTATCCACAGAGTAGTGCTTGATAAGCCCCCTAGTATGATGGATGAGTATACAGGTGCCACCACAGAGTTCCCAGCTTACAACCTGTCACAGAGGATCAGACACACCACTCCTTAGGCACCCAGACAGCCTAGCCGTCGTCCCGACGTGCCAGAGTCCGCAGCTCAGTAGGATGAGATCATCAGAGGGATTGCAGCCACTAAGGAGGAGGAGCTAGAGGCACAGCAGGAGGTGAGCGAGTACAGTGACAGTTCTGACGATGACTACCTACCTATTCCTCATATGCCTCCACGCAGACACGATGCAGAGGCTGGTAGCTCTAGTTCTGCTCCACCTGCTCTGCAGACAGACCCCGCTCTCATTGCTATTCTTGAGCGGATGTAGCAGACCCAGGATAGACAGGCACAGGAGACAGCTGCTACTTTTGCCCAGTTTCAGACTCGACAGGACGAGTTCTAGAGGCAGCAGCAGGCCATGCAGCAGCAGCAGCAGCAGATGCATCAGCAGCAGATACTCTTGCAGCAGCAGCTTATGGGTTTCATGCAGCACGTAGTGACAGCTCTTGGGGCCCCACAGCCACAGACTTCGCCCCAGCTTGCTCAGCCTGCTTCCACCACGACGACTCCAGCTATACAGCCCAGCGGGCTTCAGGGTCAAGGACAGCCTCTAGCTCAGTTTGCTTCACCTCTTGTACAGGTGTCCCAGTGGTTGGCCTCACCCGTGGTAGCCCCGTAGTTCACTCCACTTCAGACGGGCTTCACACCAGAGTAGTCCTCCTCGCTATTCGTGCCTGACATGTCAGTCTCTAGGAGTCTTGGAGCATCCTTCAGCGAGTTGACCGGCATGCCTACTCCGCCTCATATGCATACTGCCGGTTCGTCTACAGCAGCCCCAGTCGCTGTGACTACTCAGAGGCTCCCCTCATCTGTCGCCTTGTCAGATCCTACGACAGACATACTAGCAGCTTCACAGGCAGCACTAGCCCTAGCTCAGACCCAGACTGCTTCAGCGACACTTCCTGCCACAGAGGGTCAGTCAGTTTAGAGCTCAGGGTTAGATGATGATGGTGCCCAGTTCCAGCTTGCCCCACGTTCTTCAGCGCCCAACTCGTCCGCTGCTGCCCCGCCGACCGACCCCTAGGTTTTGGTGTTTGACGCCAAAGGGGGAGAGGGTGTTCGAGTATGTAGTCTCAGGGGGAGCTACATTAAGGGGGAGCTAGTTATATAGTATTAGCTTATTATATACATTTGGAGTTTTATTTGTGTGATACACTATTACTTTTGCATTTGTGTGTTTACTTTCATGCATACTATTATATATGTGTGATAGTGCTTTCTACGTGATTGTGATATATGACATGTGTGACTTCTACTTTGCATTATCTATATGTCATATCACTTGTGTTATGCTCATTTGCTTATGCTTCCGCATTTATACTTCGAAGCAAATGAGCTTTGTTATTAGTACTCATGCTTAATTCATATCCTTTGAGTACATTGTGTTGGCTTGGGTCATATAAGCTTGCCTAACTCTTTTGTTCTTATTGACAAAAGCTTATATGAACCAAGCCTGTTAAAAACCTCACTCTTTAACATACTCGAGGTGGTATTGTCATCAATCACCAAAAAGGGGGAGATTGAAAGCATCTAGGCCCCTAGTTGGATTTCAGTGATTAATGTCAATACAAGATTACTATGACTAACGTGTGTTTTGCAGAGGCAATTAAGTTAGGTCACGGTAATGGAGATCGATTGGGCAATCGAGGTTGTCATGCCTCTATGATGGAAATCGTTTCGGTTTTCAAAGGATTGATGACAAGGTTAAGGATGACTAGTTCTAAGTGTCGATTGGAGTTGGAGAGACACTTAGAGTAGTTTAGGACTTTGTTTTTTCCTTTGGCCGTACTATTAAGGGGGGTATGGACGGGTAGCTTGACCTAGTTGAGTCTAGTGAGTTAGGTGTGGTGCACACTTGTTAAAACTAGCTCTAGGTAGCTCCTATGAATGCCTAAGATCCTTTGGAGCAAACTTCATTCACATATGATCGAGAGTTGGAAGTGAATGGAGGGTCAAATACTGACCGAACGCTAGCTCCGGTGTGACCGAAAGCTGGCCGCAGGGTCCGGTCAGTTCATTTGACCGAGGAGAACAAGTCTGGTGTGACCGGACGCTGGAAGGTCAATGTGACCGGACACTGAGGGCCAGCGTCCGGTCGACTCCAGTAAGGGTCCAGACTTGAGAAAGTGTGACCGGACGCGTTCGGTCACTGGTGATCGGACCCTGAGTATCCAGCGTCCGGTCCATTACAGTAAGCATCCAAGAGCGACCGGACGCGTCCGGTCAGTACTGACCGGACCCTGACAGCGTCCGGTCATCACTTGAAAACTGTTGCGCGGGTTGAACTGACCGGAGCGTCCGGTCAAAACGATCGGAGCGTCCGGTCATCCCGCAGAAGCTCATAACGGTTCGTTTTTTAGGCTGCCTTATAAATAGAGGCTCCACTCGTGTGTGGAGTTACTTTTGCTCATTCCAATAGTTGAGAAACATGTTTGTGAGTGCCAAGAAGAGCAAGGTCCTAGTGAGGTGTTTGTGATTTGAGAATCCAAGAGTGAAACCTCATTAGTGAATCAAGAGTAGACAAGTGTGCATCCATCTTCTCATTAGGCTTCGCATGGTCAAGTGAGAGTTTGTGCTTGTTACTCTTGGTGATCGCCATCACCTAGACGGCTTGGTGGTGATTGGGAGCTTGGTGATCATCCGGCGGAGCTTGTGGGTGACCCAACTCAAGTTGTGAGCGGCTTTGGGTGATTCGCCGCGACGAAGTGTCGAAGAATCAACCCGTAGAGAGCACTTGATCCTTGCGCAGATCAAGGGGGAGCTACATCCTTGCGTGGGTGCTCCAACGAGGACTAGTGGAGAGTGGCGACTCTCCGATACCTCGGCAAAACATCGCCGCGTTCCTCTCTCCATTTACTTTGAGCATTTACTTTGAGTATTTACTTTGAGCAATTCAATACTTGTCTTTACATTCGTAGAATTGCTATGCTAAAGTAAGTTTGGAACATAGGTTGCAAGTCTATTGTGCGTTAATTTGATAGAAACACTTTTCTAAGCACAAGGGGTTAATTGGGCTATCCGTAGGACTTGATTATTGCAAGAAAATTTAGAATTAGCCCAATTCACCCCCCTCTTGGGCATCTTGATCCTTTCAATACGGATCCACCAAGGAGGAGTTTTGCATAACTGTGTAGTGTGCTTTATTAAAATAATTACCAACATATGTTTTCTTCCCTAGTGTCCCCTTTCCACTTAGTCTCCCCTCGTGTCGCGATTCAGGAACACCAATCGGGTCAAGGTCAGAAATAAAGTCAACACAAAACTCAATGACCTCCTCTGTTCCATAGCCCTTGGCGATGCTTCCTTCTGGCCGAGCACGGTTGTGAACATATTTCTTTAGGACTCCCATGAACCTCTCAAAGGGGAACATGTTGTGCAGGAACACAGGACTGAGAATGCTAATCTCCTTGACCAGGTGAACTAGGAGGTGTGTCATGATATTAAAGAAGGAAGGAGGGAACACCAACTCAAAGCTGACAAGACATTGAACCACATCATTCTGTAGTTTAGCTAGATCCATTGGATCGATTGCCTTATGAGAAATTGCATTGAGGAATGCACATAGCTTCACGGTGGCTAGACGTACATTTGGAGGTAGAATTCCTCTTAATGCAACTGGAAGCAATTGCATCATGAGCACGTGGCAGTCATGGGACTTAAAGTTTAGGAATTTTTTCTCTAGCACATTTATTATACCCTTTATATTCGAGGAGAATCCAGATGGTACCTTGATGCTTGCTAGGCATTCAAACATGCTTTCCTTCTCTTCTTTGCTAAGAGTGTAGCTGGCAGGACTTAAGTAATGGCATCCATCATCTGTCTTCTCTGGATGCAGGTTGTCTCATTCTTTCAAACACCGCAGGTCCTGTCGTGCTTCAAGTGTGTCCTTAGGCTTCCCATTCACACCCATGAAGCCTAGCAGGTTCACATAAAGATTCTTTGTTAGGTGCATCACGTCGATCGCGCTACGGACCTCTAGGACTTGCCAATAGGGTAGCTCCCAAAATATGGACTTCTTCTTCCACATGGGTGCGTGACCGTCGGCATCGTTCAAAATAGGTTCGCTGCCATGTGCCTTTCCAAATACTACTTTCACATCCTTGACCATATTGAGTACATCCTCACCAGTTCGGTTGCCTGACTTGGTCTGGTGGTCTGCCTTACCTTTAAAATGCTTGCCTTTCTTTCTTAGGGGGTGATTCGCAGGAAGAAATCAACGATGGCCAAGGTACATGACCTTTTGACATTTTTTCAAGAATATACCCTTAATGTCATCGACACAGTGCATGCATGCATTATATCCCTTGTTTGATTGTCCTGAAAGATTACTTAGAGCAGGCCAATCATTGATTGTTACGAACAACAATGCTCGCAGGTCAAAGTGCTCCTGTTTGTGCTCATCCCACACACGTACACCTGGTCTGTTCCACAAAAGTAGAAGTTCTTCAACTAGTGGCCTCAGGTACACATCGATGTCGTTGCCAGGTTGCCTTGGGCCTTGGATGAGCACTGGCATCATAATAAACTTACGCTTCATGCATAACTAGGGAGGAAGGTTGTAGATACATAGAGTAACAGGCCAAGTGCTATGACTACTGCTCTGCTCCCCGAAAAGGATTCATACCATCCGTACTTAAAGCAAACCTTAAGTTTCTTGCGTCATTTGCAAACTCTGGGAATTCTCTATCGATTGCTCTCCACTGGGACCCATCAGCAGGGTGTCTCAACATATTGTCTACCTTATGGTCTTCTTTGTGCCATCGCAACAACTTTGCATGGTCTTTGTTTCTGAACAGACATTTCAAGCGTGGTATTATAGGAGCATACCACATAATCTTGGCAGGGATTTTCTTCATGGGACGTTCGCCCTCAATATCACCAGGGTCATCTCGCCTGATCTTATACCGCGATGCATGACATACCGGGCATGCATCTAACTTCTCGTACTCCTCGCCATGGTAGAGGATGCAGTCATTAGGATATGCATGTATCTTCTGGATTTCTAATCCCAAAGGGCAGACTACCTGTTTTGCTTCGTACGTAGTGGCGGGCAATTCGTTATCCTTTGGAAGCATCTTCTTTTGGATTTTTAGTAACTCCCCAAATCCCTTGTCAGATACACCATTCTTTGCCTTTCATTGCAGCAATTCCAGTGTGGTACCCAACTTTTTCTGCCCCGCATCACAAGTTGGGTATAGCAATTTCTTGTGATCCTCTAGCATGCGCTCGAACTTGATCTTCTCCTGTTCACTTTCGCATTCTCTTTGTGCGTCACGAATGGCCTGACCAAGATCATCAGCGGGCTCATCTTCTGCCCCTACCTCTTCTTCAGCTTCCCCCATTACAGTATCATTGAAGGCACCATATTCAACAATAATGTTATCATCGTCCCATTGTTCTTCTTCACCTTCTTCCATTACAACCCCGGTTTCTCCGTGCTTCGTCCAACAAATATAGTTTGGCATGAAACCCGACTTCAATAAGTGTGAATGAAGACTCCTTGAGCTAGCATATTCCTTTAAATTCTTACATATAGCACATGGGCAGCACATTAAACCATCGTGTTTGTTTGCCTCGGCCACACGTAAGAAAGAATGCATGCCCTCAATGAACTCTTGGGAGCGGCGATCAACATTGTACATCCAATGTCGGCTCATCTGCATTACATGACATACATACCATATTAAAACCTAGAACATAATTAGTTAATTATACGACATGCATGCCACCACACAAGGTATTAATTTATGAAAGTCTCGCTACAATGTAGACAATCCTAACTACCACTAAAAAAACTAAAGCTAAAATGCACTTCAGCAGCATAAGGATTTCGCGACCAATCCCAACTAAAACAGACAGATCATGCGTTTGTTCAACATCTATGGGCTTCTTCCGTAGGATCACTGTCTCATCGGCCGCCGTAGCCGCCTGTGCAAGAGAGTTTTGCATGTGTTCAACATACTCTTCCTCCTAGTACCAGCCTGAACCCACTGAAATTAAAACAAAAAATTAGAACTCTAATCACAATCATCATGAAAATAAGTATAAATTAACCATAATCATCAAATGCGACAAAATAACTCACATTGCGATCCGGACACTTGTAGAAGATACGGCCCTTGTTGTGACACTCCTTCCTCACCCGGTACTCCATCACAATCTTCTTCTCACACTTGCCGCATGTAATGAGAGGGAGGTCCGGCCTCAGTCGCTTTGGAACCCGATGAGAGGCCGAGGACCCGGAAGCAGTTGCCATCTACTCTCTATACTCATTTTTAATATAATATAAATTTCTCATTTTATAAACAAATAAAATTAAAAAAAACTCTAAAATTCTCTATATCTCTAAACCATGAAGTGTGCTATGCATGCTAGAAATGAAAGCTGAATACTAGTTTTGAATAACTACTTTAACCTTCCTTCATCCAAATATGCAAACTTTAAAGTGATTTTGAGCTTAAATGGCTTACAAATAAAAAAATCCACCACAAAAAACCACATATATCTAGTCCACAAAATGAGATATGCTACTGATGAAACATGAGAGTATAAAGTTGGTAACCTTTAGAACCGAAGAATCGATGGAGGAATCGAAGAAATCTTGTGATTACCGGCGATGAGGAAGAAGAGAGGCCGGCGATGAAGCAAGAACACTGAGGTCGAAGTGGCTCGGGCTCGGAGAGGAAGAAGGGGTATATAGGAGGGGACCTTTAGTCCCGGTTGGAGACACCAACCGGGACTAAAGGTCCCTTTCTAGTCCCGGACAGAGCCTCCAGCCGGGAGTAGACTTTTACTCCCGGTTGGAGGGACCAACCGGGAGTAAAAGTTAACCTTTAGTCCTGGTTGGTAGCTCCAACCGGGACTAAAGGTCCCCTGCAGCAAAAGCCTGCCGCAGTAGCCGTTGGGCAGGGAGCTTTAGTCCCGGTTGGAGCTACCAACCGGGACTAAAGGTTTCTCTAGTCCCGGGCGCGAAAAATACCGGGACTAAAGCCAAATTTCGAAGTGGATCAAAAGTCATTTCTCTACTAGTGTGTGTTGGATAATATGATAAAAAAGAATTTTTGATCATCATTTCTAAACACAATCTCACAATTATTTATGTTCATGTTGTAGTTTTCATATAGCTACAGCCATGACTGTGAGTTGAAACCATTGTTATTTGAGGTGTTTAGCATGTTTAACAATCTGGTTTATGTTCTCACCAGCTACCCAAGCCATGCATCAGTAGTCTCTAGTGCAGTAGTCTTGAAGTGTTATGCAGTCATCTAATAAGATGAAATGTTGATTGCATGGCTTACTTATGCAGTTTGCCGGTTACTACATAAGTAACGTGCATGACGTGTTCATTGTCAGTGCTCATTGTTCTAAAACATTGCATAGTTTCTTGAAGTGCAAACAGATCTTAGAACATGACATAAGGAACATGAAAATGCTTGTTAGACAATAGAGAGCATGGCCTTGCTAAAACCTCTCCTTCGGCTAAGAGAGACTTCTTCCTTAGTGATGGCTTTGCTAAAACCCCATCTTCTCCCGGTCTGGCCGGGTCTCTCCCTCCCTCCTCTTCAAACTCTAGTTGATGATCCATTGATCTATAGTAGTATACAAGCTAGTTCAATTCAATGTGAAACTAATTCATTCAATTTTTAACTAAACAACTCTTGGGCTTATATGTGATTTGATTCTTTATATACTTTTGCAGAAATAATCTTCAATGCAATGCACCAGTTGCATGGCTTATATATGAGGCCTTCTTGTGTTCAGTCACATAACAATAATTTGTGTTGGACGGTACGATAAAACTACATTTTTTTTTGTTGGTACAGATAGCTTAATTGCAAAATGGGAGAAGTGCTTCCTTGTTATAATGAAATTTTCATTACCCAATGATAACAACTATACTAGGCAATTCTTTTTTTTTTTAGGGAATGGCCATCGGCAACTTTATTGATTCATCAGAATAGTTACATCGTTCAGAAAAAACTCAAGAAGAAAACTAGGGGGTTCATCGACCCAAATACATGATTGTCTACTAATGAAATATCTCCTAGCTATTTCATGAGCAACACGATTGGCATCCCTATGGCAATGTTCGATTGAAACATCCACAAAATCTCTCCACATATTGTAGCAATCATCGTAAATTGGTGCTGCCGAACCCCCCGCCCCCCCCCCCCCCCCCCCCCCCCCCCCCCCCCCCCCTCATTGTTTCGACCACCATCATACAATCTGCCTGAACAATGAAACGATTACTCCCAATTTGTTGAGCTAGTTGCAGGCCGTCTCTTAGCGCATACTTTTCAGCCATCGCTGCATCAGTAACATGGGCAAATGGCAGCATGTCGCCGCAACACATTCGCCAGTGGCATCTCTAATTACAACCCCCGTGCTTCCACTTCCCGTATCACTATCAAAACTTGCATCAACATTGATCATCAATTTTCCCTCTGGCGGCTTGGACCATCCCTTGCGTATCTTTGAACATGTCCTCTGCGCCAACATATAATTTGTTGCAAGAGCAGCTACCGCCAGGGCCGTTCGGTGAGTTGGCCAAAGGGCTTCGCCATGCGCCTTCTGTCTTCTCTCCCACCATATATACCAGCTCCCAGTAAGGATTGCTTCCGCAAAGCCGACTCCACCAAAGTTTGTAGCTGGATCTCCTCTTCTTAATATTTCCTGCAACAATACTGAACCCGACCTGTCTTCAATTAGGATTTCTTCCAGCCGTTGCCATAAGCCCAACTGACACAACACATCCTTCGCTCTTGGGCACGTGAACAACATATGCTTGATGTCCTCGCATCCCACCTCAAAACCGGGCAGCTCCCAGAATTTCCGATGTGTCTATTTGCTAGTATTGCACGGCATGGAACAATTCCGTGGAGCACTCGCCAGTCAAATATTTTAATTTTTGCTGCTACATCCAAGTTCCACAGCGCCTTCCAGACTTGGTTATTGCCAGTCCCACTCGGAAAACTTGCTCTGTGGTTGTTTCCAAACTTGTGAGACCATTGGACGTGGTATGCTGATCTTACCGAAAACAAGCCATTTTTGTTATAGTGCCAAGCCACCACATCTTCCCTTCCTGCTGTCAACGGAATCTGAAGAATTCGGTGTACATCCACTGACACGCCAAACACATCCTTTTCTAAAGCATTCCAGGCCTGCTATTATACTTTGCCAAGTGTAAGAACTTCATCTTTGCTTGCAGCAGCTGACCATCAGGATAGTATTTTGCTCTAAGAAGTCTGGCACATAGAGATTCTGGATTACATAAAAGTCTCCAAATTTGCTTTGCTAGCAGAGCCTGATTAAAACACTCCATATCTCTGAACCCCATACCACCCCTCTATTTTGGGATACATAGCTTCCACCACGCCTGCCAGTGCATCTTCCTGTTCTCATTGTCATCTCCCCACCAAAATTGCGATATGGTGTCTGTGATTCCTTTGCACACATTTTTCGGAATTTTAAACACCATCATAGCAAAAGTTGGTATTGACTGAGCAATGGACTTGATGAGCACCTCCTTACCCCCGAGACTCAAAAGCTTTGTATTCCATCCACTGATTCTCGTTCTCACTCTATCAACCAAGCTAGTGTCTATAGCAGTCTGACTTCTCTGCTCCGACTAGTGCTGGTAGACCCAGATACTTATCATTTAGGGATTCAGTCATGATCTCCAATGCTTCACAAACCTCCACTTTAACGTCAACATCTGTGTTCCCCGAAAAATAAATACTTGATTTTGCAGTACTTAACATCTGCCCCGAATTTGCACAAGACTCGTCCAAAATGGACTTGAGCTTTTCTGCGCTCCGCTTATCAACCCGTAATAAAATCAAAGAATCATGTGCAAATAAGAGATGTGAGATGACTGGCGCCTCTCTACACACCCTTATACCTTCCAATTCTCCTCTCTCTTCAGCGCCATTAATCAAACTTGACAGTCCTTCTGACACCAGAAGAAATAAATATGGGGATAAGGGGTCACCCTGCCTCAGACCCCTTGTTGGCGAGAAAAAATCCGTTTCCATAGAGTTAAACCTGACCCTATAACGGACTAATGAAACACAAGCTATCATTAAGTTGATCCATCTCTGATCAAAACCCATGCGCCCCATAATTTTTTTTTCCAGAAAGCACCACTCCACCCTATCATATGCTTTGTGCATGTCGAGTTTAACAGCACACAGCCCTTTCTTCCCTTGCTTCCTTTTGATAGCATGCAAACACTCATAGGCGATTAAAATATTATCTGTTATTAATCTCCCCGGTACAAAGGCACTTTGGTGTTCGCTAATTATTTCTGGTAGAATTGCCTTTAACCGATTTGCAAGCAGTTTAGAGATAACCTTATAAACTACGTTGCATAAACTGATTGGGCGAAACTGAGATACCTTGTCCGGGTTTTCCACCTTCGGGATCATCACAATAGTAGTGTCATTCCAGCCCTCCGGGATCATTGAGTTGTTAACAGCTTGGAGAACCTCCCCAACTAAGTCATCTCCTAACATGTCCCAAAATCTTTTATAAAAAACAGCATGTAAACCATCCGGCCCAGGTGCTTTTAAATCTCCAATACTAAACAGAGCTTTCCTCACTTCTTCCGCCTGGAACGGAGATAACAGCGACTAGGCAATTCTTACTCAACATGTCCACAAGCTTATGAGAGTTGAACCACAATAATTTTGGTTATTGCTATGTATCGTTCTTAAATTTGTCATCTATAATAAGCATCTTATAATTCATGGTGTCAAAATTTGGCTTAGTCTGTTATAGATTTTTTAGTCACAATTATCTCATGCGCATGCTTTTGACTAAAATTAATGGCTTCTTTGGTACTTTGCTTTTGCAACATGTACAAGTTGGAGCGAAAAGGCTATTAAAGGTGGTTTACATTATAAGAAGTTAGAATTAGAATTAGCATGCAATATTGTTGATTTCAATATCCAAGGCAATGAATTTTGTCTTTGTAATGAGCAAACCAGTTTGCAACTTCATGTATACTGCTATGAGCTTAATTAGAAAATGAAAAGCTCTTTTTTAGCTGCTTACATTTTTTGTGTTCGGCCATTCACATTGCTTTTAGGATTACAGATGGACATACATGTTGATTTTTATGATTCTTTTTCCTTTTTTGGGTCATTTTTGTTTTTGTAGACCTTTTATTTATATCTTTACTTACTCTTTTGCTACAAATTTTATTTTTTCTGGTAAGCAAAAGGCAGTGTTGTTGATTTCAATACCCAAGGCAATGAACTTTTTATTTTTAAATTTTTTGGACCTCCATGCATACTGTATAAATTTGATTTTTTTGTTGTTTATTTTTTATTTGTCATGTACGTGATATATCTGTACCTCTGTACACATATATCTGTGAATCGGCCTGTTCGTTGGTTGGTTTCTGGGCTGATAAGCTCAGCTGGTGCTGATTTGTTGTGAGAGAAAAACACTGGGCCTGTTCGGTTGGTATTAAAGCCGGCTAAAACTGTTTTATTGTGAGAAAAATACTGTAGATTTTAGCTGATAAATCGACTGATAAGTTCAAACGAACATGCCGTTGGCTAGCTGTTAAATTCTAACTGAAATCAGCAAGTGAACCGCCTAAATGCTCCAAACAATAACAAAGAGGGGTGGGATAGCTAAATCAGCATACCTGTTGGCGCTGGGACGAACCACCGCCTGTTGACACGTGGTAGTTGAACCAGACATGTATTGGGTGGATGGCGGGAACTAACCCAATCCACGGGTTGGACTTTTTTTTTAAAACAACACAGGTGGGACTACTCACACGTGTATTAATTTCATACATGGTGTGCCAAATAAAGCTAAGAGCAGGTACAATAAGCCATGTCAGCTAACTAATAGCTAAGATAAATCAGCAAAATTGAAGGTCCTGTTCGCTTAAATTTATCCGTTAGTATTTTTCTCTCATAATAAATCAGTTTTAGCTAACTTATCAATCAACTTTAATACCAGTCGATCGGGCCTGAAGGCGGGAGAGAGAGAGAGTGGGAGAAAGAATGAAGTGGTCGACGGAAGTGTCGACCGGCTGGTCACATCCTCGAGACGTTTTTGTTGGAGCCAGGCACAGCCCACGAGATTCGTTTCTTGCATGCGTATGAGAACAGAGGAAGGGAGGAGAAAAGGTGCTAATGGTGGGTCCCACATAAAAATTATCTTTTAAATCTGTGAAAAACTTGACTATCGTATGACTTGTCTATAAGAGTGGGCTATACATGACATGGCTTGCTATTAGCCAAGTTCATTGACCTTGCTCTTATTAATATTTGGGGCCCACTTACACAGACTAGCCTCCCTATCTCTTCAGTCAACCCCCGCCGTTAGCCGGAGAGATGGCACCCAGCATCATCGGACAAAAGTACGATACTCCCACCGTTCCATTTTATTAGGCGTAGGTTAGTATAACACGGTCTTTTAAATTACACTCTGATCTTTCATTTACTTTATATTATATTATTTATACTTACAAACTTATAATCATTGGATAATATAATTTCTTATAAATCTAATGATATAAAGTTTGTATTATAATAGTTAAAAATAGCTTAATTATTAGTTAAAGTTTTTAAATTTTGAATCTTGATATGCGTGTGTACCAGATAAAATGAAATGGAGGTAGTACAAAATTTCAATGATTTTCTTATTATGAAATGTTTAGTACAACTTCAGTTCCAAAAATTTACGGAGATGGTAATCCCTATCTCTAGAAACTACAGGAGGTGGAGTTGGGTGCAGGTTAAAGATGCTTAATAAAAACTAATATAAAAAGTTTGTAGGTTAAAGATTAGTCTAGCCGACTTGTAGGTCGGTCATTACCTAACAACATGCATGTTTGCACACGAACACTTTCACCTAGTCCCTCCAGCATTGAGCATGATATGCAAGACATGTCACTGGAGGATTTTGTCGGGAGCGTGATACGCAAGGCACGCCAACGAGCCGAAACCCTACATGCTCGGAAGGGACCCGTCAGTCTTTTGCTAAAACACTGCATGAGCATCAAACTTATGTGTAAATGTATGAAACATAATGTGTAAATCAATTTCTGTGACTCGAAACGTTCATCGGAAACGCGAAACGAATGTTATATTTCATGTCGCATTATGTCACTTAGGGTTCTAAACGAATTTTTATTGAACGAAAATGCTATAGAACGCATACCCGACACTTCAATAAAGTTTGTAGCACAAACTTCGTAGGTGACGGTGAAATACTTGCGGTCGAGAACGGGATTCGCTAGAGGGCTTACTTAATAGCTTGGAAATCGCATTCAACGCGAAACCGTTTAAGACTTAGCCGAAATTCCTAAGTCGGACAACGCTTGGACGAAGCTAGGCTTAGGAATTTTTGTAGGCGAATTGGATTAAGAAGTAGTGTAATTTCATGGTTGGTTTTAGTAGTTTGACGTACCATCTCGAGTGTTAAATAGTTGGTTTAGCAATTGGATTATTTAATTAGATTTTTGAGCAGCTTTAAAAACCGTGCATGGCATGTTACCGACGGCTGCTGCGTTTGGGTGCGGTCACCCTTTGCCTTGGCTCGGTGTGATGCGCTGGTTCGCCGACGCGCATGCTCACGCACGTCGCACGTGCGCCACCGTGCTGGCCGGGCATGCCGCTGGCTCCGCGCTGCGGTCTGCTGCCCCGGTTGTCACGCCCCGGTACGCGCTCATGCTCCCACGCACGCACGCACGCACGCCGCGCCATCGGGCCTGGCCACTCTGCCATAGCCATCGCGTCGAGCTGCGTCACCGGTTGCGTTGCGCTCCGACCGCCGCTCGCCCGATCACTGCTGCCGCTGACCCTTCACAGCTGCACGCGCGTGGGCTTGCCCCGCCTGACTTCGCCATCACGTCCGCACTCGATGCCACGCCACACTGTTGCTTCCCTGGATCGGCGCTAGCCACTACGGCGCGCAGTGTCGTGCTGCCGTCGTCTTGCAGGTCGTGGCGCTGCGATCGCACGTCACCGTGCTGGACTCGTACGCGCACGTGGAGCCTTCACCGTCGCGCTGTCGTCCTTCCCCAATTAGTGGCTGCACCACACCAAGCTCCCTATCACGTCGCCTTGAATGTCGTCGCGCCAGCCGACCGAGCCGCGCCAAGGCAACCCGCAGAGACGGGCCCTATCCTCGTAATTGCGCGCATCTAGAGCTTGGTTTAGAGTCTAGCATCGTGCCAAGACTGCCACTATTGCGGCCGTACGATGTCGGGGCTTCAATTGGAGGTTTCCCCTACCATCGACCCCTTAAGTCCAAACGTCGTCGTCCATCTAATTGGCCTTGCATAGTGCACCTCCGTCTAATTAGCCATGCACCCAACTAGCTCTGGTAGTTAGCTCGCGATTGGAGTCGTTCCGACGAGCCGTCATCTTCCAGTGAGGTAATGCATAGCTTTTCCCCATGACGGTCCGCCATGGCCGTCGAGGTGGGTGCTTGGCCAGGGTGTCGCTCATTGCTCCGTTGTCTCAATTGAGCAGTGCTTTTGCATCTCCTTGACGTGGTTGCCTTGCTCGTGTAGCAATTTCGCTAGTGGAGCAGCAGGTCACCGGGGATGTCGTCGCCGCACTTGCCATGAACTAGAGCGATCCCGCGTACGTGGCTAGTAGCCTTGTCGTGCCTCGCGACTTCATCCAAGCCGTCCTACGCATCTTTGGTGAGGTCCTACTGCTCCTAGGGTAGCTGGTTGAGTCAGTTTGGGCTGAGGCTCGTCGAAGCGCGTGGCCACCACCGGCGGATGCAGTGTAGCTACGGTGTCCATGGGCGGATTGATTGGGAGTAGAACCGGTACATCTAGGACCTCTAGAATGCTATCAGTACTCTAGGCATGGAGTCTAAGCAGTGATGGTAGCGCTGAGCTAGAAGTGTTCGTCGGCGTCAGTGTCACCGTGGCCAAACCCCCCGCCGTGGTGCGTGGCCACGCCTCTATGGGGCACCATTCGTGGTGTTTATTACCTCGATCGATTGCGCTTCGTTCATAGAGAGCTAGGGAGGTGATGGTTGAGGTCAAAGAAGTCCATGCTCGCTGGCGTTTGGCCAAAGATGCCGCGACCTCTGTTAAGTTCCGGCTAGGGACCTTGAAACGAGAATTCATAGTGAACCGGGGGGTTAAGTGCGAGCGTGAGAGAGAGTGAAATAGTGGAAAGGACTATGGGTTCATTTAGTTAAAAGGCAGGGTCTCTTTTGCATAATCAACGACGCGCGCGTGGGTCTCCCGCGTTGGGCCACTGGCGCGCATGGGCCACATCGTTGTGCTGCGCATGCCCGCACGGGGCGCTGGCGTGGGCCGAGCCGCTCGCTCATGGGCCGCGCTGAGGAAATCAGTTTTTCATTTTCCAGTGACTTAACAAATATTTATTCAATTTAGTTTTGAGCTGAACTTTAAAAAATAATAGTAAATGTTGTAGGTATCCAGAAATAGTGAAACAAAATTTGTTAGGTTCACAAAAATGCTATCTATCTGTTGGTGTAGTTAGTTTACAGTTATCTGTGATGACAATAGATTCATAAATTCAATTTAGAAAGCTTAGTATTAGTTATCTTAATATTTGTAGGAATTTTTGTGGCAAATCAATGATAGCTTTAGCCATGAAATTTTTACAGTAGTCTCATTAGATTATTATGTACTCACTGTAATTTTTGTAGCACTAGAGTAGGAGGATAAATAGAGTAGCTAGTACTCCCTGTTTAATCATATATAGAGTAAATTGGTATTAAGAGTAAGAATACCTTTAGTACTAAGATAATATATGTTATGCTTTATACTTGTTAGTGGTAATAGTAGGTAACTTAGCACCTTAATCAGTAGAACTAGCTTAGTAGCTCGATAGACGTATTTTTATTTTAAGAATTGTTGTTGCTGTATTACTAAGTGTTGCATCGTCATTTCATGCATGTAGATCATGAGTTGGTAGAGTTCGTGCCTGCGGACGAACAGGACTACGAGGAGGTCATTGAGGAGTATGAGGAGAAGATTCACGTACAGGAGGGAGTCCCGGAGCCGTTCGGTGCTAACTTTGTTGACCCACCGCCTGCCCAAGGCAAGCCCCGATGCATAACCCCTATTTTTGAATGATTATTGAATACATATATGATGTGCATTTACGTTATAGGCATTTTATGAAAACTACATGCATAGATATATCTACCTATGAGTCCTACTAGTATAGGTCGAGTAGCTGCTCTGCTTAGGGTATTGGTAGCGTGAGTAACCTACCGTTACTCATAATAGGTGATAATTATGATCACTCATGATAAAGTGGTGGAAAAGAAAAATGGTGACCCGGCAGGGATATGGTTTGGGTACCGGTGCATGTAAGGGGTTGTGTCCTATGGCCAATAGGGCATAGTTTGGTTACACTTTTCCCCTATCTGTGTCGGTTAAGGACTGGCCGTTGCATAAGTCTTAAGGCAAGTCATAGATTTATTATCCCGAGCACATACTTGGGTATGGGCACACGGAAGACTTGTTGCTCTCTTGTCATAGGTTTTGGCTCTTTGTAGGTCGACTGATTGAAGGTGGGGATGGTGGAGGTCCTTGCACTGCACTAAGTCCAGGACTTAGGAGCGGGGGCTTGGAGTCCAAGTTTGGATGGGGACCTAGACCCCATGACAGGAGGGTGATGGGTTGGTCCTGCTTGTGCCTGGGGTACAAGCGGGGCATGTGTTTTTGGGGTACCTAGCTGGGGGCATTGATTCATGAATCACCGGGCAATCCGGTATGGCTTGTTTTGGGTCTAGCACCGTAGTTAGAACCGAAAAATAAAAGGAACAAAATGGAACTGATTGCTCAACTCTTGCTTGAAAGTAGTATTGGTGCTTACATAGAATGGCTAGATATTCAATTAATCATGGCTACTAATAATAACATAAATAAGGACTCACTATTAGTATTACTTTCTGCAAAAAGAAACCAGCAAACCATAAAGCTTTGCATATCCCTTGGAGTCGGGAAATTATTCCCACTAGTCGGATAAGTCTTACGAGTACAATGTGTACTCAGGGTTTATTTACCCCTGTTGCAGGTAACGCTTGAGGAGTCCCATTGTGTGAAGGATTCTTCTGATGGGCACAGACGGGTCCTTGTTCTTTATCGATAGATGTTTATTATCATTCCGCTGTTTAATTTTCCACACTCTAAATTTGGCAATGTAATAATAAATTTCTAAAAACTCTGGATGTATGAACTATACTAAGTATTGTAACTCGTTCTCATTATTGGATCCTTAGAGAAAAATGTGGATCTTTTGGGCTCTCCCTTAGGGTGTGCCCGACGGAAACCGACCGTTGTAGCATGCTTACGGGGTGCTTAGTGTCTGGTGGAAGACGAGCGCCTCTGTAAGTGCGTTATTTTGGGCGGTTCTGCCATAGTTGGTATCATAGCCAATAATGAGTTTATGAGTTCATCACTCTTTTCTAAAACTTAAAATTTGACCAACAAAAGTTTTGCGAAAAGTAGGATGCGCTAAAATTATATAAATAAGTATAAGCCCTAGCAATATGGTCTATCTAAAATAGCGGTACTGGTTTTATCTAATTAAATTTCTACAGGTACACTGACTTACGTTGTGTAAGAAATCGCTTAGCATACGGAAAGTGAGTGTGCGATGTGCCAAAATTTTGCGAATGCCGCTATATTCCAGCTTGAGTGAGCATACAGGCTGATACATGCATCATGATAATAACATCTTGCTTAAACTAAAGTTTCCCCCCTACACATATAATTGGGATTAGTAAATTGATAGGATAACAAAAGAATGCTTTAATAAATGTCTTGTCCTTTCTCTAATCCCTTGCTTCGAAGCTGGGAGGTTGTTCTAAGTGGATGGTTCCTATCTCTTACAGAAGAATCTAAGGTCTAGACACGGGAGCACCAGTGCTGGGGCAGGCTACAGTCTTGGCGAAGGCCAAGGTGAAAGTGGTCGGGCCAATGAGCATGGTGGGGAGAGCCATGAGGCTCCACTTCTGGCTCCTCCTCCACCACCACCGCCACCTCCAATGACTCATGCAGATATTATGGCTACTCAACGCGAGTCGGCCTGTGCCATGGAACTGCTAGCATAGGCTATCGGTGGCTTCGCCTATGGAGGCCACAGGGGCAATGGTAGGAATAGGGGTGGTGCCTGCGGTCCTGAAGGACCCTGCTCATATCAGGATTTCCTCAAGACGCACCCACCCACGTTCACATCGTCGGCTGAGCCCCTAGATGCGGAGCATTGGCTTCGCATTCTAGAGCAGACGTTTCTGTTGCTCACCGTGACTGATGAGCAGAAGGTGCGCTTTGCAGCGCAACAGTTGTTGGGGTCCATGAGTGCATGGTGGGATACCTTCAATGCCATGCAGCAGCCAGATCACTGGGTGACCTAGTAGGAGTTCACCACAGCATTCAGAGAATTTTATATTCCTGCTGGTGTCCTCAACAGGAAGCTGACTGAGTTCCTAGACCTATGACAAGGGAGTATGTCCATGATGGACTACGTCAATAAGTTTAATCACTTGTCACAGTATGCTAGAACCCATGTTGACACAAATGAGAAGAAGAGGGACCGCTTATATCGCGGCCTCTCTTGCAGCTTACAGAAGGAGCTATATACTGGGAATTATCAAACCTTTGGGGCAATGATGAATGCTGCCATCACCATGGAGGGCTTGCAGCGGGATTCCCAGGCAGAATGGAAGTGGAAGCAGGTGGCTACTAGATCTTCTAGCCACCCCCATACTCAGAAAGTATAGGTTGTCCAATGGGTGCCCTATCAATCTTCAGGCGGGCATTTGTTTTGACAGTCTCAGCAGACTTTCTAGGCTCCTTCTATGTAGTACCGTGCACCTACTTAGTAGGTGCAACATTAGCAGCCCTAAGGATAGCAGGCCCCACCTCATCTAGGACAGGGAAACAAGCCGGGTGCTTGTTTCAAATGTGGCAAGGATGGCCACTATGCCCAAGAGTGTCTCCAAAACTAGTCTACTCAACCATCAGCTAACACCAGGCTAGTCAAGCGGACAGTGATCAAGAAGAAAGTGCCAGTCAGCCGATCTAGATAGGTGAATTTCACGGATGCTGAGCAGATATTGCAATAGGAACCGGTGATGGCTGGTATGTTTACCATTGATTCCCATCTAGCTTATGTGTTGTTTGATTCTGGTGTATCACATTCATTCATGAGCATGGGATTTGTAGACCAACAAATATACCCATTATGGTTATACCATTTGCCTATAGAATCTATACTCCGTGTGCGTAGATGTGCATCAATACTCGGACGGACACAGTGAGCTTGGTATTAGCCACTCACACTTACCGTATCCAGTTCATGGTGCTGCCTGGGCAAGGCAATGATGCAATTCTTGGGATGAATTGGTTGTGGGTGTATGGGGTAGTCTTGGATCTGAAGCAGAGAGTTGTGGAGTTACGGCTTCCTTCTTCTAAGGATAGGATGTCTCTTCTTATACCCTCAGATCTAGTCTTACCTATTGTTGCTCATGCTAAAGCCTCTCTTGATCTTACCTCCATCCATGTGGTATGTGAGTTCCTAGATGTTTTTCCTGAAGATCTACCTGGGTTGCCACCGGATAGAGAGGAGTTCTCCATTGAGCTAGAGCCTGGTACTGCTCCTATCTCTCAATGCTCGTGCCGCATGGCTCCAAAGGAATTGGCTGAAACAAAGAAGTAGTTGGAAGAATTATTGGAAAAAGGCTTCATCCATCCTAGCTCTTCACCATGGGGTTGTCCAGCCATTTTTGTGAAGAAGAAGGATGGCACTCTTTAGATGTGTGTGGATTACCGCCCTCTTAATGTGGTAACCATTAAGAACAAGTATCCCTTGCCCCGCATAGATACTTTGTTCAATCAACTAGCTGGTGCCAAGATGTTCTCCAAGATTGACCTTCATTTAGGCTATCATTAGATTAAGATTAGACCACAAGATATACCAAAGACAACTTTTTCTACTAGGTATGGGCTGTATGAATACCTGGTCATGTCCTTTGGTCTTACTAATGCTCCTGCATTCTTCATGTACCTGATGAACTCAGTCTTCATGCTAGAGTTGGACAAGTTTGTTATGGTATTTATTGATGATATCCTGATATATTCCAAGAATGATGAAGAGCATGTCCAACACCTTCAGATAGTACTGGCTCGATTGAGGGAACACAAGCTGTATGCTAAATTTAGCAAGTGTGAATTCTAGTTAGATCGAGTACAGTTTTTTGGGCATGTGTTGACACCTGACGGCATTTTTGTAGACCCCATCAAGGTGCAAGATGTGTTGAATTGCAAGTCTCCTAAGTCTGTGCACTAGATTCATCAGTTCCTTGGTCTAGCTAGATACTATCGGCGTTTCATTCCAGACTTCTCCAAGATAGCTCAACCGATGACCAAGCTGCTCCAAAAAGAAGCCAAGTTTGATTGGAGCCTAGCCTGTGAAGAAGCCTTCCAAGCTTTGAAGACATTTCTGACCACTACTCCTGTGTTGGCCAAACTAGATATTGATAGACCTTTTGATGTATATTGTGATGCCTCAAAGATGGGGTTAGGATGTGTGCTTATGCAAGATGGGTGTGTGATAGCTTATGCTTTGCGCCAACTGAAAAAACATGGAGTGAATTACCCCACTCATGATTTAGAGCTGGCTGTTGTGGTCCACACTCTAAAAATTTGGAGGCACTATCTGTTGGGCAACAAAGTACATATTTTTATAGATCATAAGAGCCTCAAATATATCTTCACTAAGGCTGAGCTAAATATGAGGCAACGGAGGTGGTTGGAATTGATCAAGGATTATAACTTGGAGGTACATTACCACCTAGGAAAGGCCAATGTAGTAGCTGATGCTTTGAGCCAAAAGTCATATCAGGTTGAAGAAACACCTTTGTCTTTCAACCATGCAGAGGTGCTGGCTCACATTGCTTTGACCTCATAATTGCTTGAGCAGATTATTCTAGAGCAAAGGCAAGACACTTTAGAAATTCCTCCCATCAAGAAATTGATTGCCGAAGGGCGTGGTCCTCACTTTAGTATTGATGAGCAAGGAGTAGTGAGATACAAAGACAGATTGGTGGTTCCATCAAATGAGGGGCTGAGAAGGAAGATTTTGAATGAAGCCCATCATTCAAAGTTGTCTATCCATCCTGGCAGCAACAAGATGTATCACGATTTGTGCCACTTGTATTGGTGGTCCAACATGAAGCAGGACATCACCTAGTACGTCGCGGAGTGCAACACTTGTGGGAGAGTTAAAGCAGATCATATGCGAACTCCGGGATATTTGCAGCCCTTGCCCATTCATATTTGGAAATGGGAAGATATCTCTATGGACTTTGTGGTGGGTTTGCCCTATACATCCAAGGGCTATGATTCTATTTGGGTCATTGTGGACCGCCTCACTAAGTCTGCTCATTTTATCCCGGTGGACACTAAATATACAGCCAAGAAGTATGCTAAGATATATTTTGATCAGATTATGACCCTACATGGAGTTACCCTTACTATCATCTCTGATAGAGGGTTAGTTTTTGTCTCTCATTTCTGGGAGCAACTGTAGCAATGTCTCGGTACTCGTCTCCTCATAAGCTCAGCATATCATCCACAAACTGATGGCCAAACAAAAAGGGTGAACCAGATGCTCGAGGATATGTTGAGAGCTTGTGCCATTTCTTTTCCTGAGAAGTGGGATGGATGCCTGAAGTTAATTGAATTTTCTTACAATAATAGCTACCAAGAGAGTATTCATATGGCACCATTTGAAGCTCTATATGGAAGAAAGTATAGGACACCACTTAACTGGGTTGAAGTGGGAGACCGTGGATATTTTAGGCCTGATTTCATCAAAGAGGCTCGAGAGCAAGTAAGCATTATTTAGAGTCACTTGAAGGCAGCTCAGAGCCGACAGAAAACTTATACGGACAAGCAAAGAAGGCCCTTGCAGTTTGTAGTTGGGGATTATGTATATCTCAAGGTGTCTCCTATGAGAGGGGTGCATCGGTTTGGTATCCTTGGCAAGCTAGCCCCTCAATATATGGGTCCTTATAAGGTGTTGGCATAGTGTGGCCCAGTTGCTTATCGTCTCTAGCTTCCCAATATTTTATCGGCGGTACATGATGTGTTTCACATCTCACAGTTGAAGAAATTGAAGGACTTTCACTCTAGCCTGATTTGACTTATATTGAGCACCCTATCAAAATCCTGGATGAGAAAAGGAAAGAGTGACATGGAACAGCGTAATGAAGTTCTACAAGGTGCAGTGGTAAAACCACTCTGAGGATGAGGCCACGTGGGAACAAGAGAGCTATATATTGAAGCATTGCCCCCATCTTCTCTTTGGTTCAGATAGGTAGTGGGTTACATTGAAATGAATTTCCTATCTCCACACTAGGCACATGAAATCTCGAGTCGAGATTTTGTTTTAGGGGGGAAGATTTGTAAAACCCTCGGTGTTACACTGTACAGTCTTTTGCTAAAACACTGCATGAGCATCAAACTTATGTGTAAATGTATGAAATATAATATGTAAATCAATTTCTATGACTCAAAACGTTCATCGAAAACATGAAACGAATGTTATATTTCATGTCGCGTTATGTCACTTAGGGTTCTAAATGATTTTTTATTGAATGAAAATGCTATAGAACGCATACCCGGCACTTTAATAAAGTTTGTAGCACAAACTTTGTAGGTGGCGGTGAAATACTTGCGGTCAAGAACGGGATTCGCTAGAGGGCTTACTTAATAGCTTGGAAATCGCCTTCGACGCAAAACCGTTTAAGACTTAGCCGAAATTCCTAAGTCGGACAACGCTTGGATGAAGCTAGGTTTAGGAATTTTTGTAGGCAAATTGGATTAAGATGTAGTGTAATTTCATGGTTGGTTTTAGTAGTTTGACATACCATCTCAAGCCTTAAATAGTTGGTTTAGCAATTGGATCATTGAGTTGGATTTTTTAGCAGCTTTAAAAACCGTGCATAGCACGTTACCGATGGCTGTTGCGTTTGGGCGCGGTCACCCTTTGCCTTGGCTCAGCATGCTGTGTGGGTTCACCAAGGCGCACGCTCACGCACGCCGCACGCGCACCACCACACTGGCTGGGCATGCCGCTGGCTCCGCGCTGCGGTCCACTGCCCCTATTGCCGCGCCCTGATACGCGCTCCCGCTCCCGCTCACGCACGCACGCACGCCATGCCAGCGGGCCTGGCTGCTCTGCCATCGCCGTTGTGTCGAGCTACGTCACCGGTCACGCTGTGCTTCGACCGCCGCTCGCCCGGTCACTGCTGCCGCTGACCCTTCATGGTTGCATGCGCGTGGGCTTGCCCCGCCTGACTTCGCTGTCACGTCCACGCTCTATGCCACGCTATGTTGTTGCTTCCCCGGACCAACGCCAACCACTACGGTGCGTAGGGCCATGCCACCGTCGTCTTGCGGGTCGTGGCGTTGCGGTCGCACGTCGCCATGCCAGACTCGTATGAGAACGTGGAGCCTTCACCGTCGCGCTGCCGTCCTTCCCCAATTAGTGGCTACGCCACACCAAGCTCCCTGTCACGTCACTCATTGCTTTGTTGTCTCAATTGAGCAGTGCTTTTGCATCTCCTTGACTTGGTTGCCTCAACCGTGTAGCAATTTCGCTGGTGGAGCAGCAAGTCACCGGGGATGTCCTCACTGCGCTTGCCGTGATCCAGAACGACCCCGCGTATGTAGCCAGCAGCCTTGCTGTGCCCCGCGACTTCATCCAAGCCATCCTACACGTCTCTAGTGAGGTCCTATTGCTCCTAGGGTAACTGGTTGAGTCGGTTTGGGTCAAGGCTCGTTGGAGCGTGTGGCCACCACCGACGAACGCAGTGTAGCTGCAGTGTCTGTGGCCAGATTGATTAGGAGTAGAACCGGTACATCTAGGACCTCTAGAATGCTATCAGTACTCTAGGCATGGAGTCTTGGCAGTGATGGTAGCGCTAAGCTAGAAGTTTTCCCCGGTGTTAGTGTCACCGTGGCCAAACCCCCGCCGTGGTGCGTGGCCACGCCTCTGTGCGGCACCATTCGTGGTGTTTATTACCTCGATCGATTGCGCTTCATTCGTAGAGTGCTAGGGAGGTGATGGTTGAGGCCGAGGAGGTCCGTGCTCACCGGCGTTTGGCCGGAGATGCCGCGACCTCTATTAAATTCTGGCCAGGGACCTCAAAATGAGAATTCGTAGTGAACTAGGGGGTTAAGTGTGAGCGTCAGAGAGAGAGTGAAATAGTGGAAAAGGACTATGGGTTCATTTAGTTGAAAGTTGGGGTCTCTTTTGCATAATCACCGGCGTGCGCATGGGTCTCCCCGCGTTGGGCCGCTGTCACGCGTGGGGCGAGCCGCGTCGGCCACGCTGGTGTGCTGTGCATGCGCGCGCGGGGGGCGCTGGCGTGGGGCGAGCCGCTCACTCGTGGGCCGCGCTGAGGAAATCAATTTTTCATTTTTCCAGTGACTCAACAAATATTTATTCAATTTAGTTTTGAGCTAAACTTTGAAAAATGATAGTAAATGTTATAGGTACCTAAAAATAGTGAAACAAAATTTGTTAGGTTCACAAAAATGCTATCTATCTGTTGGTGTAGTTAGTTTACAGTTATCTATGATGACAATAGATTCATAAATTCAATTTAGAAAGCTTAGTATTAGTTAGCTTAATATTTTTAGGAATTTTTATGGCAAATCGATGATAGCTTTAGCCATGAAATTTTTACAATAGTCTCATTAGATTATTATGTACTAACTATAATTTTTGTAGAACTAGAGTAGGAGGATAAATAGAGTAGCTAGTACTCCCTGTTTAATCATATATAGAGTAAATCGGTATTAAGAGTAAGAATACATTTAGTACTAAGATAATATATGTTATGCTTCATACTTGTTAGTGGTAACAGTAGGTAATTTAGCACCTTAATCAGTAGAACTAGCTTAGTAGCTCGATAGACGTATTTTTATTTTAAGAGTTCCTGTTGCCGTATTACTAAGTGTTGCATCATCATTTCATGCATGTAGATCACGAGTTGGTAGAGTTCGCGCCTGCGGATGAACATGACTATGAGGAGGTCATTGAGGAGTATGAAGAGAAGATTCTCGTACAGGAGGGAGCCCCGGAGCCGTTCGGTGCTGACTTTGTTGACCCACCGCCTACCAAGGCAAGCCCCGGTGCATAACCCCTATTTTTGAATGATTACTGAATACATATATGATGTGCATTTACATTATAGGCATTTTATGAAAACTACATGTATAGATATATCTACCTATGAGTCCTAATAGTATAGGTCGAGTAGCTACTCTGCTCAGGGTATTGGTAGCGTGAGTAATCTACCGTTACTCATAATAGGTGATAATTATGATCACTCATGATAAAGTGGTGGAAAGAAAAAATAGTGACCGGGTATGGATATGGTTTGGGTACTGGTGGGTGTAAGGGTTTGTGTCCTGCGACCAACAGGGCATAGCTTGGCTACACTTTTTCCCTGTCTATGTCGGTTAAGGACCGGCCGTTGCATAAATCTTGAGGCAAGTCACAAATTTATTATCCCGAGCACATACTTAGGTATGGGCACAGGAAAGACTTGTTGCTCTCTTGTCACGGGTTTCGGCTCTTTCTGGATCGACTGATTGAAGGCGGGGATGCTGGATGTCCTTGCACCGCACTAAGTCCAGGACTTAGGAGCAGGGACTTGGAGTCCAAGTTTGGACGGGGACCTGAACCCCATGATAGGAGAGTGTTGGGTTGGTCCTGCTTGTGCCTGGGGTACAAGCGGGGCATTTGTTTTTGGGGTACCCAGCTGGGGGCATTGATTCGTGAATCGTTGGGCAATCCGGTACGGCTTGTTTTGGGTCTAGCACCATAGTAAGAACCGAAAGATGAAAGGAATGAAATGGAACTGATTTCTCAACTATTGCTTGAAAGTAGTACAAGTGCTTATATAGAATGGCTAGATATTCAATTAATCATGGCTACTAATAATAACATAAATAAGGACTCACTATTAGTATTGCTTTCTGCAAAAAGAAACCAGTAATCCATAAAAGCTTTGCATATCCCTTAGAGTTGGGAAATTATTCCCACTGACGGCTCTAGAGATTCATCATCCTTGAACCACCAACCATCAGCAACAACGAGAGGAGCAGCAGTAGATGAGAAAAGTAAGGTAAAAAGTGTAGTAGATTGATTTTTTTGTCAATTGGATAGATAGATCTCTCAGTCAGTCGTGATGCTATCATATAAATAGAGATAATTGGTTCTATACGAGTACGAAACATATTCCACGGACAATTTACAAGTTTCCTACGAGATTGAAGAAGTTTGTAACAAAGAAATCACGATTTCTACTTGGCCTGACAAAATCGGCTTAGGATTCAAAAAACGGTCTGGGTTGGTTTAAATAGTGCGCTTAATCTCTTTTGATTGTAAGTGATTTTCTTGTTCCATCTTCAGTTTTTCCAGTACTCTCTGTTTCCTGAATAAATAGATATTTGGAGTTGTCTTAAGAACCTTTTAAACTTTGACCGAACTCATAGAAAAAAACATCAAGATTTATGATATCAAACTAGTATCATTAGATGTACCATAGAATAAATTATCATAATATGCTCATTTTATGTCATAAATGTTGTTACTCTTTTCTATAAAGTTGGTCAAACTTAAAAGAAATTTAACCGACATGGATTCTAGAAATTGATTTATTTGGGGACAGAGGGAGTAATTATTTAGGCTGTCAACGTATCTCTTCCTCCTGGTGAAGTGGAAGAATTTCTATGTTTTTCATTTTGCTACCATATGAAAATATTTTGTATTTGCATCTCTTTAGAGCAAAATAGTTGTTTTTGATCGTTGATACAAGTATAATTTTTCATCAGTAAAGATACTAACCTTTCCTTAAGACTTTATGTTTTAAATCAACAATCTCAAGTTGACTCAAAGGTGTACTCAGCTTATTTTCTTGTCTAGCTCATCTACCCGGAATATCAACAATCTCAAGTTATCCTCACAACGCGCAATGCCCGGTGGCCGGTGGGCACGAGAATATCAAGACGCTTTCTTCATCCGTACCTTTTCCAAACTTCTTTCCCCAATCCCCACCTGCAAGGCGGACTCGCTCTCTCGCTCTCTCTTCTTCTACATGCTGAGCTGCCTCGTCACCGCGTGCGAGTAGCAACAGCATTCTCACGAGTCACGAAACAACCTCTCACCGCGTCGCCGACACCCAGCAAAAAAAGGAAGAGAAACCAAGCTCAGTCACACTCTCCCCTTCCTGTTCCAGCAGCTGCATCCGTCGCGCCGTCCCCCGTCCGCCCTCCCAGTCCCAGTCCCCCATTCCGGCCGTCATGGCGGTGAGCAACAACATCACGGCGTGCATCAACTTCCTGGTCCTCCTCTGCACCATCCCCATCGCCGCAACAGGGCTCTGGCTCGCCTCGAGGCACGGCGGGGAGGACTGCTTCAGGCTGTTCCGCTGGCCGGTGGCGATCCTGGGCGCGCTCCTCCTCCTCGTCGCGCTGGCGGGCTTCGCGGGCGCGTGCTGGAACCGGAGGGGCCTGCTGGCCTGCTACCTCTTCGCGATGGCGGCGCTCGTCACGCTGCTCCTGGCCCTCCTCGTCTTCGCCTTCGCCGTCGCGCACGGCTCCGGCGCGTACCCGGTCCTCGGCCGGGCGTACGAGGACTACCGCCTCCAGGGCTACTCCTCCTGGCTGCGAGGCTACGTCGCCGATGATCCCCAAAGGTGGGACGGGATCCGGGCTTGCGTCGCGGCGTCTGGCACCTGCAGGAAGCTCGCCGCGGATAGCTCCTTCATCGTGCCCGAGCAGTTCTACATGTCGCACCTCTCGCCCATCGAGGTAAATTGTAAATTGTTTACTCATCGATTGTGCTGACCAATGTTTACTTCTAATCTAAGGTAAATAGTAGTAGTACTTAGTATTGTTTACACACATTATATTGTTTATTACTTCTAATCTAAGATGAACTTTGTGTGTAAAGGTATCTGGTAGTTTCGTTTCCACTTTGTAGCTAGTGTAAGGAGGAGTATATAGTGGTCAAAAGTAAGAGGAATCAGTCCATTGCCTTGTGCCAAGTAAGGTCCATCCGTGCTCTCCTACTATGGTCTGGTCCAGAGTGCAGATACTTGCACTGGATGGGAAGATGGTTGGCGTGACCTGTAAATGTGTTCATTCATCTTCATCATGCCTAGACGTGTCCTCTGTCACTGTGTGTGTGAGAGAGCGGCGGCAGCAGCAGCAGACATGTGCCATGTGGGCCGGTGCATGGAAGCATGTAGCCAGGAGATTCTTCTCGACAGCCTCTTGTCCCATACTCCAGGTCCCGTAGGATAGGACTATAGGAAGCTTCTGTGCTCTAATTGTTCGGATTAATTAATGTTAATGATGAGCCGTCGTGACCCCTGTGATCTGTGAACTGTGCTGTGTTGTCCGTGCAGTCCGGGTGCTGCAAGCCGCCGACGGTGTGCGGGTACGCGTACGTGAGCCCGACGGTGTGGACGAGCCCGGCGAACCCGGCGGCGGACGCGGACTGCGCGGCGTGGAGCAACGACCCGGACCAGCTCTGCTACGCCTGCGCCTCCTGCAAGGCTGGCGTGCTGGGCGGCCTGCGCCAGCAGTGGCGCAAGGCCACCGTCGCGCTGCTCGTCGCCACCGTCGCGCTCATCTTCGTCTACGTCATCGGCTGCAGCGCCTTCCGCAACGCGCAGACCGAGGACCTCTTCCGCCGCTACAAATGGGGAAATTGACTGAAGATCTCTCGTCTCCAGTTCTTCACATCTACACATGGTGATGTGCATTTGGTACCTAGTAGTAGTACTAAGTAAAATCTGCACGTCGATCGGGTGAGTTGTGCTTTCTGTTCTAATGCTCTTGGTAGCTGGTACAGTGGTTAATTAATTAGTTTTGTAGAATGTGGACAGAGTATATGTATCTATCTGTGCGATAACATATCTGATGAAGCTTCGTTTTCTAACATCGGCAGCAATCGCAGCTGGTCTTTTGTGCTACGATTTCCATGAGATATGTGTGACTCCTTTTCACAGTTCACGGAATTTGTGCGTGCTCCGAGAGACCGAGAATACGTTCGGGACAGTTTGGGTCCTTCAGTGGCTTGTGCTCACCAAATTGGAGTACGCCTACGCGCGTTTTGCGTCCTTTTTGTTGGCTAATTTTGTTCATTTCCGCTCAGAATTTTTGTACTGCAAAATAAATATGAAAAAGAAGCTACATAACAATTCGGCCCTACACAGGCTAACACACGGGCATGGCCCAAAACGCTTTTTGCCTTCTTGGGCCTCTGAAGCCACGTAACTTAGGTGTCTCTCAGGCCTGGGCTAAATCCCGACCGAGCCTGTTCTTCTCACAATCTCACGTCTGGTCTGAAACAGACAGGACCTGCAACACATACACAGCCACCACATATGCGACGGTTGACAACTTGACGCGCGGAAGCTTTTTCCTCACACATTCAGCCTGCCTATTTTGCTCGCTGATTTCAGCCACGGTACTTGTCAGTCGATCAATAGTATTTTTTTTTCTCACGACAGACCGACACTGGTCGGGCTTATCGGCTCAGAATCCGGCTAATGAATTTGTGATAGCGATCAGAGACTCCGTCCCTCGTTCCAGGGATAGACACATCAACCAAGGAGAGGGGGGAAAAGATCAGAATACCCCTACAATACTATCTCTCCTGCTTTCCTCTCTCGTTCACGCGGTCGTCGGTGCCTGACCTCGCCGCTGGTCCACTCCGTGTGAAGCGCCCCAAGGGAGGCCGCGGCTCACCGCCACTCTGCTCTGCGCCGCGCGCCGCAAGGGAGGCCACAGCTTACTCGCCTGCTCGCTCGCCGCTACAGCATCCCGAACAACCGGATCCAGCGACTCTGTGCCCTCTTCGTCCCAGCCTCCTCTCCGGCGGCGCGAGGGAGGGGTCGGATCTTCGCCGCCCCGGCGTAGCCTCGGCTCTACGACGTCCGCCTCTCGAGTTGGGTGTAGATCTCGGCGCCGGCTGCGCATGGATCTCGGTGGGGCGGTGGATGGGGGGAGAAGGGAGGGGTGGAGGTGTTGGATTGATCTCCCACGCCATTAGGCTCAACGGCCTTTGGGCCTTGTTCTCACGTCCTGATCGGGGGCGCCCAACCGTACATGGTTGGTGGGCCCCGTCGCACGCGCGCGGAGGACTGGGCCGAGCCGGCTTTTGCCGTCTTGGGCCGCGCTGGTCTGAAATGAAAGAATTTTTTTGTTATTATTTTTCCAGGAGCAATTTTAATGCATATTTTTGATGAATTTGAATGATTTTGATATAATTTTTCTGTGCAAATTTTATCCAACGATATTTTGCCAGAAAACTGTAAAGTATTTAGTGCTTCTGGAAAAATAATAATATGAAAGATTATTAATGTTTCCGCTGTGCATGATAATTATTGTTCTCTTTGATTAAATTTGAACCAATCTTAAGAGAAGTGATGAATTTCTGATAATTTTGATGAGATTATGATGTTGTTATTTTCTGACCAACGTTGTTAATAACAATATTATAATTTTGATCCATGAGAAATTGTGCATTAATTTTACTTCTGCCCAACGGTGATGTAAAATGTTTGCATGGATGAATTATAAGTTTTAATTTGACCAATGTTGAGTTAAAGCATGAAATTTTATGTATAAATGTTTCTTACTTACTCTGGTGTGATTTCAGGAGGCAAATGCATTGTGAACATTGCCAACATCCCGACACTCAATGGGATCAATCACCATGTGTGGCGGGAGAAGTATGAATTGGAACTTGCATTGGAAGAGGTCGATTTTGCCATCACCTCACCGTGTCCTACTGAGCCAGAGGACCCAGTGAGAGGTGAAAATGAATCTGACGCTGATTTCGCTGCTCGAAAGCATGATCATGCTGAAATAAGAATGAAATATGACCTTAAACATAGGCAATGGACTCTCTCCAACCGCAAGTGACTGTTGGTGGCCAAAGCCACCATAGAAGAACAGATAAGGGGCTCAATCCCTGAATGTGCTACTGCCAAAGAATATCTTGAGAAAATCAAGAGTCAATTTACTGGATCTACCAAGGCCACAGCAAGTTCACTGATTAAAAAGCTTGTGAATGAGAAATTCACTGGTGGTAGCATAAGAGAGCACATTTTGAAGATGAACACTACGGCATCGAAGCTAAAGGAAATGAATTTGAAGGAGGATGATTTCCTGATTCATTTGATTTTTGCTTCTTTGCCAAAAGAATATGACACCTTCATTGTGAACTACAATATGCAGCCTGAAAGATGGGGCATAGAAAGACTCATCTCAATGTGTGCTCAAGAAGAGGAGATGATAAAGTCCTCACAAGGTGAATCCGCTCATTTTGTGAAGGATAACAAAAGAAAGAACTTTAATGGCAAGAATTCTAAACCACAAGGAAAACCTAAGTGGGATAAGGCCTCTTCCTCCAATTCACAGGGAAAGAAACCCCAGGATTCTGAGAATCAGCAGTATGGTGGGGCTGAAAAAGATCAGTGCAAGCACTGCTTCAAGAAGGGACACTACAAGAGGGATTGTCCAGACTTCCTGAAATCTCTGCTAAAGAAAGGTGATGAATTTATTACATTTGTAGATGAATCCCTGTATTTATGTTATGATAAATCCACTTGGTGGGTTGATTCAGGTGCAACTACTCATGTTGTAAATTCCTTACAGGGGTTAAGTGGGACGAGAACCTTGCAAAGAGGAGAAAGAACGATTAAAGTTGCAAATGGAGTACAAGCCAATGTTGAAGCCATTGGAGTTTTTTCTTTAGAATTGAATAATGGTTTTGTACTTAGACTTAAAGAAGTACTTTATGTTTCCTCTTTGCGTAGAAATTTGATAAGCGTTTCGAAACTTGATGATGATGGAATTGATTGCCATTTTGGTGATGGCAAGTGTAAGATACTGGTTGATAATAAATGTGTTGGTCTTGCCTTCCAACAAGACAAGCTTTATTTATTATCTCTTGCTGAGAATGCGAACAATGTATGCGATGAGAATGTGAATGATTCTCCATCTACGGATGTAACTAAGAAGCGGAAGAGAATTGATACTGTCTCTTCGAAATTATGGCATTGTCGCTTGGGCCATATTTCGAGGGGGAGAATAGAACGATTAGTTAAGGAATCAATTCTCCCGCACTTAGAATTTTCAGATTTAGAACAATGTGTTGATTGTATCAAAGGAAAGTATGTCAAGAAAATTAAGAAAGATGCCAAACGAAGAACATGAATTTTAGAAATAATCCACACAGACATATGTGGTCCTTTTCCTGTGAAAAGTGTGGATGGTTATGACTCGTTTATAACATTCACAGACGACTACTCTCGTTATGGCAATATTTATCCAATTAAAGAAAGATCGGAAGCATTGGATAAATTCAAAATATTTAAAGCTGAAGTTGAAAATCAGCACAATAAGAAAATCAAGATAGTACGATCAGACCGAGGTGGAGAGTACTATGGGCGACATACCCCATATGGCCAAATTCCTGGACCATTTGCAAGGTTCCTACAGGAAAATGGCATAGTTGCTCAGTACTCCACACCGGGGGAGCCTCAGCAGAATGGAGTGGCTGAAAGACGTAACCGTACCTTAATGGATATGGTAAGAAGCATGATGAGTTACTCCACATTACCGATTAGTTTATGGATGGAGGCACTGAAAACCGCCATTCACATACTTAATCGAGTACCAAGTAAATCGGTGCCTAAAACACCGTATGAATTATGGACAGGAAGGAAACCCTCACTTAACCATTTGCGTGTGTGGGGCTGTCTAGTTGAGGCAAAAGTGTTTAACCCAAACATAGGAAAGTTAGACTCCAAGACAGTCAGCTGCCATTTTATTGGCTATCCAGAAAGATCGAAAGGATATCGCTTCTATTGTCCTGACAGACATACAAAGATTGTAGAAACAAGACACGCTGTGTTCTTGGAGGATAACATGATCAGGGGGAGCATGGTAGCACGAGAAATCAGCCTACAGGAGAAGCGGGTACATGTACCCACTCCGATGGTTGAAGAACCATTCTTCACGCTACCTGCTGCTGTTGCACCGACAGTGCAGGACACTGTAGTGCTAACACCTGTTGCAAGTTCTCCCGTGGTGACAATGAATGAACATGAGAGACCTGTCCTTGAGGAACCTACCCTTGAGGAACCTATAGAACCAAATGTTGCGCATGAGGAAGAACAACAACAGCCCAATGTGGAACAAGTGCCGGAGGCACCTAGAAGGTCTCAAAGAATAAGAAGATCAGCTATTACTGATGACTATGAAGTTTATGAAACAGAAGAATGTCAGATGGGGGATGATCCCACCTCATTTAAAGAAGCCATGAGAAGCGACCACTCATCAAAGTGGCTTAAGGCCATGGAAGATGAATTGAAATCAATGAGTACCAATAAAGTTTGGGACTTAGAAAATATTCCTAAAGGAGCCAAAACAGTAGGCTGTAAATGGGTCTACAAAACGAAATATGACTCCCAAGGGAATATAGAAAGATTTAAAGCGCGACTTGTAGCGAAAGGCTTCACGCAAAGAGAAGGGATTGATTACAATGAGACGTTTTCTCCAGTGTCATGTAAAGATTCCTTCAGAATTATAATGGCACTTGTAGCCCACTATGATTTGGAGTTACATCAAATGGATGTAAAGACGGCTTTCCTAAACGAGGATTTGGAAGAAAATGTTTATATGGCACAACCGAAAGGTTTTGTCGTAAAAGGAAAGGAAAATATGGGATGCCGCTTGAAGAAATCAATCTACGGATTGAAGCAAGCTTCAAGACAGTGGTATTTGAAGTTTGATAGAACAATAAAAGGTTTTGGGTTTGAAGAAAATATTGAGGACAATTGCGTTTATGCAAAGTTCAAGAATGGAAAGTACATATTCCTAATTTTGTATGTGGATGATATCTTGCTTGCTAGTAGTGATATCAATCTACTAATGGAAACGAAGAAATTCTTGTCCTCAAACTTTGATATGAAAGATCTCGGTGAGGCCTCGTTCGTTTTGGGAATAGAGATTCACCGAGACAGAAGAAAAGGGGTTCTAGGATTATCGCAAAAGGCATACATAGAAAAGGCCATGGAGAAATTTAGTATGCATGCGTGCAGTCCTTCACCTGCTCCTATAGTCAAGGGTGATAGGTTTGGGGAACATCAGTGTCCCAAGAACCAATATGAAATTGACCGAATGAAAGCGGTACCGTATGCTTCAGCTGTTGAAAGTTTACAATATGCTCAAGTGTGTACACGCCCTGACTTAGCTTTTGTTACCGGGTTACTTGGCATATATCAAAAGAATCCACGAATTGAACATTGGAAATTAGTGAAGAAAGTCCTGCGTTATTTGCAGGGTACGAAAGGCTTCATGCTTACGTATAGAAGATCTGATTCCCTACAGATAGAGGGGTATTCAGATTCTGATTATGCGGGAGATGAAAGAAAATCCACGTCAGGATATGTATTTACTCTCGCAGAAGGGGCTATATCGTGGAAAAGCTCCAAACAAACCGTAACTACATCCTCGACAATGTATGTCGAGTTTGTAGCATGCTATGAGGCAACGGGGCAGGTGAATTGGCTGAAGAAATTCATACCCAGATTAAAAGTGATTGATGATATAAATGAACCACTGAGATTGTATTGTGATAACAATCCAGCGGTACAGTGCGCTCACAACAATAGGTCAAGTGGTGCTGCCAAACACATTGACATAAAGTACTATATTGTGAAAGATAAAGTTCGGGATCATATAATAAATCTTGAGCATATAAGTACAGAGAAAATGCTCGTGGATCCGCTCACAAAGGGCTTACCACCCAACGTGTTCAGAGAACACGTAGCCGGCATGGGTTTAAGGGAAAGCCTATGATTCCCGAACATACAAAGGGCCCAAAGAAAGTTTACATTTCAAAACGGAGAAGTATATTGTGGCTGTTAGTCTAACGGCATTAATTGATGTGACGATAGGACAGTTCTATGCACTAATCTGTGATGAAATAGGATGAAAGCAAGAAAAATATGAATCGAAAGTTTTGAGTAAGAATTAAAGAACGAAGAAAGTGATGAGAGATCAAGGGGGAGAATGTTGGATTGATCTCCCACGTCATTAGGCCCAACGGCCTTTGGGCCTTGTTCTCGCGCCCTGATCGAGGGCGCCCAACCCTACATGGTTGGTGGGCCCCCGTCGCACAGCGCTATAAAGGAAAGGTGGAGCCGGGGCTCGCAGTACGAGGTTCACCGCGCCGCTAGTCACCCCACCGACATCCTAACCCTAACCCGATCTTGAGAAGGGACGCTGCTAGCGACGGGAAGCACCACCGACGCCGGCAACGCCACCCCGACTCACACGCCGCCGCCAAGGACGCCACTGCACCGACTCCTCTCTCTCCACCGAACATCGCTGTCGGCGCGCAGATGGCGTCCGCCAACGAGATCCCGGCCGGTGCTTCGACCACTACGGCCTTCGATGGTCTGCAACCTCTCACTCCCCTTCTCTCTGCCTCTCTGTAAATCTTGAACATGTATTCCTATTCCATATACCCGATCTGGTGAACTTGACTCGATTGAGTCCTAAGAAATCTAACAGGAGGATCTCGGCAGAGCGGCGGATTTCGAGCTGGGTGTCGGTCTGCTCCACCTTGACGCCGGTCCGCTCCTCCTCGATGCCGGCATCCTCCGCCTCAACGCCGCACACGGAAGCGAAGAGGAATACGGGTGCGAGCGTACGGCAGATGAAAAGATAAATGCCGTAGGCCAGCAGCATCCTTCAAGATGGACGCACGGTCTAAAACGACATTTGCCCTGTTCGCTTCGCTGATGAAAAGCTATAAGTTCAAACGGGGCCGGTATTTGCGAGACAATTTTTAATCAAAACGACCCTATTTAGTACGCCTCAAGTGCGCTCGTACACGTATCTCTTGCCTTCTTTGCCACATGACAAGGGTAACGTATGGATTTGCACGAACATGCATGCAAAATATTCAAAACAATTCAGAATTAGAGCAGTGCTAAATGGTTGAATCATGCAAAATGAGGTATGGTTTTGGCCCAAAGAAACACACCCGGTCCTTATCATCAGTACTTGCAAAGTTAGCTATGACTGATTGGAGACGGATTGACCGGGTAAAGTTTAGTCCGGGGATATTTGGATGTTAATTAGGCAGACTAAACATAAGCTTATTAGCCCTGACTAATTCACGAGATAAATTTATTAAACATAATTAATCCATAACTAGCGTATGCTTACTGTAGCATCACATTCGCTAATCATAGACTGACTAGGTTTAATAGATTCGTCTCGCGAATTAGCCTTCATTTATGCAATTAGTTTTATAATTAGTCTATATTTAGTACTCCTAATTAATATCAAACATTCGATGCGAAAAAGACTAAAGTTTAGTTCTGGGGTCCAAACACCCTAGCTCACAATATAATTTTGCAAATTTAGGAGTGCTCTTTATTAGAGAAATTAAGTTTCTTTATTATGCCTATCTACAAGTTTCACGGCCGGATTGCAGAGTAATCCAGTTCGTGATGCAGCAGCGTGTGTTGGTGGTTAGTCATGGGGCATCGCCACATCGGTTACTAATTTCTGGTACGATAGTGTAACTTCAGATCTACTTCCTCCGTCCATGAATAATTGCCATTTTTATTTTCTGAGAAATAACTTTGACTAAATATATATAAAAATATTAATATTTATGGTATAAAATTAATATCATTAGATAGATCGTTAAATCTATTTTTATAATAAATTTATTTGGAGATATAAATAGTGTACATATTTTCTATAAATTCAGTTAAACTTACGGTACCTAAACCAAACGCTACAGTTATTTAGGGACGGAAACTCTTTGGTGGCGGCTGATATTACGCTTGCCTCTGTTTATGGAGGCATTTTTTAAAAATATTTTTTAAGTTGGCTATGCCTTTGAAAATGTAAACTTTGAAGGACGATTTTAAGCCACGGGAAAACAAAATGCAAGCTTTAGTTCATGCACCATTACGTGCCAACAGTACATTCCAGCAACACTTTTCCCCGGTTTAGCTTAAAGTCATCCTGTCCGGATTCAGGGCACACAGTTTTAGACTACGTGCAACTTTTCGTCTTCACAGAATTTTATAATGTATAATAACAAGTAAACTGAAAAAAAACGCTGAAAATGTTTGTTATTTCTGAAATGGCGTGATATCACAATTGACCTGGATTAAAATCCGTTGCATGCCTTTTGTTTTCAACGGTTTATTTATTATTTGGTGCATGAATGTTGAATGAGCATTCCTATGTCAAATTTGTTCCCTTTTTATTAGGACATGAAGAAATTTTTGTGACGGCCACAACTAATACGTGGTGATTATATTTAAACATGATGTACGTTGACATATCTCGACATCTGATTTGCTCTTAAACAAGTAGGCTTTAACATCCATGCTCCCCAATCTTATATCTCTTCAGTTACTTAATACCGCCGTCTCAAGTTCTAAATAATCTCTGTTTTCGGTTACTTAATATTGCCGTCTCAAATTCTCGTCTCTGTTGTGCGTAAGCTGATTGGATTAACTGAAAATTCTTTGCCCGGGATGTCAACAATGTTATAAAATGTACGTTTATCAACTTCAAAAAAACATATATGCTAAAACAACAATATAATATAAATGTCGTAGGAATATCACTCCCTCTTGTCTCTTTCAGAGAGAACCGCTATTTCTTTAGAAATAAAGTGTAACTTCAAAGACAATTAGTACTATATGGGCCAAATACAGCCGATCACCCGAGGTCCCTTTTTTTGCACTTTCTATTTCATCCGACCGACTGGATGCAGCAACCTGTGGAGCTACATAATATTTACTGTTGTAAACAAGAAATGGATATGATAATAACATACTAACATATATAGTTTTTCTAGATATTTTTTAAGAAAAGGGAATATGTATTACTTTTGTTGATAGGATTCCGGTTTTAATTTTATTGAAAAAAAGAGTTACCAGTGAGAAGTTATTACAAAGTCTGACCAACTCCACACACTGAGTTTAACACTAAGCCAATGCAAAAAATAAAAGGCCATCCATAGGAGGGGAGGTGAAGCATCGACTTGACTCTAATAGCTGGCAAAGAGCATACTTGATTATCCTTGAGTTCTTTAGTGCACTGTAATATAGAGCCTAGAAATAGAATGTACTGGATTATCCTGAATGAGTGAATGGTACCTGCAAAAAGGTTTTTGATTGGCAATTGTTGAACACACAGTCATTCCTTGTAAGACAAATAGATTAACAAATAGTTGTAGCCTTGCCAATAATAAAATACTTTGTTTCTGTCATTCCAATTTTGACCATGTAAGTGGATAAATATTAAACAATAGTAGGAAGAGGGACACCCAGAAAAATACGTGGACAGCACGCTATAGAAAATTAGCATAATAACAATAAAAAAATATGTTTGATTGTTTCCGGTTTACCACAATAACAACAAAACGTACTTCCATTCTTTTTTTTCGTAAAAAACGTGCTTCCATTCTAATCCCACCTGCTAAGTTATCTTTGGTTAGAATGATCCTCTTTTTAGGTACCGCAAGAAAATCTTAATCTTTGGTGGTAACTTCATATGCCAAATTTTCTGTGAAACCTTAACTCCATTGTTGACAAGAAAGTTGTACATTGAATTCATAAAAAAAAACTGCTATTGTTTCGTAAACTCCAAAAGAACATGTCGAAACCTTCACTAGTATTAACATTAGACACTCTTACAACAATAACTGTTAGTCTCGGAGTTTATTTCCAATTAGTGCTCTTCTAAAAGAAACATTTAAGGGAACCAAAGCCAAAAATTTTGCTACCGTTGCTTTCTTTTTATAAATGTTAATTTAAAAACTGATAATTATTCAAATGTGCAAAAGAGTAGTTTAATATTCCTCGCATGATCAAACCCATGGCCCATAAATATAATGGTATCCTCTGCATACTATGAATTTGACAATCCATCTTCTATTAAATTAACATAGGTCTATGAAGTAGAGGGTACAAATTTTATTTGTTTAATAGTAAATCATTCTTTTCTTTTGATAGGGTAATAACTAGGAATAAAAATAAAACACCTACAGTGTTAATAAAGTACTCGGGCATATGATACGAATAGCAAGATACGACTTGGTTCATAAAAAATGTTCATCTAAATTACCTGCCTATGCCATTTTTCTATACATGCATAATATTACTATGATTAGCTAAAGACTCTTTTTTGAGTCTATATGTTAATCCTCAACAGGCATGCTAAAAAATAAATCCTAAAAATTCTATAAAAAAATAGAAACATCCAACCTATTGGTGGATTTTTTTATTTTTAATCCTTTTTATTCAATATTTTAATAATAATTGCTTCAAAAAATCGGATCTGACCCTTTTGGTCGCGCCAGCGCTGCTGGAGTGACCAAATAACGTTGTCGCGCCATATGCATTAGCACGGCAACATCCGCCACGTTATACGGCGTTTTTGACGTAGAAAACGTGGTGAATTGATGAAACCCTAAGTGCTAACCTAGTTTATCAAAGTGATTATGAGATAGGTGGCACTACTCCAAGTGATGAAGCAATTATGAATATCATGATGATGGTGATGCCATGGTGATGATCAAGCGTTTGGACTTGAGAAGAAGAAAGAGAAAAACAAAAGGTTCAAGGCAAAAGTATAAATGGTATGAGCTATTTTGTTTTGATGATCAAGACACTTAGAGAGTGTGATCACATTTAGGTTCGATAGTCATACTTTTAAGAGGGGTGAAACTCGTATCGAAATGCGGTTATCAAAGTGCCACTAGATGCTCTAACTCATTGCATATGCATTTATGATCTAGTGGGGTCCTAACACCTTTGAAAATATTTGTGAAAATATGCTAACACATATGCACAAGGTGATACACTTGGTGGTTAGCACATTTGAGCAAGGGTTAGAAACTTCACCGGCGGAGTGTCCGACGGTGCCACCAGCGTCCTAAACTCAGGTGAACATGGTCACTGTAAGTGACCGGACACTGGTCTCTGAAGGACCGACGCGTCCGGTGAGTGGCAGCTGAGGGCGCGTAGTTTCAGTCTCATGACCGGACGCTGGCACAAAAACTGACTGAACGCTCAGGGCTTGAGTCCGATCAGTCTGACGTATGATGATGTAGAGTGATCGGACACTAGATGTGTCCGGTCGAGCATGACCAGATGCGTCCGGTCACAAAAAAATGTTTATGGATGCTTACTGGAAATGATCAGACGCTGAGGTCCAGCGTCTGATCACTTCGCAGCAGCGCGTCCGGTCATCACTTAACCGTTGAGATCGGACGATGAACATTTGAAGAGAGGGGACACGTGGCACGCATCGCGTGACCGGACGCTGAGGTCCAGCGTCCGGTCGATATGACCGGAGCGTTCGGTCACCTTGTGTTGTGCCTAGTGAAGGGGTACAATGGCTCTATTTCGTGGGTGCTTCTATTTAAGCCCCATGGCCGGCTCAAGCTCACCCTCTTGGCCATTTGTATTGACATAGCAACCTTGTGAGCTTAGCCAAAGCCCTCCCACTCATCTCCATCATTGATTCATCATCTTTGTGAGATTGGAAGAGAATCCAAGTGCATTGCTTGAGTGTTTGCATCTAGAGGCACTTGGTGTTCGTGTTTTGCTGTGGGATTCACTTGTTACTCTTGGTGGTTGCTGCCACCTAGACGGCTTGGAGCAGCGAGGATCGTCGAGCCGAGGTTGGGATTGTCTCTGGCTCTGATCGTGGTGATTGTGAGGGGTTCTTGACCTTTCCCCAGCGGAGAGCCAAAATATACTCTAGTGAATTGCTCGTGGCTTGTGTGATCCTCATCTTGTGTTGGATGTGCGGCACCCTATTAAGGGTTTGGCGTGTGATGCCAATTAGCGCGTGAACCTCCAAGTGACTGAATCGCCACAACGAGGACTAGCTTGCCGGCAAGCAAGTGAACCTCGGTAAAAAATCATTGTGTCATCATTTGATTCCGGGGTGATTGGTCTTCATTGGTTTTCATTCTTGTGATTGATTGGTTCATTCCTTGATATGGCGGTATAACTATCTTGCTCTCTCTCTTTACATTACCGCAAACTAGTTATCAAGCTCTTTAGTATAGCTAGTTGTGAGAGCTTGTTAGTTTGGTTAGTGTGGCTCTTTAGTTAGCCTTTGAGAGCACACTAACTTAGTGTAGTGCCATAGTCATTGCGTGGTTAGAATCTATAGAAACTAGAATTGTGGTAGGTGGCTTGCATTTTTAGTAGGCTAGCGCAACACTTGCTTCGCCTCATAATTGTCTAACCGATTTGCTAAGTGTTGTTGTAGAAATTTTTAATAGGCTATTCACCCCCTCTAGCCATTAGGGCCTTTCAAGTGGTATCAGAGCCGAGGTCACCGTGATTTGAGGCTTAACAACCTTCGGTGTGAAAATGGCTCAAATCAACAACACCAAGAAGCCACCCCAATTTGATGGCACAAATTATCCGTATTGGAAATAAAAAATAACCACACACATCAAGTCAATCAATAGAAAAGTGTGGAAGGTGGTAGAAACCAAAATTGAGATTGATGATCTAGAGAATCCCACCGCGGCCAAAGAAGTGCTTCTCTAAAACAATGACATTGCTCTAAGTGCCATTCATGATGCAATTGATGAGAGAACATTTGAGCAAATCAAGAATATTGAGATGGCTCATGAGGCTTGGAAGAAGTTGGAAGAATCATTTGTGGGAACTCAAGCCATGAAAGGTGCAAAGGCATACATTCTCAAAGAGAAGTTTGCAAGCTTCAAGATGAAGGAGGATGAGAGTGTGCCAGAGATGTTTCATAGGCTTCAAGTGCTTGTTAATGATCTCAAAGCACTTGGAGAAGAGGTGAAGGACAAGGACTTATCTCACAAGTTCTTGAGATGCTTGCCTTCAAGATTTGGCACATTGGTCACTATTCTAGTGAGGAGTGGTTTGGACACCATGACACCAGACCAAGTGTTGGGAGATATAATAACCGATGATAGATATAGAGATGATGATGAGAAGGAAAAAAAGAAGGAGAAGAAGAAGAAGAGTGTGGCATTCAAGGCCACATCATCCAAGGGCAAGGCAAAGCAAGATACATCAAGTGAAGATGATGGCTCATGGGATGATGATAATGATGAGAAGATGTCTCTCTTTGTCAAGAAATTTGGTAAGTTCATGATGAAGAAAGGGTACTATGCTAGAAGAAAGAAATCTTCATCCAAGAACAAGGAAGAGTCAAGAAGGTGCTTCAAATGTGGAAGCAAAGATCATCTTATTGCTCATTGTCCATACAATAGCGACAATGATGATGACAACAAGAAGAACAAGAATAAGGACAAGAAGGAAAAGAAAGAGAAGAAGGACAAGATGACCTTCAAGAAGAAGAAGGGTGGTTCATATTTGGTCACTTGGGATAGTGATGCTTCCTCAAGTGATGATGATGATAGTGATGATGACAAGACCACCAAGAAGAAGGCACTTGCAAGCATTGCAATCAAAGAGAAGCCTTCTCTCTTCGACACTCCATCATGCTTCATGGCTAAGGCCACTAAGGTACAAATTTGTGATGATGGAAGTGATGAGGAACATGATAATGAAAACGAAAATGAAAGTGATAGTGATGATGCTAAACCTACTAAGGATGAACTATTTAACATGCTAGAAGATGCTAAAGAACACTTTGACGTTAAGAGAAGGGAATGCAAAAGCTTGCGTACGGAACTAAAAGCCCTTAAGCAAGCCTTTGATGAGCTCAATACATCTCATGAGAGGCTAGAGGAAGCCCATAAGAAGCTTGGCAAGGCTCACAAAAAGCTTGAAAAGGCTCATTCCTCTTTACTTGATGAGCAAAATAAAAAAAAGCATATTAAAACTTGCAATATAGGATTAACTTGTGATATAATTGATGAATCATTATCTATGCCTATCATTGTTCCTCTCACTAACCCTTCTTGTAGTACTTCTACTTCCACTTCATCTAGTAGTAATGGTCTCACTTGTGATACGTCACTAATGGTTGAGAATGAGAACCTCAAGAAGGAGGTCAATAAGCTCACTCACACCTTGGCTAAGGCCTATGGTGGTGAGGACCGCTTGCTTATGTGCTTGGGTAGCCAAAGAGCTTCTCTCTACAAAGAGGGATTGGGCTATACCCCCAAGAAAGGCAAGGCAGCCTTTACTCCTCACAAGACTAGTTTTGTGAAGAACAATGGTCGGTTTTGCACTAGTTGTAAGCAAGTTGGTCATGTAGAGCATGAATGCAAGAACAAAAGCAAAATTGTTAATGTATCCTCAATTAAGATTAATTCTTTCTATGTGCTTACTAAGGGTACAAATGGTGTGAAGGCTAAGTTCATTGGTAAACCATGGATGGGCTCAAAGAAGAAAGCCATTTTGGTACTAAAGAGCTTAGTGACTAATCTTCAAGGACCCAAGCAAGTTTGGGTACCTAAAAAGAATTGATCTTCTTTCGTAGGTAAATTACAAAGCTGGAGGAAGGCATTGGGTTATTGATAGTGGGTGCACTCAACACATGACCGGTGAAGCAAGAATGTTCAACTAAATCAACACCAATGGCAATGATGGTTATGATAGTATCACATTTGGTGACACTGGCAAAGGCAAGGTCAAAGAGCTTGGTAAGATTACAATATTCAATGACATGAGCATATCCAATGTATTGCTAGTAGAGAGCTTGAACTTCAATTTGCTATCTGTGGCTCAATTGTGTGATCTTGGATTCAAATGCATATTCGGGGTAGATGATGTAGAGATCATAAGTGTAGATGGCTCTAACTTGATCTTCAAAGGCTTTAGATATGAGAATCTATACTTGGTTGATTTCAATGCTAGTGAAGCTAGATTATCTACATGCTTGTTCACTAAGTCTAGCATGGGTTGGTTATGGCATAGAAGGCTTGGTCATGTTGGAATGAAACAATTGAATAGATTGGTTAAGCATGACTTGGTTAGAGGCTTGAAAGATGTTGTGTTTGAAAAGAATAAGCTTTGTAGCTCTTGTCAAGCCGCCAAACAAGTTGGAAACATCCATCCTAAGAAAAGCATGATGAGCACTAGTAAAGCATTTGAGTTATTGCACATGGACTTGTTTTGGCCAACACAATACACTAGCATTGGTGGAAACAAACATGGCTTTGTGATAGTGGATGATTATACTAGATACACATGGGTATTCTTTCTAGTGGACAAAAGTGATGTGTTTACAATATTCAAATCATTTGTCAAGGGCATTCACAATGAGTTTGAAACAACCATCAAGAGAGTTAGAAGTGATAATGGTAGTGAGTTTAAGAACACTAGAATTGATGAGTTGTGTGATAAATTTAGAATTAGACATCAATTCTTGGCCAAATACACTCCACAATCAAATGACCTTGTTGAGAGGAAGAATAGAACACTCATTGATATGGCAAGGTCTATGCTTAGTGAGTATAATGTGAGTCAATCTTTTTGGACCGAAGCTATCAACACGACTTGATATTGTAGCAACCGCCTCTATTGTCACCCATTGAAAAAGAAGATACCATATGAGCTCTTGAATGGTAGAAAGCCCAACATTGCATATTTTTGGGTCTTTGGTTGTAAATGCTATATCTTGAAGAAAGGCACTAGATTGGGCAAGTTTGACAAGAAATATGATGAATGATTCCTACTTGGTTATTCCACTACAAGCAAAGCATATAGAGTTTGAAATTTGGATAGTGGTACTCTTGAGGAAGTTCATGATGTTGAATTTGATGAAACCAAGGGTTCATAAGAAGAGAATAAGAACTTGGAAGATGTTAGTGGCATTCAACTTTCAAATGCTATGAAGAACATGGATGTTGGTGAATTGAGGCCTAGGCAAGTGAATGATGTTGAAGATGATCAAGTGCAAGTGCTCCCTAACTCAAATGTACAAGATGATACAAATAAAGCTAGTACAAGTGGCTCTCGTGATAATGAACAAGATCAAGTGGCTAGTACATCATCTCAACCTAATGATAAAGCAAGTGCAAGCAATCAAGTTTCAATTCTCCAACCAATCAATATTATAAGGGATCATCCATTGGACACTATCATTGGTGATATTTCAAGAGGTGTGCAAACTAGATCAAGATTGGCTTTATTTTATGAGCATTTCTCATTTGTGTCATCCATTGAACTAAAGAAGATATATGAAACATTGAAGGATGTTGATTGGGTAAATGCTATGCATGAAGAATTGAATAACTTCACAAGAAATTAAGTATAGGAATTAGTAGAGAGACCAAAGGGACACAATGTGATTAGAACCAAATGGGTCTTTAGAAACAAGCAAGATCAAGATGGGATAGTAGTAAGGAACAAAGCAAGATTGGTAGCACAAGGCTATACACAAGTTGAAGGTCTTGACTTTAGAGAAATATATGCCCTGGTTGCTAGATTGTAAGCTATTAGAATCTTGCTAGCCTATGCTTGTGCCCACAATATCAAGCTCTATCAAATGGATGTAAAGAGTGCATTTCTCAATTGTTACATTAATGAAGAAGTATATGTTGAGCAACCTCCTAGTTTTGAAGATGACAAGAAGCCCGACCATGTGTACAAGTTGAAGAAGGCATTGTATGGCTTGAAGCAAGCACCTAGAGCATGGTATGAGAGATTGAGGGATTTCTTACTCTCTAAAGGGTTCATGATGGGCAAGGTTGACACCACTCTTTTCATCAAGCAGATTGGAAAAGATTTATTTGTATTGCAAATTTATGTTGATGACATCATATTTGGATCAACCAATCAAGACTTTTGTGATGAGTTTGGAAAGATGATGGCAAATGAGTTTGAGATGTCCATGATTGGAGAGTTAAGTTACTTCCTTGGTCTTCAAATCAAGCAATTGAAGAATGGTACTTTTGTGAGTCAAGGCAAGTATATCAAGGACATGATCAAGAAGTTTGGCATGAGTGATAGTAAAGCCATTAGTACACCAATGGGAACAAATGGCAACTTGGATAGTGATGCAAGTGGCAATATGATGGATCAAAAATTGTATCAGTCTATGATTGGAAGCCTACTCTATATAACCGCATCAAGGCTGGATGTCATGTTTAGTATATGCATGTGTGCAAGATTTCAAGCCTCACCAAGAGAAAGTCATTTGAAGGCTACAAAGAGGATATTAAGGTACTTGAAGCATACACCAAATATTGGTTTGTGGTATCCCAAAGGAGCAAAGTTTGAGCCAGTTGGTTACTCTGACTTGGATTATGTGGGATGCAAGGTTGAAAGGAAGAGCACCTCAGGCACATGCCAATTGTTGGGAAGATCACTTGTTTCATGGTCATCAAAGAAGCAAAATAGTATTGCATTATCAACCGTCGAAGTCGAATACATATCTGCCAGTAGTTGTTGTGCACAAGTACTTTGGATGAAGGCCACTTTGAGTGACATTGGAATCAAGTTCAAGAAAGTGTCATTGCTATGTGACAATGAGAGTGCAATCAAGTTGACAAACAATCTGGTTCAACATGCAAGAACAAAGCACATTGATGTCCGCCACCTTTTCATAAGAGATCACCAATAAAAAGGGGACATTTGCATTGAGAGTGTAGGCACTGAAGATCAACTTGCCGATATCTTCACCAAGCCATTGGATGAGAAAAGGTTTTACAAGCTAAGAAATGAGTTGAACATATTGGATTTCTCAAATATGTGTTGATGCACCCCCACTCATATGACATGCCTCTCCTTTGAGCAATCCAAGGTAAAATTTGATTGGCATGGCATACATTCTTGCTAAGGACTTGTTTAGTGCATCTAGACATCTTTCACATTTAATAGGCTCATTCATGAAAATCAAATGAATTTAATGATTGTATGGTACCACTATTGCTTCTATGCTTATTTTGATCTAGTGGTAGCATATGACATGTTTGTGGGCTTGTAAACCTAGTGTTTGATCTAGAAAATGAGCTCTAAGTATTTAACTCAACATGGTACAAGATAACCCTTATTTGAAGGTGTGAAGAAGCTTGTCCTTGGATCAAACCGAGTTAAATGTCTTTGGCAAGTATTCTAGATTGAACCAAATTTGGGAAAATGATCCTCATCCCATTGATTGACATTGATAATCCTAACCTATCTATACTTTAAGCCTTTGTGGTCATTGATGACAAAGGGAGAGAAATAGTGTACAAAGATAGTGAAAAGACAATAAAGGGGGAGAATTTGACATAGGGGGAGAGATATGACAAAGGAAGGGGATCAATTAAAATTTTGAGCACACAAGTAGGGGGAGCAAGCTCATGAACTTGTATGGTGCATTTGAAAGTGCATTTCATATGTTTGCTTTCATGGCACAAGTTTTAAATTTTAATATCCATGCTTGTGTGGTGTATGCTAGTTGTAGGTTTGAATGATGAAATGAAAATCTAGCATGCATAAGTTTATCTAGTGATTTCATTTCCAAGTGTTTCCAAGTGGTATCGAGCTAACTATGATGCTAAGGATGGTATATTGGTGCACTCTGATTTGTATCACGTTTCAAAGGTCCATCTTTTACACCTTAGCATCATTTGGTAAACATTGTCTCCTATATTTCCTATCTAATCATATGTGCAAGCTACTATCCAAACTCTTAGCACATATGTAGGGAGAGCAATTGCTACCATTTGGAGTTCGTGAAACTTGTCCATATTCTTTTACACATGGTTAAAATGCTTGGACAAGCAACATGGATTCAATTGAATTTCAATTCATATCTTTGTGAAAGGGTTATCATCAATTACCAAAAAGGGGGAGATTGAAAGCTCTAGTTTGGTTTTGGTGAATTGATGAAACCCTAAGTGCTAACCTAGTTTATCAAAGTGATTATGAGATAGGTGGCACTACTTCAAGTGATGAAGCAATTGTGAAGATCATGATGATGGTGATGCCATGTGAAACAACCTTGATTTCCATGAAGGGAAATCCACAGAGTCGAAGTATAATAAGACTGTTTGTAGATCATATTACCCAAATTCTAGTCGGATACCACATCCATACAATGATAATATCAGAGTACAAATAGTGCGGAATTACATAATTTATTACATCGCCGCATTGGCGGAATCAAAGTAGCATTCATTCAAAACAGCCTGTAGATAAGATCGCCAAACTCGAGCATAGGAACAAACCCCTCAACCGTCAAACTCCTCGGAGCTATACTCCTCAGCAGAACCTGTGTGCCAAAATTTATCAGTACGATTTGTACTGGCCACTCCCACCCTATGAGCATTGCTTTGTGGAAATTAGATGCAAGTTGGATATAATCAAAAAGGAACCTATAAGGCTGGGGTTTCCTATGTATTAGCATATCAAGAGTATAATAATAGTTGGTCAAGTTTTAACACCATTCCCACACCCATTCCACCCCATTCCTGTCTAGAGCCAGGTTTCGATCCAGGGATCAATTTACCACCATCTCCACACCATCACCACATCACAACCATACCATCGCTCAGTCGATAGGCCAACTCCCTCTCGGCATTGTCTCAAGGCCTGTAGCCCCTGGCTACGACCGACACTCTCTCCTAGGGGAAGAAGAGAAGGACTCATCTCCTATCTAGTTTAAGCGAAACCCAGGAAAGGTCCATAGCCGACAAGTCGGCATATGTATCGATCGATCAACCAAACACTCTGTAGAGGTTTTACATACCACAAGATTAGCCATCCTCGGAGCCATGTATCTCCTAGGCAGAATTCTGGTCGCTTGCTAGCCTAGAACGATGCCACCCTACCTCTCAGCCCTAGAACATCCCAAGTCTAGTCTAGGATGGCTGATACTATGAGTCATAGATAGAGCCGGGGCCCTCCGGATGTCAAGAGCCGGGTCCACAAGGCCTCCTAAAGTCTCAGAAGGGTGTGGGGGAAACCGCGCGCCCCGTACCTCCTTGCACATGTTCGCCTAGCAGTAATGGCATCGTCTACCAAGTAGTTTGACCGTCCCGCACCATATAGGGCGAGTGGGATGTAAATGATTCCTAGTGAGTCTGAGTACTAGTAAGTCCTTAGGGATGACCAAGCCAGAATGTCTTCATCAGGGTTTCCATTTACCGTGCCACCACAGCACCTCTACCTCGGGCTCCACCTCTCCGAGGTTCACACCCAAGGCCACCTCCAATTACCATTTACCCGCCACAGGTATTCCATATCCAAGTGCCCATGTAGCACCACATGGCAAGACTTGCCCTAGGCTCATCGTATACTCCAACTTGGTCGACACAACCCTCACCCTCCACGCACCCAAGTCCCACACGCAGCACTCTCCCCATAGTTCAGATAACGCTAGTTTCCACCATGCATCAATGTAGTACAAGCGTAATAAATAGTGAAATATAGCAGCAAGCGTGTGACCAGTCTAACAGCAGGGTGAGTAGGGGTAAGGCTGCATCAAGGTAAAGGCCATCAAGAAAGCATACTACCATGCAAGTCCTATCATAGTGCGATCATAACAACAAAGTAAAGCAATAGCAGTTCTATATTAGCCATGCGTAATAGGTGCTACGAGGTTGGGGGGATGTGGCACCTTCAGTGTAGTCGTCTCCGTACTCCTCACAGTACTCTCGGTCCTTGTCCATCTGGTTCTCCTTCGAGTCTGCAAATGATCGCATTATAGTTGAGTTAGCGACGTCTATAGAATAGCACAGAGAAGCAATGAAAATTCAAAAGAGCCAAATGCACTCAAACATGGGTTCATTGCATAGAGCTTGATTTGATATGAATTTTGGTCCTGGTCTTGTATTTTCCTGAGGTCTATGAATTAGTTATGTATTTCTAAAGATTAAATTAAAACTGATTAATTCATGGCTGACACGTTTCATACTATGACTGGTTCATGTGGCATGTAGGGATACAGCTGGTGTGGTGGTCGGAGAGGTCGCTGAAGTGGTCGGAAAGGTTACAGCGGTGGTCGGAGATGTCACCGAGGTGGTCGGTGAGATCACCGTCATGGTCGGAAGGCTGGCCGAGGTGGTCGGAGAGCTTCGCCGACGTGGTCGGTGAGATCGCAGAGGTGGTCGGAGTGGTCACCGAGGTGGTCGGTGAGATCACCGTCATGGTCGGAAGGCTGGCCGAGGTCGTCGGAGAGATTGCCGAAGTCCCCGACGCTGGCGTGGTCTCATCATCGGCATGACGTCGGCATGGCGCCATCCGAGCTAAACTACGGTTGACAGGTGGGTCTAGGGTCAAACGGTGTCTAACAGGTGAGACGCGGTTCATGGTGAACCCGCCTGCGTTGGTCCATATACCGTGGAGCTGGTCTATGAAGGACTTGTTCCACTTACTCCTTCCCAGTGTTCGATTCACGTGCACCAAGTGCACGAACGTGTGGCCGGCGAGGGGAAAATTCCAATCTTCTTCCCCGTCGTGCTCCCACCGGTGGTGAGCTCATCGGCGAGCCCATCCAGCGGCGCGGGTGTGCAACTAAGGTGGGAAAAATCTTGGCCATGCCATAGCAGGTGTCCCGGTGAAGTTAACATGGTGGTCGGGCGGCTCCAGTTGGCTGGCCACGGTGAACGGCGGTGTGGGTTTGTTGGCGTGCATGGTCAGGGCTGCAGTGATAGCGAGAGCCTAGTTGGAGGAGCGTGTGAGCTCCACGGTGCTTCTACGACCATGGTAGGTGTGTTGAAGGAGCTCTTGGTACTCCCAGTGGCTCCGGCCATGGTGGTGGGGCAAAGCGGAGGCGGTGGCGCTCCGACGAGGAGCGGTGCGGCAACGCGGGGTCCTGGTGGGCTTCATTCTCGGCTAAGGTGAGCGCGGTGTGTCTTCCGTCATGGCGGAGCTAGTCAGGGTGTCAACGTCGCCTTTACCACGATGTAGAAGACGCGATGGTCTCGCCATGGTTGTGCTCTGGCCATGGTGAGCGCGTGCATGCGTGCGATGCGTTTGCCTGGCATAAGCAGAGCGCTCAGCGCTGGCATTCCTAAGCAGAGGGCTCGTCGTCGCCCCCCTTTCTTCCCTTTGCTTTGCGTTTCCGTTTGGTTCAACAAGAGGGTCGTGGTGGTCCTTCTATGCTACCGGTTGGCTAAGCCGGAGCAAGAGCTCGTGCTCTGACATGGTCCATTCATGGCGTTCGAGAGGCTAGGTGTGGTCGTGCCGGTGTTCCCGAGCTGCTAGGGGTCGGTGAGGTCAGGCCTTGGGCTAGTGCGCGTGTGGTGCATGTGCAGCGTGTCCAGGAGCGGGAATGCTCCGCCTCTGCGTTTCCCAGGCGTGGGGACGCGGTGGCGTTCATGGTGAGTACGGCGAGTGACGAATGACGTGGCTCACCGTAGGGCTCATGGTGGTAGGATGGCGGTACAGTGGCGAGGCGAGGCCGTGATGAGGTGATGTAGTGCCGTGCCGAGTAGCTACGTCGCCGTAGCCGATCGGGGCGGCGCTCCTGGCTCCGGCGAGGTCCAGTTCCGCAGCGGCTTCCTTCCTCCTCCCTCTCTCTCAGCTTGACGCGGTGTGGTGCTGTGTCACCAGCGGCGGCGGCGAACGGGCGGAGGGTTAGGGCTCACGGGCGTTGGCTTTTATAGCCGAGCTCCAAGGGCTCCAATGGTGGACGGTGATCGGGCGGTGGTGATGCGTGCGGCGCATCCGACGGCTTGCGTGTGGTAGCGTAGGCACGGCGCAAGGGGGAACAGGGTCATGCGATGTGCGTGACCCTGGGCCCGTGTCTGCTCTGTGGTCGGCTCCCGGTCGCGGAAGAGGTTGGCGTGGGGAGGAAGATGATCCTGTTGCTGGGTGGCTGACGCGTGGGGTCCGGTTTGTCAGCTTGTCCTGATGCGGCGGCGTGCGGTGCATGACGGCTGATGGGTGGGTCCGGTTTGTTAGTGGCTGCACGCGTGAAAGGGCAGGCGAGGCTTGGCTGGGCTAACTGGGCCGGTCGAGGTAGGCTGGGCTGAGCTACTGGCTGCGAGGTCCTCTCTCTTCACCTCTCTTTTTCCTTTTCCTTTGTTCTTTGTTTGTTTGCTTAAGGCATTTGCTCATCAAAGGATTAATTAGCAAGCTTAATAGTTGTTTGGTGATTTTTAATTAGCATAACATAAGGCAAAAAGAAGAATTCAACTCACAAGTGGTATAAATATGCCGGCAAGGTTCATTTATTTAGGGAACTTAATCACATGTTTATGCCAAGAGTTATGCCATGCTTATGTGTTGACTTGGGTTAGGGTTAGACCTAATGCATCTCTTAGGTTGGGTTTCTATACATGACACTCACCAACACATGGGAGTTTTAAGAAAAAAATTGTAGTTGGTATTTTTGGTGTATGGATTTTTGGGTTGTTACACCATGGTGATGATCAAGTGCTTGGACTTGAGAAGAAGAAAGAGAAAAACAAAAGGCTCAAGGCAAAGTGTCCTACGGTGCCACCGGCTCCCTAAACTCAGGTGAACGTGGTCACTGTAAGTGACTGGATGCTGGTCTCTGAAGGACCATCGCGTCTGGTCAGTGGCAGCTGAGGGTGCACAGTTTCGGTCTCATGACCGAACGCTGGCGTGAAAACTGACCGGACGCTCAGGGCCTGAGTCTGGTCAGTCTGACGTATGATGACGTAGAGTGACCGGGCGCTGGGTGTGTCCGGTCGAGCGTCCGGTCATGAAAAAATCATTTCTGGATGCTTACTGGAAACGACCGGACGCTGAGGTCCAGTGTCCGGTCACTTCGCAGCAGCGCGTCCGGTCATCACTTAACCGTTGAGATCGGACGATCAACATTTAAAGAGAGGAGACACGTGGCACGCATCGTGTGACCACCTCAGCATCCGGTCACCCCGTGTTATGCCCAGTGATGAGGTACAACGGCTCTATTTCGTGGGAGCTTCTATTAAGCCTCATAGCCGGCTCAAGCTCACCCTCTTGGCCATTTGTATTGACATAGCAACATTGTGAGCTTAGCCAAAGCCCTCCCACTCATCTTCATCATTGATTCATCATCTTTGTGAGATTGGGAGAGAATTCAAGTGCATTGTTTGAGTGTTTGCATCTAGAGGCACTTGGTGTTCGTGTTTCGCTGTGGGATTCCCTTGTTACTCTTGGTGGTTGCCGCCACCTAGACAGCTTAGAGCAGCGAGGATCGTCGAGCGGAGGTTGGTGATTGTCTCTGGCTCCGATCATGGTGATTGTGAGAGGTTCTTGATCTTTCCCCAGTGGAGAGCCAAAATGTACTCTAGTGAATTGCTCGTGGCTTGTGTGATCCTCATCTTGTGTTGGTTGTGCGGCACCCTATTGAGGGTTTAGCGTGTGATGCCAATTAGCGCGTGAACCTCCAAGTGAGTGAATCGCTACAACGAGGACTAGCTTGCCGGCAAGCAAGTGAACCTCGGTAAAAAAATCATTGTGTCATCATTTAATTTCGAGGTGATTGGTCTTCATTGATTTCATTCTTGTGATTGATTGGTTTATTCCTCGACACGGCGGTATAACTATCTTGCTCTCTCTCTTTACATTACCGCAAACTAGTTATCAGGCTCTTTAGTGTAGTTTGTTATGAGAGCTTGTTAGTTTGGTTAGTGTGGCTCTTTAGTTAGCCTTTGAGAGCACACTAACTTAGTGTAGTGTCATAGTCATTGTGTGGTTAGAATCTATAGAAACTAGAATTGTGGTAGGTGGCTTGTATTTTTAGTAGGCTAGCGCAACACTTGCTTCGCCTTATAATTGTCTAACCAGTTTGCTAAGTGTTGTTGTAGAAATTTTTAATAGGCTATTCACCCCCTCTAGCCATTAGGACCTTTTAACGCTGTTACGCCACTCCCGTTGGCATGATTTGCCGCGCCACCGGCAGTGGTGTGATAAGACCAAACCTTTGAAAAATCATAACTCTTTGATACGACGTTGAATCAAGATGAATTCTATATGAAAATTGTAGCTCTAGATGAGGTCTACAACTTTATAGTTTTGAGTTTTTTTCATTTGAGAACGTTAAGATGCTCAAAAAAGTAATATAAAATTTCAGGAGAATAATAATCGTGTACAAATGCTTGTCCCATTAGAAAAATAATATCTTTTTTGTATTTTGTCAAATGAAGATACTTTTTATATGAAAGTTATAGCTCTCGGTGAGATCTCAAACTTTATAGTTTTGAGTTTTCACATTTGAAGTCGTTAAGATGCTCAAAAAGATAATATAAAATTTCAGTAGCATAATAATTTTTCTAACACGACAAACGCTACTACGCGATTATTATGCTGCTGAAATTTTATATTATTTTTTCATGCATCTTAACGATTTTAACTGTAAAAACTCAAAACTATAAAGTTGTAGATCTCATTGAGAGCTACATCTTTCATATAAAAAGTATCTTCATTTGACAACATATAAAAAATATATTATTTTTCTAATACGACAAGCGATTATTATACTCCTAAAATTTTATATTATTTTTTTGAATCTCAATGTCCTTAAATGAAAAAACTCAAAACTAAAAAGTTGTAGGTCTCATCGAGATCTATAATTTTTATATAAATTTCATCTTTATCCGATGTCATATCAAAGAGTTATGGTTTTTTAAAGGTTTTGTCTTGTCATGCCACTCCCGGTGGCGCGACAGAACATAACTGTCACGCCAGCGAGAATGGCATGACATCGGATTTCACGTCGGAAACGCCGTCTAACGTGGCATATATTGCCGCGCCAATGCATTTATCGCGATAACGTTATTTGGTGACCAAAAGGATCAAATCCGCAAAAAAAAAAAAAAAGAAGCGTTTATTATTAAAATATTGAATAAAAAAAGATTAAAATGGTCCGGTAGACTTTAATCATTATCAATAGCGACATCCATTAGGTCTATTAAGTTCTACCAAAAGTTATCTGCCTATGTCATTATGAAAATTTATTCTAAATTAACCCTTAAACCTCTATGTTGATCCCAACATATGCCATTGAAAATATAATAAAAAAGAAATATTGTTAACTTGTTTAAATTTATCCGCCTATGTCATTATAAAAAAAACAAATCTAAAGGGCATCCCAAACCCCTCCCTGTTCCAAAAAAAATGTTCATTTAAATTACCCACCTATGCTATTTTGGAAATATTCCAAAGTAACCCTAATTTGCATCTAATTAGTCATACCTTTCATTATTAAAAACAACATAAAGCAACCCATCTGTAACATAATGAAAAATAATCTAAATTGATTTTCTAAATTTGCATCTAAATTATCTATAGTTGTATTATAAAATAAATTCTAAAGTACCTATATACATACCTCTCTAAATTATGCACTACTATTGTTAATACAGGAAAGCAAACCCACAAGATATACATGCTCAAGCTAAGATTTTAACTAAACACATGTCAAATGCAAATGGAGGCAAGGTGCAAAGGGAAACTATGAATATGGATAGAGAAATATATAGATCTAGTAATTGGTAACTAAATTTTATTGCAAATGGGCAAAAAATAAGGTTGTTTGTAGGTATATGATTATTGTGTTAGAATATGAACAACTAGAGAGGAATAATTTATTTTGATTAGCTATGGTCCCTAAAATAAGTTTATCCATGAATTTCTAACACTTATCTATCTTAAATTACCATCCCGTACAGAGCAAGCACTGACCACTGGTTGATGGACTAGTTAGTAGTTACAAGTGATTTACATTTTGGAAGCTTGAAACTTCTGAAGAAAATAATTTTTATTGTTCATACTTTTCAAACAAGTTGACTAGGACATTTGGTTTGAAGCCACGCTTAATGATATCCCATGAAAGTTTGCTTCCAACATCCAAACATCCATTTCCTATATGTACCTCATGCTTCATAAAATACATTTGGACCTTGGTGCCCTCTTATTAATTAGTTGAAGGCCCGCAGAAGTCAAGAATGTATCATGATTTTGTATTGACCCAATCACCATCGAGGTCTCCTGAAAAGTCAAAACTAAGGGGCATTGACCAAGTTTTAGTTTTAGCATTTTTGTTTTGGAGGATGTCAACCCTCTGCATTTTCAAAGCGAGAACTAATTAACTGAACTAGAACACTCTAACTCTTCAACTATAAATGTGTAGGGCTCCATGACATTAGGACACACACACAAGGATCTCTAATGCAATTAGCAAACTCCAGCCACCCAGCTTCCGTTCCAACTCTTTGCAACAACATGTCTGCAAGGGCTTATCTAGCTTCATTTCTCATTGTCACCACCAGCGTTTTCCTCTCCACCACCAGCCATTTACATACGCTTGCCACAGCCGGTGCCTTCCCAGATGATGATGATATCTTTGCCGTAGACATTGTGTCAAAAATCCGCACGGACCGCAACTCAACCATCAAGGCATCGATGGACTTTGGCCACATTGTGGAAGCTATCCCAAACGGGGTACTCCATCCGACCTCACCCAACGACATTGCCGCCCTAATCCGGCTCTCACTCTCCCAGCCAAAGCCCTTCACAGTGGCACCACGCGGGCAAGGGCACTCTGCTCGAGGGCAAGCCCTCGCCCCAGGCGGGGTTGTCGTTGACATGCGCTCGCTCAACGATCACCACCGTGTTGTTGGTCGCTGCTGCCGCATGAATGTGTCTGCCCACGAGCTGTGGGTAGACGTCGGCGGCGAGCAGCTGTGGATCGACGTCCTCCACACTACGCTCGAGCACGGCCTCGCGCCCCGCGTCTGGACCGACTACCTCCACATCACTGTCGGCGGCACACTTTCCAACGGCGGCATCGGCGGCCAGGCGTTCCGGCACGGGCCGCAGATCTCCAACGTGCACGAGCTTGACGTGGTAACAGGTACACGTCTCTTGCTGGCCATGTATATATACATAAATCTCAGAGCTAACCAGTGCACAATGTTTGATGGGTCTGTGTTTTCTTGTTGATTCATTTATATGACAATTAACTAACGAACAAGCTGGTTGCAGGCACGGGCGAAATGATCAGCTGTTCGCCGGACAAGAACTCGGACCTGTTCTTTGCAGCACTGGGTGGGCTGGGTCAATTTGGGGTCATAACCCGGGCCCGGATCGCGCTTGAACGCGCTCCGAAACGGGTTCTTTGGGTCCGACTCGCCTACTCAGATGTACAATCGTTCACCAGTGACCAGGAACTGCTCATCTCGAAACGGTCTGCTGGCGGATCTGGTGGTTTCGACTGCATTGAGGGCCAAGTCCAGCTGAACCGGACCCTCACCGAGGGCCGGAGGTCGTCTTCCTTCTTCGCACCCTCAGAACTCGACCAGCTTGCCAACCTCGCCATAGGGACCGGGTCTGCAGCAATCTACTACATCGAGGGTGCAATGTACTATCATGACGATACTGCCTCCTCATCCTCTGTAAAACTTGAGACACTACTGGAAGAGCTGAGCTTCGTCCCGGGGCATGCGTTCGTCAGAGACGTGTCCTACGTGGATTTTCTCGACCGAGTCGGCCGGGACGAGCAGAAGCTGCGGTCGGCCGGCGTCTGGGACGTGCCGCACCCATGGCTGAACCTCTTCGTCCCGAGGTCGCGCATCGTGGACTTCGACGCCGGCGTGTTCAAGAGCATCCTCAAGGACACCAAGCCCGTGGGTCTCGTTCTCATGTACCCCATGAACAAGGACAGGTGGGACGACAGGATGACGACGGCCACGCCGGACGAGGACGTGTTCTACGCCGTCGGGCTGCTGCGGTCCGCGGTGGCCGCCGGCGACCTGGAGCAGCTGGAGAGGGAGAACGCCGCCATCCTGGAGTTCTGCCACCGGGAGGGCATAGGGTGCAAGCAGTACCTGCCGAGCCACGCGTCGCGGGACGGCTGGAGGCGGCATTTCGGCGAGAAATGGAGCAGGTTCGCCGCGCTGAAGCGCAAGTACGACCCGCTCGCGATTCTGTCGCCGGGGCAGGGGATCTTCTCCGCCGCCGGTGCCGGCCGACCAAGCCGGCTCTGATTCTCTGTAGAGGACGTCGTTGCCTTTCCCGTTTCTAGCTTGGCCTGCATGCATGCATGTTGTGTGGAGCAAGAGCAAGCAGGAGGCGACGGGTCGGCCGGTCGGAGGTGCTTGCACGTATACGACAGTGTTAGTGGTCAGCAGGTGTGTGTGTGTGTTTAGAGAATCAGAAATTTGGATCTGGTTGATACCATATCCATGGAAAGGCGACGTGATGAATTTGTTATTAGTTTGGTTGACTCTTTTTTCTATTAGGAGCCATAGGAAGTTTGTGGTGAGATGCTGATCCGGAGATGCGTCCTAGCTAGTCTGATTTGTAATATGGTTTATTCTTTAGTTGCTTGTTCGTTTACTTTTAGGATGGGTTTATGTACATGTATCTCTCCGTGGAACATGTAAGCAACGAAGTTGTTGAATTGTTGAATTGTGCTTCAAATAAATGTCATTTTGTGCTTCAAATAAATATGCTTCAAATAACACATGTACAATGTCGAATTGTACATTCTTAAATTATTTGCATGTGCTTCAAAAATTATGTGATTCACATAACACATGAGATTTTAAGTTGTCGCTGAGGTTACATTTTGTGAAACCCCAAAAATACCCCCCAAGGCTTTCTAGGAGCTAAGAGAAAATTTATACTCCATCGCAAAAGAAATGTCATTTATTTTAGCTTCAATGTTAAATCAAATCAACCTTAGTTTAATTAAGTTTTTATAAAATATGTACTAATATTTTTTGAGGGAATCAGGAGAGGTTGCCCTTACCCCTACTGGTTATATATTTATATAAAGAAAAGAACGAGATCCAAAAGAGTTTTAGGAAACAAAAAAGGTAGCAAAGAAAAATAAGAAAATTACAGCAGGGCTTCTAGCCATCGACTAATAAGGGGAAAGTATTTTGCTTTTGCCCGATGAATGACCTGGGCAAACTCTTGTTTGAATATGCATCTACACCGTTGTAGAGAAGGTTGTAAACCTCCAAAGATTAAGTCATTTCTGGACATCCAAATACTCCAGCCCATGAGACCAATAATCTCCATGAAGAAGGGCACATATGTGATTGTCTCTTAAAGCTTGTAAACACATCTTCTGTATTCTACAAATATTGATGATATTAAATAAGTAGTATTATATTTATCATGGAATATATTTTCGTAATATACATATTTAGAATCACAATCATTTATACTATATCTATAAATTTAGTTGAATTTAAAATACTTTGACTTTGATATTGCACTCTCTTTTTTGGACCAAGGGAGTAGTATTCTCTTACCCTGTCATGGCATTTCCACATCTATACTAGGTAGGGGTGGGATGTGTTTCATCCATGTGATGATGGCGATGAGCAACTCATAAAGCTCGTGCTCATGCTGGGTCTGTCTCAACCATATCCTCGTCTCTACTAGATGATCTTTCCTTTGCGGGGAAAAGATTGGAGCTCTCACAAACTTTCCCGTGGCTCACCATAAGTTCGGGAGCTTGCTGGGCGACGCCTAGCCGTCTAGAAGACTTTCCTTCCAAGAGTAACAAAAGCTTCGCGAATTGGACAGAGCCCGATAAGTGCTCATGATTTGGCTTGCTCTCAATTGCTCTCTAACTCTAAATCTCTCAACCAACACTTAGTCTCACACTAATTACTCACTCACAAAGAGAGTTGGGGAGAGCTCTCACAAGGTTGGGAATGCATGTCTGAAGGTCAGCAGCCTGCCACAAGGCGGCGGGATGGGTATATATACCTACCAAAAAACTAGTTGCTAGAGCCCCAAACTAGCCATTGGGTCTACAGAGTGCGGAACTTCTGCACCTGCGCGTGGAACTCTCGTGCCTCTAAAGCTAAGTGAAAATCCATGAAACTTTCGAAGTTATCTTGAATAGCACAGACCACCTCATGAACAATGTCATAAGTTTTAGCTCTGAATTCCTATTTCGATGATATTGGACTTTATAGAAAACTTGTTCAGAGGGCTACCGCCCAATCGAGAAAACAAGCCCCAAGATCAACAATTGCAGGTGTTGTACGATGTGTTTCTCTTATGTTAGCACTTGGGTTCGCTTAGTTTAAGCACTTGAAACTTTGTCTAAGTATTCGTGTTGTATCTCCTTGATAGTACCTAACACCTATACTCAAGATCAAAAGGATATAACTATTTCAACCACTTGAGTCTTCGATGTCTTCATATGCCATTACTTCTCAATATCTCTTCATAAGGGCACTCACAATGTAGAAAACACCATAGTTTCTATGGGCATTAATTGGAATGCCACCTAATCATTTTCTTGATGTGGCAAGGCGAGAGGGAAAAAAAGAAGAAATCGTTTCTTATGAGGAAATAATGTATTCGCATTTATCAACACCGTAGAAACCACTTTTTACCGCGTTGAGAGGGACATACTGGTTTCTTCCTCCTTCCTCCAGATCCCATGCACCGTCCCCAACTTCCTTCCCCTCGCGGTCATCCCTTCGTCCTAAAAGGAGTGCCCGTTTCAATACAATACAAAATCATATTATCTTTAGTTTAACCAAATTTTATGAGATGTACTAACATTTATGATATCAATAAATAAGTATCATTATATCCACCATCGAATATGTGTTCATTATATTTATTTTAAACCATCACTATTGGTATTATTTTCTATAAATTAAATTAAATTTGAAATAATTTGACGATCTAAAAGTGCACTACTTTTTTTTAGGAAGGGAGTCCTCACTACGGGATACAGTAGTTTTGCCGAGTGCCAGGGACACTCGGTAAAGTCCCAAAAACACTCGGCAAATGATTTGCCGAGTGTAACACTCGGCATACAACACACGACATCTGTGTGTCGGCAAACAGCTATTTGCCGAGTGTTTTTTATCGCGCACTCGGTAAATGGTTTGCTTCGGCAAACATTTTTTCTGAAAAATAAAAAAAAGGCACCACCGGCCAAAAAAAATAAAAAAAACCACCACCGGCCGTCATGAGGGCGCCGGAGCCTCGCCCGCGGGGGCCGCAACCGCCGGAGCTGCGCCCGCCGGAGCCCCGTCGTGGCCTACACGCGGGAGCCGCCCCAACGCGGTGCGCACTGGGGAGCGCGCGGGAGCCGCTCCGCCGTCGCGCGAGCTCTGTCCCTCGCATGAGCCGCGCCGGCCCGCTCGCGAGAGCCGCCCATGGCCGTGCGAGCTCCGCCCTCGCCTGGGAGATGCGCCGCCGCCGTGCGCCCTGGCCTACACGAGGGAGCCGCCCCGACGTGGTGCGCACTGGGGAGCGCACGGGAGTATTTTTTTTTTATACTCGGCAAAGAATCTGTTCGTCAAGTGCCCGAGAAAATACACTCAGCAAACAAGAAAACTCTCGGCAAATTTAAGGATTCCGGTAGTGCCTGTATTCTCTTACCCTGTCATGGCTTTTCCACGCCTAACTAGGACTAGGATGTATTTCATCCTTGTGACGAGGGCACGCGTCATGAATAATCATGACCGTGGAGTGCAGTGGAGTGGAGTGAGTGACTCTTGTGTGATCCACGGCGAAATGCAAATCATGCAAGAAAGCGCAGATAAGAATTCTGTGCAGCGGATAAGGCCGCTGTACTGCGGATCCAAGGCAACGAATTGACGATAAGTTCACCTGCTCGCCTGGTTCTATTGCTCGACGAGACCATCTCATCAGCGGCCAACAATCACACCGCGACGGCGACGTGCCGAGGAGGCGGCGACGGCGACGGCGACCAATAAGCCAGTCCACCTCTCGCCCGCGCGTGCGGCACACAAACGTGCGGTGCGGCGTCCGCCATGTCGCCTCTGTAGCTAGCTGCCGGCGCCGCGGAGGAATCGCAAGATCGCGGCAGCCATGTCCACATAAAAACCCACGGCGAAATAAAACAGGCCGGCGCGAGCTCCTACGATCGAGTACGTCTGTGCACGGCCAATAGCCAGGCGCGCGGCGCCCGGAGCCGTGCGCGTCCGGGGTCTGGAGGCATCGGGATGAGCCGCGAGCGGCCGCCGGCGTGGCCATCCACAAGCCGGCCGTCGCAAGAGGACATCGCCCGCCTTTTCGGTGTCTCTTAGAAGAACCCTTCAGCTAGCTGGCTAGGCTTGTTGGCTCTTGAGAGGCCTCTAGGTTTCACAGAGGATGTGCGTCCTGTCCTGTCAGGCGATCGTGTTCAGTCATTCCGCCAGATATTTCTCGCGAGGTTGCTGTGCATTTATTTCGACTTTCCAGCGCCGGTTTAATTTAATCGTCTGGATGTCCGTGATCGATCTTCTTCTCATCTCATCCCGGTGGCAAACGAGTGGAGCAAATTGGTCGGAGCGGCAGCAAGATGCATGTACATGCCAGCGTAGACAAATGTCAGCATGACTCGTGCATACTCTGGGACCTGTTTTTGAACCTAGCAAATCGCACCATATGCTGAAGCATACATCGTTTCTTGTCTTGTATTCCAACCATGGACATGCAGCATCATGGGCAGCGGATTAGAAGGCTTAAAAGTTGCACGATTAGCTAAGTTGATAACCAAAATTGTCCAAGAGAAGCGTTCCTAAATTTGTTGTGAAAACAGGCTGGGCCGGGTTTTAATACTGGCTAGGTCGCGTTTGTCAAAGTTGTCAAAATGCAGAATAAATTTCACCATTATGTGCCTCTTGTTGAGTTGATAAAAAAAATTAGAATCAGTCTAACAAAAACATCAGGATCGATCTAACACTGTCGGCTAAATTGGTGTGGGATGTTTTGAACCTGATAGTGATACACTATCACTAGGTTGTTTTAAATCTGGTAATGGCATATTATCACTGCCGCTGCCAGGCGCATGGGTATGGTCTGCCTGCCTGGCTGTAGACATGCCCACAAGATCTTTGCACTCGTTAAAAAATCCTAACTCAAGCATAAGCATAACGACAAATTAACCAAACATTAAAGTTCACAAGCTCAACCATTAGGATGTACGGAATTGACTCGACTCAACATCACTACTGTACTAGCATTTGTTTTTATTATACCAGGGGCATCAATCCCTAAGGTTCAAAGGCGGTACGGTTGCAAGGGCATCCGAGATAGAGAATCCAACAAGCTGCTTCAAGTTATCATTTTCCTCTCAGGCCACCCTTAGCTGCTTCTGCACTTCTGCCAACTTTAGCTGAGTATCTAAAATCTGGGTTACCCAAACGCATCACTGAGCACTGGGATTACAAATTAAACCCCCTAACTGATTCTCCTAATAATCAACTAGGGGCCGGGGGTTGCAACCCCCTCATGTGCCCCCATGCCCCCGCTGGTTACTGGAATGACCGACCAAACCCCGAGCAGCACCAAGGGGCAGACCGAACTTTCGCACCTCCATTACTAAGCCGCCTCACCCAAGCGTCCATCGGTCGAACAAAGACGAGAAGACAACAACCCCTCACCAAGCAATCGATCACCAGACGACTCCCGCACCACACGAAGGGCTGACAGAGGGCCCGCCGATCACCCAGCGCGAGGTCTTGTGCCCTTGTTGGACTGTCGCAACAATGAGCATTGAAAGATGTTATGGCAAATAATACGGCAAACTAGCCATGACAGGGAACAGAGCACGCGTCGCTCGTGCGGCGCGGGATAGCTGTTGATGGTCACTAACACCCATTTTGATCATCAACATTTCACCCAAAAGCAAAGTAAAGTGAGGTAAATCATCATCACATGTGTTAAATTTGCTTTATATTTCACTTAATTCCACTTGTACTTGGAGATTTATTTGTATGCAGGAATTTTTGCAAAAATTGTACAAAATAAGTGCATAGGAGGCAAATGGACGTGCCAGGGGGGCTTGGGCCCACATGGTCACTTCCGTCGACGCCATGTGGCGTCGCTCGATGCCACCCTGGCCCCTGCCACGTCATTGATCCGTGGGATGGAGTCCAGAAGGCCTCTCCAGCGTTGATCCAACGTCGGTTTGATCCAAAGGTGGAGGCTTAGCTCCCTTGGATCCATGGGCCCACTGTCATCCACTTGGAGGGGCCAAACTGACCTACAAACTGCCTTTCTGACCGAAGTAACAGACCTACCTGCCATGCAACCGCCTTTGGGATCCATCCATCGCCCATTGGATGCAAAGGCGGTGCATCCAAGGGTCGCCCGACACCCCTAGGCATCGCCCGACGCCCAAGGAAGCTTCACCACCTCACTTGGCTGCCTACAAGTACCCCCTCACCTTCTACAAGCTATAAAAGGAGGTGTGGAGCCCGGTGAAGAAGTGCCCCCATACATTCTCAAGCATTCCAAGCTTCTTCAGGCTCTCTAGCTTAGAGTAGCTCTAGAATAGTAGCTTAGTAGTGGAAGTAGAGTTAGAGCGGAGCTTCTTCGGAGTCCAGAAGAGTCTTTTGGGTCTAGTATAGCTCCTTTGTAATTCTTTTATTTAGCATTTACTTTATTCAATCCTTTATTTCTAGTACTTTATTAAGTATTATTACTTTGCTTTGTTCAAGTACTTGTTCATTATTGTTCATCATTAGTGAGCTTAGGTGCTTGATTCTTGGCATTAGTATCATAGGTAGTTTTTGTTTAGTTATCGTTAGTACCAGTTCCACCGTCTGGTTAGGGTACTTTGATCTATTTATCGGAACTCAGAACAAAGTAGTAAGTTTATAGATTAAGCGTGGTGCTTAGGCTATAGATTACCTGTGGATACGTCTAGGCCGTGGTAGGTGGCAGGTGGTGACAGCCCTGTCCATCCTCTGTATTCCACCATGATAGGTCTAGTTATTAAATCGTAGGGCTCGTGGCAGACCTTGTCTAGTTAACCCTCCTGATTGTTAGGCGGGTTGTGCCCCGAATTACTAAAGTCCCTCTTTCTAAGCAAAGGTTAGCTTTGCTACTTAAGATAGTTGCTCGCTCTCCCACTTAGCTATTTTACCTCTAGTTAGCTTGCTTGCTTGTTTATCATTCACTCCACCATCCATTCCACCCATCCATCTACACAACCCACCGTTCCATTCACCCACCTAGGCTAAGGACACCCTTTTCCCTTAGCATTCCTAATCACCTATGTTAACACAGCCTCCTGCCTTCCTTTGAGAAAATATAAATTCGACACTTGGTTGTTACCAAGCGAAATGCTACATGATAGTTCTGTGCACTTGCGAAATTTCTCCTATAGACATACGAACCATCAACAATGGCACCAACGATGAGCTTACTCAAAGATCAAGATGGCTAGATTCAGGATCCGCAGTGCATCTTAGGGATCTTGTGTCACGGTCTTCATTGCTGGGCCCCTACTTCTCCAAGAACCATTGTGTACCCCCTACCCCCAGGCTTATAAGAGAGGCAGGACCCCATTAGATGGAGGAATTCCTAACTAAAAAACAAAATCAATATATATATATATATATATATATATAAGAGAGAGAGAGAGAGAGAATGAACCGTATAGACGAGATTTTCCTATCCCTAAAAAAGATGACCCCTTCTTCCTATACATTACTAAGGAATAGTAGTCTTTCTTTTATAGGTGAAATTTGACTGGATTTTAGTTTATACCCTTCCTTGATTATATGAGACCAAAAATAGGAAATGACAAAAATGTTCTATATGGATAAAGAAACACAAGAAAATTGTGATGTGGAAAACAAGAAAGGATTTGTGTACAATGGCATTGTACAACAATTTGGAAAAGGGATGTAGCGCAGCTTGGAAGCGCATGTGTTTTGGATACAAAATGTCACAAGTTCAAATCCTATCATCCCTACCTATTAATTCTCTCTTCTTTGTGGGCAGTAGTGGGTATAAATTGAATTTGTGGACACTATACGGACGTGAGACACGTTAGGAACAAAAAAAAAGATTTTTTTTTGTTTTGAAAATGCTCTTAGTTCAGTTTGGTAGAACGCGGGTCTCTTAAACCCAATGCGGTAGGTTCAAATCCTACAGAGCGTGATTCCATATATCTTATGTCGAAACTAAAATAACTTAAAAAAACAAAGTAGAATTGCAACTCCAATTTGACCTCCTCCAGACCAGAGAGGAGGTCAATCAAAAAAGAAATATTACTCAATCAAAGATCCAACTGATCCCCACGCCTGTATTGCAAATACGCAGTCACGAATAATCCCGCTAAAGTAATAGGAATTAGGCCTAAGACGATTCCAAATAGAAAAACTTCAATCATTTCGATTTGTTCGAGGGGATAAAAAAAGAGGTACGATCTATCTCTAAATAATAGTCTAAACTACCCACGAATCTCAATGACCAAGAAAAGAATTGGTCATTAGTGTGGAAAAGAGTCTAGAGTACCAGGAATCCAAAAGAAAGATTCTTCTATTCATTCAATTCATTTCAAATAAGACGTATCTTGTTCAAGCCAATAAATAGAGCTGGGGTTATAGTTAAAGCAGCCAGTAGAAAACCGAAATAACTAGTTATAGTAAGCATGAAGGGGTTAAATTCCATTTTTTTACTGCACTACATATGTTGGTAAAGCACTTACCTAAGTTTAAGTTATTGAAAATTCATAATTCATCTCTTGTAACTCCTTGTAACCACACATCTCTCTCCCCTGCTCGATTGTAATCCCCTCTCTCTCGGACACTCGAAACATGAAAACTCTGCTATACATATGAAAAGATCCAGGTGGCTAGAAGGGTGAATAGCCTATAAAAAATTTCTCTACAAACTCACAAACACTATTGTAAGGTTGTTAGTAAAATAACAAGCCCTAATAGCAACTGTTTGCACTAGCTCTAATTTCACCTAAGCAAGCCCCATCACAAGTGTAGTAGTAATTGATTTCTACACTTGAGCACTTCACCACATAAGAGCTACTAGCTAACTAACTACACTAGAGAGCGAACACGCTAAGCAACTAGCACTACCTACTTAACTACAACAACTAAGCTACTCTAGTGAGCTACTACTAAACTAGTGAGCTACTCAAGCAACTACACACACAAGCAATAGATGTGAACTACCAGAGATGGAGCGCTGGAGCTTAGGTCACCATAACTGCTAGTTTCTAACATGTGTCAATGACCATTGGGAGCTCTCCAGTGACCCACCGAAGCTTTCCGATGGTGTCGTTTTCAGCCCACCAAGTTGATAATGGCTCTTGAGAGGGGCTATAAATAGAGTGTACGACCGAGCAAGTTAGAACTCTTGGACCTCCTTACTGACATACACACACAATAGAGATGAAGAAATACCTCCAATCACATTTTCTTGCTTGAGATTACATTCGTTGGAGTGATCTAGTGCATTTTCTTTTAGAGATAGCATCTTGTGACACTAGGAGATTGCATTGGCTACAAGTTTTCTTGTTACTCTTGGTGGTTGCCGTCACCTAGATGGCTTAGAGCAACAGATACTCCATGAAGCACTCAATTGGAGATTGTGAGGTGCTAAGGAGGTGATTGTGAGGGGTTATTGGGTTCATTCCCCGCTGGAGGGGTGAGGAACCACTATAGTGGAATCAAGGCATGGAGAGGCATCTGGTGATCAAGTTGACTCGAGATCAAGCACTCACGTTGGATCCAATCTTGTGGGGTTGTTGAGCTTGATATGGGAGTGGCCATCCTTGAGCTTGCCTCAAGACAGTGTTCGCCTAAACGGCCGATTAAACGGACAGTAAACGGTAAATGGTGGTAAACTGTTTTGTTTAGGGGTTAAACGGAAATTAAACGGTTGACCGTTTAAACGGTAAAAAAATGGGAAAATGGTCTAAACGGAACGGAGATAAACAACATTAAACGGGCTAAACATCTGTTTAAACGGCTGTTTAGGCGAACACGAGGTAAATCTAGTTCAGTTTTGTATGGATAAATTTGTATACTTAAGTTTATTATATTTATAAATGTGTACAATTGATATGTTACATGCATAAATATCTATATTTGGTTCTTTTCACATGCATAAATATATATACATACCAAAATAATTGATTTTTACTCAGATAAATATGTATAAATGCTAGAATACTTGATTTTTTACATGCACATATATAATTATATGTATTTTTTTAAAGTACAAAACCGTTTAGACCGTTTAACTTCGTTTAAATACCGTGTAAATAGCCTAAACGCTTAACGAAGGGCGACCGTGTAAAGACCGTTTACCGTTTAGGAAAACATTGCCTCAAGGTGGATGTAGGTGACTGGCAAGTTACCGAACCACGGGGATATATCTTGTGTCTTCATCTTGTGGTATCAATTGTCCACTCTACTCTTAAATTACTTGTGTTCTTATAATTCCTAGAGTAGAGACAGTAGGACTTGTCATCCTAAGGTGCTTACTGAGTTATTAGTTTATCAATTCTAGTGACATAGCTGAGTTGTTTTCCTTAATATATACTAGAATTGTGTAGTTGTGCTGACCCTACATACTTGCAAGACTTTGCTATAATAGTGTTTATTAGGGCTTTTTGTGTCTAACAAGGTTGCCTAGTGTTGTGCTTTGATAGAAATTTTAGTTAGGCTATTCAACACCCCCCCCCCTCTAGTCATCTATAGATCCTTTCAATGCCCAAATACATGCAAGTCTACTTCTAGGTATGTTGTGTTCCCTGGTGACAATATGATCTCTTGGTCCTTCGATCCAAGTGTCAAAATACAATGCTATGTTCTAGTGTAGAGGCTGAGTATCGTGTTGTGGCCAATGTAGGTGTAGAGACGACTACCTAGTTGCGGTAGCTCCTCCTCGAGCTTCACACTCTGCCTTGCTAGCATACTTTGGTCTATTATGACAACATAAGTACTATCTACATGTCAACCAACCTGGTTTAGCAACAACGCACCAAGCCTGTTGAGATTGATCTCCACTTCGTTCATGAATGAGCTGTCCTTGTTGATGTTCATGATCTTCATGTTCCTAACCTCATGGCGGTACAAAGGGGCTACCATCTTTAGTCTTCATTGAGTTCATGTTGAGTCTGTGTGCTGACGCTCCAACCACGGGGTGGTGTTAGACATCTCGAGAGGGTCTTAGTTCGTTCACCATCATAGCCCATAACTGATGTGCCGCAGCTAGCCTTAGGCCCGTGCATGATTTGTATGGTCGATAGGTAATCCATGCAAGCAAGGAGTTTGTGGTTGGTCCTGATTCTATTAGCCAAAACCTTAGGAAAATCCTTGCCTATATATGTTTGTACTGTTGCCTTCTCATAATCAATCTACAATTCCCACACAATTCTGTTGCTTTGATTTCATTCAGCTTTCTTGATTTGATTCCCACACAATTCTGTTGCTTTAATTTCATTCAGCTTTCTTGATTTTTCAGTTTGGTTCAGCTTTGCAATATATTATAATTGCAGCTTGCTGTCCTAAATGGGAGCACTAGATAGGGTGTTCGGCTGATCTGTTCTTGGATTGTTTCAGATTATCCTCTCTCACAGAACACTATTAAATCATCCAAAATCAGCCGTGCTACAGTGGCCGAGTGTACCAGCCGAACACCAGAAGTCATTCCAAAAAATGAAAGAATCTCGTCAGTTACATGTAAGTCAGATGTGATACGGTGGCCATATTGCATTACTAATTTGCTAGGTTTCTTTTAATCTAAAGCACAAATAATCTATACTAAAGAGAACAAACACACACACATTATCTCTCACTGGACCTATGATTTAAAAAGACAATTGATGCACTACCGGAAACGTCAAATTTGCCGAGTATTTTTAGGTTTGCCAAGTGTATTCCCTCGGACACTCGGCGAACAAGTTCTTTGCCGAATGTTGCGCTAAAAACACTCGGCAAAGAGGAGGTTAACCGAGTGTCAAAAAAACACTCAGCAAAGAGAGAGTTTGCCAAGTGTTTTATTTTTTACACTCAGCAAAGAAATAAAACCTTTTTTCTAGGAAAGAAGGAGAAGAAAAAAATGAAAAAAAAAACTTTACCGAGTGCCCAGATCTAGGACACTCGGCAAAGAAAAAAAACCTACTTAATTAACGTCGCGCCCACGCCCTCTCTCCTCCTCCCTCCCCAGATCCGCCCACGCCCTCTCTCTCCTCCTCCGCGCCCTCTCTCTCCTCCTCCCTCCCCAGATCCGCCCGCCCCCTCTCCCTCCTCCTCCCTCCCGGCGGATCTCCGGCGCTGCCGCGCCCATGCCCTCTCTCCTCCTCCCTCCCTAGATCTGCCCGCGTCCTCCCTCTCCTCCCTCCCTCCCCAAATCCGCCCATCTGCACCCTCCCCTCCCCCTTCTTCTTCCCCGGCGGGCGCCCCTCCCCTCCCTTCTTCCCCCGCAGGCGTGGAGGGCCAAGACGAGCTCTAGGCCGACGGATCCATGGTGGGTGGTCCTCGCGACGGCGGCTGGCATTGGATCCGGCGAGGAGGGCCAAGGGGAGCTCCATGGTGGCGGATCCGCAGTGGGTGGGCCTCGTGATGGCGGCATGCGTCGGATCCGGCTGTTGGGGCTCGAATCTTGCGACGATGGGGTTGCGGCGGCTGGCGTCGGTCCGAGGTAGGTCAGCTCTCCCCATCTCCGTCTCTTTTCCTCTCTTCATCTCCCTCACTCTCTCCCTCGCCGGTGATCAGATCCACGGCGGCGGCGGGCGGATCCGGCGGGGAGCAGCAGCGTGGAGGTGGGCGGATCCGGCGGGGTGTAGCAGCGTGGAGGCAGCGGATCTGGTGGGGAGGTGCCCTCCGATGGCGGATCCGACGGGCGGCGTGGTGGTGGTGGTGGTGGCCGGCGGCTGTGGTGGTGGCCGACGACTTGTTTTTTTTCCCGAAAAATGTTTGCCGAGTGTTTTTTGGGGACTCGGCATAGTCTTTGCCGAGTGTCCGACGTTTGACACTCGGCAAATAGCTCTTTGCCGATAAAATCTTTACCGAGTGTCGTTTGCCGAGTGTAAGACTCGGCAAACGCTTTGCCGAGTGTTTTTGGGGCTTTGCCGAAAGCTCCTATATCCGGTAGTGATGTCAGCATAATTTTGTGAAATTCAGAAAGATTTTAGAAGACCCAATGACTAAAAATTTGGCAGCTAATCGAGGGAAAACACACAACAGAAGTGTTTCTCATATACGTATATACGAACATATACCTGAGACACCACACATATAGATGCATCAGCTCAGTATAGACAGAGACCTAACCTGATACTAGCAAGACACCTTGCCTGAATGACCATGGTTAAAACAGGACAACAGATCACAAGGAGATTATTTTCACTCGACAAGTTCTGTTTAGTTCCAGGAATTCAATAGGTCACTTGCTGAATAACTTTCCCATAAGAAAATTCAGAGACCATAAAAAGCATATCCCACTACAACATGCCTGAACCGCCATGCTGCTAGTGAGGACTGAAAAAAACGAACCGGACAGGAGAGTTGCCAATTATTTTAAAAAGAAAATAAAACCAGACCTTTTAAAATAACAACACTACTATAAGAGGCGTGATAGGGGGAGGGGCTGCGGCCTGGTGGATGAGCGGCGGCTAGGGCTGGGCGGCGTGGGGGACGGGCGACGTTGTAGAGAGGGAGAGGCGGCTGGCGTAGGAGAGAGAAGGGGAGACAGATAGGAAGGAGCAATCGCTCGTCTATTGCTTAGTTTGATTGATTACATCCCCTAGTATTTATAGTCCCTATTGGACTTAGACTCCAAGCAACCTATGGGTGATCCTTATAGATTGATTCTCCCTTCCAAACTCTAATTCCATAACTAACCAAACTCTAACCAACTTGATATGGTAACTTGAGATGACGACGGCGGGAGCGGTGGCGCCCTCCCCCTGCGGCGCACACAGCCCGGGCACGCTGGAGGTGGCCGGCGCCCCTCCTTGGGACTCTCTTGGCCCATTTGCTCTAGGTTGGGGGGCCTCCATTAGACGTATGACACCCCCCCCCTTTCTACTCGGCGTGGCTTCGTGCCAAGTAGGGTCCAGTCGTTGACGCCATCACCCAGAAAAGCTTGCCCGGGGAGGATGGCCTTGATGCGGCCAAAAATGCGACCATAGACGGGGTCGGCGATGATGATGTTCTCCCGTGTGCGTGTCGGCGAAAACTCGAAGCAGTAGAGGAGCTTCCCAATGTAGCCGTAGAAGAAGTAGAGGTGTGCGCCGTTGTCCATGCTAGCTCGTGATGCTTGGCGAGCTGCGACAAGTAGGGGTCGTGTGATTGCTGCTCCAAAGGTGAAGTGCAGCATCTCTCTTGGTGGTGCAACAAAGTTGTGGATGCGGTTCTCGGTGTCGGGGACGAGGTAGGCGGGGATGTGGCGCCAAACCGTGGCGCTTGAGCTAGTTGATGGTGATGTCGTCAAGTCAAGCATGGTGCCAAACATGAAGGAGCCCAAGTCAAATTCGCCTAGTGAAAGATGGTGTTCATTGGAGCCGGGTCGAAGGGCAATGTGGATGCTATCGACGCGAATGAGTTGATGGCTTAGGTTGTCGAAGAAGATGACCGTTGCTGATGTTATGGGGCACCCCTATAACCATGGGTGACTAAGCAGGATGCTCATGGGGACTCCATTGTGTTGACCCCTCATCGGTGGTGGGTGGGCGCCGCTGGCCAAGAGCTCCATGTTGGCAGAACCGCCTTAGCGTAGAACCTGCAAAAGGTTAGGCAGAAGCGATGATGCCACCAGAAGGTATAGTCATCCATCAAATAAGAGGAGGCCTTGGTCAAGTGACAAAGCCTGGGTGGCCACGCCATCAGCTATGAACATGGCGATGGTGTGAAGCTCGTGTTGTCGAAGTGTAGTTTGGCGTAGGTGCTCGAAGATGACGTTGGTCGTGTCGATGTAGTCGAGGGCGTTGGGATGGCGAGCTCGACTCGCCCTGCTCAAGATGTTGCGAGGTGGTGGGAGCGCCTCCTCTTGGGCCCGGTGGATGTGTGGTGGTGCCGGTAGGGCGCGGATGGTGGCCGGGGCGCATCGGGGCTGCATGGTGGTGAAGGTGACGGGGTGGCCATTGCGGATGTACTTGAGCTCCATGGTTGAAAAGTCCCAGGTGAGGCGGCCAAGGCTAGCCAACCAAGGTGTGCCGAGGATGATGTCGACATCGTTGCCTATGTCGAGGAGGTAGGAGTCGATGTAGAAGATGTCGGTGTCGATGCGAAGTGGTACACTGAAGGCTGCGGTGTGGCAGGGAACCTCGGTGCCACTACCGACAAGTATGGCAGTGTTGATCCGCTGCTCCTGGAGGCCAATGAGGTGGGTGACATTGATGTCAATGATGTTGTGCATGGCGCCCGTGTCAACGAGGATGTGGACGCCTATCCTATACACCACCCCTGTTAGGTACATTAGGGGATGACCCAAGACCGGAGATTGGTCAGTCCCAATCATCATGAGGAGGTTGTTGTCAACGTAAGCGTCATCATCATTGTTGTCGTAGTCATTCACGACCATGATGTTGAACAGATGCTTGCACTTGTGTCCGCGCATGAAGGGTTCATCATAGTTGAAGCAGAGCCCAGAACATCGATGTTTAGCCATCTCCTCGATGGTGAGATGCTTGAATGGGCACGGGGGAGCTGCTGGCGATGTTGTTGTCGTAGTTGTCGGGGTTGGTGTCGAAGGTGGTGCCTTCAAGGGAAGCACCCTCGGCGTTGGCTTGGTGATTGGCGCCTTGCTGGAGTCAGCGATCACCATGAGATGTCATTCGTATGCCCGAGCCAAAGACATGGCCATCTCCATGTCTGGCGGGTTTTGAAGCTCGATGTTTGTCTTTATGGGGCTCTAGGAGGCCGGCGGTGTAGATGTTGACTTGCTATTGCTCGTCGAGAGGCCCGACATGAGCCACATGCGCTAGGAAGTGTTCAGTGTATTCGTCGATGGTGCTGGTCTTGTGGAGGGAGGCAAGCTTGCCGAGGGGGTTGTGCCTCGTGGGGGGCCAAAGCGCTCATTGATGCACCGAACGAAGTACACCTAGTCCATCACTGTCTTGTCTTACATCAGGCACATGTACCACTGTTGGGCGCCTCCTCTCAGATGGTAGGACGCATACCAGACTTGCTCCGTTTCTGGTGTCTTCTGGCCTCTGAAGAACTGCTCACAGCGGTTGATCCACGGCAATGGATCTTCCTTGCCATCGTATGTGGGGAAGTTGAGCTTGTGGAGGCGTGGTGTCAGGATGGGGAAGGAGCCTGGTAGGGTCCCCTAATATGGGAATGGCAGAGGTAGATTGATCTTGGGGCCCTCCGTTGTGTTGATGTCATTGAAGAGCTTGCCCTCTAGGTCATCAATAATCTTAGGGATTGTAGACGATGGCGATGCCTACTTTTGTTGCTTAAGGAAGGCACGACCTGCATTCTCCATGGCTTTCTTGGTGTCGACCTCCATCTTGGTGGCGATCGCCTTACGATCGCGTTCGGTGCGAGTAGCGGTGTCGGCAGCTTCCTCAGGGCCACCACGTTGCTCGATCGTTGTCAGGCAGTCGTTGATGGAGTGGAATTGGCCCTTGATGTCATCGAACTGTGTGTGAAGATCGGTGACAAGCTTGTCAAAGGCGGCTTTGATGTCACCATTGTTGCCATCGGCACCCATGGCAGCGGTGTAGGATCGGGCTAGTCTCCGAAATACCAGGTGTAAGAGGCGTGATGGGGGGAGGGGCTGCGGCCTGGTGAATGAGTGGCGGCTAGGGCTAGGCGGCGTGGGGGAGGGGTGATGGCGTGGGGAGGGAGAGGTGGCTAGCATAGGAGAGAGAAGGGGAGAGAGATAGGAAGGAGCAATCACTCGTCTATTGCTTAGTTTGATTGATTATATCCCCTAGTATTTATAGTCCCTATTGGACTTAGACTCCAAGCAACCTATGGTAGATCCTTATAAATTGGATTGTCCCTTCCAAACTCTAATTTCATAACTAACCAAACTCTAACCAACTTGATATGGTAACTTGAGATGATGACGCCGGGAGCGGCGGCGCCCTCCCCCAACGGAGCGGGCAGCCCCTAGGGCGCGCTGGAGGTGGACAGCGCCCCTCCTTGGGCCTCCCTTGGCCTATTTTCTCTAGGTTGGGAGGCCTCCATTAGACCTATGACAACTACAGTATAGCAACATAACTCCAACAACAAAAGCAGCTAAGAACTAACAACTTAAACAACATCTATGCTAGGGAGTTGGACTAAGACATCAGCACAGCTCACACAACAAAGATGCAGCACCAGACCGCACCACTACCCCTCAGTGCAAGAAATGCACAATTGATATCACTTCGTAACTAACCCAACACCATGACCGGACGATAAATCTACCAAATCGACACTGTCATTACTGCTTGCACCATTGTTGAAAACTATGTCCCACACCGAGTAAGCTACTACCATGACAAGTCGCTCTAGGCTGCTACAAGTTGTATAGTTGTCGTGACATCGTTGCTGATTGTGTGTTGACGAGACTCAAACATAGGGATATGTTAAGTCTCAGGGTAAGAGATTCCCGACCAAAGGACCCTCCGATTGATCCCTCCAGGATAGCTCGGGGGCTCAGAGGCTATACCCATCAGGTATGCTCGTGCGCACCTTCTCGCCAAGGATCGGGCGAAAACCGAGCATGCCCTTGACCTCTGCTCGAGACTCGGGGGCTCACCCAAGCTCCATGTTCTTGATCAACGACAACCCAGGCCTGATCCTTGGCCTCATCTCCAGTCTGAGCTGAAAGCATCTAGGCCCCTAGTGGATTTTGGTGATTAATGACAATATAATATTATTGTGACTAACGTGTGTTTTGAAGTGGATCGGTGTAGCGTTCCATGTTCCTAGAACTTTTGTTCTGGATCATGGATCGAGGACAGCGCGGATCAGACGATGGACCGTGGCTAGGATGCCTTCCAAACAAACTGGGTCAAGGGAGGAAGAAAGCAATGGCACGGGTCGAGCGGAGCATCGCCGTGATGGGCACTCGTGGCGGCGGTGTCTGGGCTCAATGCCTCCACTAAATGCTTATGATGGATGAATGAGACTGGTTGGATGCTTTGACTTAATGTAAATGGGCCTCCGGCGTCTTTCTTTCTTTCTTTATGAGAAATTATTTTATGGGGTCTAAAAAGGTGTTATAAATTAGGAAAAAATTGCACAAAAAGATTTGATCTAGGACCTCCTTCACAACAGCCTAGTAAAATATTCACGTTCCATAGCTATGTTCTGGGAACATCGTCCCAATTACATAGGGATCATGATCCACTCCTCGAACCAATCGTTCCAAAGAGGTATACCCCCTTACGAACCAAGAACTTTAAATTGATGATCCACGTTCCACGTACCTCGTTCCTCGTACCCTACGTACCATGAACTTTGTGACTATGGTTAGGTCACAATTGACTAAAACATTTTACTTCTTGTGCTTGTTCACCACCAATTCTGACCAGTAAGCAATTCGTCATTCAAACATGCATGGTAGCTATCTTGTCCTACAACTTTATAGAAAAATACCACGAAAAAAAATGTTTGAACTACAACAGTAGTTAAGTCACTCCACTCAATTTTTATCCCTCGCAGTCCATCAAATCTACACTACTGCTGGTCAAATCCTCAAATCATCATCCAAACATCTCTGAATACTAAAAGTTAGCTAGTTGTTGGTGTTTCGAGTAAACACCAACGAGTAAATTTGTATTATTGCGCGTCTGACCCGGATGATGTGCTAAAAAGACAGTTTATACTGGTTTGGGTTGAACATCCCTATGTCCAGCTCATGGCTGCTGCTCGTGTTATTAGCACTAAAAAGTTCGTAGTAGGGGTTACAAACGGGCGAGAGAGGGACAGGTCCCAAGTCTCTGATGTAAAGGTTGAATGGGTGCTGAGAGCTTGGTTGTTGCCTAGTTATGTGTGATGTGATGCATGATGTGTTGAATCGATCCCCTTAATGGGGTGCCCTGCCTTCCCTTTTATAGGCCAAGAGAGAGCAGGGATTACAAATGGGAGAAAGAAGAAAAAACAGAGGCAAAGGAGGTCCTTCGAAGATGCTGGGTCTTCCTTTTCCTCTGAGCGGGCCCTGCTGACATGGCAGGCGGTGCTAGGGATAGCTCCATGCTAGGTGCTTGTTTGTTGATCCTGATAGGGCTATGCTAGGCATCTATCCGCTGATGATGTCATATCCTAGCATTTGTCAGCAAGTTGTCAGTCCCATCCCGCCTTAGAGGGTGGTGCGGCTGACCAGGGTGCTGATCCATGGCCATATAGGGAGCAGACGGTGTAGTGACCGCACGTCCATTACTATAGGTGATGCGAGTTTCCTCCTGGACCGTAGTGGTTGTCGTGAGCTTCCATCAGGATCTATGCCCGAGGGCAAATGGCGGCACCCACAACACTACAAGACAAATGTCGGCGCCTACAACTCTGTTCGGGCTCTGACATGCCTGGAAGGTCTCAAAGCACCCTTCTTGTCATATCCTAATAGTACTTTCCTATAGGCGTGCAGGATATGGTCCTAGGTATTATGGTTGACTTGAGTGCACTGTCTTATCTGCGCACGTCGTTAGGAAGGAGTCGCGTTCAGACATCGGGCGAGGTAGAGCCCCCCTTGGGAGCCAGGCGAGGTGGAGCCACCCCTCGGGGGTTGGGCGAGGCAGAGATAGTTTTTAGATGTTGGGCGAGGCAGAGCCAACCCTCGGGGGTCAGGCGAGGCAGAGCTAGTCCTCAGACGTCGTGCGAGGCAGAGCGCCCCTTGGGAGCCAGGCAAGGCAGAGCCACCATTTGGGGGTTGGGTGAGGCAAAGACAACCTTTAGATGTTAGGCGAGACGAAGCCAACCCTCAGGGGTCAGGCAAGGTAGAGCATCCTTCAGACGTCGGGTGAGGTGGAGCCAACCCTCGGGGGTTGGGTGAGGCAAAGCCAGTCCTCAAACATCGGGCAAGGCGGAGCCATCCTTCAGATGTCGGACGAGGTGGAGCCAACCTTTAGGGGTTGGGCAAGGTAGAGCCAGTCCTTAAACATCGAGCGAGGTACAGCCATCCTTCAGACATCGGGCGAGGCGGAGCCAACCCTTGGGGGTCGAGCGAGGCAGAGCCAGCTCTCAGACATCGGGCAAGGTGAAACCATCCCTCGAGAGTGAGCTTGAGGCATTCCCAACCCTCGGGGGTTAGACGATCAGATGAAATAGAGCCTGTGGCCTTGGTGGTATGGATGAGGCAAAGCCCACTAGGAAACATAGTCATGTTCTTGATCGCTCTGATGAATTAGCGTTGATGGGTATCAACTCCTCTTCTTTGGGTACCCTAATATTGGTCCCCAACAGTAGCCCCCGAGCCCCCAGGGGATTCGAGTAGAATCATCTAGGGGATCCTTTGACTTGCCAGCGGGCGTGCGCGAGCGCACCTGGTGGGTGTAGCCCCGAGCCTGCGGAGGAGTAGAATACTCCTTTGGAGTTTTTTTCGAGTTGCCAGCGGGTGCATGCGAGCGCAACCGGTGGGTGTAGCCCCTGAGCCTACGGAGGAGTAGAATACTCCTTCGGAGGTTTTTTTTTGACTTACCAACGGGTGCGTGCGAGCGCACCCAGTGGGTGTAGCCCCCGAGCCTGCGGAGGAGTAGAATACTCCTTCGGAGGTTCTTTTGAAAGGGAGAACTCTGCGGGCCTTGGCTTTCTCTTATCGCCCACAGCGTGCCCTAGGGATGGTGATTCCCTTTTTGCCGAGGTTGGACCCTTCGTGGGTGTGGTCGTGAGTTTTGATGGTTGTTTAGCTGGATAGTTTGATTGGGGTCCTGGTATCCTGTTCGTGGGGATCCGGCCAGGTTCTGCCTGGCTGAGACTCAATCATGGCCCGAGATGCCTATGGCACTCGTGCAGCTGGGCGCTGACCGCTTACTGGGCCTAGCTCTTTCTACCCTTTGTCGTAGGGGTGTTTGGAGTGGCTGTTGGACCCATTGATGGGCCAACAGTTGGATTCCAAGGCCCAGACGAGCCGTAGATGCGCTTTTGATCCATATTCCTCTTACTCGTAACGAGTCCCGGTCTGCCCGGGGAGGCGAAACATCCGACGAGTTTCCTAAAGGAAAGGATAGGGATTGTGTGCGCGTATGACATGATGTGATGTTGTGGCAAATCGTGGGGGTGCGGAGATCTAGGCAGATGATTGGTTTCCTCACATCCATTGCCCCTATAAAACCAAAAGGTTCGCCCCCAGGGTTTCATACTTTGCCTCTTTGCCTTCGCATCTACCACCTCCGCCACCAATTGCCTAAGCTCCCTGCATCTGCATCTTAGCCGTCATCAAGTTCGCATCCACCCACCCGCATCTTCCAATGGAGCCGTGGTGCCGCTCTAAAATCACCATCTAGCCCCTAGAGGGCCTTGTTTGCCGTGGTCTTCTCTGCACGTGGACCGCCATCGAGGAGTGGCAGCTGCCCGGCAAGGAGGACGTGTCATTGCTGCTTGATGGCTACGTCGTCTCGTTCGCGTGCTTCCATGAGCGTGGGTTCACCAACCCCACCCATAGATTCCTTCGAGGACTGCTGTACTATTACAAGATAGAGTTGCAACACTTCAACCCCAGTGGGATCAAACACATGGCGGTGTTCGTCGCCCTGTGTGAGGGATTCTTGGGGATCAGCCCTCATTTCAACCTGTGGTGGCACTTCTTCACCATCATCCTCCAAAAGAAGAGGGAGAAGAGGCAGGAGCTGAGTACACCGATGGGATGCGTCGGCATCCAGCTTTGGAATAACTGGGTCGGCGACTACCCAGCAATGCGGCTATCGACCTCCAACAAGGGGTGGCATTCACGTTGGTTTTATCTTAAGAACGATGCCACTACCCCCTTGCTCGAGTTCACTGGGCGCTTAATCGAAGAGGCCCTAGATTTATGAAGGAAGTGGGGTGTCCTGGAGAAGGACAAGAAGAGGATCCAGGCCCATCTCGCCGCCATCTGCTTCCTGAAGGAGAAGGGGCTGAAGGGGTCAGGAATCATCAGAGCCTACCATGCGAGGTGGGTGGCGCCGCTGATGAGGCATGTGCTTCCCCTATATGCAATGGCGCCTAGGGCATCATTCGATGGGACGACGCTTGCTAAGGAGGTGCTCTCCCCCTCTGAAGTCATGCAGCACATCAAGGAGGCGATGGAGCCTTCTCAGGACAGCACGGGCGCCCCTCTTGATTTTGTGTGCCTGGTGCCGAGGCATCCCCCGATGCGGCCAGAACCTGGGTACATCATCCGTGTAAGTTTTCTCTTCCTCATGCCTTCTTCTTCAATTGAACTTCCGACTCCTTGATACTAACATTGAGATTGGAGGACTAGCCGAGGGACCGCATCCTCATGGATCTCCTAGCTCCATTACTGAGGGATCCATCCATGAGGGCAATGAACCACACCGAGGCCGAGCGGCAGAGGAAAGCGAAGGAGGACAAGAGGAAGAAGAAGCAGTAGAAATTGTGTGCACGGGAGCGAGGGGAGGAAACTGATAGTGACGACAATGACGAGGAAGAAGATGATGAGGTAGTTGATGACACCGAGCATGGTGGCTTGGAGAGCAAGGACATGCTGATGGGCACCCGCTCATCCTTGCATGGGTCGGGACCTTTCCCGTTTCATGGAGGGGAAAGTGTGTCCGCAAGGCTGGTGGAGACGGCCCAGATCGTCAGTCTGCCCTTGGATCAAGTAGGGGTGGGTGGATCTGCTGCCGTGCCTGAGGTGCCAGCAGAGGGGGGTGGCCCCGCTACCATACCTCAAGAGCAAGCAGGGGTGGGCGGATATGCCGTCGTGCCCGAGGTGCCGATGGAGGGGGGTGGCTCCACCGCCATGCCCCAAGAGCCAACAGGGGCGGGCGGATCTACCGCCGCGCCCGAGGTGCCGATGGAGGGGGTGTGGCTCCGCTGCTGCACCCCTGGATGCAAGGGAAGCGAGCCCCTCTGTCCGGGAGCAGGGGGCAGGCTCAAAATGGCCCTGTCCCAACGAGGTGGAGCAGGGACCTAGGGGTTCGTCCCCCAAACATATCCACCGCCTGACAGCACCAATGTAAGTCACCAACTCCTCTGTTTTCTCTATTTTTCTTAGTTTTCTGTGTGACTTCTGCCTTTTGTTTCTTGCAGTGTCTTGAGATGGGGCAACCTTTTGGCGCTGGCACCCAAGAAGAGTGTCACCCTTCAGGCGAGGCAGTGGCCGTCGGCCGACGTCGCACCCGTCTTAGGCAGGAGCATCGCCAGCGCGATTGCGTCGCCAGCCGATGAGGCATCGCTCGTGGTGGCACCCATGCCCTTGTTGGGACAAGTAGGCACCAGGGCTGAGGGAGCGCCCTTGGAGGTTGCCGAGCCACTAGCGACGGAGGTGATTCCACTGCCGATGTCGGGGCGGATGGATCTGCTGCTCGCGCTTGCGGTGCCGACTGCGGTGGGCGCGCCGCCACCGGTCAAGGCCCCACCGATGCAGGTGGAGGTGGCAGTGACTGTGACAAGCCAGGCGCAGCTGGATGCAGCCATGGCAGTGCCTGAGGAAGCGGCGTGATCCGCACCATCGGTGGCCCAAGTAACGGCGCCCGATGTGGTCCGGACGGAGGGGGACACGGCTAAGGAGTCCCCAGATATTGCGGCGGTGGCGGAGAGGACCGGCGGGGAATCATCCCTAGCCCTAACCTCGGGGGGCAGCCATTCGCCCGTGCGGGGTGAGTCCTTGCTTCGGTGGACTAATCCACAGGACCCAACATCGACACTCTTCTCCCTCGACGATGCCACTGAGAGCATGAGGTGGGAGAGTCTCGATGAGGGGATTGCGGCCATGCTTTCAGCCTTGGACGATGCCAGGGGCACCCTACGCGAAGTCGTCGTTCCCACTGGCTGGGTATTCACTTGACCTTGCCTCTCGTCCTCTTCTTTCTTCATGTATTTTTGTGATCTGATATTTATCTTTTTCCAGTCCCTTATTGCTCGCAGCCGGGAGAAATCCCGGTTCCTTTGTGAGCAAAAGGAGAACTAGGACCGCCTCATCAAAGAGGCCTGGCTACATGAGGAGGTGACCGCCCAACATGCTACCACCCAATAGAGGGTGGCCGAGCTAACTCCCCTTGCTGAGGAGGCAGCTAGTCTCTGGCTACGGGAGGCCGAGGCCTATCAGCATGAGGAGAAAACCGAGAAGGCATTCGAGGCCCTGTCGGCGAGAGTGCGATAGGATGAGGAGTGAAAGGATCAAGATGCCCAAGAGGGGGGGTGAATTGGGCTAATTCTAAATTTCTTTGCAATAATTAAATCCTATGGTTAGCCCAATTGACCCCTTGTGCCTAGAAAGTGTTCCTAATTGTTCTACCGCACAAAAGACTTGCAACCTAAGTTCCAATCCTACTCTAGCATGGCAATTCTAAGAATGTAAAGACATGAATTGAATTGCTCAAAGTAAATGCTCAAAGTAAATAGAGAGGAAGAAACGCGGCGATGTTTTGCCGAGGTATCAATGTTTGTGTTATCAAATTCCTTCCCATTGTCACTTCTAATCTTTTTGAGCTTCACTTCAAATTCATTCTGTGCTCTCTTGGCAAACTTCTTGAAGCAAGATGCAACTTCGGATTTGTCATGAAGGAAGAATACCCATGTGTATCTTGAATAGTCATCAGCAATCACAAGACAATAGAGATTTTCTTCCAAACTCTTGTATGTTGTTGGCCCAAATAAGTCCATGTGAAGGAGTTCTAGCACTCTTGTGGTTGACATGAAAGCTTTGGTTGGATGAGTATTTGCAACTTGCTTGCCGGCTTGACATGCACTACAAAGCTTGTCCTTCTCAAACTTCACATCCTTCAACCCTCTCACCAAATCATTTTTCATTAGCTTCTTGAGTGAGCTCATCCCAACATGGGCAAGTCTTCTATGCCATAGCCACCCAAGTGTTGTTTTGGTGAATAGGCAAGTCTTCAAATTTGCATCTTCGGAGGTGAAGTCCACTAGATATAGGTTGTTGTATCTAAATCCTTTGAATATCACTTGATCATCATCCTTCTTAGATACAACAACTTCCTTCTCGGTGAACAAGCATTGGAAGCCAAGATCACACAATTGTCCAACGTATAGCAAGTTGAAGCTCAATGAAGCAACATATAGCACATTTGAGATAGAATGATCATTTTATATTGCCACTTTGCCCAATCCTTTGACCTTGCCCTTTGAGTTATCTCCAAATGTGATTCTTTCTTGTCCATCTACTTCTTCATCTAGTGAGGTGAACATACGAGGATCACCGGTCATATGTTGTGTGCAACCACTATCAATAACCCAATGACTTCCACTGGTCTTGTAGTTCACCTACACACAAGAGATCAAGCTTTAGGAACCCAAACTTGTTGAGGGCCCTTCACCTTCTCAACAAGTGACTTAGCAACCCAAATTTTTTTAGGCCTATTCTTGTTGGGGGGTCCTAAGAACATCACTTTCATCTTTCCACTAGAATCCTTCTAAGCATGTAGTGACCATTGAAGGCAAAGGGTCTAGCATGCTTGGGCAAGGGTTATGGTGGTGGAGTTTGGCACTCATGAGCAAAGTGGCCTTCTTGTCCACACTCAAAGCATCTCTTTGGCTTTGGCTTTGGCTTTGATTGTTGTTGTTGAGCTTGAGCTTTCTTCTTCTCTTGATTTGCCATGTACCCAATGCCACTTCTATCCATCTTCATGACGGTATTCATTAGGAGCTCACTTTGAAGATACTTACCTCTAGTGAACTTGCTCAATCCAATCTTAAGATGCTCTTTTTCCAACTTGAGCTTCTTGTTCTCTTCCTTGAGTGCATCACTATTTTTATCTTCCTTGAGTGCAACATTATTTCTCTCTTCCTTGAGTTTCTTGTTTTCTTCTTTTAGCTTCTCATTCTCAAGAACCAAGTCACCATCATGATCAAGAGTTTCTAGCACAATGGTGTTGTTGATTTTGAACTCTTCAAACTCTTTCTTTAGCTTTTCATTGTTATGCTTGAGCTTGACATACTCATCATAGTCATTGCACTCAACCACTTGCTTACCTTTGCCACTAGATCCTTGCTCAATGCTCTCATCAATTAAATCATCACATGATGTAGCTATATCAATCTTAACAACATCGTTAGTAGCATCATGTGGCTCATTGGGTAAAAATTCTTGAGCAATAACAAGATTGTCATGGTTAATCTTGAGAGTAGTATATTCATCTTTTAGCTTGTTATGGCTAGTGATGAGCTCTTTGTGCACCCACTCAAGTTTATCATGTTTATCTTTAAGCTCTTTCTTAGAAGATTTGAGCTCCTTGAGTTTGGATGACATAGCATCATTTGCTTCTCTAAGCTCAACATTAGCCTTTTCGGCTATCTCACATTTAGCATTTTTAGCTCTAGTCTTTATAATGATCTTAGTGTATTTCTTTAGCAATTTAGCAAGATCATCATAAGTAGGTGACTCATATTCATCATCATCGCTATCACTATCACTATCATCATTATGAGCATGATCATCACCACTACTATCATCATCATGTGATACCTTTCGTTCACCTTTAGCCATAAGGCATAGGTGTGTAGAGGATGATGACGGTGGTGGCGGTGAAGGTGATGAGTCAATAGCAATGGTGGCCACCTTCTTGTTGTCACTCTCATCATCGAATGATCCACTAGATGAATCAATGTCCGCGAGCCAATCACCGACGATGTAAGCCTTTCCACTCTTCTTCTTCTTGTGGAAATCCTTCTTCTTGCCATCTCTCTTCTTGTATGGCTTGTTCTTTTTCTTCTCATCTTCATCTTCAATGCTTGAGTCATCTTTCTTGCCCTTGTTCTTGTTCTTGAACTTGTCTTTCTTGGGCTTTGTGCATTGGTGAGCTAGATGACCAAGTTCTCCACAATTGTAGCAATCCATCTCGGAGATTGGCTTCCTTCTAGAGCTAGTGAAGAACTTCTTATTCTTGACATCAAACTTGATGCCACTCTTGTTGAGCTTCTTTAGCATCTTGGCGGTCTTCTTCACCATGAGAGCAAGACTTTCATCATCAACTTCATCATCACTTGAGCTCTCATACTCAAGTCTTGCCTTGCTCTTCTCTTGGCTAGCTTTGAATGCTAAGTCCTTATCTTTCTTCTTGGTAGAGGATGAGTCATCTTGTGGCGTGATGTGCATGTACATCTCATGAGCATTGATCTTCCCCAAGATTTGTGTCGGTGTAGCGGTGGAAAGATCACCTTGGTGTAGCACAGTCACAATATGCCCATATTTGTCAATGGGGAGGACACTCAAGATCTTTCTTACAACATCGGACGGTTGCATTTGAGTGAGTCCAAGCCCATTGACTTCCTCTACAAGAACATTCAAACGTGAATACATTTCATTAGCACATTCTTTAGGAAGCATTTCAAAAGAGTTGAGCTTTTCCGTGACAAGATGATAGCATTCCTCACGCTCACTCTTGGTTCCCTCATGGAGCGCACAAACGGCCGACCATAGTGCATGGGTGTCTTTGTGGTTCCTCACCCGATTGAACACATCTTTGCAAAGGCCTCTAACGATGATGTTTCGAGCCTTTGCATTCCACTTCTCGTAATTCACCTCATCGCCTTGTAGGTTAGTAGCATCCCGAGGTTTTGGGAAGCCTTGTGAGGTAGCTCTAAGTATACCAACATCTAGGGCCTCTAGATACGCCTCCATGCGAATTTTCCAATAAGGAAAGTCATCTCCCTCAAAGATAGGAGGAGGTCCATCCCCGTGAGACATCTTGCTCTAGGCGGTTAAGCCTAAATAAGTGAGCACGAGGCTCCGATACCAATTGAAAGGATCAAGATGCCCAAGAGGGGGGGTGAATTGGGCTAATTCTAAATTTCTTTGCAATAATTAAATCCTATGGTTAGCCCAATTGACCCCTTGTGCCTAGAAAGTGTTCCTAATTGTTCTACCGCACAAAAGACTTGCAACCTAAGTTCCAATCCTACTCTAGCATGACAATTCTAAGAATGTAAAGACATGAATTGAATTGCTCAAAGTAAATAGAGAGGAAAGAACGCGGTGATGTTTTGCCGAGGTATCGGAGAGTCACCACTCCCCACTAGTCCTCGTTGGAGCATCCACGCAAGGGTGTAGCTCCCCCTTGATCCGCGCAAGGATCAAGTGCTCTCTACAGGTTGATTCTTTAACACTCCGTCGCGGTGAATCACCCACAACCGCTCACAACTTGAGTTGGGTCACCCACAAGCTCCGCCGGGTGATCACCGAACTCCCAATCACCACCAAGCCATCTAGGTGATGGCGATCACCAAGAGTAACAAGCACAAACTCTCACTTGACCACAACAAGCCTAATGAGAAGGTGGATGCCCACTTTGCTACTCTTGATCTTCACTAATGAGGGCTCTTTTTGGGATTCTCAAATCTCAATCACCTCACTAGGACCTTGCTCCTCTTGGCACTCTCAAAGGTGTTTCTCAGCTGTTGGAATGAGCAAAAGTACCCCCACACATGAGCGGAGGTTGTATTTATAACACCGGCTAAAAAATGAACCGTTATGTGCCTCTGGGGGGTGACCGAACGCTCCGGTCATGTTGACTGGACGCACCGGTTAGTATACCCCAAGCTCCAATGGTTATGAGTTGACCGGACGCTGGTAGCGTCCGAACAACACTGATCGGACGCGTCCGGTCATGTTTTCCCCTCACTGGAACCTTACTGATGTCGATCGAATGCTGGACCTCCAGAGTCCGGTCACTTGCTGAGCAGCGTCCGGTCAGTAACCGGAACCTGATCAGCGTCCGGTCAGCATTGACCGGACACGTCCGATCAGGATTCTCCCTCTTTGGGACCTTACTGGAGTCGACCGGACACTAGCCCTCAGCGTCCGGTACCATGACCTCGCAGCGTCCGTTCACTTCCAGACACTTTCACCTTGGTCAAATGAACTGATCGGACCCTGAGCCAGCGTCCGGTCACATCGGAGCCAGCATCCGGTCAGCATTTGACCCTCCATTCACTTCCAACTTTCAAACATATGTGAATGAAGTTTGCTCCATTGGATCATAGGGCTATTTTGGAGCTACCTAGTGCTAGTTTTAACAAGTGTGCACCACACCTAACTCACTAGACTCACCTAGGTCAAGCTACCCGTTCATACCCCCTTAATAGTATGGCCAAAGGAAAAACAAAGTCCTAAACTACTCTAAGTGTCTCTCCAATTCCAATCGACACTTAGAACTAGTCCATCCTTAACCTTGTCGTCCATCCTTTGAAAACTGAAATGATTTCCATTGTAGGGGCATAACAACTTTGATTGCCCAATCGATCTTCATTACCGTGACCTAACTCAATTGTTTCTGCAAAACACACGTTAGTCACAGTAATCATGTATTGTCAATAATCACTGAAACCCAACTAGGGGCCTAGATGCTTTCAAGGAGGAGGTCGCTAGAGTTAGGAGGGAGCAGGACCAGCTAGTCTAGAGGGGCACTGAGACCCGCCAGTGGATCCTCAATCTCCTAGCTAAGGCTGAGAAGGAGCAGGACCTGAAGCTAGTTGTCGAGGAGAAGCTCGCAGCCCTGGAGTGGAGGGTGAGTCAAGATGCCGAGGTGGTCGCTTGGCTATGCAAGGAGTGAGATGAGCTGCTCCAGACTATGGGGAGGCTCCGCTCGGAGTGTGGCATGGCCCGTGAGGAGCGTGACTAGGCCGTCCGAGAGCACGATGAGGCATAGTAGAAGATTGACTCCCTCTAGGCCAAGCTAGGAACCGCAATGACCTAGAGGCTAGAGGCCGAGAGCGTCTCCACCAGGCTGGCCACGGAGCTCACCGAGGCGCAGAGGAACCTTCAAGCAAAGAGCAACGAGCATGATCTCCTGAGCGCTGCCCTCTGAGTGGTCTGCGATGACCTAGAGGTGGTGTAGTCAGAGGGGACCAGCTCGCTTGTGGCCCATGCCATAGATATCACGGCGCGGGTGCGCCAGCTCGAGAGGGAAGCTCTTTGCGCTAGGATCACCCAAGCCTTCATGATTGCTTGTTCGCATTACGTGGATAGCATCGACTTGGAGATGATGAGCCTCGGTATTGCACTTGGCTATGAAGCCTTTGAGCTAGACAAGATAGAGACGGCGGTGGCTCCGCTTGCATGGGACCTGGCGAACAGAACTGAAGACATAGTTCTCCCCTCGAGGGGCTAGTTAGTCAAATAGGTTGGATGAACATTATTGTAATCTGTGAACAAGCGCCGACCCTCAAGTATTGCAAAAACAATTTCATCATTTCATTTTGTTTCATTGAACTTGTTTTCTTCCCCTTTTGTATACGAAAAAAGGGGTTCACGTATTCCGACCCTTCCATTCGTTAAGACCGTAGGGCCCGAGGTGTAAGAGGAGAACTTTGATCGCGCTAGTGAGCAAAGACACTATAGCCACCGAGGCGTAGGCTTTTTGTAGTCTGACCAGTGATGCTCAGTTGTTCGTTTCCACAAACCTTGCCACTAGGCTTAGCGTGAGGAAGAGGTCTAACGTGGTGACTATTTCAGAAAATGTGTACTTATACCTTTATCAGCCCCCGAGTGAGATCCGACCCTTTGCCATTGCTAGGGTCAGATATCACTGAAAATCAAGGAGAGGACAGCGAAACTTAGTAGGAGAAAGCATATCATGTATTCACGCGTACCCCCTCCCTAGGGTCTTAGCTATTGTTCTACGACTGTACGTTTGGTCTCCTTGTAAGTCCAACCTTCCTCGAGCCCCCACGCATAGCAGGGATTCGGTTGAGGGTCGGCTCGTTTTATTGACTATCACCCCGTCCACAGTTTCCGCAACCGAAGGGGTTGAGTTAACATCACTTGCCTCGATGGCTCATGTGACATTCTCAGTGAGCTCACTAACAGGCATGTTCAAACAGAATCTGGTTCCATCGCTTGTGACGGGGTCGGCAAAGCCCTCCCGTGGCATTCTGTTGCTCCTTAACCCACCTTCCAACAGATTCCCCCTCAATGGGGATTCTATAGGCTCGGCTGGAGGTTTGAATCGAACAAGAAGGTTGAGATGACCTTGTCTGCTTCTAGGCGGGATGGGCAAAGGCCGCTGGGGCTCATCTATGTTTTCTCCCCTGGCTCTTGCTCGACGAGAGGCGGCCTTGGGCCCTTCACGAGCTAGCCTTCGAACCTTGGTCTCTCGATCTAGGATCAGGTGGCTCGAGCCCCCAAGCCCCATGGGGTTTGGTAGGGGTCGGCCATGTTTCTTGTGTCACCCCATCCTTGGTTTCCACAACCGGAGGGGCTGAGCTAACAACACTTGCCTCGACGGCTCGAGTGTCATGCTCGGTGAGCTCGCTAACAGGCATGTTCAAGTGGAATCCGGGTCCATCATCCGCTGACGGGGTCAGCAGAGATCTCATGTGGCATTCCATTACTTCTTAACCCGCCTCCTGGTAGATGCGCGAGCCGTTCAATAGGTTTGGGTGGCCCATTGGCCTCTCCTCGATGGAGATTCTATGGGCTTGGCTCAAGGTTAGAATCGAATGAAAAAGGTTTAGATGTCCCTGTCCGCTTCTGAACGGGGTGGGGCAAGGTCGCTGGTGCTCATCTCGGTTTTTCTCTCCTAGCTCTGTTTGACCCGAGGTGGCCTCGAGCCCCTCATGGGTCGGCCTTTGAACCTCGGTCGGTCGCCGCTCATATCGAATGAGATGACTACCGCTTTGTGACGTGACGCGAAGCGTTGCGATGCAGCAATTGCATATGCAATGCTTGGATGTACGAGATGAATGTATGAATGATTTGAACGAATGAATGTATGAATGGAAATGGATGAATGAATGATCATATATAAAGAAAAAGCGGGGGTCAGTAATGTTACCTTGATGGCATGAGTGATGGGTACTAGGAGTTCTTACTGGATGTGTCCATGCGGGGTTCGGGTCCGATGTTCGTGATGGGGCCGGTGTAACCTATAGGAGCCTCCCATTCTTCCGTATCTGTCTCTTAGTAGCAGCCCAAGCTGTTCAATCGACTTGGGTGACCTGATAACCTCTCCTCAATGGAGATTCCATAGGTAGGCCCCTCCAAACCCTTCCTGAGAAGGTGGAGTTTAAGGTTTGGAGTGCGGAGATGAAGACTCTAATCGCGCTGGTGGACAAAAAAGCCATAGCCGCTGGGGCATAGGGTCCTAGCGGTCTGACCAGACCTACTCAAAGTTTGTGCCCGCACACCGTGCCTCTAGTTTTTAAATGTAAGGAGGGGTTGGGCAAAGAGAATGTCTAGCGAGTAGACACTCTCGCCAGCCCCCAAGTGATTTCTAACCCCCTGCCATTGCTGGGGTCGGAGGCTCGGTATTGAAGCTAATACGTAAAGTAAGTAAGGGTACTTATCTCTCGGCGGTGGTTTGGAGCCGTTCGATCGACCTGGGCACCAGTTTTACCTCGACGGTAAGAGTGATGGGTTCGAAAAACCTCCACCGGATATGGGCATGATCATGTCTGCTCCTTACATGCTTCTTGTTAGTGGCCAAGTCGTCTGATCGACTTGTGTTACTTGTTGAGACAAGTTTTTCCTACAGAAATAGAGAATGGAAACATCCCGTGCAAGAATTTAGTTTAGGCAGATAAACCAAGTGAAGAGAACTTGTCATAAATGGACAAGCTTTTGAATTTTGGTGTAGCAAATGGTCTCTTAGCTCTTCTCCCCTTTTTGCATAAAGAGTTAGTGCATTCCAACCCTTTTCGTTGTTAAGGTCATAAAAGCTCAGAGTGCGGGCAAGCCAATTCTGATTACGCTAGTGAGCAAAGACACCATAGCCACTAGGGCGTGGGTATCCCATAGTCTGACCAGTTATACTCAGAGCTTGCTCCCATAAACCTAGCTCCTAGGTCCTAACGTAAAAAAGGGGGGAGGCACAGAAAATGTTTGCCGGATAGGTATGCTCATATCATCCCCTAAGTGAGATCTGACCCCTTGCCGTTGCTGGGGTTGGATGTCACTAAAAAATTAGGGAGTTGGATAACAAAACTGATAAGAGAAAGTGTGTGTTTATTAAGGGTAAAAGTGACGTAGCTGCTCAATGTTCTAGGCATTGGTGAAGACCTCACCGTCGATGGTCTTCTGCTTGTAGATGCCTGGCCAGAGCATCTCCGTGATGACGTATGGTCCCCCCATGGCGGGGAGAGCTTGTGGCAGTCCTTATTGCTCTAGACGAGATGGAGAACCAGATCTTCGACATTGAAGGCCTAACCCCACACTTGATGGCTGTGGTATCGTCGTACTGCCTGTTGATACTTGGCTGAGTGGAGGAGGGCGACATCACGTGCTTTGTCCAGTTGGTCCATGGCGTCCTAGAGGGATGCCTTGGCTCCTTGTTCATCGTATGCCCTGACCCTTGGTGCTCCATAGTCGAGGTCGGTTGGGAGGATGGCCTCGGAATCATAGACCATGAAGAAGGGTGTGTAGCTGGTGGCTCGACTAGGGGTTGTCCTCAGGCTCTAGAGTACTAACGGAAGCTCGATGACCCAGCGTGCGCCAAACTTGTTTGATCGGGTGAAGATCCTAGGCTTGAGGCCTTGTAGGACCATGCCATTTGCGTGCTCGACCTACCCGTTCATTTAGGGGTGCGCGATGGTGGCCCAATTGACTCGGATGTGGTGTTCATCGCAGAATCATAGGAATTTCTTTCTGGTGAACTGCGTGTCGTTGTCCGTGATGATGGAGTTTAGGACTCCAAAGCGATGGACGATGTCGAGGAAGAACAGCACGGCTTGCTCAGACTTGATCGCGAAGATCGGCCGAGCCTATATCCACTTCGTGAACTTGTCTATGGTGACAAGCAAGTGGGTGTAGCCCCTAGGTGCTCTTTGGAGAGGTCCGACTAGATTGAGCCCCCAGACTGCAAACGGCCATGTGATGAGGATCGTCTGGAGTGCTTGGGCCAATAGGTGAATCCGCCGAGCATAGTACTAACACCCTTCGTAGGTGCACACGATCTGCTCGACGTTGGCTATAGTGGTGGGCCAGTAGAAGCCCTGTCAGAATGTGTTTTCGACTAGGGTTCTAGGTGTAGCATGGTGACCACAGACCCCACCGTGGATATCGCTCAGCAAACGCTTCCCCTATTTAATGGGGATGCAGCGCTGCAGGATCCCGGTGTGGCTTTGCTTGTAGAGTTCTCCCTCCACAAGAGAAAAGGACTTGGCACAACGTGTGAGTTGTCGAGCCTTCATCTTGTCCATTGGTAGCACGTCACAGAGGAGGTAGTCAAGGTAGGGCATCCTCTAGTCGACCAGAGGGTTGGGCTCTGTTGCTGGGTCCTCCTCGGGCTCCATGACTTTGGGACCAGATGGAGCCGGCGATTGGTCAGCCTCTGGGCCTAGATTGGATGGACCAGCACCGCCTTGTTCCAACCCCTCGTAGCGAACCGATGGCTTGTGTTGGTCGCTGGTGAAGACGCCTGTTGGCACCGGTTCTCGATTGCATGCCTCTTTCGCAAGCGCGTTGGCCGCCTCAATGAGGCGCTTCGAGATGTGATTGAGCTTGAGGCCATCGAACTTGTCCTCCAACCGGTAGACTTCTTGGTAGTATGCGGCCATCTTGGCATCATGGCAGCTTGACTCCTTCATGACTTGGTCGATGACCAGCTGGGAATCTCCTCAAACATCGAGGCGTTGGATGCCCAATTCTATGGCAATGCATAGGCCGTTGATGAGCGCCTCATATTCGGCCACATTGTTGGAGGAGGGGAATGGAGACAGACCATTACCTCATGCATACCCCAAGGGGTGACATGAAGACTAGTCCTACATCAGCACCCTTCTTCATCAGCGATCCATCGAAGTACATCATCCAGTACTCTTGATTAACGACCGTTGGTGGCATTTGGACCTCGGTCCATTCCACGATGAAATCAGCCAACACCTAGGACTTGATGGCTGTCTAGGAGGCATATGCAATGCCCTGACCCATTAGCTCATGTGCCCATTTTGTGGTTCTCCCCGTGGCATCCTAGTTTTGGATGACCTCGCCGAGGGGGAAGGACGTCACGACTATCACCGGATGTGACTCGAAGTAGTGGCGTAGTTTTCTCTTGGTGATGAGAATGGCGTACAGAAGCTTTTGGATTTGGGGGTAGTGGTTCTTTGAGTCGGATAGGACCTCGCTAATGAAGTACACAGGGTGATGTACTTTGAGGGCATGCCCCTCTTCTTCCCGCTCTACTACTAGGACGGCGCTGACCACTTATGTGGTGGCCGTAATGTAGAGCAGAAGGGGTTCTCCATCGGTAGGAGGAACTAGGATCGGGGCCTTTGTTAGAAGCAGCTTGGCCATGTCAAGTGCCTCTTGGACCTCGGATGTCCATTTGAAGTGGTCGGCCTTCTTCAGAAGTCAATAAAGGGGGAGACCTCATTCACCAAGGCGTGAGATGAAGCGGCTGAGCGCAGCAAGACACCCTATAACTCGTTGTACTCCCTTTATGTTCTGAATAGGGCCTATCCTAGTGATGGTTGAGATCTTCTTTGGGTTGGCTTGGATGCCATGCTCGGAGATGATGAAACCAATCAGCATGCCCCTCGGGACCCCAAAAACGCACTTCTTAGGATTGCGTTTGATGTTGTTTGCTCTGAGTTTTGCAAAGGTCTACTCGAGATCAGCTACGAGGTGGTCAGCCCATTTGGACTTGACCACGATGTCGTCAATGTAGGCCTCAACGGTCCATCCAATGAGGTCTCCAAAACACTTGAGCATACAATGTTGGTATGTAGCCCCAGCGTTCTTCAGACCGAACAACATTGTGACATAGCAGAACGATCCAAAGGGGGTGATGAAAGATGTCGTGAGTTGGTCGGACTCTTTCATCATGATTTGATGGTACCCGGAGTACGCATCGAGGAAGTAGAGGGTTTCGCACCCTGAGGTAGAGTCAACTATTTGGTCTATGCACGGCAAAGGAAACAAATCCTTTAGGCATGCTTTGTTGAGACCTGTGTAGTCAACACACATCCTCCATTTCCCACTCTTCTTTTGTACAAGAATGGGATTGGCTAACCACTCTGGGTGGTACACTTCCTTGATGCATCTGGCCGCCAAAAGCTTTGCGATCTCCTCGCCGATGGTCCTGCGTTTCCCCTCATCGAAGTGATGTAGGTGTTGTTTCACCGGCTTGGAGCCTAGGCAGATCTTCAAGGCATGCTCGATGACTTCCCTTAGAATGCCTAGCATGTTCGAGGGTTTCCACACAAAGATGTCTCTGTTGGCATGGAGGAAGCCGACGAGCGCGCTTTCCTATTCAGAGGAAAGTGTGGTACCAATGCGTACCATTTTGCCCTCGATGCTCCTGGGGTCTATGAGGACCTCCTTAGAGCCTTCCGCTAGCTTGAAGGACCTAGTTGACTGCTTAGGGTCGGGTGCCTCTTCGGCAACCTCATGCCTGAGGGCCGTGAGCCCTCCAGAGGCGACGATCGCTGCGGCATGATCATAGTATTTGACTTCGCACTCGTAGGCGCGCTGAAAGGAGGTGCCGACGGTGATGACCATGCCTAGGCCTGACATCTTCAGCTTGAGATAGGTGTAGTTGGGGACGGCCATGAACTTTGCGTAGCATGGTCATCCTAGGATGGTGTGGTAGGTTCCGTGGAACCCAACCACTTCGAAGGTGAGGGTCTCCGTCCTATAGTTGAATGGACCCCCAAAGGTGATGGATAGGTCAATCTACCCAAGCGGCATAGCCTGCTTTCCAGGCACGATACCAAGAAAAGGTGCTCCAGTCGACTAGACGCGTGCTCGGTCGATGCCCATGGTGTCGAGTGTCTCGGCATACATGATGTTGAGGCCACTGCCTCCATCCATCAGCACTTTGGTTAGCCACTTCGTGCCAATGATTGGGTCGACCACGAGCAGGTATCTCCCTGGCTGTAGGACGTTCTCCAGGTGGTCAGTCTGATCGAAGGTTATAGTAGACTCTGACCACCGGAGGAAGGCAGGCATGACCGGTTCGGTCACATAGACCTCGCGGCGTAGGATCTTCTAGCGGCGCTTGGAGTCGTAGGCCTCCGATCCTCTGAAGATCATGAGGCAGCCATCCGGTGTTGGAAAGCTATCGTCCTTCCCCTTGGCATCATCTGTGGTAGGGTCAGGGTCCTTCCCATGCTCCCCTTTGTTGGAGCCCCAGATAAGAACCGCTCCATGAGGGCACAGTCCTTGTATAGATGCTTGACGAGGAAGGCATGGTTTGGGCATGGCCCCTCGAGTAGTTTTTCAAAGTGGTTTGGAGTGCCCTCCATGGGCTTCTGACCACCCCTACGGTCAGCAGTGGCCACGAGAGAGCCCTCGCGCCGTTGGTTCTTGTTCTTCTTTTTGGTGGGATGGTTGGAGGCGCCTTTGCTAGTGTCCTCATCCCACCTCGCCTTGCCATTGAGGTGATCGAAGATCGCTCCAACCGCTTCTTCGCCCGAGGCATGGCTAGGGGTGATGTCAAGGAGTTCCTTGGTGGTTCGTGGACCCTTGCATCCTAGCTTGTGAACCAGAGACTCATAGGAGGTCCTGGATAGGAAAGCCCCTATAACATTGGCGTCGGCGACGTTAGGCAGCTCATTGCACTATCGGGAGAAGCATCGGATGTACCCATAGAGGGTTTCTCTAGCCTTCTATCGGTAGTTCTTGAGGTCCCATAGGTTTCCAGGGCGCTTGTATGTGCCCTGGAAGTTTCCCACGAAGATCTCCTTCAGGTCCGCCCAACCTTGGATTCTGTTGGATGGCTGGTGTTCCAACCATGTTCGTGCTGAATCGGCCAAGAACAATGGAAGGTTGCGGATAATGAAATCGTCATTATCCACACCACCAGCTTGGCAGGCAAGATGATAATCCTTGAGCCATAGTTTGGGGTTTGTTTCCCCATAGTACTTTGGAATGTTGGTTGGTGGTCGGTACCTTGGCGGGAAGGCAACATTGAGATGCGTCGACCGAAGTCCTGAGGCCCCGATAGGCCGGGGCTCGAGGTTCAGTCCTCGCCGCTGTCGTAGCATTCAGCACGACATGGGTGATAGCGGTGGCTAGCTCCCTCTCTCAGATCATCGTGGGTATGCCTACGAGCATCGAGGGTGTTGCTTGCATCACAATTGCGGTTGAGATGCTGATGCACCAGGACTGCGGCGCGTAGCCCACCGCTTTGTGGCGCCTAGTGGACTGACATGTCCCTACCAGGATGCTCTGAGAGCGTGCGCTGGCTAGCGTCGAGCTCACATCACCGAGACAACAAGCTTTTGGCCTGCTACGCCGCTGCACGCTCGAGCAGCGTGCGAATCTCATAGTGGGCCTAATGATCCTTGGGCGTTGTGGCCTCTGGAAGGCCATGGAGTAAGGGCGTTGTGGCGGCGATGTTCTGGCTCGCCCAGATGAAACAAGAGAGGGTTTCATCGTCCATGATGATCCTCTGGTTTACGTCACGGGCCATGGCGCGTGCGCGCCTGCCATCTTCATGGCGCTCGATTTCCCGATTGAGCTCCGCGCATTCCTGCTCGAGCTAGAGCTGCGGTTCCTCGATCTCTCAGTGTCGGGCTTTTAGCTGCTCCACCCGCATGTGAGGTGGGGCGGCCATCTTCCCCTCGGCCTCATCATCGAGGTCGTTCACCGGGGTAGCCTCCTCCTCACGGATGCTTTTGACGTGTCCCTCAGGGGTACCCATCATGAAGCATTTGCGAGAGGGGTGATGACTCCCCTGCTAGAGTCAGAGCCAAAGGGCAATTCTGGCTCCTCTGCGAGGAGGTCATGGAAAGATTCCACGACGTGTTCGATCACCCCCCATGAATTCATCGTTCGTGGGAGGTAGAATCATGCGTTGTGCCATAAGGTGGCTAACGGTCTCCATGGTGTTGTGGAGACTGAACGGAAGCACCGTCGGGGAGCTCCGGATGAGGTGTTCCGGAGAGAGGGGTTCCCCTCTAGTGAGCCACGCCATGTCATTGGCGTAAGAGACGGTGAGGTGGTGTGGGTCCTCCCTAGACGGCTGGGGTCCCAGGGAGACACCGAGCCAGCGCTTAAGCCTCCCATAGTCGAGGCCGATGGAAGGGAGAGGTTGGATGGTGATGTGAGCCAATGCCAACTCTCCTCCACCGTGATGATGAAGTCTAGGTCCCTGAAGTGCACGTGTGCGCCTAGGACCTAGCTGATACCGTGGCTAGCCATCCGTGGCCTAATGTTAATGTTGGGACGTGCAAAGGTCCCCTACCTGGCGCGCCAACTGTCGGTGTTTCGAGTAAACACCAACGAGTAAATTTGTGTTATTACGTGTTTGACCCGGATGGTGTGCTAAAAAGACACAAGGTTATAATGGTTTGGGCTGAATGTCCCTACGTCTAGTTCATGGCTGTTGCTCGTGTTATTAGCACTGAAAAGTTCGTAGTAGGGGTTACAAACGGACGAGAGAGGGACAGGTCCCAAGTCTCTGATGGAAAGGTCGAATGGGTGCTGAGAGCTTGGTTGCTGCTCAGTTATGTGATGTGATACGTGATGTGTTGAATCGATCCCCTTAGTGAGGTGCTCTGCCTTCCCTTTTATAGGCCAAGGGAGAGTAGGGATTACAGATGGGAGAAAGAAGAAAAACCAGAGGCGAAGGAGGTCCATCGAAGATGCCAGGTCTTTCTTTTCCTCTGTGCGGGCCCCGCTGACATGGCAGGTGGAGCTAGGGATAGCTCCACACTAGGTGCATGTTCGCTGATCCTGATAGGGCCGCGCTGGGCGTCTGTCAGCTAATGATGTCATATCCTAGCATTTGTCAGCAAGTTGTCACATCCCATCCCGCCCCGGTGGGCGGCGTGGCGGACTAAGGTGCTGATCCACGGCCATACAGGGAGCAGATGGCATAGTGATCGCACGTCTGTTACTATAGGTGATACAAGTTTTCTCCTAGACCGTAGTGGTTGTCGTGAGCTTCCGTTAGGATCCACGCCTGGGGGCAAATGGCGGCTCCCACAACACTGTAAGACAAATGTCGGTGCCTACAACACTGTTCGGGCTCTGACATGCCTAGAAGGTCTCAAAGCGCCCTTCTTGTCATATCCTAACAGTACTTTCCTGTAGGCGTGCAGGATATGGTCCTCGGTATTGTGGTTGACTTGAGTGCCCTGTCTTATCTGCGCGCGTCGTTAGGAAGGAGTCACGTGCAGACATCGGGTGAGGTGGAGCCACCCTTGGGAGCCAGGCGAGGCGGAGCCACCCCTCAGGGGTCAGGTGAGGCAGAGACAACCTTTAGACGTCGGGCGAGGCGGAGCCAACCCTCAGGGGTCGAGCGAGGCGGAGCCAGTCCTCAAACGTCGGGCGAGGCAGAGCCAGTCCTCAGACGTCGGGCGAGGCGAAGTCCCCCTTGGGAGCCAGGCGAGGCGAAGCCAGCCCTCGGAGGTTGGGCGAGGCGAAGACAACCTTCAAACATCAGGCGAGGTGGAGCCAACCCTTGGGGGTCAAGCGAGGCAGAGCATCCTTTAGACATCGGGTGAGGCGGAGCCAACCCTCAGGGGTCGGGCGAGGCGGAGCCAGTCCTCAGACGTCGGGTGAGGCAGAGCCGTCCTTTAGACGTCGGGCGAGGCGGAGCCAACCCTCGGGGGTCGGGAGAGGCGGAGCCAGTCCTCAGACGTCGGGCAAGGCGGAGCCGTCCTTCAGACGTCGGGCGAGGCGGAGCCAACCCTCGGGGGTCAGGCGAGGCGGAGCCAACCCTCAGACGTCGGGCGAGGCGGAACCATCCCTCGGGAGTCAGCCTGAGGCATTCCCAACCCTCGGGGGTCGGACGATCGGACGAAACAGATCCTGCGGCTTTGGTGGTTTGGACAAGGCGGAGCCCACTGGGAAACGTAGTCGTGTTCTTGATCACTCTAATCAATTAGCGTTGACGGGTATCAACTCCTCTTCTTCAGGTACCCTAGTATTGGTCCCCGACACTAGCAGAGTAGCAGTTGCACATGAGAAAAACAGTGTTAGTGTAGGGGCGGCCGGTACTTAGTACTTACCCAAGGAGGAGGAGATGAAAGTGGGTGTGGACGGTTATGGAGTTGGCCGACGGCATGTGAAGGGAATGGCGGCGTGTGCAAGGGACTTGCTCGGGCGGCGGCGGAGGAGGACCTCGCCGGCTGACATCCTCGGGCCTCGGGCTTGTGGAAGACGACGACCTCGGGCTTAACTTGAAGACGATGGTGCTGGCAGACTACGGCTGCACGCACGGTGGAATCACGGCAGCGTGGCGGCACGCTTCCTACTCAGGTTCCTAGAGTCAATGGTTGGAGAGGGGTGGCGGTGCTCTCTGCTCAGGAGGGTCTTGGTGCGGCGGAAGACAAAATTACTAGATGAGAGAACCTGAGACTTGGACTTATACGAGATGATGAGAGAGCCTGAGACTGGACTTTTTTTATTGATAGACAGAGACACCTGGACTTGGACTTGAAAATTTATGCCACGCACCAGCGCGAAAGGGTATTCTTTTTCACCTTTCCTTAAAAATCCAGATCTTTTTTTGAAATGTTAAAAATACATATTGAGAAAACTAGTAAATTGTAGAGCATAGATGGTATTAGAAGAACGTCCCGCGCGTTGCTGTGGGAATAGTAGGTGAAATTATACTCTTTATATTTACTACTATGAATAAATAAATATCATAATACTACAGGGTAGTGGACGTGGACAACTAAATATATATATGCTAGTAAATGATGTCGTTTGCTGAATAGCTTGAATGAAGACATAATGACATGTGTTAGTTGGATGTGTTAGTGGATGCTGATGTGGACACTTTGCATGGTGAGATAGTTGCATCTGTTAGTGTGTTGTTCTGGTGGATACTGATGTGGATACTTTGTATGGCAAGATAAATTGCTAGTGCGGTTTGAAAATATAAGATATATATATATATATATAGTAGATTATTAAAAAGATTCATCCTTTCTATAGGTGGGGGACTCTATGCCCATGGTAAATAAATCTCTCTTAGGCTAGTTTAGAAACTCAAATCCTTTTGGGATCCATGACTTTTTCTAGGGCGAGAAATCCATGGGATATCATTTAAATAACAATTTTTAGTTCTTCATGGAGGGTTTTCCATCGCCGAGTGTGCCCCTTGTCCAAATTAGCGATTATTTTTCTTTTCTCTTCTATCGTTTCTCTCCATCGCCATGGTGCCATAGGCGAGCCGCAAGCCAGCACGATGCCGTTTGCCTGGCTTGGAGGCGCGGAGGCTGAGGGTTAGTTTGGCAAAACATATTCATGATTCTTAAGTTTCACTTCTTGATTCTTTGATGAATTGATTCTGGTGGAAGAGTGAATCGATTCTGAAGTGATTCTAGTAGCGATTAAATGGGGAGCAGCAGGGAGTGGTGGAGAGCACATAGTTTTTACTCCCAGATCATAGTGTAAATATAGAAGTGACTCTCGTCAGCTTTCCACCAAAATCTAGATACATTTTAAGTGTTTGGTTTGCCAAACTGGCTCTAAGAGTATCTCCAGCGGTGCTACCCAAATCAGACACCTACTTGTCTGTTTGGGTAGCCCCTATTTCAATGGGGCCCATTTTTCTTCCAACTCCAGCAGTACTACCTAACCAGGCCACCTAAACTCATCGTAGTAGTCATCCTCTCTCATGTTCTTCTCACCATGGATGGAACAGAGAGATGGAGCACCACTGTACCGGGGTAGAACAGCTATGACGGGGGGTAGGCCCACCGCGCCGAGGACCTCCGCCCATAGGAGCTCGCCCACGGGAGTCGTCAAGGCAGCACTGCCGTGCCGAGGAGGGCCGGGGAGGCACCGTCGGTTGGAGAAGGCGGGTTGGCAGGCAAGGCCACTCCACCAGGAGGGGAAGCTGTCAGGGCTGGGGGCAGTCGCAGGGGAAGAAGTCATGGAGAAAGAAAATTTTAGGTAGTCCACAGTAGGGTAGGGGGCCAACAGGAATGGGTAGTGGGATGGGAAAATTAAAGACTACTAACAGGAATGGGTATAATGATTCGAATCTACCAAATTAAAGACTAGATGATTTGATTTATGAGAATTCTTTTTTCTAGCGCGTTTGGCGATAATTAACGTGGTGCCTCCGTTTAGGCCTTTAATTAGTAATAGCAAGACGGTAAATTATTTAAGTTTGCTTTGGTTGGAAATTATCTCATAGTATATCTAGCGATACATCATACTGATTTTGTTCTAATTAAAAAATGGTCAATTAGTTATATTTGCTTTAAGATATGTGTAATTTTGTTTCAAAAATGAGTGGGGGCACGTGCACCCCTCCTTGTCTACCAAATTAGTTATCATCTCACTTTTTTATTGTAGGAAGCCTCATAGCAGGCACATTCCACAAGGCGTGATAATCTTCCTCGTCAGCTCCGCGGGGTCATGTTTGCGCTCATCCTCCTAGTGAGTGTCTTGAACTACTATCAACAATGCAAGAAGTCCCGGCGTCCCCTCCTCTTCGGCAGTGCTTCGAGAGGCTGGCGTCTTCGCCAGCTCCAACGTGCTGCGACAGACGCCTCCCTAAACTACTAAACGGCTACAGACACCTCCCCAAACTACTACACAGCCGAAGGCGAGGTGGAGATCCTGTCGGAGTCAGAGGATTAGAGGCCCGTGGCGGCACACTCTAGGTCCAGGCTGGAGGATGCCCAACGTTCCGCCTCATCCGCCGCTGCATCCTTAGCGACCTTCCACTCTGCCACCATGCAGATGTAGTATGAGTATAAGTTAATTGTGTTAGTTTATTATAGTTGATTATATGTATATATCAGCACCATAATCGCATAATAATTATGCAGTTCTAATCTATCGCCGCCCTAGTCGCCCGACATTCGACACCCTATCCCTTAGTGCACGCTGCTATGGTGCGATCGTCTTCTTACAACTACATGAAAGAAGACATATTTTCTTTGAAACCCAGAATTTGAGTGGGGGCACGTGCCCCCGCTCCTTATTTACTTGGTTCGCCAAGACATGCTAGTGCTGCTAAAACTCATGATTTGTCTTCCTATGTTACTAATAACTATAGCCGAATCAATAAAAATTCAGCAACATATGCAAGTGCTAATTAATACTCATGATTCGGCTTCATATGTTACCAATAACCATGGCCGAATCAATGAAAATTCAACACCATATGCAAAGATCAATTATCACAATTCGTCTTCATATTTAACTCATGACCATAGCCGAATTAGTGAAATTTTAGCAAGCATGCATGTGCCATCAACCAACAGTGTAGCATACGATTTATTCACTAAACCTGGGAGTATTAAGTGGTGGTTTTATTTTGCTGGAACATATGATGCTTTTCATGCTCGGACTAGGAAATTTGATAAATACTATTTTGAAAAGTTGAAAGGTCAAGAGTATCGAGATCCTGATGAAAGTGAAGCCAGAATTATGCAAGAAGAAAGGCATTGTTAGCTAGCACCATTAGCAAAGAAAGAGTTGATTCGGATAGAAGCGAGTGTTCGGCTGACAAAACTGAACAAAACAATATTCATTCCAAATCAATCTCATCTCAAGAAACAAATCTAGTTATAGCAAAGCATGGGAATGCAAGAAATTAGCTAGACTTAACTTTTCAGGAGCCAAAGGAGTTGTGTATTTATCTAGTGACTATAGTGTTGTTCATAGTTCGCAAATTATAGCCGAACTACGCTTGTTGACAAAGAACACTGAGTCACTAAGGATGAAACCCCTGGAGACAAGGAGATAGTGTCAGAGTGCCAGCAGTTGGTGGCTTATGATGGTGCTAGAAGGGGCAACAACACTAAAATTAGGGACCTGCACTTCTCCGACATGATCAACAAGGTACAGAGTATAAGTAGTTTACCAAATTCCCAATTTGATCATATTGTTTCAATTGCTACATCTATTAGCGATGCTCTTGCTAGTAGTGTTAAGACACTAATTGAATAAGGTATTTTAATTGTCGATGATGGAATAAATTTATATTGTATCTGCCATCATATTATGCCTTATCAAGAGACCGATAACAATATTTTGTCAACGTTAAAGCTTTCCCCAATGTACATCTTGGAATAAATTTATATTGTATCTGCCATCATATTATGCCTTATCAAGAGACCGATAACAATATTTTGTCAACGTTAAAGCTTTCCCCAATGTTCATCTTGGATTCTATATCTACGTGGGTTGCTTTACTTGCTTTAAATTCAGTTCTATACTTGGTCCCAAATGAGATACAAATTCTATAATTATTTTGGGTTTAATGATTCAGGGCAAGATTGAGAAATTTTGCAGATGCCGATGTTGGTTTTATGATCAATTATAGAACATCTGGCAAGAAAGACAAGTGCAAAGGTGTGGTTGAATAGATTGTTGTCAAATTTAACCCATTTGTTTGCCTAGCCTTAAAGCTGATTCCACAAAAGAGTCGGTTAAAGAAATCAAGTACACTATTGACTTTACTTTTTGTGATCATGTCTTTGATATTTTGTTGAAGAATAATTTTATTAGAATCGTTGATCACAAAGCTTTGCTATCACCTCCAAACTTAGAAGAGCTTACATATTGCAAGTGACATAATTCATTTGATCATAATATTTCTAATTGCAATATGTTTCGTCAAGTGATCCAATCGGTCATTAATAAAGGGCGATTGAGATTTCTTAAAGCTCAATAAATTGACCAATTGAATTCAATTAGTCTTGATATGGCAAACAAACTTTGAATTTGCTAACACCAACCGATTCATCTGAAGCTACAAGTTCAAATGCCACAGAGAGATTGGAGTCCTCAAGTGGAAACGAGGCCGTTCTCCATGAATTGCAAATTGGAGATATTATAGAGAGGACAGCGAGGTGATTATAATTCCAGAAGATACAGGGATTAGGCGAAGTCTCTCCAGCTAAAGAAAAATAGAAACGCTGAATCTCTCTCGGCGTTTCTCTCTGAACCTATCCTGTTCGTGCTAATTCTCCCCTAAACTCTACTCCACTTCCAGATTCCATCAGGATCTTGACCTGAGTCCTGACAAGATGGCATATGATAAAGGAGATTAGGAGAATGTTGCATGAAAACCAGTGAAATGGAGACCACCAGACAAGCTGACAAAAACTTTATATACTGCAGCTCAAAGCAGACCATACTGACAGAACCATCAGAAACAAAAGTCATGAACGAGTCGCGATGAACACAAGCACGCTTTGCATCGATATGTCTTCAGATTGCCATTACTTTTAACTCCCTTACAAGAAACTCAACCAAGACGAAGAATAAATAACAATAGCAGCCATTGACCCATTGACCAGATTATAGGGGGGGGGGGGGGGGGGGGGGGGGGGGGGGGGGGGGGCACTAGTGCGCTCAAAACTGAAACACCTCACGGTCTCACACTACATGCAATTATATCGCCGTCCTGGCTATTGTAGCTAGAGATGATAATCACGATTTTGCCTCATCACTTCCACTCGTGATCTTCTCGCTCCAATATATCATCTCAACTAGATCTCTTCTCTCTCTCATCAAACGAATCACACGACTTGAACAGTGACACGGGTTACACTGGCAACAAGAACAAGAAGCCAAATAAAAAACACTACAGGTCGTACGGTAGGCGGCGATGGTAACACCACTAACAGTAACACACTAACAGTAACGCTAACAGTCAAAGGCACTAGCTAGGTAGCTAGCTGCAAAAAGCCACGCTGCTGGGGCCTTTGTAGAGGTAGATCGATCGTCGATCAACTCCGGACAAGACCGCAGGACAGCGTCATCAGCAACATGGCAGCGTCCGTGATCTCGTCCTGCTGCACCGGCAACGCCGGCGACGCCCGGAATAAGCTGTAGGAGGCAGCAGCTGCAGATGCGGGAGCCGCTGGACTCCTGCTCCAGCTGATGAGCCCGCCAATGTCGTCGACAAGCAGGTCCCTGCTCGGACAGGCGTCGTCGTCACCAACCTCGGCTGCGGCGGCCTGCACGACGACAGCCGCCCTGTCAGTGGCAGCGGCAGGAGCTGCGACGGCCGCAGCGTGATGATCCTGCTGGACCTGGACCACCTTGCACCGTTTCTTGAACGGCAGCGACCGGTCCACGTCCACTCTCTTCTCCTTGTTCACCTTGGGGTGTGCTGCCGCGGCCGCGGCGGCGTTGCTGGGCGAGGCCTTGCCGCTGTCGGTGGGCATTGCTGGCCCCGAGCCGGAGGCGGCGGCCATCATCGCCCGCCGCGCCTTCCGCTGCCTGATACCGCACGCGTTGCAGAGCGACTGCGCCATGCAAAAACAAGATACAGTCATTGGCTTGCAATAATATAATTATATATGCAGCATGCATCTCTTCTCTCTAATTAATCGTACTGATACATGGTGCAAGGACCACGACATCACGTAGTACGAGTTGGATTGCAAGAGGCAACAAACAAAGATACCTTGGGGCCGCAAGGACCACTCCTCCACAAGGGCGTCTTGGTGGTGTTGCAGTCGGAGCACACCCTAATAACACCCAAATTTGGTTGGCCGCTCATGTTCATGTCGGCGTCGTACCCTGCCTGATGCGCCCTTCTCCTCGGCTTCTTCCCCGCAGCACCACTGGGATCGGCAGTGGCCTTCCTCGTGATCCTCATCTTGGCCGCCGGCGGCGTCCAGCTGCAAGCATCCATCGACCCGCCACCGACCACCTGGTGCAGCTTCCCCATATCGTATGGATCGTACGAGGCAGGCTCGATCATGTCGTCACGGATGCTCTCCATAGTCGGGAACGGCGTCGTGAAGACACTACTCGCAGCTGATGATCCACCAATCATCTGATATATATAACAGAAATTATAAAAGGGCAGCATGAGTGACGAAATTAAATCTGTGAAGATATGATTGGGAAATTGAACACATACTATTGTACAGTTAAGTAACACGTACATGTTGGGGCTCGAGCATAGCTTGATGACGATGCTGCCTCAACAAGTGATGGTCTGCCGATCCATAGCTCAGACTGCTTTCGCTGGCGCTACTATTGCTGATCACAAAGGGAAAAAGGATTGGGGGATCCTTTGGCAGCGTGAAGGCTTGGAAGTGGCCTTGGTGGTGGTGATGATGATGATCTTGGTGATGATCTCCCTCCATGAGAGGGAGGGCAGTGGAGAGCTGGCTCATGTAGATGGCAGACATATGGGAGCTAGCTAGGGACTGATGAGAGGAATTTGCTTGCGCTCGAGATCTGGATAGAGCTATGGACGACCTAGCAGGATCTCGTATATATAGCTAGGTGATGATGAGTGAAGATCAGATGAAAGATATGGAGAGAGGAGGAGGAAAACAGCAGCCGCGGCGGCGGCTGGTGCTGTGTGTATGTCAGAATAATGGCAATTTGTTGGAGCGAGGGATCAAAAGGCAAGCGAACTAGCGATCATGAACGAAAGGGGGAGGCATGTCCCTTTTATAAAGGGACAAGGAGGGAGGTGCCTAGGCTGTGAAGATCATTCGTGTGTGATCCCTTTCACAGACACACGCACGAAAGAGAGAGAGAGAGAGAGAGAGAGAGAGAGAGAGAGAGAGAGAGAGAGAGAGAGAGGGACCGAGGGTGCAGTGCAAAGAGATAGATGAGCTATAGATCGGAGGGGAACAGTAAAACACGTCGGCTGCAGTGCAACACACGTTATTCCTAGGCGGTCCGATCGGCCAGGAGAAGATGTGTGATCGAGGAGGTCCAATCCAAGGGAGGGACGTCGGCGCTTCGGCGGCTTCGCTTGCATATCACCCGTACGTTTGTCACTGGCACTCAATCATCGCCTGCAACTGTGCCATGCTCTCGGCTTAATTAGGGCAAAAACAAGGGACTCTCTGTAACACAAATGGTTTGTACTCATCAGTTGCAGAGAACATTATTGTCTAGCTAGATTTAATTAGTGCTTGCTTACACTTCAGATCCCAAGGTTTGGATTTGGACCTAATCATATCTCATGATCGATCTCATGATCATACCCAATACCATCATATTGATTGGGAAATTAAATTAATTATATGCTTACACTTCAGATCCCAAGGTTTGGATTTGGACCTAATCATATATGTGCTCTCATCTGAGGCCTTGCTTGGATGTAGTCGAATTGACATCAATCCACATGTGTTTTGGAGTGGATTGGAGTGGAACTTGAACTAAATTTCACCCCAACACATGCAAATTTAGGTGAATCCGATAACATCCAAACAAGGTCTAAAATCCTGTCAAGGTTCTACTCAGTCTGCATCAAAACCTGGAGTAGCCGTTTGGAAGGAGGATAATCCCCCTCCAATTATTCATGCTCACTATGCGAAGGATTGACACATGAAAAATAGTTTGCTTTCCACACTGATATTCTAGCACTATTTGTCCAATTGCCTTTGGATGATCACTTTTATTACTTTGGAACCTTTGGACTCCAGCAATCTCAAATGATCGAGCAGGGGAGGATTGGCATCAAACTAGTCGTTTCGCCAATGGAAAACTTTCTTTTACAAGCGTCAAGATCCAATGTGTCTTTTGAACCTTGGTCTCAACTAGCTACTAACTCACACACTTGTGAATACTGGATGATCTGGACCCGTTTGGTAGAGCTCCATATGATTCTGATTCTCTATGAGAGCTGATTCTCCGAGAGAAGTGATCTTGTGGCTCAAAGTTATTCTCTTTGATTTTTTTAGCATAAACTCTCAAAATCACGATGGAGAATCACTTCACAGAATTAAAAGAAGCTACTTTTTTCAGCTCTCAGCCCCTTAGTTTATTTTAGATAATCACTTCATAGAATCAACAAAGAATCACTTTTCTCTGAAAAATTATTTGACAGAGCTACTACTGGATTCAACAGATAATCAACTCTGAGAGCTCTGCCAAACGGAGCCAAGCGTCTTGACTACCCTCCACGTGCTGGAACCATTTCGATGTAAACACTTCATCTCTCCACTCAATCGCTGCTTCAGTTGTTCAAGTGTCTAACATGCATGTTCAGTCTTTACAGCGTCGGGCATGCATGCACACCACGCCAAACTTAACTGTTGCACACCCAAAAAGAAATTTTTAGTGGACACAGCATGCAGGTCTTGAACCTGTGCACATCTCTAGATCAAAGTCCAGCGAAGCCTCTGTCAAGGGCCTTATGATCTAGGGTAGGCGGCCCTCGACTACGGAGTTCGTAATCTCCGGCCGTGATCTTCCGATGCGGAGGTTATTCCCCTCACTGCCGATCGGGCTTGAGAGCGAGAGGTAGGAGAGCAGGTAATTGATCTTGCTTAATCCAATCTTTCGGTTTACAGGGAATATATAGCCATCGGCCCTAACCAACGGAGGAAACAAACTCCTCAAATCAAGGAACTAATCAAAGATAGCAAATAATATCTTAACAACTAAAAATAGCTTTCCAACTTCAGCCACTTGCGCTGATCGCTTCATCCTCGGTTGCATGCACCGTGCCCGCGACCACCGCGCGTTCTGCGTCCATGCATGCGCCCGCACGTTCTGCTGCCCGGCGCACATCTCTGGCTCGGCGTCTCCTGGTGTAGGTCTTCCCCCACATGACAGCCTCCAGGGTTCACATTGGTCCATTCAGCATTCTAATCTTTCATGTGTTTCTCCATTTCTCTAGCATCAACAATAATCTCCAAACACTTGAATAATATTCACCGCGTCGAATACAAAGGCCAATGCTCCAACATGTACTTTTTCCTCCTCGTGGATAATCCGGTGTGTACGATGTTCCCACGACTTCAATTCAATTTAACCCTTGTTCCTGCTAGCTTGTCTTGTATAGCGTATCCATGAGACCTACTGAGATATATACTTGACAAACTAACCTCAAAAATTATATTGTTGTCCAATCACCAAAATTAAATCACAATATGCCTAAAATGAGGCCGTACTTTGGATGTGTTTGGTTGAGCTATAGTTTCTGAAAAAGCTGTTAAGGTTGGGGGTAGTGGAAAAGTTGTAAGCTATTTATTCTTGAAACAACTGTGAAATAGCTCTCAATTTTCACCATTTCAAAAGCACAAGTTGGTTTCAAAATTGTACTAGCTGCTTCAGAAAAAACAGCTTCTAATTTTCACACCTTTGGCAGACTTTTGGCTTTTTGGAAGCAAAAGCAGCTCCCATAAAGTCCAACCAAAGGCACCCTTAATTTGCTCCAATGGCCATGGCCATAAGGGCATCCACAATGTATATGGACCAAGTAGTCCATATGTATGAGACCCACATGACCAGTCTATAGCTACTATTGTTTTCTTACAATGTTCAGCCAACAAGTAGTCTATTAGAAGAGTCCCACTAGAAACCTTGCATCATTTCAGCCAACAAGAAAGAGAGAGAGGAGTGGGAAACAATTCATTGCTTGTGGGTAGTCCGTAAGCTTATGGTTAGCTTTTACTAAGGACAACTCTATAGATAGGTTCCACAATATTTCAGTTAGTTGGTAGGTAATATTTTGGTCCTATGAACTGTTCTAATTGACACAGTGTGGTTGCTCCATACTCTATATTTTACTGTACATGAACTCCATTGGGCATGGCCACATAACATTTCAGAACCCACACGCAGCTACTAGCCTCACTACAACGCTAGATGCCAGCATCGTACCTCTTCTTTAAAACATGCTATTTGTAGTGGAAAATGATGTGACAGTTGGGAAGATCTAGCATGTTCAAATTAAAAAGAAAAATAAAGCTTTTCATGTGCCTTTGGACGCTCACGAGCTGTGCACGCTCAGAGATTTGCATGAAGACAGCCTATACATCTTCCTCTAGCTTCATGGCCCTATTTCTGTTTGGGTGTACAGACAAAGAACACCACTACTAAAAAACGATTTGTAGCAACTGGAGGCTTTTCTTAGAAGCCGCCTCTACAGTGGCCCTTCAAAACTGAGCCTTTCACTACTACAGAAACGATTTTGCGCAGCACTGCACTTTTGCACTCCGTGGCGGGCTCATATTTGTATCCGCTGCGGTAAATCCCACGATTTACCGCGGCGGACATTTTTTATTTACCGTGGCAGATACTTTTGCCCGCCATGGTAAATCAATTTTCCGCAGCGGGCACCTTAACATGCCCGCCACGGAAAATACCTATTTTCCGCGGCGGGCATCTTAAGGTGCCCGCTGCGGAAAATCGATTTACCGCAGCGGGCAACGTTAAAAGCCCGCCACGGAAAAAGGCCTGGCCCATCAGGCCCAGCTCGAAGCCCATTACCGGGTTTATATAAAAGGAGAGGAGTTAGGGTTTGAGCCTCACAACACTCAGCTCCCTCACTCAATCGTCCGCGCCTCCCACTCACACGCCGCGCCTCCCCTCTCTCCATTCCTATCTCCACTCGCCTCCCCTCTCTCATGGCTGGGACAGCCCCCACCCACACAGCGGCATAGATCCACATCGGTGGCGCAGGCCCGGGCGGAGCTCCCCGCTCTCTTGTCCTCGAGGAGGCGACGCGGCGGCCCGGGCGGAGCTCAAGCGCTCGCCGGTGTCGGGTCCTGTCCCCCGACAGTTCCATGACGGCACGGCGGATCTGGTCCCGATGCGGGCAGATCCGACGGCGGCGAGCTCCGGCACGGCGGATCCGGCCCCGACGCGGGTGGATTCAGCGGCAGCGGGCTCCACCGTGGAGGATACGGCGGTGGCGACCTCAGGCACGGCGGAAGCGGCCCCAACCCGGGCGGTTCTGGTGGCAGGGACAAGCGAGGTCGCGCGCGCCACCACCTCTCCGTCGCGCGCGCCGCCGGCGTGTGAAGGCCTCTCCGCGGCGCAGCATCGAGCAAGGTCGCGCGCGCCACCACCTCTCCGTCGCGCGCGCCACCACGCGGGTCCAGGACCATGACCGGATCTGGCGAGGAGAGCGCTGCCGTGCCCGGTATCTCTCTCTCCCTCTCTCTCCCACCCTCTCTCTCCTCTTAGTACCTCCCTCATCTCTTTCTCTCGTAGGCGAGGAGCTGCGTGGCGCGCAGGGACGGGTGATCCACACGGCGGCGCATCCAGGCGGCCGCGTCGACTCCCTGGATGTGGATCCACACGGCGGCGGATCCAGGGCGGCCGCGTCCACACGGCGGCGGATCCACACGGCGGTTGTGAATGGGCTCGTCGGTGGGCTCGAGATTGGGCTCGCCGGCGGGTTCCTGGGTTTTTTTTTGTTTTTTTTAACGTTTAACCGCGGATGAAATCGATTAACCGCAGCGGGCAAAGCGGCCCGCCGCGGAAAGGCCACGATTTACCGTGACCTTTTCACGCTGGCGGACGCGTTTGCCCGCTGCGCAAAAGCAAATTCGCCCGCCGCAGAAAACGTTTCTGTAGTAGTGTTTTTAGAAATATATTTGTAAAAGCGGTTGTTGTTTTGAGCCGCCTTTAAAAGTGCTCCTAATTTTAGAAGTGGCTGAGGTGGCTGGAAATGGAGTCGTCTTTAAATAGGAGCTACCCAATAAAATTTTAATTTTTCAAATGATCTCAATGGAAAATGACCAAAGCAAAAGGTTTAGATCTTGAAAAGTTATGCAACTTTATAGTTGATAATTTTTTTTATTTGAAATCATCTATGCAAAGAAAATTATGATTGAATTTCTCACATTTGAAATCAAAATTTTCAAACGATCTCAGATGGAGAATCGACCAAAACTAAAGTTAGTTATAGATCTCAAAAGGTTATAAAACTTTATAGTTGACATATTTTTTATTTAAATTTGTTTAGGGTCTAAAATACTCATTTCAAAACCGAATAAAAATAAAATGAGGAAGACAAATATCCTAAATAGACAAAAGTGTTTTATGGGTAAAGTGCTTAAAAGAGGAACACGCGGTAGAGGCATCCCAGCCATCTCTACAAATATAAATGGCTTCGGCAGGTAAAGAGGCACTCGTTGCCTCCAATACCCACCGCGAGCACAGTCGGTACTTGTTCTTTGTAGACAAAGCACCAAACAAAATCTTTACATTACATAGATTTGTGTAACTTTCCGAATGTGTTCATTTTGCTGTTCACAAATAAATCCAAACCTCTGGAATCATGACCCTCAAGGGACCAGAACTAGATACTAAAACCAACCCTTACCAAGAAAAGGAAAACACCAGTAACGATAATGAGTCATCCATTATAAGCAGACATTTCTCTATAATTGACAGGTAATATATGTGGAAAACAATTTGCTTGTTTGACTATCCAAGTGGGATGTACTTCGATGGTCAATAACATCCTTAATAATTGTCCGAGCAATGGTTGTCTCATTTTTTATTGCGGAGTAAAATGCTGAAGTTTCTTATAATCTATCGTGCACTTAAGCTTTCTCTAGCGTCTGCTAGTACTTTTTTTTACTGCTAACACTTCAAGAGCCTTCTCCACCACATAGATGATGCGGAGTGAGTAGCCACGGTGAGCCTGAGCTCCAGCCAACATCCTCACCGCCTCCTTCCTCACCCTGACAATATTCTCCTCTACATCCTTATGCCTACTTTTACCCTTTATTACACGACTCCGATCGGCGACTTTTGTGTGCCAACCCACCTATTCGTGATGCATCCACCTTTGTGGCTCCAAACTTTTTCTCGACATACTTTTTATAATTTGCCACACTTATCTAAGGTTAGTTGCAGCAAATTAAGGTTGGAAAGATGGTAACGGATACCCGAAACCCGACGTGTTTTTACCCTATTAAGGCAAGGACGTGGGTTAATTTCTCTACCCATGTTGGATTCGTTAATGGGCAAAAAGCCAGACCCAATAAGTCGGCAGCGTAGTCTAGCACCCGAACTCGTACACCCATAGGTTTTTAAACCCGATCCATCATATAAGAGTAGCTTATATCAGTCCACAATACTCTAAATTTCTCAACTAGATCGATCCATTAGAGGCGTATATAAAACGACTTTTTCCATCCTAAACCTTAACCTACCTCACCCCTTCCCCCCATCACCCACCCAGCCATACTACAACGACGGTGGGCGTGCATCTAGATCACGCATTTACACTCAAGCTGCTCATCACGTGCATATGAGAGGCTGAGATCCCAACTAATTGATATATGTTGGTCGGCTTATGTATGGTTGGTGAAATGTGATTTCTCATTTAATTACATTTCATTGCACTATGCATACATGAGTATACCAATTGTGAATATGTATACCTATTGGTGATGATGTGGTGTGTTTGCTGTTGTGGGCACGGACGACCCATTGGCAGCGGCGGATCCAAAGGGGGGGCTGGGGGGCTCCAGCCCCCCCCCCCCCCCCCCCCCCCCCCCCCCCCCCCCCCCCCAACCCCCCCCCCCCCCCCCCCCCTAATAGCTTGATTTCATCACTAATCACTGTAGCAAAAGCTTGATTTCACCATTAAATCTTCATGCAAATCAACATCTCTATTGTTTTAGCCCCCCTTATCCCGCATCGTGCATCCGCCACTGCCCATTGGGTACCTATGACACAAGTGGGCATAGGTCTGGACACGAATTAAACCCGTCATGGGCCATGGGTTTTCTAGCGAGCATATTTTATATTCATGGGCATGTGTTTAGGTTACCAAGCTCCTGCGAGTTTGTATTATATTTGACTCCCACAGGCCACAAAATATCTAGCTACATGGTTTGCTGAATTCTCTGCATTTATATCAGATCTTGTGTACGTCCAAACGATCATGATGGCCTGCAAGTGCATGCACCAGCGCTAATACAGGAAGAGTAAAAAAACAGTACTTTCCCACAAGGATGACCAAAAAAAGGCAAGGCACGGCATGCAAAGGCGCAAAGCTCACCCATACCGGACATACTCTCTCTCTCCTTATTACCACAGCGCGACTGCTTTCTCCTGGTCCATTCCATCTATCCTCTGTTACGAACGACCAGCAGGTACAGTGAAACGAATCCGGAGAGCGACGGCTCTTCCCCGGCATGACGGAGCCCATACGCCCCCAACAGCGTGCGTCCAAAATCAGCTGGGCGACTTGTTCCTCGCGCCTCTCCCCTCGTGATCTGGCCCTTAATGGGGACAGATGCACGTCCAAACAAGAGACTGATTGGCCCGAATCTATGCACAAGGGCACGCGGGCCGCGCCCACTTCACAACTCAAACCTTGCCCCGTCCTGTCCGGTCCTTTACAGCCGGATATACTCCTACTCAGGGATGAGTCCTAATCGGATCACGGTGGTTGCATCAAAATAAGATGGGAATTATTCATAACGAGGGAGGAAAAGCAATTGGCAACATTGTGTGTTTGACACACTTACAAGGGAGATCTTTCAACGATGTAGGTATGTTTCCTCCGCGCATGGAGATTGGAGCTGGATCTCTGAACTTCTTGTTGGCAGGTAGAGACGCGGAGCTGCAGAATCTGACCAGAAATCTGCAGGTTTATCATCAAACATGCTTTAGTGGTTCAGTAGTCAGCACCAGTTCCATATCTATACAAACGTATTCATAATCAGTGATTAAACAGCCCAATTAACATGAGTTTGGTAAAGGTAGGATAACGCGAAACAGCCACAAGAAAAACAGAGGAACATTTGAGGGTTAAATTAGCTGATAAGAAGAGTCCTAATCCCTGACACTACATAGCATTCGAAAAGGGACAAGACTGAAGCTATTATATAAAGCAGTGCAGGCCAAGTATATCAGCATGGTATTGTTATCCAAGTCATACAGTGACCGAAGATCCCACTTCCAGGAAATAGAACAGCTTTCAGAATGGCACAACTGTTTACTAGCAAACCATGTCTATGGCAGCACAAGAAAACCCAACTGCAAGACTGATGCCCAGTAAAAGGGGTGATCTAAGGGCAGCATATCCATCAAAATCCTATATATATTTGGACACTTCAGAAACGCAAGGGCAAAAAGCATTCAGGGCAAGCACCGTCAAGGTTCTTATCATATCATTCCTACAGCTGGATAATGTTTCTAACAGAAACGCAGCTACAGCTAGATTGTATGATGGTTAGGCTGGATACGTATGCGGTCTATGAATCACTCCTAGAGCGAGCAAGACAGAGAGAGTAACTCACTATCACAAGTTGTAAGGTGGTAAGGCAAGGCTCAATCATAGACATGCGCCCAACAGATACCCAACAAATACGTAACTTTCAGAAGGCTCTGCAAATCCAAAGGGATCATGGCGTTGAGCAAAAGGACACTGTGCTGCCATCTCTACAGGGACCCTCTCTGTAGGGGTAACAGCAAATGCATGGTTGGTGATCCAAGAACTAAACAATTACGGTACACATACAGGTACCTCATCAATCAAAGGGTGAGGGCTGTACGGTGCAGCACAGGATTATATACATAGCAAACTAAACTTATTTTAGAGTGCTTGCACAATGAGTTGTGTCGGTTATCGGCACTCAAATGAGACAAAGAAACTATAAGACATACGTGGGTAGACCAGCTAATTAAAAATAGTTTTGATGGGATCACGTTAATAGGGATCTCCAGATACTAACATGAAATATCCATTCTTTTAATAAATTTTCATGATCCCTTTCAAGGTACCAGGAAAAAGATGGGCCAAGATATTTGAGATGGTATTGCACTAAACTCTCTACCACCAGAAAATCTAAAGCAAAAGTGACAGATTAGGTCATATCTGGTTAATCAGAAAGGTAGAGAAGATCCTGCTGCTCAGGAATTATTTAATATAAAAATGAAAAGGCACATGTACAAACTGTAATAGTTTATCCAATTAGTATAAGAATTAAACTAAAATGTGACATTGACTAGTCAGATGATAGGGATGTGATCAGGCCATAATGTTGTAAGTGGTTGTGGATGGCACACACCCGCAAGGCCGCAACTGCAGCAACCGGTTGCTATCAGAGGATCAACAAAAAAACAGAATAAGCAAAGGGAGGAGGATTAAGGATAAGGTTAGCCTACGGGTAGGATGAAGGGAGGAACCACAGCCACTTATTTCAGGGCTAAATGCTTGACATTCTTGCATAATGTTAGCCAACAAAGAAAAATAATAATAATAATAATACATATGAAAGAGATTTCTGTGCCAGGCAGATTAGGGAAGAAAGTGAATTGGTCAGTATCTTAATTCAGCTACTTTGTAAGGAAAAAAGCTCTACATGGTCCATATGAATCATCAGTTTGAGTAGAAACAGAGTTCACAAGTAAAAGTTATGTACAAGTCCTTTTGTAAATTTGTCAGACTAAATAGAGGTCTGGTGACAGGTTCATTTCTTGATTACTGACAACAGCAACAAAGCATTTCAGGGATGGGTGGCTAGTTTCATACTTCTGGCTTGCCTTTTATGAATTGAGATACATGGTGTGTACCCAACTACCCATGTATGTTGTTTGATATGAAAAGCCTTTATATCTCTGCAACTATCTATTAACAAGAAATATAATAATAGTGGAAAAAATTATTGCATGAGCAAAGGCTTTGAAGGGAAGACCCTGTCTTATACTTCTACTGCACTATCAGTAATATTCTCACAATACATTAGTCATTTTTCTAAAAAAGAAAAGATAAAGGACCTAACTTCTAGATTGTGCGGCAAGTTGGCAACATAGCAATCACAGGTACGATTTCTGATAGAACGCTTTGAAATGAATAACTTTATTTGGAGAATGGGGAATCATATGACCTTTCCTGTTTCCAAAAGAGGAAAAATATGTCCATCATTGCCATATCTTTTTTTCCCTTCTACATATTCTCTTTGTTCTTGGGTTAACTATCAAGAAAGGGAGGCAGAACACACAGAAACGTTAAAAAGGTTGAGTCCCCAGGCCCTTTTCCAATGTTACTGCATTGTGCATCTCTGCATTTCTTCTTGTTGCTTCAATACTAACAGGTACAAGTGTGCACAAGCTATCTTTGTTAGAAAGAAATAACTTACTTAGAATGTGTGACCCTGACTGGTCCAGATATTCTGACAACTGGTATCTGGCTACAATCTCAAATTATTCTACCAGTGTCGCACCACCACCAGCAATATTGATACTTATTCTAAATTACTAAAATAGCATCCTGAAACTGACAGGAAAAAAAATAAATTCGCATCCAGTAGAGCGTCCACTCCATGGTATCTGCTTTGCGTTGCTCCAAGCTCTATGAGTAATTTGTGCATTCTGCACTAAAGCCAAGGATTCTTCATCAGGTAGCTCTTTTGGTTGTGGCAATGGGACTTAGCAATTATAGTTACTGTTACAATGAAATGGACAAAGAATGAGCTTTTCTCTGTAAAGGGCTGCAATGATACAAAATCTCCAAGAATTGATACCTCAAAGAAGGTAGGCTGCAATATTTGGTACTTCTCTCTTTGAAATATGTTGATGAATCAAATGCTTCTCTATTTCGTCATCGTTATGTGTTTATAGTATCATTGTTATCTATGAGCATATTTGCAATCAGTTGCTTTGCCCTTTTAGAAATCTGTTGTGCAACATTTGTTGGAGTTAAATTATATATAATATTTTATTTTTCTTATTCATCCTTTACATTCTTATATGTCTTTATATTTATCTTCATGTGCTGATTCTTTCCTCTCACCATAACCAAATTTTTGCCCTTTTTTCATAGGTAATTCAGCATTTATAGAAAGTTAATATATAAGTTTTGTACAGACTCTGACACGACAACAATGCTGGGGATTCCAGCTTACAAGTTTCAGCGCCAAGCAATAGAGCTAAGCAACAACCTTCCAGTCAACAAGTTAACATCCAACCAAACGAACGAGATGAGTCTAGACAAATGAAGTCAACTAAAATGAAAAAAAACTAAAGAACTGCCTCCAATAGACTACACCTTCCACCTCAATCTCATAATCAGTTAATTCTATTTAGTTTAGACTGAAAAAAGGGTGTGGATGTTTTTCTTACTGTAATCGCATGCAAGAAAATTACCTCAAAAATTGTGCAAAAGCTCCTAAATTAAAAAAAGATAGCTGACAACCCATATAACAAATGAACTTTCTGCAATAACATGATACTATTTTACCATAAAATACATCAAACAGAAAAGAAGGATATGGTCCATCAACCTATTACTTTTCACTTGTGTCAAGAAAAAAACTCAGTTTCATGATGCAAATCTCAACCTTTGTGGGTTTTTTCCCTCCATGAGTGACTATGTGAATTACATGGGTATTAAAAAGTTCAAATGTGCAAGCCCATTTCATGCATATGTATCTTGCTACGGAACAATGAATTTTCATAATTTCATCAAACATAGCATAGCACCACACAAAGAATCAGGACTAGCAAAAAAGGAAGACTTTAATGGCACAGAAATTGCTGAGCTACAGGGAGGGTGATGCATGCATGCATGTTTCATTCTAAAAGTCAAGACCTTCTTCCCTGAAGGGAACAAAGGGAGGAGGGGAGGAGTATGTTAGTTGTATTTTACTCTCATAGTATTGGGTTGGTCCCAGATTTGTCCCTTCAAATCTCAACAGCAACGACCCACAGTAACCACTTACCAGTACCAGTCAAATTCCCAAGAACATTGACCCTTAACCTCACTGAAAAAAAAGTATACTTGACACTCCTCTATATCACTGAGACTCAACTTTGTCAAACAGTCTCACATTTTTCTGAACATTTGCAAAGGAAGGAGTTCCATAGGTTTCACTTTTTTTCTTCATTTTCTTAAAAGGGACACGTGACGCTTTGCAATAGAATCAATTAGCAGTTACTCTGCTTACCTGGAACAGAGCTAAAAATAACATAGCTCACTACAAATTTGTAACTCCGTGGCCTGCAGAAGCTAGTACAAGAAAACACAACGGGCAAATCTGTTCTGTAACAACCACCTAAGAACATCCCCACGCTGCACGCTGCAGCATTTGGGTAGGGGGTAGGTTAGTTACGGAACTCCTGCAGATTTGTATAGCCAATGCTTATACTGAATAAGAACAAAGCATCCATACTAACAAGTAACAACCACCTAAGAACATCCCCATCCTACATCCTAGATCCCAGGAAGCAGGTGAGGACACCAGAAACACTTCGATCGCATTTCGTCGAACATCTCGATCGCGCACAACGCGAGCAACATCGATCGCCAGCTGTAAGAGGGATGGTCGGATGGAGGATGGGAATGGGGGAGGGGGATTCACCCATGGCAGCCTTCTGTGAGCCGGAGGACACGCCGTCGCCATGGCCGCGAGCACGCGACTTGCGTCGCGTGTTGCCGTTGGCTTTCGCCGTTCGCCATAGCCAGGCACCTCGCGCTCGCGGGGCGCACGCACTGACGAACGGTGCGGTCTGTCGAAGCGCGTAGCAAAAACTCGACTTCAGAAACGCTGGGCCATGTACGGACCGAAAGTCAAAGACCATGGGCTTTATGGGCCGAAAGCCCAACGGGACTGCATGTTCTTTCGGATGGTCGAGGAGATGCTGTTGCTGCCAGGCGATACGGAATATCTGCTTCAGGCTTCATTCCTGATGCCTTCTCGGTATTAAGCTGATTCCTTTTCTTTTTCTTCCTTTTTTTTTCATTGGAGTCATAGTACATACAGTATGTAGTCATGTGATTATATGGATATGCGCTCGGACGTCCGCGTCTAGACGCCCCGCGGCTGCTCTGTTTTCCCTTGGGGCCGGCGACGACGTAGAGGATGGGTGGGGCACGGGCAGCAGTGCGCAGAGGATAGGAGCATGCGTGTTTCAGGAGTCCAGACGCGGATCTCAGCGGCAAAGCGGAGCTCCCCGACGACGCGGACCTCTGCAGCGCGCAGAAGGCAGCGGCATACGGAGTTGGGCGACGATGCGCAGAGGGCAAGATGGGACGCAATGATGACGCAGAGAACGGGAAGGGGACGGCGGCAACGGTATGCAGAGGGCGGGGTTGGCGCATGGCGATGATGCAGAGGACGGGTGGGACAGCGGCAGCGCGTAGAGGATGTTGGCTTCCGCACGGACGCCCCTAGGGCCCACCACTGCAATATCGGCGATGTACTACTGAAACATGTCTAGATTGTGGTTGAAACATGTATAATATCGTTGTTACAATATTCATAAACACAACACCTGCAACATGTGCCTAAAGCACCTGCAACATACTCTCGAAACACTTGGAGCTGTTGAAACATAGGCTTTTAGAGCAACATCCCCTTGCAACACAGCATCTGCAACATGCGTCTGAAAGCACTTGCAACGTGCGCTCGAAACACCTGGAACATTCGAAACATATGCTGCAACATAAGTTTTTCATAGTAACATTTCCTTTTGCTTGGGTGAATGGAGGCTTATCGGCATGGAGAGCTCGACGGCGGTGCGTGGAGCTCCCTGGTGGTGTAGATGTCGGTGGCGCGGATCTTGGCGGCGCGCAGAAGGTGATGCCGCACGGAGCTGGGGGACGGCGTGCGAGGGCAGGGTGGGGCGGGCGCGATGATGCATGAGGTGTGGCGACGACGCAAAGGACTGGTGAGGGCTACAACGGCGGTGCTCAGACGACACACACATTTTAGAACGGAGCATGGGGCGTATCATTATCGTTTCTTTATATATATATATATATATATATATATATATATATATATATATATATATATATAGACACACACACACTATCGCTTTTTGTAATCACCTCGGAAGGAATCCAGCGAAATACGAGTAACATTAGTTGTAAACAAAGCGAATGAAAAACGAGCAAAAATCATGTGATAAAGCTTTATGAAATTTGTTTTTTTTTCTATAACCACGTAGTAGAACTTTGAAGTGTATTTTGACTCAAAGACGGTATCCCTTGCAAAAAAAAAAAGGTCAGGAGACGCGCTACTGCCAGATCCAAATTGAAAAGGTTTGATGTTAAATTCTTGCACAAATTTAGTTGTTAATTTTAACTGCGCCAAGTCAAATCTTTTCTCTATCGGAATTTTAGAGCCTGTTTGAATCTTATTTTTCTCAATGAGAATCCCGATTCTAGACAGTAAATGTAAAATCTGGATTCTAGATATCAAATATAGAATCTATTTTTTTAGATTAAAAATGAGAAGTATATGGATCTCATTCTTACCAGGATTATGGCTTTTGTATAGTGAAAATATCGAAATAGTTGATTTTGGATAGATAGTTTGTTTCTACAATATTTGATCCCATTCTCAGTTTTTCCACCCTATTCTTATTTTTCTCAGGAGATTAAACAGGACCTTACTTAGCCGTCACGTAGGTAAAGATTAGTTAATTTGAATGGGTACTTTTTAAAAAATCCAGGCCCCACGCGGCCACACATCCGGCTCATCTTGCGATCAATCCAGTCCGCCCAATGCTTGCCATCCGAACACCCCGCTGCCGCAACCCTAGATTCCGCCTTCCTTCTCTCTGTCCCCTCCTCCGCTGCGCCGCCATCATATAAGTCCGCCGCCCTCTTCCTCCGTAAACCCCTCTCTTCCTCCCGCGACCTGCTCCTGCGATCTGCCCAGCAGATCTGAGGTTCCGGTCGGACGTGAACCAGCGGCAACAGTCGGCATGGCGCTCGTGAGTTCCTTCTCCTTCCTTTCTCTTTTTTTATCGCTCTTTCAGAAGAGCTGTGTAGCTCAGCGCATGTCTGACTGTCCTTGAGGAAGTTTTGGTATGCTCGGCGCTTTGGTTTATAGGGTTTTGTGCTTCCTTCCGTGTAGTTTAACTTGATCTGATTGGTGATGCGCTCTGCTGAGCTGTGGTCTCTGTTGGATGCGATTTTCGTGAGTTATAGCCTCATAGGTGTCGGAACTGTATATGTGATTGGAACGTGTTAGTTGTTTAGATCCTCAGCTTTTCCTTTGGGCAGGCCTATATGTAGGGTAACTTTGGACTGCTGGTTCGTTCCAATTTCGACATCACCAAAACTTTGGTTTTGGGAAATAAATCTTCTGTTTTTATCGAGGCAATTGCAAAAATGGGACTCAAAACATTGGTCGTTTGCAGATTTGACACTGGACCCACATTCATAGACACAGATGGACCCATTTGTCATCCGCCCGAGTGTCAGATCAAAGAGTCAATCTTTGGAGTCCCAAATATCCAATTTTCTGGTTGTTATCCCCTGTTCACACCCGTCGGTTCATACTGAGTTTGATTGAACTTAGTAATCTGATCACAGTGCATGTGATGTCACTTAGAGTTCCTGGCTCACTAGTAGAATGGCACTGGAAAAGACCTTTGACCTTTGATACCCTGGCGACCATGTAGTTTTTACAAGGGAATTGCTCTATGGTCAATGGCATTTACCTCGTGTATTTGAGCCATTGGATTCATTTAGGTGCTATCATCTCAAGTGATTTTAACCATCATCTCAAGCGCTTTTAAGTTTTTAACCTTCTGATCCTAAGTTGTACTTGAGTTGTAAGTTGAAGAAAATGTTTGTACATGGAGGCAATGCTCTTTTGGTTTCTGAAAGGAAGATGAGGAATTGAAGTTGGGAGGCCGAGCATGACTATGTTATAGTTTGTTTTTATAAGCTAGCAATTTAGGCAATTCAATTGTAGTAATGTTTTGGCTACACAATGGTACTGTTTGCGTTATTAAAGCATCTTATTGGAATCTGTGTGAAAATGTTCATTTGTGCCTTGTTGGGAAACAGACATGTCATCTGCTACTTCATATTGTGATTTGTGAATGCTCAGTCTGGGATGTTTCATGTTGCTGCATTTGCTTGTGTATTTTTTTCCTAAATGGTGAAATACATGTGTTCTGCGGATTATGTTTATGTTCTGGTTCTATCACTTAGGCAATGGTGTAGATGTCATTGCTTGCTTGCATGTGTACTATTAAATTACCATGCACAAACAGAGAGGTGTTTCAATTTGTAATACAATATGTCTAATTTTTTTATTGCATAGGTATTGCATACTGGGGCTGGAAACAAGAATGCCTTCAAGGCACTTATTGCTGCAGAATACAGTGGGGTCAAGGTTGAGTTGACCAAGAATTTTGAGATGGGTGTCTCCAACAAGACCCCTGAGTTTCTTAAGATGAACCCCCTTGGGAAGGTACACCATGCACCAATCATTATCTTTGAATTGTTATGTATAGTGGTTCATGAACTAAAAATTACTCTTCAGGTTCCTGTTCTGGAGACTCCTGATGGCCCTGTTTTTGAGAGTAATGCTATTGCACGCTATGGTATATATAGAACCCCACACTTTTCAATTTAATTTTTTCTTTACTTTTTGCCGCTGATGACCATGTCTCTGTTTTCCTTTCAGTTGCTCGTTTGAAAGACGACAACCCTCTTCTTGGGTCTTCCCGTATTGAACAAGTGAGTGATTTATCGAGTGTTAACATAGTTAACTGAGTTTTACTGCTTGTGAACCTCATCAATGGTTCTTGCAGGCCCACGTTGAGCAATGGGTGGACTTTGCTGCAACAGAAGTTGACCCTGGTGTTGCATGGTACTTGTATCCAAGGCTTGGGTACATCCCTTATGCTCACACAGTAAGTTGTGGGCTGGGAAACTTGGTTCTGGTATTATTGAACATTTAATAGCTATAGTATTAACCCTTTTTTGTGTGTGTGCAGACTGAGGAAACAGCTATTGCTTCATTGAAGAGATCTCTTGGTGCTCTGAACACACACCTTGCCTCAAACACATACCTTGTTGGGCATTCTGTTACTCTAGCTGACATTGTATTGACATGCAACCTGTACCATGGAATTGCACGGATCTTGACCAAGAGCTTCACTTCTGATTTTCCTCATGTCGAGAGGTATTTCTGGACCATGGTTAACCAGCCTAACTTCAAGAAGGTCATTGGTGAGGTCAAGCAGGCAGAGTCTGTACCTCCTGTTCAGAAAAAGGCCGCTCCTCCTAAGGAGCCGAAGGCAAAGGTTGTCAAGAAAGAAGCCCCAAAGGAGGCACCCAAGCCAAAGGTGGTTGAGGCACCAGCAGAAGAGGAAGCACCAAAGCCAAAGCCAAAGAATCCTCTTGACTTGCTGCCACCAAGCAAAATGGTCCTTGATGACTGGAAGAGGCTATACTCAAACACAAAGACCAACTTCCGGGAGGTTGCCATCAAAGGTATCATCTCCATGCTTTCAATAATATGGTCAATATGTTTGCTTCTTCCCTAACAATTTTTAACTGCGAGTAGTTGGTGTTAGAATTCTGTACTTTGCAATCTATCAATCTTACAGGAAAACAAATTTGGGAGTCACCTTCCTGACTAGAATTTGATTTTGGCCTTATAAGAATAATATTTTTAGACACCTGAAGGATTATGCAAGCTGAGTCAATCACAGATAGCCACAAAGAGTTTATGTCGACGTGAACTAACAAAGTGCTAATAGTAGTTATGTCTGCTTTAATGTCATCCATTTGCCACAGCTATTTACTACTCCCTCCATTTTGCTAGGACAAGCATTTGATCAACAGTTTATTAATACATAGTTTGTGACAAAATCATGCGATTAGATTCATATTAAAAAATATATGTACTTATGGTTATAATTTTGTATAACAAAAATGGAGTACTACTGTGGTATTTTCCTGTCAAAAGCCTCGTGCTATTGAAACAAAATACTGGAAAGAAAAACGGAGGGAGTACTGAAAGTAAATTAATTACATGAATGGCTTGGATTTCCTTTTCTACGTTTGTGGAGTCTTGACCAATAATCCGTCTGTGTTTCAGGTTTCTGGGACATGTACGACCCAGAGGGCTACTCTCTGTGGTTCTGTGACTACAAGTACAATGATGAGAACACCGTCTCCTTTGTGACCCTGAACAAGGTTGGTGGATTCCTGCAGCGGATGGACCTGGTCCGCAAGTACGCCTTTGGTAAGATGCTTGTGATAGGCTCTGAGCCACCCTTCAAGTTGAAGGGCCTTTGGCTTTTCCGTGGCCAGGAGGTTCCCAAGTTTGTAATGGATGAGGTCTATGACATGGAGCTCTACGAGTGGACCAAGGTGGACATCTCTGATGAGGCCCAGAAGGAGCTCGTCAATGCCATGATTGAGGACCAGGAGCCCTTTGAGGGCGAGGCCTTGCTTGACGCGAAATGCTTCAAGTGAGTGTGCTTGCCTGGAGTCAGAACTGTTTAGGCCTTGAATTGGATGTTTATGGAGGAGTTTGCCCTTTTACTTGTGTCTATGTTGATCTGGTATACCTTGCTATGAACTGGTTAAAGTTTGTGCTGGTTTGAGAATTTTTGTCTATCTTGTGGTTTTGTTTGTCTGAGATGTTGTGATTATGTTTTTTTTTAAAGACATGCAAGAACTTACAAGACGGCAGAGCCATTTAGGAAAGCCTTCTAGGACTTGTATCATGCCTTCAGAAGAGTTTTGATCTAGGAAAGCCTTCTAGGACTATATCCTTTAGCAGAGTTTTAATCCGAGTGGTAGTTGGTGCTATTTGTGCAAAGGTTTTAGCAGATGCAAATGGTATTATTCTCGTTTTAACCTCCCAGGAATGTGAGTTCACAACATAGTTTGCGATAAGTTGGGACATCTCCGGTGCTGGACCTGGTGAAAGTGCGATGAGCGACGGCATAAAGCATCTGCAAATAGCACAAATTTTGCCGGTGACATATTGAAACAGCGCGAGTTTTACTCAATGCTAATAACATCCCATGGCGAAATTGCCTTTACTGCAACATAGATATAGTGTACAGTGGTGTGGAACCACATTACATATTCAACACGAAGGGGCAAACCAAAAGAACAAAAGGTGAATTCCTAAGTGGTCAGCCTGTGTATGGTTCTTGTATGGGTTCTAACTTCTAATGAGCTATCAAACAGTTTCACACCAATCTCACATCCCTGCAAGTAGCTTAACATATTCTTGTTGCGTAATGAATGATACTTGTCCATTTTATGTTGATCCAAATTCTTGAACTCTTGCGATGACAGCCTCATGGTCAGCAATTTTTGTATTATAAGTTGAGGAACACATAACAGCTTTGAGTATGATCAACTGTAAAGAAAAGATAAACTTATTAACAAAACACATAATACCAAAGGGCAAAATCTAATAGTCAGGTTAGTTTGGTAAAGATAACGAGGATGAGAGTGAGGGAGGATACCATGTGTCAGTTTTTAACCAAAAGTTCAGAAGTCATATTTTGTCCGGCCACTTCTCAAGATTAGGCATAGCATATCGGACAGCTTAGAGGTTGAGTTGTAGAAATTCCATGCCTCAAGCATCAAACGCTTTCTTGAACCTTTGAAATGGACAACCTGAAAACGGTACAAGAATTATTCTGGATGTCACAGTAAATAGAAAGCATATACAACAATGTTACACGACATGCACATTTATTGGATTAGTATAATCCTGTAAGAATGACCCATATTTGCATGCTGACGAAATGGTCATCGATCGGAGCATATAGCTTATAACAAAAGAAAACATCATGAATCCACAATGCACACTATTATCATAGTACCAAGAAATTTATTTGAATTATAAATGCCATATATGCGAGAAAAAGAAACAGTGTACCAATATTCGTAGTTTTCACATCTATATTAGCATCATGTATTCATGTGTAAGGAGCCTGCAGAATACTATTTTCTACTAATGTTAGGCCAAAATTTATTTCCATGAAGAAAAAGAGGAAAACTTGGACCAATTAAGTTCCTTACAAGTAAGAAAAGTGTTATACCTTAACATCCAAGGGTATACCATGAAACTGTCCAGCACCCTCAGGCGGGGTCCAATTATAAACAGCACAAGGCAAGAAGAGAACAGATGCTCCATTAACTTCACCAGTAAATGCTTCATGCTTAGAAAATTTTCCAAAAGCCGATGGTAGATGAGACTTGACAACCCACGCCAGTGCTAATTGGTCACCAAGCATACGGGAAGCCTTGATATATCTTAAGCTGTAAGCTTCAAGGACTTGTTTCAAGAGTTCCACAGCTCTAAAAAAAGAGAGTTTAATTTGAAGTTTGCCAGCTTTCTACAATACGATCTATTCAATAGCTGTCAACTTACTTAGTGATGCCATCCCTGGTTCCTCTTACCGCAACAAACCCAGAGTTCAAAGGTTGCCCTTTGTTATTACGAAAAGTAAGAGCCAGATGACATTGGGGATATTTTTTGAATATATGTCCAAGATCATCAACCACTGCTATATCGGAATCAGTTAAAACAAAATGACTCCACCCCTCCACCCTATCAAATTCCACAAGTTTTTGCTCCAGAAATGCCTGAATATGAGGATAAGATACATAAATATAATTCTTACAGTTGAAAATAATGCATAAAGATGATGATAGCAGTAATACATGGATCACATTAGAAGTAATTTTGAGAAAGCATATGCAGAAAATTTAACGATCTAAATGAAGCCGATAGACTTACAATGTATGTCTTTATTCTTTGAAGCATCAAATTTCCTCGAGAATAGTTTCCTTCAATAGGCAATAGTGTAGCACTCCCTTGATTTACTGAAATTTTTGAACCAGGATCAGTCAATATGATCACGTTGCTTCTTGGCATTGATACCTGCAGGGTTCTACAGATAGGATCAGGTGTTAAACAACTCACATCACAATTGTTGTTGGGAATAATGTAGCACACTGTGTATTTTAAGCTTCAAATAAGATGAAAAAGGGATATTTGCTATGGGGCATAGGTAACAAGATCATGAACTCATACGTCATTTCTAGAAAGGGTTATGATAGTGATGTTAGTATTCACATTCATTACATTACTTTCATGTTTTCCTACCACACAAAAAGGATAACAATCTCAACAATAGGGAGAAAGTACCAATTCTTTGGTAACTCTTAAACAGGACTGTTTGATAGCAATCACTCACAACATGCAATAATGCAAGACTTGGAACATCTTAGCTGAAATGCTGGATATGCTATCATAAACATAGGGATGGAACTAGAAATTCAACTGTAATTCAAATATATGGGGTGTCCTGCAATCTATCACTCACAAGTGAGAGATAATTATTTGAGCCATCAAAATATTATTGTTAAACTTGCCACCAGTAAACAAAATTCACACAAACTTAGAGAAAAGGAAGAGGTACCTTTATGAAACTGATGAAAGTGTTCAGAATGGCCATGGACCTTTCTATTTTGCTATAAGAATGGTTTCCAACAGTTACAGAATCAGATGGAACATTGCCATCTCCAGCTGAGACAGAATTGTAGGTTGTGAATACAGTAACAAAAGAAATGTGTTCTCCAGAATAGTTCTCTTCACTTGATAGGCCAATCTTGTTCAGAGCTCTAAGTCCTGAGCAAAGTGACAGAAACATCATCAGTCATATGAACTCAATCACCAGGTTATGTTGTGCCAACAGCAAGGAGGTACCGATTTGAGAAAGTGACAGAATGCAATCTACCATTATTAAGTTAAGATTACAGAACATCATCGACAACTATAAGCAAATTAACAACTGTTTAGATCTAAGTGGAACATCATTACATCAAGATTCTAGATTTATCTGAAACATGCTGTTCAAAGCAAATGCATTAGAGAGATTATTTTACTGCTCCTGATGAACTGATTTTTGCAAAAAACAACATTCTTATCCTGATTTTGCCCCATGCTTGTCACAGAAAAACACAGGCTTCCAGTTTGTTAGGCTGTAAATCCAGCTCAGCAAAATCTAATATTACAGTGGCAGAGCAACAATGCAGAATGAGCATATAATCGTATCCCATCTTTTTTTTCTCTAAAAGAAAAATATTACCGTGTGATGGCATAGCAAAACGATTCCAGTGCATGATGAATAACCGAGCTAACTTTTGACACTTTATTAGTTGGACATGGACTACCCAATGTGAAATTTGTAACCTCAACACAAAACATTCCATTGCCACAATGACATTGGTAACAGTTGCTCAATTTTCAAAGCAATCCTCCGTTTCTAGACAGCCCTAGATGTCTCGAACTAAGATCTAAGCAGCCTCCATAACGACCACTAAATTCAGCATGAATTGAGCTTGCCGAAGCGAGAGGATTAACCTTGGCACTGTAGGCGGTCGGGGCGGCCCTGTCCGGCGGCGGGACCGAGCACGAGACGGTCAGGCCGCTTCGGCGCGGTTGGGGGTGGCAAGCACACGCCCTTCTCCGGCGCCCAGGGGTGCAGCCTGGACACTGGAGCGGATTGGATCGTCAGGGGGGAGGGGCGTCCTCATTGTGAGGGGAATTGGACGAGAGAAAGGAGAGGTCCGTACCGGAGTAGATGAGCGGGACGAGGAGGAAGAGGAGCAGCGGGCCTAGACGTACGGCGCGGATCCGAGGCCTAGGGGCCGCCATATAGAGGCGAAGAGGCGGCAGCGGAGCCCCGGTACCGTCGGGGGATGAAATCGCGTCGGCTTCGCCGCGGCAGTGGTCGGTGAGCAAATGATAAGCGTATTTCAGGTTCCGGCGTTCCGCAGCATATAAAATTCAAACCGTCCAACGTTTTATCGATGCTCCCCGTTACAAGTCGTACTACGTACGTAGCAAAATAGATTAATAAAAAAAATTAAAAAAATTTATAATTTAAAATAGAGAGAATAGTTTTTAGCTATTATAATATAAATATGATAATAATAATCATAAACAATATATCTAAATCTATCTATACCTATAGTAATAAATAAATAATAATTTTAAAAGGTGAAAATTTCCCCCTCACTCTTTTATCGGTCAGTCCATCTACCACATCTCATCATTCGCAACACAATTCTGAAGTCAGGCTATGTTTAGTCGTAGGAATTTGGATTTTGAGGTTACTGTAGCATGTTCATTTTTATTTGGTAAATAGTGTTCAAACATGGACTAATTAGGCTCAAAACGTTCGTCTCGTAATTTCCCACCAAACTGTGCAATTAGTTTTTCTTTTCGTCTACATTTAATGCTCCAAGCACGGGCCGCAAACATTCGATGTGACAGGTACTATAACAACTTTTTAGAAGTTATGGTGAAACTAAACAAGGGCTCAATCCGAGACCATGTTTTACACAATTAATGCATGTCTAGCCACGACTAGACGTATTAAAACGGATGATATGATCATTGTACAAATGTCTGAGCCGTCAATCATCCAGGGGATCATACAATAAGTTGTACGTCTCGTTGCAAAGTATTTCTAGTATAAAATAAATGAATAGTTAAAGTATAAGTTGAAAGACCATCTCATGTCAAACTATAGCGGATAAACAAATTTAGAGGAAATATCATTTCATGTCAGGCCTTGACAATTGAAATGTCATTGATTTTTATTGAATAAATTGTCCATGTTTCTGTGGGGGTACGGGCCCCGGTATCCACAAGACAAGATATGGGCCGTACCATCAGAGGTGGCCCAGCCCACAAGATCAAAGCATGCACGGCGCTGCTCGACGTGCACTGCAAGATATTGTATAGTGCCAAATATGATACTTTCCTTATAACCCTACCCCTCTAGACTATATAAGGGAAGGCAGGGATCCCTTAGTGGACACGATCTATACATCTTAGTGCAATACATCAGAACATAGGATGTAGGTATTACGTCATACTGACAGCCGAACCTGTCTAAATCTTGTGTCGCGGTGCTTGTATTACCATCTCGCTCCTGATGTCGCTCACCTCTACAATAAATCTACCATCGTGGGACACCCCTCGATGGACTGCCGAACATCTTTTGTCGACAGTTGGTGCGCCAGGTAGGGGTGTGCGCTTGATCCATGGCGAGCCAGATAGACCTCAAATCAACAGCGTGTTCTCGTCATCAATCTCGTGGAGATTCATGCCGGTCCACGACGACGATTCATCGCTGGCTACATTAGCCCCCGCGACTGCAGATCCGATCTCGGAACCGCCTCCAAGGTCGCCTTCATCAACAACTTGCTGCCCCACTTCCTCGCTACCAGAGGGGGCAGATCATCAATGACAATCTGATCGCATCCATTGACCAGATCTATTAGAGGCTGCTCGAAAAATTCCAGGGGTTACGGCCCTACCTTTCGGGTTTACCAACGTCGCTGCCACCTTCCAAGATGCCCTAAGGGGCAAATTCATCAACCAGGTTGAAGACGTCCATTCTCTCGCCGACCAGATAGCGTCATATGCCACCGACCAGTCATTCTGTCTAAAGCTAAGTCACGCTTTAATATTTTTCTAAATATTCTCCAATCTTTGTTAATCGCCATGATGTTTCTCCGAGCTGTTTTCTCCATGTTTGCTCTCCAAACGATTTTTCGAACCCCCGAACAATCCTGTTGATGCTCGGACGCCTCCAGAGACGGCCCTATCTCCAGCTCCCCCCTACACGTGCACGAGCGTCTGTCCTCTGCGTTATGGGTGGTCAGCAGCGGCTCCTTAGCGACGCCTGTTCCTCCTACACATGCACAAGCTCCACGCTCCGTGTTATGGTTAACAGGCTAGCTATGGCTGAAGACTCAGCTACACACTAACTGTTCGGACGGTTTATATTAAATATATCTTCACACCAACTAATCGCCGAGCTACTTACGCTATTTCATCGCCATTGCTGATTTTTCTCCGGAGTTCATATATTTGTACATCATGTACTACCTGTTCTACGTATTTGTATTGCAGGATCATCGTCCAGGTGATCCGATCACCTGGTGCTTGGACTTCACCACCGATCAACTGGTCGGACCGCTAGGATCATCGACTTCATCACCGACCAGTTGATCAGACTGTTCGCCGGTCGCTTCTGCTCAATGCTCACTTCGTCGCCGATCAGTTGACCAGACTGTTCATCGCTCGTGCTTCATCGCCAGATACGTTGGTTACTCCTCGGCGCTCGGATTCTTTGTGCCCGAGGACTAAGTGGGCACACTTCACCATATAGATGTCGCTAGCTACGCCGGACATCGTTAGCTACGCCGGGGACTCCTCGGTGCTCGAACATCGCTAGCTACGCCGGTGCTCGGACATCGCCAGCTACGCTGGGGACTCCTCGGTGCTCGGACCTCGCCAGCTTCGTTGGGAACTCCTCGCTGCTCAGACGTCGCCAGCTACGCCGAGGATTCCTCGGTGCTCGGACATCGCCGCCTACGCCGGGGACTCCTCGGTGCTCGGACATCGCCACCTACGCCGGGGACTCCTCGGTGCTCAGACACCATCGCCTACGCCGGGGACTCCTTGGTGCTCGAACATCACTAGCGGCGTCGAGGACTCCTCGGTGCTCGGACATCGCCAGCTACATCGGGGACTCCTCGGTGCTCGGACATCACCGCCTACATCGGGGACTCCTCGGTGCTCCGACATCGCTAGCTACGCGGGGGACTCTTCGGTGCTCGGACGTCGCCAGCTACGTCGGGGACTCCACGACACTCGAACATTGCTCTTGGTGGTCGGATCTTGCTACGTCGCATCGGTGTGCTATCAAGCTACTCCATGCTGTTCAGATCAGGGTGCTGATCTTGGGCAGCACGTCTAGGGTCTTGATACACGCATGTCAGACGACGTCGCCAAGCTTTTAGACTTCTTTTTCTTTGACCCTGCTACAAGATTCATTCTTCATCTTTCAGTAGGCTCGGAAATTAAGTGGGCACACTTCACCTTGCGGTGAATGTGTGCTTGTTCTCATCTCAAGGCTACGCTCGGGGACTAGCTGCCTGCTCGGCTGGTCTTCTACTTTCTGACCCTGGCACCACGTGACTACGTCACCTACTGTCAGGCTCGGGGACTAGCTGTGGGGGTATGGCCCCCGATATCCACAAGACAAGATCAAGGCGTGCACGGCACCGCTCGACGTGCACCGCAAGATATTGTATAGTACCAAATAGGATATTTTCATTGTAACCCTACCCCTCCAGACTATATAAGGAGAGGCAGAGGTCCCCTAGTGGATACGATCCATATATCTCAATGCAATACATTAGAACACATGATGTATGTATTACGTCATACTGACGGCCGAACCTGTCTAAATCTTGCGTCTTGGTGCTTGTATTACCATCTCACTCCTAATCTTGCTCACCTCTACGACAAATCCACCATCGTGGGATACCCCTCGGTGGACTGTCGAGCATCTTTTGTCGACAGATTTCATGTGGGATGAATGAAATTTTACTTTTTTTTACTATTAATCTTGCATTCTCGTGGAGTCTCTTGCGCCAAAACCTTAGAAACCATTTCAATTTCATCAATCATGTAGGGCCTGTTCTGCTGCCTGTTATGGCCGCTGTTCCAGCTGCTACGACCGTGGTACTGGTGAATGGCTGAAAACTTCGGCTACAGCAAGCAACCGAACAGGGCCGTAGTAATTGTTACTATCATTAATCACAATTAAACACATTTTGGACTTTTGACTTGTAGTTTGTTACATTTGATGTGTACATGGGTTTTCATGTTCAGAATGTGTGAATCCCAGGTCGCTCCTGGTGTGGCCACTGATCAAAAAGTCTTCATCGGCTAGAGGTCTCTAGGATTAGTAGGAAGCAAAACTAAGCTAAAAGTGAAACACAAACCTGCGCAGGGACTAATTCACAACAAAGGAAGTAGAGGTCGTGATCTGCAAGTCTGCAAATTTGTCCATATTTTTATAAAATAGTCCCTGCTCAGATCTTGTGGCGAATTGCATCTTGAAATAAAATGCAAGGATTAGAATAACTGAAGAAGAAGAAATAACACGTATAGAAGAAGTTATTCATTGGTCTTGGCCATAACCAAGTGTACTAGGTGAGGCTTGATCATCACTTTCAATTACACATCTGGCATTCCTCTAACCGAAACTAAATAAGACCGTCCACAGATAGACTTAAATCATACTTAGGGCACTCGCAATGCAAGAAACTATTAATAGTTTTTATAGCATGGGGCATCGTATTAAGGAACTATTCTTCTGAATGCAAGATTTTCTATAACATAGGACATAAGTAGTGATAAAAACCATATTTGCTCTCTCAACGTGGTTAGAGTAGTTTCTTGTCCATCGATAACTGTGAAGACCATGTTAAGCCTCACAATCTACAATAATATACACGACATAGGTCTAATTCAAATTAGGTCAAATATCAGTATGTTACATATACTTATAAATTTGACCATTCTGAAACAGCAAACTATTTAGTAAACCCCTCTTCAGCGAAAATATGAAAACCCACATAGAAATATATTAGAAATTCAAATTCAATTATTTTTTAAATAATGCACGTCCATAGTGTATCTATAGATGCATTTTATCTTAAAAGTTGACATACAAACTCAATGTAGAAAAATTAATAAACCTTAGGTACATATATGCACTACAAAGATAAAACTCATAGGAATTTGTATTCTTCTCCGTCAGTGTCGATGAAATGAGCTAAGGCTAAAAAATTTAATAAATCTTAGGCACATACTTCCTCTGTCCCCAATTAACTGTCGCCATTGGTTTCTGTCGGTGTTTTGTAAACCGGACTAGTAAACTTATATGATTGCCGCGTTGCTCTAGGAAGACGATGGTAGCATCTAAAAGACACGAGGATTTATACTGGTTCAGGCCAGAGCCCTATGTCTAGTCTCATAGATGACCGAGTGCGTGTTCCTCGCTTGAATGCTCTGAAGTTCTTACAATGGGAGGTGCAAGAATGGTTGAAGAGGAAGAAGAGCTAGAGTTAGGAGTCGGGCAGCCCGAAGGGAAGCTTCAGGAGCCCTGCTACGATGGAGAGTGAGTGAATGAGTAGGGGACTCAGGATGTCTAGAAAGGGTGCCTTGGTTGCCCTTATATAGAGTTCGGGGCCAGGACATATACAAAGCAGAAGGTTCTCCCGACTGAAGGGTCGTGAGCCTGAGAAGGGCCTAACTAACTTGGTTTGCAAGCTATGCTATCTTGTGGAGCACGTCCGGGCGTGGCTGTCGTCATGGTTTTGTAGCCACGTCGTGGCATGATGTGGCGTGGTGCTACCGTGCCGGCCATGGCGGCACGACGATGGTTCGCCAGCCGTCCTGTGCGCCGTGGTCTTCGACGTGGTCTTCGTCATCGTCTCCTAGTTCCCTAGGGCGTCGTACATGAGTTGGTAGCCACCCCCGGGTCGTCGATCGCCTCGTTGTCTTGAGGAGCAGGGGGCCACGATCCCGATCGTTGGGGTCGTGGTTCTCGCCAGTCTGGATGGTCTCTATGTCAAAGCCCTCGTTGTGGACCCCATCCCGTAGTGGGTGGGATTGTACCCATGTCTTGTCGGGCCATATCCGACCGGTGGTCAACGTACCTGTCGTCACCGCCCTAGGCGGTATTGTCTTATTTGTGTGGCGTGGTACAGGAATGGTGTCTGACCGGACCAAGGTGACCGCTGTCATCTCGACCCTGTGGGGTCGTTGCGGCGTGCTTGTTCTTGTCAGAACAGGCACGCTTGGCTAGGCTCAACTTCTCCTTGTTCTTCCCAGGGGTCGTGACGAGGGAGAGGTCATGCGCCCTTCGAGCGCCGTGCAGCTAAGGCATGAGGGAGGGATCATGGCTGACCCTGGCTTAGCTGGGCCTTAGTCGTTCGGGCTTTCGCTAGCTGATGTGTTGTGGGCAGCGTGGCTTTGTGATTAATCGGTGCCTTGAGACACCCCGGGTTATAACCCCGACAGTTTCCGTGCCAAAAATTTGACTCGATTTATAAAAAATACGGGCAACATTTGTATCTCCAAATAAATTTATTAAAAACTAAATATCTATCTAGTGATATTAATTATGTATCATAAATATTAATATTTTTATATATATTTTGTCGGTGCAGAAAGTGATCAACTAGTGAATATTTGCAGTTTTACCGTACGTTGTGATTGGAGGTGGCCTAGCACTCAATGACATAGGATTTATACTGGTTCAGGAAACATGCCCTACGTCCAGTTTGGGTCGGTCGGTGACTTTATTCCTGAGCCCAGGTGCTCGAAGTTTGCAGTGGGGTTACAAACGAGAAGGAGGAAGAAGGGGTGTACAGGAGTGTCGGGGACCTAATACCAGGGTACCCCAGAAGGTGGAGCCAATAACCACCGAACGTGAAAAACCTCTGGACGCATAAGGGCGCCATGTCATCCCTTGTTCAAGTGATGGGAGTTTGGTTCCGCCTCGCCCGACACCTTTGGGACGGGCTCGGTCTCGCCCGAAGGTCGAGGGATAAACTCCGTCTCGCCCGACGCCTTTAGGGCGGGCTCGGTCTCGCCCGAGGGCTGAGGGATGGATTCCGTCTCGCCCGACCCCGGAGGAGCGGGGTCAGCCTCACCCGACGCCTTTGTGGGATAACCCTGCCTCGCCCAAAGGCTCAAGGCTAATCTTCGTCTCGCCCGACGCTTATAGGGCGGGCTCGGTCTCGCCCGAGGGCTGAGGGATGGATTCCGCCTCACCCGATCCCGGAGGGATGGGGTTAGTCTCGCCCAAGAGATAAGGATTGGTCTCCGTCTCACCCGACGGCCAAAAACGAGTCTTGCCCTGGTCGATATCTGTACCTCATAATAATGGGTACAGGACGAGACAAGACGTTCAGGTCAACCATGGCTCCAAGGACCATACCCTGTGCCCTGGCAGGAAAAGGACTGCCAGGGAACGACGAGACTGATGCTTTAGACCCTTCTAGGCGCCGCAGAACCCAAAAGGCATTACAGGTGTGTGCATCTCGCCCTATAGAGTTGTAGGCGCCGCCTTCAGCTCTGGGACACGGAACCCGACGAAGATATACGACAACCGCTATGCTCCAGGAAAGGATTTGCTATCTCCACGAACGACGGATATTCCGTCACCACGCTGTGGACCCGAGGGAGCGGCGCCCGCTTCCTGACCCCTCAGGCCCACCTAGTCAGAAGGCCTTAGCCACGGCGCTACATCGACCCCCGACCCCGCGTTCCTCCAACGAGGACTCATGGGAACCAAAAGGCATGCAGAGCAAGGCTAGGGGAGGCTCATAAGTCAAAACCACTATACTACAGCCCATACCCTGCGTAGGGCAGCATTCTGTAAACTAACCTGACATCCTACAGAGACATCGACAACATTGTAAGCACTTATCTTCCTTCGCACTGAAGGACCTGACCGGGTAGACGTGAGCCATAAGACTAAGTAGAGTACGCGTCCTAGAGCCCTCACCCTTGTAAAGCCAGCCCCTTCATCTATAAAAGGGGATGCGCTTCCTCCATCAAGGGGGACCCCGAAAAATAAGACCAAACAAGAGAACGCACTCATACGCACAGTCAAGCGGCTACGAAGCTCTTGACCACCTTTCAACCCTTCCATCAGAGACTTGGGACCAGTCCCTCTCTCGATAGTTTGTACCCCTTACTACAGACCGTTCACGGTGCTAATAACACAAGCAGCAGCAAACTGGACGTAGGGACGTTCTGCCCGAACCAGTATAAATCTTGTGTCCTTTAGCGCACCATCCGAGCCTAACGCGCATTACTATAAATTTACTTACCGGTGCTTATACGAAACACCGACAGTTGGCGCGCCAGGTAGGGGGGCTTTGCGCATTCCAAATCAGGCCTCGGATGGCCACCCACGTAATCACCTGGGTCCCGGGCGCACACGTGCGTTTCGACAACCTAGATTTCATCGTCACGCTAGGAGGAGAGCTGGCGCTGACTCACTCAGCCGCCCCATCTCCCCCTTCCATGAACCTCAGCTGTCTTAGGCTTGAGGCCCCGTCGGGCAACTCCCGGGGAGTCCCGTCACCCAAGGAGGCCTCTCACAATGACACCCTGTGTTCGGAAGGGTCCGTACGGAGCGCTTCGATAGCGTTTCCGTTCGGTCTCCGCAACGCTGCGGCGACCGCTGGCCACCTTCTAGCGCTACGTTTGGTTCAATCACCCACGGACATCGAGTTCGTGGGGGCGATTGAGCAGGATACGGAGACCCTCTATGAACTCCTCAACGAGGAGCCAGTATCGCTCTCTAGCTCGGATTCCAGTAGGGGGAGCCATCACCCTTCTCGAGAGTGCTTCATGACACAGACCCCCGAAGGTCACATCAAAAGCGCCTCCAGGGAAGGGGTCACCCCTACAAACAACCCTGACAGTGGATCCGGAGAAGAGATGACAGCCCCATCCCGCCTAAGGATAGAGCAGTTGAGGGCCCGGCAGCAAGAGATCGACGAGGCCGGGCAAGGGCTCGTCCAGGAATATGCGGACATCAATCGCGAGATTGAACGCCGCAAAGACGGGGGGCGCGCGTGCGCCACAGCCCGCACCGTACATCAAAGGATCCTCACCGACGATGGGGCCTTTCCTCACTTTGCCCGAGCCAGCCAGAACATCGCCGCAGCAACCGCCTTGCTGCATGGCCTTCCGGAGGCCGCGATGTCCGAGGATCGACGCGCTTATCGGGAGATTCGCACATTGCTCGAGCGTGCAGCAGCGCAGCAGGCGGAAAGTTCATTGTCTCGACGACGCGAACCCGACACCAGCCAGCGCGCGCCCTCAGTGCGTCCCACCAAGGACGCCTCCATACACCAAACACCGCCAGCCAGCGGGTATCCCTCTGCCATCCCAGTACATCAACGCCTCGGCCGTGGCCACGACGTATGCAGCATCATCGACGCCCGGAGACGTGCCCATGGCGACGATGGAGAAGCAGCGCGTCGCGGCTATCATCCCCGACGTGGCGGGTGCTACGATAGCAACGAGGACCGAAGCCCGAGACCCGTCCTGCCAGGCCCTCAGGCCTTTGGCCAGCACATCCTCAATGCTGCATTCCCCCTAAGGTATCGACCGCCTACGAACATTCCTAAATATTCTGGCGAAACAAATCCCGGGCTTTGGCTCGAAGACTATCGGCTTGCATGTCAGGACGGTGGTGCGAGTGATAATAACTTCATTATTCGCAATCTCCTGTTGTTCTTGGCTGACTCGGCACGAGCATGGCTGGAGCACCTACCGTTCAATGCTATTCAGAGTTGGGCGGATCTGACTGAGATCTTCGTGGGTAATTTCTAGGGCACGTACAAACGCCCTAGAAACCCGTGGGACCTCAAGAACTGCCGTTAGAAGGCTGATGAAACCCTCCGCGGGTACATCCGGCGCTTCTCCCGATAGTGCAACGAGCTCCCGAACGTCGTCGACGCTGACGTGATAGGAGCCTTTCTATCCGGGACGACCTGTGAATCCCTGGTCCACAAGCTAGGACGCAGGGGCCCGCGAACTACCAAGGAACTTCTGGACATCGCCACCAGTCACGCCTCTGGAGAGGAGGCGGTCGGAGCCATCTTTGATCGCTCCGACAGAAAGACAAGGCGGGATGAGGACGCCAGCGAAGGCGCCTCCAACCGTCCCACCAAAGGGAAAAATAAGAAGCAACGGCGCGACAACTCACTCGTGGCCGCTGCCGACCGCAAAGGTGGCCGGAAGCCCGCGGAGGGCACTCCGAACCACTTCGAGAAAATGCTCAAGGGGCCATGCCCAAACCACGCCTTCCCGTCCAAGCACCTATACAAGGAATGCGGCCTTATGCGCAAATACTTGGCCGGGGGCCTGAATAAGGGGGAGCAGGGGAAGGAGCCTATTCCCACCACTGACGACACGGAGGAGAAGGACGACGCCTTCCCAACGCCGACCGGTGCCCTCATGATCTTCGGAGGATCAGCGGCCTATGACTCCAGGCGCCGCCAAAAGGTCACACGTCGAGAGGTCTATACCGCTGGACCGGCCACGCCAGCTTTTCTCCGGTGGTCAGAATCCGCCATAACCTTCGACCAGACCGACCATCCGGATGCCATCCCACACCCAGGAAGGTATCCGCTTGTCGTCGACCCGATCGTCGGTCCAAAGCGTCTCACCAAGTATTGATGGATGGGGGCAGCGGCCTCAACATCATGTATGACAAGACGCTCAACGAGATGGGCGTCGACCGAACGCACCTCCATCCCATCCGAGCACCTTTCCATGGCGTCGTGCCTAGAAGGCAAGCCGTGCCACTGGGGTAGATTGACCTGCCCATCACTTTTGGGGATCGATCCAATTACCGGACTGAGACCCTCACCTTTGATGTAGTGGGGATCCTGGGGACTTTCCACGCCATTCTGGGGCGACCATGTTACGCGAAGTTTATAGCCGTACCCAATTACACATACCTGAAGCTGAAGGTGCCGGGCCCCCGTGGGGTCATAACCATCGGCACCTCCTTCCAGCGCGCTTACGAGTGCGAGGTCGAATGCTGCGGACACGCATCCGCAGTCATCGCGTCCGAAGAACTCGCCACCCTCAGGGAGGAGGTCATTGAAGGGACACCCGACGCAAAGAAGCCGCCTGGATCATTCGAATCGGCCTGGATCATTCGAATCGGCAGAAGGCTCCAGGGACGTCCTCTTGGATCCCAGTAGCTCCGAGGGCAAAAAAGTCTGTATTGGGACCGTGCTCTCCTCCGCATAGGAAAGCGCGCTCGTCGACTTCCTCCGCGCCAACAAGGACATCTTTGCGTGGAAACCCTCGGATATGCCGGGCATCCCGAGGGAGGTCGCCGAGCATACCCTCTAGATCCTCCCGGGCTCCAAGCCAGTGAAACAACGCCTACGCCGCTTCGACAAGGAGAAACGCAGGGCCATCGGCGAGGAGATAGCCAAACTACTGGCCGCAGGATTCATTAAGGAAGTATACCACCCAGAGTGGTTAGCAAATCCTGTTCTTGTCCGAAAAAAGAGCGGGAAATGGCGAATGTGTGTTGATTATACTGGCCTCAACAAAGTGTGTCCAAAGGATCCGTTTCCTTTGCCACGAATAGACCAAATAGTCGATTCCACCTCGGGGTGCGAAACCCTCTGCTTCCTTGACACATACTCAGGCTACCATCAAATCGCGATGAAAGAGTCCGACCAACTCACGACATCTTTTATCACGCCCTTCGAATTATTTTGCTACATTTCAATGCCGTTTGGTCTGAAGAACGCTGGGGCAACGTACCAGCGATGTATGCTTAGTTGCTTTGGAGACCTCATCGGGCGAACCATTGAGGCCTATGTCAACGACATCGTAGTTAAATCCAAGCGGGCTGACCACCTTGTCGCCGACCTTGAACGCACCTTTGCGAAACTCCGGGCGAATGGCATCAAACTCAATCCCGAAAAATGTGTTTTCGGGGTCCCAAGGGGCATGCTGCTCGGCTTCATCGTCTCCGAGCGTGGCATCGAAGCCAACCCAGAGAAGATATCAGCCATCACGAGGATGGGCCCGATCCAAAACATAAAGGGGGTTCAGTGGATCACAGGGTGCCTTGTGGCAGAACCTCCTAAGTTATAGGGCCCACATGCACCTGTCACTGTCCGATGACTTTTGACATTTATGCATACGTTTCCAATAACTTAAAAAGACTGTCGGGTGTCCTCGGGGAACCCCGAATCATCCACGATTTCCGAGCAGGATCACGTTACATAGTCATTGCAGTATTATAACATTTATTCAAATATCAATACCAGAGTAAAAACAGCGGAAGTCTTACAATAACATAATTTACAAAACAGTAGTTTCAAACCTCGCAACTAGGTTCGATGTTTATTACAAAACGAAATAGTGGAGTGGCATTATAATATAATACACAACACACAAGGAGATTGCCCTGCCCAAGGACCACACATTTACTTCTCATCGTCATCACAAGGTACAACTGTCATGCAGCACGATCCAAAACAGATCTGCTCATGAGGCTCACCTGCAACAAGGGGTCAACGAACCCTGAGTACAAAAGTACTCAACAAGACTTAACCGAAATGAAAACTGATAAGACTCAGGAATGCAGGCTCAGGGCTTCAAGGTATGGTTTTAACAATAATCAAAGTTCTTTTGCGTAAAAGCTCTTTAATAAAATTCTTTACTCCAAAGGTAAAACTTTATAAGTACCACATATGATTCTGCCATGATCCATAATGAGATCATGAACTTCATATCAATCTTTTTCGCAAACCTTTCTCAAGTTCTAGTTATTAATTCTACGATGAGGAACAGTGAGTTGAGTCTCCATAACCGAGGAGCAACGACGATTCAAACCGATTATAAACCCAGCTGGGACTTCCAGACCACACGACATATGCAGGTCCCTGACCTACATATACCAACCTACCCTCGGATCCTCTGAAAACAAGAACGGGTCCGCGCCACCCGAGAATACAGTACTCCACCATTCCAGCCCATGGCCACGTGGGTACACGCTATTCCCGCCATCTCTCCACTCCCAGTGCGCGAGTAGCCATTCTCGTAATAGAATCGCCAAGTTCAGGCTTACCGGAGTATGTGGTTAGTACTACAAATTCTCACCTCATGCAATTCAACAACGGACGTGCCTTAATCGACACAGGCGGAAAGAACCCGCTCACAAGACCTCCATGTCTTGTGGCTCACACACACCGAGTCCGCCCGGTCTAGATTTATTACTCCACATTCCCATATCACATGCTAACATAATTAACCAATGTTCCATTTAAAACTTGCAGGTGACAGGTAATCGCCCGACTTTCATCGTTCTATGCATAGCTAAGCAAAACTAGGCATATACGAGTTTAAAACTGGTAATATGGTAAATATGGAATAACAAGGGTGGTAATGCACCAATTTGTTTTTCACTTGACTCCTAATCACTTAATGCAGTAACGAGAAGCAAAAGCGAAATCAATTCGTAAAATACAAGGTAGGGTTGTATGCATCCGGGGCTTGCCTTCGTTGACGGAAAAGTCCGGCTCCTGCGACGTTTCACAAGTATTCGATCCGACCTCAATAGACGGATCAACCTTCCCGACAACTTGATTAACTACCACGTGTTCACCTTCGTTTACTACACGTAATAACAATGCCATGTTTAACATGATGTGGAATACGAAACATGATGCTCGATGATGGATGCAAAATTAATAATTTGAATACAACTTTCCTTCGCGGTACAGTTGCAAGTCAAACTAATCAAACCTTTTTCGCAACACCCAATCAATTGCCAAGAATCATTATCAACTAATGATCCAAGGTCATCACTCAATCCAAAAGTCCAAACAAAAACCTAAATCATTAAAGGTTACTATTCGCTTTTATGAATTAATTATTTAATTCAAAATTATGAAATAAATCAACTTATTCCAATTGAGCTCAAAATTTTTGTAAATGTTCATTACATGATAACTAAGTGGCAAAACAAATTTCATAATTTTTGGATAAATAAATAAGCCTAGAAAAATCATGGAAAGTCATTTATTAATTAATTGAGCAATTTTTATCACATCCCAAAATTACTGAAAATCAATATTTCAAATTTTTGTCATATAATATACATCATAGAGAATTCACACAAAAATTTTCATAATTTTTGGAGCTCTAAATAATTCTACACAAAAATAACAAATTACAACACTATTCATTTAATTCTGAAAAATAGAAAAATCCATTTGAACGTTGAGTCACTGACACCCGGGTCCCACATGTCATCTTCAACCTCCGACGTTGACTACGACGACGACGGCGCTGACCGGCGCAAACTCACCGACGGTGAGTCCAAAGGCGACGGTCACGGTACCAAAATGACCACATCATCACGGCGCATCGACTGAAGGCACTAACTAGACAAATTACTACGAGTTACGAGCTTGGCGTCGGCCATGGCGGACGCGGTGGCTCGGCGACGTTACGCCGGCGATAGGAGTACGGTAGCAGTTAATCAAAGGGCACAGGAAGCATCAGGAGCTCACCACGAACACTACGGAGCAGAAAGCAAGGCTGGAGAAGCAGCGTAGACGCGGGTCGACGTGAACAGCAACGGCGGCGGAGCAAGGAGCGTCGGTGACGGTGTGCCGGCGACTGCAGTGGACAAAACGGCCAAGCAACAATGAAATGAGCACTACGGCATCGAGACGAAGCCAAAGGTACACCAATCAAGGGCAACGGCTCACCGACGGGCTCTGGCCACAGGAGATGCGCATGCGACGGTGAGGTTACCGGCCGCGAGGAAGAAGGCGATGAAACTCGAGTTCCCGGTGAAGACAAGCCAAATTGGTGGGTCAGATGGACGCGCAAGGTTTAGGCGGAGCTGGGACTAGCTTATCAGCGATGGTGGAGCATGACAACGACGGCACGGGCTCGCCGGAGTGGAGCAGCGGCGACGGGAAAAACAGAGGGCGAAGAAAGAAGAACGGCGGCGGCTCCAGAGCCTTATAGGGCGGCCAAGGAAGTGCAAGGAAGCCACGACGAAGCCTTCAGCGCGCCAACGCGATGCCCAGACGGCCACGCGCGCGACTGGAAGCAAGCCGAAGCTCGCCGGCGGTGTAGCGCAAGCGGTGAACACTGTTCACAATAATTACAAGTTTGCCATTCGCCAAAATTCACAAATTACTCTCAAATTTTCATAACAACTCAAAAATCTCCAAAAACAAAAGTTGTTCAAAATCAAAAGTTCTACAACTTTGCTTTTATAACCATCTCCTAATTCGGTCTAGATTTTGAAATGATCTTTTAAATTCAAATAGGGGATATTTAACGAATTACGCCTTTTTGAATTACTCCAAATTTTTCTAAACAACTTGAAAAACTCCAAAAATAAACTTTGTATAACTTGTTAAGCTCTACACTTTTGCTTTTGGGATCCACCCCAAATTATGCTTAGATTTTGAAATGGATTTTCAGGGTAGGATTTAAATGCCGAAAATCAGGGTTTTCTCGAAAAATTCAAAATCCAAACAAACTTTGAACTTGAGTCAAACAATGCGATTCAACACATACCACATGAATATAAACTTGTTTTAGTGTATGCATCTCAAAGTTTTTAATATGACCAATTGCCTTGCAATGCATATGATGATATGACAGTTTTTAGTATTTTAAACACCCGAGGTGTTACAATCCTTCCCCCTAAAAGAAATCTCGCCCCGAGATTCAAAGCCATAGAGTAAGTAATGGAAAAGGAAATGTGTCAATCCAAAAACATCCAGAACTTTTCCATAAAACAACTGAGGGTCTTTTACAAAACACAATTTGTAGTAACCGAGCTCAACTAACATTATTCTATTCTATATTGACGCTAGAAACTCTGGAAACTTTTCTAACAAGTAATCTTCTGATTCCCAGGTAGCTTCCTCTTCTGAATGTTGATTCCATTGTATTTTATAGAACTTGATTGTCCGTCTTCGAGTAACACGATCTTTCTGATCTAACACTCGGATAGGATATTCGGAATAAGTTAAATCCGGTTCTAATTCTACTCCTTCAACTTCAACATTCTGTTCAGGCACTCGGAGACACTTCTTCAATTGAGAAACATGGAACACATCATGCACAGCTGTGAGATGTTCAGGTAATTTCAAGCGATATGCCACTTTTCCATACCTCTCCAAAATTTGATATGGTCCAATGTATCGGGGTGCCAACTTTCCTTTAACACCAAAACGGTTAACTCCCTTCATTGGTGATACTTTCAGATATACAAAATCTCCTTTGTTGAATACCAATGGTCTCCGTCGTCTATCCGCATAACTCTTTTGGCGGGACTGAGCTATCTTCAGATTACTCTGTATTTGCCTAACCTTGTCTTCTGTTTCTTTCACAAGGTCAACTCCAAAGAACCTTCTCTCTCCTGGCTCAGACCAACTCAACGATGTTCTGCATCTACGACCATAGAGTGCTTCAAATGGAGCCATTCTAATGCTTTCCTGATAACTATTGTTGTATGAGAACTCGGCCAAAGGTAAGCACTCATCCCACTTATTGGAATAGTTAAGGACACAACACCTTAACATGTCTTCAAGTACTTGATTGACTCTTTCAGTCTGCCCATCAGTCTGCGGATGATAAGCTGTACTATACAGAAGTTTGGTACCTAACGAAGCATGTAAGTGTTTCCAAAAGCTGGAGACAAACTGTGTACCCCTATCTGACACTATGGTTTTTGGTACCCCATGCAAACTCATGATTCTTGCTAAGTACATCTTGGCATATTGGATCGTAGGATATATGGTCTTGACTGGAAGAAAATGTGCTGACTTAGTGAGTCGATCTACAATAACCCATACTGAGTCAAATCCCTTTGATGTCTTGGGTAGACCAATAATAAAGTCCATACTTATGTCCTCCCACTTCCAAGATGGAATAGGTAATGGTTGTAATTCACCAGCAGACCTCAAATGTATAGCTTTCACCTTTTGACAAGTATCACACTTTGCTATATATCTAGCAATCTCTATTTTCATTTTAGTCCACCAGAATCTTTGCTTCAAATCATGGTACATCTTGTTGCTTCCCGGATGGATAGATAACCTAGTAGCATGTGCCTCATCTAGAATTGACTGCCGTAACTCAGGAACTTTTGGTACCACCAGGCGATCCTTGAACCATAACACATCTTCATCATCTATGTTAAAGCATTCCGCTTTTCCATTCTTGACTTTTTCCTTGATATGGGCTATACCCTTGTTTTCCTTCTGAGCAGCAATAACTTGATCTCGAATAGTAGCTTCAACAATTATGTTGGTCAAACTTCCTTGTTGAATTACTTCTACATTCAACTTCTCCATTTCTTGGCATAAATTCAAACCCATTGTTCTCACTGTCAGACAATTGCAATAACTTTTGCGACTAAGGGCATCTGCAACCACATTTGCTTTACCAGGGTGATAATGTACTTCCAAATCATAATCCTTAATCAGTTCTAACCATCTTCTTTGTCGCATGTTCAACTCTGACTGAGTAAAGATATACTTTAAGCTCTTGTGGTCTGTATACATATGGCACGTATTACCAAGCAGGTAATGCCGCCAAATCTTCAGAGCATGAACCACAGCTGCTAACTCCAAGTCATGGGTCGGATAGTGTTCTTCATGCTGCTTAAGTTGCCTGGACGCATAGGCAATGACTCGACCTTCTTGCATCAACACACATCCAATACCAATACCTGAAGCATCACAATAAACATCAAACGGCTTCTCAATATCAGGTTGAGCTAACACTGGTGCAGTAGTCAACAGCCTTTTCAAAGTCTGGAAAGCCTCTTCACAATCTGATGACCAGACAAACTTGACTTGGTTCTTCAACAATTCAGTTATAGGTTTTGATACTTTAGAGAATTCTGGAATAAACCGACGGTAATACCCCGCCAATCCAAGAAAACTTCGAACTTGATGAACTGTGGTTGGCGGTTTCCAATCAAGCACATCCCTCACTTTGCCGGGATCAACTGCAACTCCTTCAGCTGACAAGACATGTCCAAGAAATTGCACTTCCTTAAGCCAAAAATCACACTTGCTGAACTTGGCATATAGTTGATGTTCTCTTAAGCGGGTCAGAACAATTCTGAGGTGTTCTGCATGTTCTGTCTTATCCTTGGAATACACTAGAATGTCATCAATAAATACTACTACAAACTTGTCTAACTCAGGCATAAATACTGAGTTCATCAGATACATGAAATGAGCGGGAGCATTTGTCAAACCAAAAGACATCACCAAGTATTCATATAATCCATATCTTGTGGTAAATGCCGTTTTGGGAATATCTTCAGGCTTTATCTTAATTTGGTGATACCCTGATCTCAAATCTATCTTGGAGAAAACTTTGGCTCCGGCCAATTGATCAAAAAGCAAATCTATCCGAGGTAATGGATACTTATTCTTGATGGTCACTTCATTCAACGGACGATAGTCAACACATAACCTCAGGGTCTCATCTTTCTTTTTCACAAAAATTGCCGGACATCCCCAAGGTGAGGAACTAGGTTGGATAAACCCCTTCTCAATTAATTCTTGTAACTGAGCCTTCAACTCGGCTAATTCCTTAGGTGGCATTCTATAAGCTCTCCGAGAAATCGGAGCTGTTCCAGGTTGTAACTCTATATTAAACTGTACATCCCTATCAGGTGGTAGACCGGGTAAATCTTCTGGAAACACATCCGGAAATTCACACACTACCGGAATATCTCTAATCTCTTTGACAGCAGTCGCACAAATCTTGCCCACTGATCTTCTTAGGGTTGGAAGTTGGATGAGAAGTTGAGAATTACTATCAGGCAAACTTACTCTTAAGGTCCTATTCAAAATATCTATAACAGCCTTATGCTGATACATCCAATTCATTCCCAAGATTACATCTATATCCTGATCCTTAAGGATAATCATGGTAGTGGGAAAAATATGCCCACCCAGGTTTACGGGTACTTGGTATACCATTTCCTTAGTACACAGACGTCCCCCGGGCGACTGTATAAAGAAACTTTCCTTTGTTGCCCCAATTGAAATTTCATACTTCATGACAAATGTTCTATTGATGAATGAATGCGATGCGCCAGAATCAAAAAGTATAACTGCAGGGTGATTGGCGACAGGAAACATACCCATCATCACTGGCTCTCCTTCAGGAATTTCCCCGGCTTGAATATAGAAAACCCTTCCTGTCTTCCTCTCATCTTTGCCCTTCTGAGCATTCTGATTGTGGTTCTTGTTTGGTGCTTGACCCTGTTGTTGATTGGCAGGGGCCTTCTGATAATTTTGATTAGCCTGCCTAGGATATGGACATTCCCTAGGAGAAATGACCAGTCCTTCCACAATTGTAACACGGATAGTTGTGACCCTGTGATGTTGGAGCATTACCACCAGGAGCATTGGTTGACTGTGAGTTCGGATAGGTTATAGCAGGACGGACATTTGACTGTTGCCCGGCTTGGAACTGCGGCGGACGATAAGGAGGACGATAATGGTTTACTGGATGATAAATCACTCTCTGCCTCTTTTGGTTTCCACCAAAAGGTCCAGACGGCACATTCTTTTTCTTCTTGAGCTCCTTATGCTGCCGATACTTTGCCTCTGAAGCAATTGCAATATTTACTGCCTCATGATAAGTGATATTGGTACAGGCTGTCATCATTGTCTGCAGTTTGGTATTCAGACCTCTCATGAACCATTTCTTTTTCTTGGCATCCGTATTGACATGTTCGGATGCATACTTGGGACAGATGATTAATCTTCCCACATACTGCATCACCGGTTTGATCTCCTTGCTTCAAGGCAAGGAATTCATCCAGCTTCATAGCCATCACTCCTTCCGGGATATAATGGGCTCTGAAAGCAGTGCGAAATTCTGTCCAAGTTAACGGAACGCCTGCAGGTTGCATGGCCATCAGATTTGCATACCAAGCACCAGCTGCACCTCTAAGTTGTTGGGCAGCAAACACCGGTTTCTGAAACTCTGTGCAGTGAATAAGATCAAATTTCTGCTCCATGGTCCTAAGCCAGTCATCAGCCTCCAGGGGTTCATCTGCCTTGGTGAACACCGGGGGTTTTGTATCCGTGAAATCCACATAGGTAGCCTCATGCCTGTTATGATTGCGGCCACGGTTTCCATGCATCTGATTCTGATTACTTTGAGCCATCTCATGAAGCAAACGAGAATTTTCCACAGTCACATTGACTAATGCAGCGATAGCATCAGCCAAATTGGTCGGCATTGGTGGCGGGTTGGGGATATCATCATCATCTTGTGAAGTACCAGGAATATGCGATCCCCGCGTACGACGCATCTGTTCATAACAAACCAAACTTTATTCACAAGTCTTTATTCAAAGATCAAAGAGCTTACTACCCGCATTACATCGATGCCACTTATTTAAACACAAGAACACATCTAAACAAGACTACTATCTTAACTAGATCTTCTATTACACAACTCTACTCCTTTCCCTGAGCACTTCAAACTTCAGGCTCGGTATCCATTCCGGAAATATTACCGCCTTCATTATCACTTTCATCTATCATTACTAATTCTTCAGGATCTTCTTCTTCTTCTGATTCACTTTCATCGGCAAGGATGACACCTGGGTCCATGGCATCAGCTTGAGGCTCATGATTCGGGTTTAGTAGATTGCTAAGCCTATGAACTTCCTCATGTAGATAGGTATTATGTTCTTCTAAATCTTCTACATAGAATTCTAGCTCATGAGTTCTAGCTCTAGCTACATTTTCCCTATGCCAAGCCTCATTTCTTCCCTCCACCGTACGAACTAACATGCTTTCGCAGTTCCTGTGTGCGGTGGTGAGACGCCTCAATTGATCCTGTAATTCTCCTACCTGTATAGCATCCAAAGCCCTATCTCTAGTAGCTTGTGCTAACTCTATAGAAATCCTCTGTATTTCTGCCTGGAGATCAGGCCTAGAACTGCTACTGCTAGCACCATCATTTCTAGGGGCAAGTTGGTGACGAGGAACTCCTTTGGGTCCAGTGGACTTACGGGGCGTCATCTTGGCACGAGCCATACTGTAGGAAACCAATTTAATCCAAGTAAGACCATTTGATCAAAGTCTAAAGAGCAGCTATGATGGATTACATTACTCAAACCAGTCTCACTACTCAACTCCAGACTAAGAGGTGAAGGAAGTAACGAGTGAATTATGCATGATGCATGAATCGTTCTTACGAACAGAAACATCAAAGTTTATAATGCACATAAACAACATTTATTTTTATATAGGGCATAGTAAGATTACTACTCCACCACACAAGACCCTTTTAATCAAATAAGGAATGGTGAGAAAGAAATAAGATAAGTCAGAAGCAATTTGGACCAAACTATCAAGTTAAATTTAGTCATCCAAATCATTTTGAAGTTTTTGTAAAACAATACAACAAAAAACCTTGTAACGATCGCTCTGATACCATTCTGTGGCAGAACCTCCTAAGTTATAGGGCCCACATGCACCTGTCACTGTCCGATGACTTTTGACATTTATGCATACGTTTCCAATAACTTAAAAAGACTGTCGGGTGTCCTCGGGGAACCCCGAATCATCCACGATTTCCGAGCAGGATCACGTTACATAGTCATTGCAGTATTATAACATTTATTCAAATATCAATACCAGAGTAAAAACAGCGGAAGTCTTACAATAACATAATTTACAAAACAGTAGTTTCAAACCTCGCAACTAGGTTCGATGTTTATTACAAAACGAAATAGTGGAGTGGCATTATAATATAATACACAACACACAAGGAGATTGCCCTGCCCAAGGACCACACATTTACTTCTCATCGTCATCACAAGGTACAACTGTCATGCAGCACGATCCAAAACAGATCTGCTCATGAGGCTCACCTGCAACAAGGGGTCAACGAACCCTGAGTACAAAAGTACTCAACAAGACTTAACCGAAATGAAAACTGATAAGACTCAGGAATGCAGGCTCAGGGCTTCAAGGTATGGTTTTAACAATAATCAAAGTTCTTTTGCGTAAAAGCTCTTTAATAAAATTCTTTACTCCAAAGGTAAAACTTTATAAGTACCACATATGAATCTGCCATGATCCGTAATGAGATCATGAACTTCATATCAATCTTTTTCGCAAACCTTTCTCAAGTTCTAGTTATTAATTCTACGATGAGGAACAGTGAGTTGAGTCTCCATAACCGAGGAGCAACGACGATTCAAACCGATTATAAACCCAGCTGGGACTTCCAGACCACACGACATATGCAGGTCCCTGACCTACATATACCAACCTACCCTCGGATCCTCTGAAACAAGAACGGGTCCGCGCCACCCGAGAATACAGTACTCCACCATTCCAGCCCATGGCCACGTGGGTACACGCTATTCCCGCCATCTCTCCACTCCCAGTGCGCGAGTAGCCATTCTCGTAATAGAATCGCCAAGTTCAGGCTTACCGGAGTATGTGGTTAGTACTACAAATTCTCACCTCATGCAATTCAACAACGGACGTGCCTTAATCGACACAGGCGGAAAGAACCCGCTCACAAGACCTCCATGTCTTGTGGCTCACACACACCGAGTCCGCCCGGTCTAGATTTATTACTCCACATTCCCATATCACATGCTAACATAATTAACCAATGTTCCATTTAAAACTTGCAGGTGACAGGTAATCGCCCGACTTTCATCGTTCTATGCATAGCTAAGCAAAACTAGGCATATACGAGTTTAAAACTGGTAATATGGTAAATATGGAATAACAAGGGTGGTAATGCACCAATTTGTTTTTCACTTGACTCCTAATCACTTAATGCAGTAACGAGAAGCAAAAGCGAAATCAATTCGTAAAATACAAGGTAGGGTTGTATGCATCCGGGGCTTGCCTTCGTTGACGGAAAAGTCCGGCTCCTGCGACGTTTCACAAGTATTCGATCCGACCTCAATAGACGGATCAACCTTCCCGACAACTTGATTAACTACCACGTGTTCACCTTCGTTTACTACACGTAATAACAATGCCATGTTTAACATGATGTGGAATACGAAACATGATGCTCGATGATGGATGCAAAATTAATAATTTGAATACAACTTTCCTTCGCGGTACAGTTGCAAGTCAAACTAATCAAACCTTTTTCGCAACACCCAATCAATTGCCAAGAATCATTATCAACTAATGATCCAAGGTCATCACTCAATCCAAAAGTCCAAACAAAAACCTAAATCATTAAAGGTTACTATTCGCTTTTATGAATTAATTATTTAATTCAAAATTATGAAATAAATCAACTTATTCCAATTGAGCTCAAAATTTTTGTAAATGTTCATTACATGATAACTAAGTGGCAAAACAAATTTCATAATTTTTGGATAAATAAATAAGCCTAGAAAAATCATGGAAAGTCATTTATTAATTAATTGAGCAATTTTTATCACATCCCAAAATTACTGAAAATCAATATTTCAAATTTTTGTCATATAATATACATCATAGAGAATTCACACAAAAATTTTCATAATTTTTGGAGCTCTAAATAATTCTACACAAAAATAACAAATTACAGCACTATTCATTTAATTCTGAAAAATAGAAAAATCCATTTGAACGTTGAGTCACTGACACCCGGGTCCCACATGTCATCTTCAACCTCCGACGTTGACTACGACGACGACGGCGCTGACCGGCGCAAACTCACCGACGGTGAGTCCAAAGGCGACGGTCACGGTACCAAAATGACCACATCATCACGGCGCATCGACTGAAGGCACTAACTAGACAAATTACTACGAGTTACGAGCTTGGCGTCGGCCATGGCGGACGCGGTGGCTCGGCGACGTTACGCCGGCGACAGGAGTACGGTAGCAGTTAATCAAAGGGCACAGGAAGCATCAGGAGCTCACCACGAACACTACGGAGCAGAAAGCAAGGCTGGAGAAGCAGCGTAGACGCGGGTCGACGTGAACAGCAACGGCGGCGGAGCAAGGAGCGTCGGTGACGGTGTGCCGGCGACTGCAGTGGACAAAACGGCCAAGCAACAATGAAATGAGCACTACGGCATCGAGACGAAGCCAAAGGTACACCAATCAAGGGCAACGGCTCACCGACGGGCTCTGGCCACGGAGATGCGCATGCGACGGTGAGGTTACCGGCCGCGAGGAAGAAGGCGATGAAACTCGAGTTCCCGGTGAAGACAAGCCAAATTGGTGGGTCAGATGGACGCGCAAGGTTTAGGCGGAGCTGGGACTAGCTTATCAGCGACGGTGGAGCATGACAACGACGGCACGGGCTCGCCGGAGTGGAGCAGCGGCGACGGGAAAAACAGAGGGCGAAGAAAGAAGAACGGCGGCGGCTCCAGAGCCTTATAGGGCGGCCAAGGAAGTGCAAGGAAGCCACGACGAAGCCTTCAGCGCGCCAACGCGACGCCCAGACGGCCACGCGCGCGACTGGAAGCAAGCCGAAGCTCGCCGGCGGTGTAGCGCAAGCGGTGAACACTGTTCACAATAATTACAAGTTTGCCATTCGCCAAAATTCACAAATTACTCTCAAATTTTCATAACAACTCAAAAATCTCCAAAAACAAAAGTTGTTCAAAATCAAAAGTTCTACAACTTTGCTTTTATAACCATCTCCTAATTCGGTCTAGATTTTGAAATGATCTTTTAAATTCAAATAGGGGATATTTAACGAATTACGCCTTTTTGAATTACTCCAAATTTTTCTATACAACTTGAAAAACTCCAAAAATAAACTTTGTATAACTTGTTAAGCTCTACACTTTTGCTTTTGGGATCCACCCCAAATTATGCTTAGATTTTGAAATGGATTTTCAGGGTAGGATTTAAATGCCAAAAATCAGGGTTTTCTCGAAAAATTCAAAATCCAAACAAACTTTGAACTTGAGTCAAACAATGCGATTCAACACATACCACATGAATATAAACTTGTTTTAGTGTATGCATCTCAAAGTTTTTAATATGACCAATTGCCTTGCAATGCATATGATGATATGACAGTTTTTAGTATTTTAAACACCCGAGGTGTTACATGCTTTGCCGCCCTCAGCCGATTCATTTCACGCCTCGGCGAACGAGGACTCCCCCTTTATCAACTCCTGAAGAAAACTGACCGCTTCGAGTGGACAGCCGAGGCTCAGGAGGCGCTTGACATGGTTAAACGATTTTTAACTAAGCCGCCGGTCCTAGTTCCTCCATGCGACGGAGAATCTCTCCTACTATATATATCGGCCACCACCCAAGTGGTTAGCTCCGCCTTAATAGTAGAGCGAGAGGAAGAGGGGCACGCCTTCAGGGTGCAGCGCCCTATATATTTCATCAGCGAGGTGCTATCTGACTCCAAAACCCGCTACTCCCAGATCCAGAAACTCCTCTACACCGTCCTCATCACTAAAAGGAAGCTACGTCACTACTTCGAGTCACACCCTATGATAGTGGTGACATCATTCCCCCTCGGCGAGGTCGTTCGTAGCCATGACGCTACGGGAAGAACCACAAAGTGGGCACTCGAACTGATGGATCAGGGCATTTCTTATGTCCCCCGAACGGCGATCAAATCTCAGGCACTAGATGACTTCATCACGGAATGGACCAAGGTCCAGATGCCACCAGCAGCCGTTGATCAAGAATACTGGATAATGTACTTCGACGGATCGCTGATGAAGAAAGGCGCCGGAGCAGGACTAGTCTTTATATCCCCCCTCGGGGTCCACATGAGGTACATGGTTCGGCTTCGTTTCCCCTCATCAAACAATACTGCAGAATACGAAGCGCTCATCAACGGCTTACGAATCGCCATCGAGCTGGGCATCCGACGCCTCGACGTCAGGGGCGACTCTCAACTGGTCGTCAACCAGGTCATGAAGGAGTCATGCTGCCACGATACCAAGATGGAGGCATACTGTCAAGAGGTCCGACGTCTGGAGGACAAATTCGACGGCCTCGAACTCAATCATATCCCCAGGCGCCTCAACGAAGCGGCCGACACACTCGCAAAAGCAGCATCCAGCCGAGAGCCAGTCCCAACAGGCGTCTTTGCTAGCGATCAGCATAAACCCTCGGTACGTTATGCGGGGACAGAACAAGCCAACAATGGCCCTTCTAGTCCGACCCCTGAGGCCGATCCGCCAACTGTTCCTCCCGACCCCGAGGTCATGAAGCTTGAAGAAGACCCAGTAATGGAGTCAGATCCTCCCAATGACTGGAGAACGCTTTACCTCGACTATCTCCTCCACGACGTACTACCAACCGACAAGACAGAAGCCCGACGGCTCGCACGACGCGCCAAATCCTTCGTTCTTGTAGAGGGTGAACTCTACAAACGAAGTCACATCGGAATTCTGCAACTTTGTATCCCTGGCGAACAGGGAAAACTTCTACTGAGCGACATCCACGGTGGAGCATGCGGTCACCATGCCGCACCAAGAACCTTGGTTGGGAATGCATTCCGACAGGGTTTCTATTGGCCCACCGTAGTAGCCGATGCTGAGCAAATTGTACGCACCTGTGAAGGGTGCCAATACTACGCTCGGCAAACACACCTCCCGGCCCAGGCTCTCCAGATGATCCCCATCACGTGGCCCTTCGCGGTCTGGGGGCTTGACCTGGTTGGGCCACTTAAAAAGGCGCCCGGGGGCTTTACCCACCTGCTTGTCACCGTAGACAAGTTTACAAAATGGATTGAAGCTCGGCCAATATCCACAATCAAATCTGAGCAAGTTGTGCTGTTCTTTCTCGACATCACCCATCGCTTTGGAGTACCAAACTCCATCATCACCGACAACGGCACGCAGTTCATCGGTAGGAAATTCGTTCGCTTCTATGATGAATGACACATCCGAATCGATTGGGCAGCCGTCGCGCACCCCCGGACGAACGGGTAGGTCGAGCATGCAAACGGCATGCTTCTTCAAGGCCTCAAACCTAGAATTTTCAACCGGTTGAACAAAATTCGGCGCACGTTGGCTCACTGAGCTCCCAGCTGTGCTATGGAGCTTAAGAATGACTCCTAGCCGGGCCACCAGCTACACACCCTTCTTCATGATCTACGGTTCCGAGGCCGTTCTCTCGACGGACCTCGACTATGGAGCACCAAGAATCAGAGCATATGACGAACAGGGAGCCAAAGCATCTCACCAAGACGCCATGGACCAGCTGGATGAGGCCCGCGACATCGCCCTCCTCCGTTCAGCTAAGTACCAGCAAGCATTACGGCAGTACCACAGCCGACAGGTGCGGGGTCGAGCCTTCAACATCGGAGACCTCGTCCTCCATCTTGTGCAGAGCAACAAGGATCGCCACAAACTCTCCCCGCCCTGGGAAGGGCCCTACATCGTCGCAGAAATACTTCGCCCAGGCGCCTACCGGTTGAAAACCATCAAAGGCGAGGTCTTCACCAACGCCTAGAACATTGAGCAGCTACGTCGTTTCTATCCTTAAAATAAACTTACACTTTTCCTTATCAGTTTTTGACTTAACAGAACCCCGATCCTTAGTGACTTCCGACCCCTACAAATCGTGAGGGGTCAGACCTCACTTGGGGGCTGGCATGTGATCGTAACATATGTCATGTGTAATACAAGTATTACGCTCGCAAAAAATTCCTGTGTTATACATACAAACATTCTCTAAGTTTTCCATTCACCTCATAAATGAGTCTCGAGGGCTAAGATCTTGGGAACCAATTCTGAATACAACTGGTAGGACTGCGAGACACCCACGCCCTAGTGGCTGCAACCTCTTTGCTCACCAGTTCAATCAGAATTAGTTCGCCCACGTTCCTAGCTTCCTATGACTTAGACCATGAGAAGAGTTGGAAAGCGCTAAAATTGTTCCTACAGAAGGGAGAAAGATAAAAAAAATGGCTTGCCATAAGCAAAGGATGTAATTTTGTTCATTTTTTTGCACAAATTCACCACTTACAAAGCGATGTCATTACAAAAAGGAACAATATACTTAGAGGACTGTTTACTCGGGGGCTTCCCCACAACGTTATTTCATTACAGTCTCAGCTCAGCTCTACCACAAGTGCTACTGCGGTCGCCGCACCATGCTCTCCATCGGTGACGTCCGGGGCGTGTACACGGGCCAGCTCGTCTACTGCGGTCGCCGTGCCACACTCTCCATCAGTGACATCTTCGCTGGATCCTCGAAGGCGCCACCATCTACGACGCCTCCGCCGGAGCGTCTGGGGACTACGCCATCGTCGTCAGCCACAACCCCGGCAGCGACACCACCGCCATGGCGTCTGGGGACTATGCCATCATCCCCAGCCATAACCCTGACAATGGCGTATGGGCAGGAAACGCCTCCCGCCAAGGGAGGAGCACAGCAAACGACGGCGCAGTCAACGACGTACGACGCCCACTGACACCTTTTTTCCTTCAGCAGCAGCGACTCCTCAGCAAGGGCCGCGCGCACCATCTCATCTACATTGGATAACCTCTGGCTCGACATCATGCACTAGACTCACGAGCAAGTTTGTAAGTTCTCTATCTCTCTCTGGCATTACTCTTCCTCACTCAGGAACTGCCGCGACGCACGGACGCGTTCGGCGGAAAGGAAGAAGAAGGAGAGATAGCGGCTCGGAGGCAGAAGAGGAGGCGGGATGAGAACTCTTCTCCCCCTCCCTATTTAAAGAGGAAGCACTGTAACTAAGGAAAGGCGAAAGGTTGGACGAAAAACCCTCTCCCTTCCCCTTTTTAAAATACGCAATCAATGCTGATTGATATCTGAGGGGACGCGCCGGAACTGACGGGACGAACCCTGGTCGACGAGGCGTCCCTCTTTGGTCAAACTGAACACTGCCTGGGTAGGGCCCGCCACTGACCCACTCCAGATGCGGCGATTAAGGCACCCACATAGGTAGACAACTTTTTCGCCTCCCCATGCAGGACCACGGACGACCCGATGATGGGACCTATTGGATCTCCTGGGCTGGCTGTTCGGCCCAGAAGACACGATGAACGAACGTCTAAAGAAAGATAAGCATCTCAGCTTTCTTACTCTATGCATTAAAATTAATTCACGAGCTTCCGGGGATGCCGAGGATGACAACCAGTCTAGACATCCCCCACACCCGACCCCTTAGTACGCTTGAAACTAAGGGCACGACATACAGGCACAAAGCTTTGAGTAAAACTGGACGAACTAGCAAACCTTACGCCCCGATAGCTACGGTGTTTCTGTTCACTAGAAAAATCATACTCAACGCCCTCCGCGTCTCTAGTTTCGATGTCTGCCTTCTCAAAGAAGGGATCAGAGGGGTCCACCTATAGAATCTCCCCCAAAGGAGATGCTGTCAGTTAATCGAACGGCTCGGATCGTCACCGAGACACGAAAACAAAGAATAGCAATTCTTATGTAGGGTATTTCCAACCTCGTCACGAACGTCAGGGCCCGAACCCATCTGGTAGGAGCTTTTTCTGCCACTCATACCACCAAGGTAACGTTGCCGACCCCGCCTCTATTTCGATTAAATTTTGCATTCAAAACATTACATATGCAAAACATTGCATCCCAACGATTCGTGTCGCACCACAAAACAGCTATCGCCTCATTCGATATAGGCGACCACAGGCCGAGGTTCGAAGGTCGGCCCGCGAAGGGCTCGAGGCCGCCTCACGCCGAACAGAGCCAGGGAGAGATAACCAAGACAAGCCCCAGCGGCCCTGCTTGACCCTGCTCAAAAGCGAACAGGAACGTCTCGACCTTCTCTCGTTTGATTCTAACCCCGAGCCAAACCCACAGAATCTCCAACGAGGAGAGGCCATCGGGCCCCCTGAGCTTATCGAATGACTTAGGCATCTGCCGGGAGGCGGGTTAAGAAGTTGTGGAGTGCCACCAGAGGGCTCTGCCGACGCCATCAGCAAATGATGGACCCAGATTCCACACGAACGTACCCGTTAGTGAGCTCGTTGAGCGCGACACTCGAGCCGTCAAGGCAAGTGTCGTTCACTCAGCCCCTCCGATTGCGAAAACTGAGGATGGGGTAACACGCAAACAACGGCCGACCCCTATTAGACCCTAACAAGGCTTGGGGGCTCGAGCCAAACAATACAGGGACATAGGTTCAAAGGCCCCACCTTGCCGAGCCCATAGAGTCCCCAGTTGGGGATTTCTGTTGGAAGACAGGGCAGGGAATATGGCGATGACCTCCATGGACTTCGTCAACCTATCACCAAAACCACAGTTCCGATCCCTAGTAACCCTCGACCCCAGCACATGCAGGGGGTCGGACCTTACTCGGGGGCTGGTTAAGGTATGGCTACCTCCTTTCCTTCCTTCGGTCTCCTCGCATTATAATCAATGGCATAATTCAGGGGAACATATTGGTAAGATCGTAAAAAATCAAATCGCAAAAAATCAAACAAAACGAAATTAAGACGCAAAAGCACGAAAGGCGTCCAGACTCGAAAAATACCGACACTTGTCCACATATTACATATAAGTTGTTCTCAAAATTGTTCGATTAATTACTCCTGCGGAGGGAGAACCATCTCTTTCAGACTGTTTGCCAGGTTCTTCGCAAGGGGAGCGACCATCTTCTCCATTTCCTCCAGCTCTTCATCCTCGTAGGTGGACGGAAAGCCTTCGCTCATCACCTTCAGGTTTATTTCCTTCTCGTAATGGGTGTGGGCGATGGTGAAGGCCTGGGTAATCCTGGCGTGAAAGGCACTCTCCTCAAGTTGGCCCACCCGAGCCGTGATACCTCCGACACGAGCCGCGAGCGGGCTGGTCTCCACCGGCTCTGTCACATTCAGGGCGTTAAGGACCACCCCGACTACAGCTTGTAGAAGATCATGCTCATCGCTCTCAACCTAAAGGGCCCTTCGTGTATAGGCAGCCTCTTTCTCCAGCTTGGCGGAGACGTTCTCAGCACTCAACCTTCCTTTCACTGCGTCACCAAGCTCCGCCCGGAGAGAGCGGACCACCTCGACGTCCTCATCCACCTTCTGCTGGAGGGCCGCAGCCCTACTCTCGGCCTTCCGCCGGAGGTCCTACTCCATCTCCAGCTCCTTCAGGACTTCGCCGGCCTTCTCATTGGTCGCGGCATTCCTCTGCAGCAGCTCGTCTCGCTCTTTTTGGAGTCTGGCAATCTCCTCTCCATCCAGCTTAGACCTCGCCGACAGGTCCTCGAACATCCCGTGCGCCTCTTCCGCATCCTGACGCGCCTAGGCCTCCCGCTCCTAGACGGTAGCAAGCTGGGCGGCCATGTCTGCCCACAGCCGGGCCTCCTCGGAGAGGCGATCCCACTCCGCCTTCTGCTCATGGAGGAATTGGGATTTATTCCAGCTACGAGCAACAAGAACCTGAGGAGGAAGAAGACTGATATCAGAAATGCGAAAACACAAAAACATACGAAGAAAGAAGAAAGCCTAGAAAATACCTGAGTGGTAGGGATAACGATCTCATGGAGGGCTCCTCTGGCCTGGTCCAGGGCGTTCAGCATGGTCGAGATCCCGATGTCAAGACCCTCCTGCTCCATGCTCTCGGAATGATCATCGAGTGAGAAAAGAGCCGACGTCGGGTCCTGAGCGGCCATCCACTGGAGCGGCGGCTCCCCCCGCGCAGGGGAGCGGCTTCCTCCCGACAAAGGGGCTGGTGGCGGCTCCCTCATGACCCGGTGCGGCACCACCGCCGCACTCAAGGACCCTCCGGCTGGACCCTCCTCCGTCTGGGCCGCTTTGGGCACCACGGGTGGATCCACATGGGCGCCTGGCGGCGCGGATTGCACCACGCCCTCGAGTGCCACCACGACTGCGCCCGGCTGATCCTGGCTTGGCGTAGTCACGATCACCTTCACCGGTGGTATGCGGTCCTCGGCCGGCTGTTCCACGCCCGCCATGGAAGAGACCGCTCGCTCAGTAACCTCCGCGGGCGTGGGAGCCACCATGGATGCCGTCGGTTCAGCCAACGCGGCCCCGACATCGGCACCACTCCTGCCCGAAACAGGGGTGACTCCAGGCGACGCCGTCTGTCTCGCTTGAAGGGCGAGACTCTTCTTGGGCGCCAGCCCCAGGGGGTGACCCATCCGCAAGAACCTACACAAAGGTAATAACCGTTAAGTCAAAATAAAAATGGAAAAAGGATGAAAACAGAGGAATCAACAGCTTACATTGACGTCCTCGGCCGGCGGAAGCGTTTTGGGGATGGATCCCCAGATCCCTGCCCCGACTCGTCTGGACGGGACCGTTTCATGCCTGCCCCCTGCTCCGGGGTAGGGGGGTTCATCTTGTCGGGCGCAGCGCCGGAGTCGCTCCCCTCCATCGTCTCGTCGGGCGTGGCACCAGAGCCGTCCCCCTCCATCATCTCAGGGGGCGCAGCACCGGAGCTGCTCCCCTCCATCGTCGCCTCGGGTATGGCGGCGGCAGGCCCACCCTCCCCTATCCACCAGTCCTCGGCCGACACGCCGTGCGAAGCGGCGGACTCGCCGGCCTCCACTGACCTCATCGATCTACTTCCCTCCGCGTGGAAAGGGAAGGGCCCCTGCACGGATGGGTGGCCACTCGTCAGCGTGTCCTCGTCCTCCAGGACGCCCCAATCCACGCCGATGGCTACCTCGTCATCGTCATCATCATCATCGTCATCGTCGTCATCCTCACTGCTCACGTCCTCTCCCCGATCCCGTGCCTCCTGCTTTAGTCGTCTCGCCTTTTTCATCTCTTCCCTTGCTTTCTTGTCCCGCTCGGCCGTGAGTCGATTCGCCGCCGCCACGACCTTGTCCTTCGGCAGTGGAACTGGGCTATCCTTAAAGACCAGCACCCTCGGCTGGTCCCAACGTCATAAAGCAAGTGTTAAGAGAAAAAAGAACAAAGAAAAAAGAAAAGAGCATGGGAGAGGAGGGCTTACGAATTCAAAGAACCCAGGCTCCGGCCGCATTGGGGGGTGTTCGGGCACCGGATACACAATGTTAAGGACTCTGCCCGCAGAATCCTTCGTCGGCTCCGTCGCCTCCTTGATGCGCTGCGCCACTTCCGAGTAAGGGAGCGCCTCATCAACAAGCACCGTCCCCTCGTACGATATCCCGGGCATCATCCGATGCAGGGGAAGCACACGCGCCATCAGGGGTGCCACCCTCCTAGCATGGTAGGCACCGATGATCCTTGTCCCCTTTACACCCCGGCCCTTTAGGGCTTGGAGGGTGGAAAGAAGGTCGGTGATGTGTTTCTTGTCTTTGGACTGGACGCCCCAGCCCCACGACTCTGGAACTTCCACAATAAGATGCCCAGTATACTTTGGTAGGGTGGCACTCACATCATCCCTAACATAAAACCACTGCGAGTGCCATCCCTTGTTGGATGTCGCCAGACGCATGTATGGGTAACCCTTCGACCGGGTATGGCGCAGATGAATACTGGCACATCCCATCGGCGCGTTCACTTCTTTCCCCCCAATCTTCCTCCTCGACAGACTAATGCTAAAGAAATACCGCCACAGATCAAAATGGGGATCGATCCCCAGGAAACCCTCGCATAGGGCAACAAATGCTGCCATATGCTGAATCCCATTGGGAGTTAGATGCTGTAGCTCTACCTCATAGTAATCTAATAGCCCCCGAAGGAATCTATGCACGGGTACCCCGAATCCCCGCTCATGGAAGATGGCAAAAGAGACGACATACCCTTCAGGCGGCACCGGCTCACCCTCGTCGCCAGGAAGCAACCACTCCTGGACGGCGGACAGTGGGCGGAGAAGGCCACGGCGGATGAGGCCCTCCAGACACCGGGAGGTGATGCTTGATCTGCCCCACAACTCCATTAAAGTAGTAGGGGGGAAGGGCAGGCGCGAGCTTGACGGCGGCTGGAACACGAACGCAGACCGGTCGACGGTGGCGATGCGGGCGCGAGAGGCTGGGAAGATTAGCGGCGGATGTTTCAGAACGCAAAGGAAGGGGAGCGAAATACGGAACCCTGGGGGCGAACCCCGCAGTTTTATAAGGGGCGACGGACGCAAGAAGGGCAACCGTCCGCCTCGATCTCCGGGCCTGCCACGCGCGCCACCGCGTCACGTCGCGGGACACGCGCCCACAGTCCCTATCCTCTCACCCCAAAAATCTCGGCGGACGGTTTGCCTTCCCCAAGCGAATCCAGACTCTCTACCCACTAGGGAAATGCAAGCCACAAAGGCCTGTTCTTTTCTCTTTGGCCCACCTAGGGCCCAGAAACTCGCCGGCCGGCCCAACTAAGAAGGGATCCACGAACGATCCGCAATCAAGGGCAGAAGCACCAGTTAGGACAGCCCTGAATCAGTTCCCAGCGAACGGGACGCCATGACCCACTCAGAAAAACATCTAGTTGATAAAAAACTAAGTCCTTTAGCCTTACCCGCGAAGGGGCCGATATAACCCCCCGGGCGACTCTACTCGAATCACCCGGGGGCTCGGGGGCTACACCCATCGGATGCGCTCGCGCGCTGTGGCAGAACCTCCTAAGTTATAGGGCCCACATGCACCTGTCACTGTCCGATGACTTTTGACATTTATGCATACGTTTCCAATAACTTAAAAAGACTGTCGGGTGTCCTCAGGGAACCCCGAATCATCCACGATTTCCGAGCAGGATCACGTTACAAAGTCATTGCAGTATTATAACATTTATTCAAATATCAATACCAGAGTAAAAACAGCGGAAGTCTTACAATAACATAATTTACAAAACAGTAGTTTCAAGCCTCGCAACTAGGTTCGATGTTTATTACAAAATGAAATAGTGGAGTGGCATTATAATATAATACACAACACACAAGGAGATTGCCCTGCCCAAGGGCCACACATTTACTTCTCATCGTCATCACAAGGTACAACTGTCATGCAACACGATCCAAAACAGATCTGCTCATGAGGCTCACCTGTAACAAGGGGTCAACAAACCCTGAGTACAAAAGTACTCAACAAGACTTAACCGAAATGAAAACTGATAAGACTCAGGAATGCAGGCTTAGGGATTCAAGGTATGGCTTTAACAATAATCAAAGTTATTTTGCGTAAAAGCTCTTTAACAAAATTCTTTATATAGAAAGCTTCATAAAAACATATACAAAGATGACCCGATCCGTAATGAGATCATGAAACTTCATATTCAACACCTTCACAAGCCTTATTTGAGTTCCAGTTATTAGTACTACGATGATGAATAGTGAGTTGAGTCTCCATAACCGAGGAGCAACGACGATTCGAACCAATTATAAACCCAGCTGGGACTTCCAGACCACACGACATATGCAGGTCCCTGACCTACATATACCAACCTACCCTTGGATCCTCTGAAACAAGAATGGGTCCGCGCCACTCGAGAATACAGTACTCCACCATTCCAGCCCATGGCCACGTGGGTACACGCTATTCCCGCCATCTCTCCACTCCCAGTGCGCGAGTAGCCATTCTCGTAATAGAATCGCCAAGTTCAGGCTTACCGGAGTATGTGGTTAGTACTACAAAATCTCACCTCATGCAATTCAACAACGGACGTGCCTTAATCGACACAGGCGGAAAGAACCCGCTCACAAGACCTCCATGTCTTGTAGCTCACACACACCGAGTCCGCCCGGTCTAGATTTATTACTCCACATTCCCATATCACATGCTAACATAATTAACCAATGTTCCATTTAAAACTTGCAGGTGACAGGTAATCGCCCGACTTTCATCGTTCTATGCATAGCTAAGCAAAACTAGGCATATACAAGTTTAAAACTGGTAATATGGTAAATATGGAATAACAAGGGTGGTAATGCACCAATTTGTTTTTCACTTGACTCCTAATCACTTAATGCAGTAACGAGAAGCAAAAGCGAAATCAATTCGTAAAATACAAGGTAGGGTTGTATGCATCCGGGGCTTGCCTTCGTTGACGGAAAAGTCCGGCTCCTGCGACGTTTCACAAGTATTCGATCCGACCTCAATAGACGGATCAACCTTCCCGACAACTTGATTAACTACCACGTGTTCACCTTCGTTTACTACACGTAATAACAATGCCATGTTTAACATGATGTGGAATACGAAACATGATGCTCGATGATGGATGCAAAATTAATAATTTGAATACAACTTTCCTTCGCGGTACAGTTGCAAGTCAAACTAATCAAACCTTTTTCGCAACACCCAATCAATTGCCAAGAATCATTATCAACTAATGATCCAAGGTCATCACTCAATCCAAAAGTCCAAACAAAAACCTAAATCATTAAAGGTTACTATTCGCTTTTATGAATTAATTATTTAATTCAAAATTATGAAATAAATCAACTTATTCCAATTGAGCTCAAAATTTTTGTAAATGTTCATTACATGATAACTAAGTGGCAAAACAAATTTCATAATTTTTTGGATAAATAAATAAGCCTAGAAAAATCATGGAAAGTCATTTATTAATTAATTGAGCAATTTTTATCACATCCCAAAATTACTGAAAATCAATGTTTCAAATTTTTTTCATATAATATACATCATAGAGAATTCACACAAAAATTTTATAATTTTTGGAGCTCTAAATAATTCTACACAAAAATAACAAATTACAGCACTATTCATTTAATTCTGAAAAATAGAAAAATCCATTTGAACGTTGAGTCACTTACACCCGGGTCCCACATGTCATCTTCGACCTCCGACGTTGACTACGGCGATGATGGCGCTGACCGGCGATATCTCGACGATGGCGAGATCAACGGCGACGGCGAAGGCACTAACATGATCACTACATCACAGCGCACCGATTTGTGGCACAAACGCGACCAATTACTGCCTGGACCGAGCACTACGCCGGCCATGGCGGCTGCGGTGGCACGGCGACACAACGCCGGCGAAACAAAGCCAAAAACGGGGAAACAGAGGGCATGGGAAGGTCTAGTAGCTCACCACGAACACGTTGGAGAAAAGAACGAGACCAGATAAGCTACGATGACACAGGTCGACGTTGACAGCGGTCACGGCGGAGCGATCTTCGACGACGGCGATGCTCCGGTAGCTGTGGTGGTCAAAATGAGAAATCAATGGGTCACAAAGCACTACATCATTGCGGCGAAACAGAATCAGCCAAAACCAGGGACGGAGAGGCACCGTGGAGCTCTGGCCGCGGCAAATCGTGCTCGGCGGAGGAGTTGCCGGCCGTGGAGAAGAAACACGACGAGTGGCGGTTCCCAGCGAAATTAAGCTGAATTGATGGGTTGGCTGAGCACGTAAGGATAAGGCGGAGCTAATGGATGCTTTGCTGCAATGGCAGAGGCACTGGTTCGACGATGAGGGCTCACCGTAGATGATCGGCAACGTCGAGAAAAACAGAGGGCGAAGGAAGAACAACGACGGCGGCGGCGGAGCTTTATAGGGCGGCCAAGGAAGTGCAAGGAAGCCACGACGAAGCCTTCAGCGCGCCAACGCGACGCCCAGACGGCCACGCGCGCGACTGGAAGCAAGCCGAAGCTCGCCGGCGGTGTAGCGCAAGCGGTGAACACTGTTCACAATAATTACAAGTTTGCCATTCGCCAAAATTCACAAATTACTCTCAAATTTTCATAACAACTCAAAAATCTCCAAAAACAAAAGTTGTTCAAAATCAAAAGTTCTACATCTTTGCTTTTATAACCATCTCCTAATTCGGTCTAGATTTTGAAATGATCTTTTAAATTCAAATAGGGGATATTTAACGAATTACGCCTTTTTGAATTACTCCAAATTTTTCTAAACAACTTGAAAAACTCCAAAAATAAACTTTGTATAACTTGTTAAGCTCTACACTTTTGCTTTTGGGATCCACCCCAAATTATGCTTAGATTTTGAAATGGATTTTCAGGGTAGGATTTAAATGCTGAAAAACGGGGTTTTCCCGAAAAATTCAAAAATCCAAACAAACTTTGAATTTAAGTAAAACAATACAATTCAACACATACCACATGAATATAAACTTGTTTTAGTGTATGCATCTCAAATTTTTCACCAAATGTCAAATGCTTTGCAATGCATATGATGACATGTCAGGTTTTAGTATTTTAAACACCCGAGGTGTTACAATCCTTCCCCCTAAAAGAAATCTCGCCCCGAGATTCAAAGCCATAGAGTAAGTAATGGAAAAGGAAATGTGTCAATCCAAAAACATCCAGAACTTTTCCATAAAACAACTGAGGTTCTTTCACAAAACACAATTTGTAGCAACCGAGCTCAACTAACATTATTCTATTCTATATTGACGCTAGAAACTCTGGAAACTTTTCTAACAAGTAATCTTCTGATTCCCAGGTAGCTTCCTCTTCTGAATGTTGATTCCATTGTATTTTGTAGAACTTGATTGTCCATCTTCGAGTAACACGATCTTTCTGATCTAACACTCGGATAGGATATTCGGAATAAGTTAAATCCGGTTCTAATTCTACTCCTTCAACTTCAACATTCTGTTCAGGCACTCGGAGACACTTCTTCAATTGAGAAACATGGAACACATCATGCACAGCTGTGAGATGTTCAGGTAATTTCAAGCGATATGCCACTTTTCCATACCTCTCCAAAATTTGATATGGTCCAATGTATCGGGGTGCCAACTTTCCTTTAACACCAAAACGGTTAACTCCCTTCATTGGTGATACTTTCAGATATACAAAATCTCCTTTGTTGAATACCAATGGTCTCCGTCGTCTATCCACATAACTCTTTTGGCGGGACTGAGCTATCTTCAGATTACTCTGTATTTGCCTAACCTTGTCTTCTGTTTCTTTCACAAGGTCAACTCCAAAGAACCTTCTCTCTCCTGGCTCAGACCAACTCAACGATGTTCTGCATCTACGACCATAGAGTGCTTCAAATGGAGCCATTCTAATGCTTTCCTGATAACTATTGTTGTATGAGAACTCGGCCAAAGGTAAGCACTCATCCCACTTATTGGAATAGTTAAGGACACAACACCTTAACATGTCTTCAAGTACTTGATTGACTCTTTCAGTCTGCCCATCAGTCTGCGGATGATAAGCTATACTATACAGAAGTTTGGTACCTAACGAAGTATGTAAGTGTTTCCAAAAGCTGGAGACAAACTGTGTACCCCTATCTGACACTATGGTTTTGGTACCCCATGCAAACTCATGATTCTTGCTAAGTACATCTTGGCATATTGGATCGTAGGATATATTGTCTTGACTGGAAGAAAATGTGCTGACTTAGTGAGTCGATCTACAATAACCCATACTGAGTCAAATCCCTTTGATTGTCTTGGGTAGACCAATAATAAAGTCCATACTTATGTCCTCCCACTTCCAAGATGGAATAGGTAATGGTTGTAATTCACCAGCAGACCTCAAATGTATAGCTTTCACCTTTTGACAAGTATCACACTTTGCTATATATCTAGCAATCTCTATTTTCATTTTAGTCCACCAGAATCTTTGCTTCAAATCATGGTACATCTTGTTGCTTCCCGGATGGATAGATAACCTAGTAGCATGTGCCTCATCTAGAATTGACTGCCGTAACTCAGGAACTTTTGGTACCACCAGGCGATCCTTGAACCATAACACATCTTCATCATCTATGTTAAAGCATTCCGCTTTTCCATTCTTGACTTTTTCCTTGATATGGGCTATACCCTTGTTTTCCTTCTGAGCAGCAATAACTTGATCTCGAATAGTAGCTTCAACAATTATGTGGGTCAAACTTCCTTGTTGAATTACTTCTACATTCAACTTCTCCATTTCTTGGCATAAATTCAAACCCATTGTTCTCACTGTTAGACAATTGCAATAACTTTTGCGACTAAGGGCATCTGCAACCACATTTGCTTTACCAGGGTGATAATGTACTTCCAAATCATAATCCTTAATCAGTTCTAACCATCTTCTTTGTCGCATGTTCAACTCTGACTGAGTAAAGATATACTTTAAGCTCTTGTGGTCTGTATACATATGGCACGTATTACCAAGCAGGTAATGCCACCAAATCTTCAGAGCATGAACCACAGCTGCTAACTCCAAGTCATGGGTCGGATAGTGTTCTTCATGCTGCTTAAGTTGCCTGGACGCATAGGCAATGACTCGACCTTCTTGCATCAACGCACATCCAATACCAATACCTGAAGCATCACAATAAACATCAAACGACTTCTCAATATCAGGTTGAGCTAACACTGGTGCAGTAGTCAACAGCCTTTTCAAAGTCTGGAAAGCCTCTTCACAATCTGATGACCAGACAAACTTGACTTGGTTCTTCAATAATTCAGTTATAGGTTTTGATACTTTAGAGAATTCTGGAATAAACCAACGGTAATACCCCGCCAATCCAAGAAAACTTCGAACTTGATGAACTGTGGTTGGTGGTTTCCAATCAAGCACATCCCTCACTTTGCCGGGATCAACTGCAACTCCTTCAGCTGACAAGACATGTCCAAGAAATTGCACTTCCTTAAGCCAAAAATCACACTTGCTGAACTTGGCATATAGTTGATGTTCTCTTAAGCGGGTCAGAACAATTCTGAGGTGTTCTGCATGTTCTGTCTTATCCTTGGAATACACTAGAATGTCATCAATAAATACTACTACAAACTTGTCTAACTCAGGCATAATACGGAGTTCATCAGATACATGAAATGAGCGGGAGCATTTGTCAAACCAAAAGACATCACCAAGTATTCATATAATCCATATCTTGTGGTAAATGCCGTTTTAGGAATATCTTCAGGCTTTATCTTAATTTGGTGATACCCTGATCTCAAATCTATCTTGGAGAAAACTTTGGCTCCGGCCAATTGATCAAAAAGCAAATCTATCCGAGGTAATGGATACTTATTCTTGATGGTCACTTCATTCAACGGACGATAGTCAACACATAACCTCAGGGTCTCATCTTTCTTTTTCACAAAAATTGCCGGACATCCCCAAGGTGAGGAACTAGGTTGGATAAACCCCTTCTCAATTAATTCTTGTAACTGAGCCTTCAACTCGGCTAATTCCTTAGGTGGCATTCTATAAGCTCTCCGAGAAATCGGAGCTGTTCCAGGTTGTAACTCTATATTAAACTGTACATCCCTATCAGGTGGTAGACCGGGTAAATCTTCTGGAAACACATCCGGAAATTCACACACTACCAGAATATCTCTAATCTCTTGACAGTAGTCGCACAAATCTTGCCCACTGATCCTTCTTAGGGTTGGAAGTTGGATGAGAAGTTGAGAATTACTATCAGGCAAACTTACTCTTAAGGTCCTATTCAAAATATCTATAACAGCCTTATGCTGATACATCCAATTCATTCCCAAGATTACATCTATATCCTGATCCTTAAGGATAATCATGGTAGTGGGAAAAATATGCCCACCCAGGTTTATGGGTACCTTGGTATACCATTTCCTTAGTACACAGATGTCCCCCGGGCGACTGTATAAAGAAACTTTCCTTTGTTGCCCCAATTGAAATTTCATACTTCATGACAAATGTTCTATTGATGAATGAATGCGATGCGCCAAAATCAAAAAGTATAACTGCAGGGTGATTGGCGACAGGAAATATACCCATCATCACTAGCTCTCCTTCAGGAATTTCCCCGGCTTGAATATAGAAAACCCTTCCTATCTTCCTCTCATCTTTGCCCTTCTGAGCATTCTGATTGTGGTTCTTGTTTGGTGCTTGACCCTATTGTTGATTGGCAGGGGCCTTCTGATAATTTTGATTAGCCTGCCTAGGATATGGACATTCCCTGGAGAAATGACCAGTCCTTCCACAATTGTAACACGGATAGTTATGACCCTGGGATGTTGGAGCATTGCCACCAGGAGCATTGGTTGACTGTGAGTTCGGATAGGTTATTGCAGGATGGACATTTGACTATTGCCCGGCTTGGAACTGCGGCGGACGATAAGGAGGACGATAATGGTTTACTGGATGATAAATCACTCTCTGCCTCTTTTGGTTTCCACCAAAAGGTCCATACGGCACATTCTTTTTCTTCTTGAGCTCCTTATGCTGCTGATACTTTGCCTCTGAAGCAATTGCAATATTTACTGCCTCATGATAAGTGATATTGGTACAGGCTATCATCATTGTCTGCAGTTTGGTATTCAGACCTCTCATGAACCATTTCTTTTTCTTGGCATCCGTATTGACATGTTTGGATGCATATTGGGACAGATGATTAAATCTTCCCACATACTGCATCACGGTTTGATCTCCTTGCTTCAAGGCAAGGAATTCATCCAGCTTCATAGCCATCACTCCTTCTGGGATATAATGGGCTCTAAAAGCAGTGCGAAATTCTGTCCAAGTTAATGGAACGCCTGCAGGTTGCATGGCCATCAGATTTGCATACCAAGCACCAGCTGCACCTCTAAGTTGTTGGGTAGCAAACACCGGTTTCTGAAACTCTGTGCAGTGAATAAGATCAAATTTCTACTCCATGGTCCTAAGCCAGTCATCAGCCTCCAGGGGTTCATCTGCCTTGGTGAACACCAGGGGTTTTGTATCCGTGAAATCCACATAGGTAGCCTCATGCCTGTTATGATTGCGGCCACAGTTTCCATGCATCTGATTCTGATTACTTTGAGCCATCTCATGAAGCAAACGAGAATTTTCCACAGTCACATTGACTAATGCAGCGATAGCATCAGCTAGATTGGTCGGCATTGGTGGCAGGTTGGGGATATCATCATCATCTTGTGAAGTACCAGGAATATGCGATCCCCGCATACGACGCATCTGTTCATAATAAACCAAACTTTATTCACAAGTCTTTATTCAAAGATCAAAGAGCTTACTACCCGCATTACAGCGATGCCACTTATTTAAACACAAGAACACATCTAAACAAGACTACTAGCTTAACTAGATCTTCTATTACACAACTCTACTCTTTTCCGTGATTACTTCAAACTTCAGGCTCGGTATCCATTCCGAAATTATTACCGCCTTCATCATCACTTTCATTGATCATTACTAATTCTTCAGGATCTTCTTCTTCTTCTGATTCACTTTCATCGGCAAGGATGACACCTGGGTCCATGGCATCAGCTTGAGGCTCATGATTCGGGTTTAGGAGATTGCTAAGCCTATGAACTTCCTCCTGTAGATAGGTATTATGTTCTTCTAAATCTTCTACATAGAATTCTAGCTCATGAGTTCTAGCTCTAGCTACATTTTCCCTATGCCAAGCCTCATTTCTTCCCTCCACCGTACGAACTAACATGCTTTCGCAGTTCCTATGTGCGGTGGTGAGACGCCTCAATTGATCCTGTAATTCTCCTACCTGTATAGCATCCAAAGCCCTATCTCTAGTAGCTTGTGCTAACTCTGTAGAAATCCTCTGTATTTCTGCCTAGAGATCAGGCCTAGAACTGCTACTGCTAGCACCATCATTTCTAGGGGCAAGTTGGTGACGAGGAACTCCTTTGGGTCCAGTGGACTTACGGGGCGTCATCTTGGCACGAGCCATACTGTAGGAAACCAATTTAATCCAAGTAAGACCATTTGATCAAAGTCTAAAGAGCAGCTATGATGGATTACATTACTCAAACCAGTCTCACTACTCAACTCCAGACTAAGAGGTGAAGGAAGTAACGAGTGAATTATGCATGATGCATGAATCATTCTTACGAACAGAAACATCAAAGTTTATAATGCACATAAACAACATTTATTTTTATATAGGGCATAGTAAGATTACTACTCCACCACATAAGACCCTTTTAATCAAATAAGGAATGGTGAGAAAGAAATAAGATAAGTCAGAAGCAATTTGGACCAAACTATCAAGTTAAATTTAGTCATCCAAATCATTTTGAAGTTTTTGTAAAACAATGCAACAAAAAACCTTGTAACGATTGCTCTGATACCATTCTGTGGCAGAACCTCCTAAGTTATAGGGCCCACATGCACCTATCACTGTCCGATGACTTTGACATTTATGCATACGTTTCTAATAACTTAAAAAGACTGTCGGGTGTCCTCGGGGAACCCCGAATCATCCACGATTTCCGAGCAGGATCACGTTACAAAGTCATTGCAGTATTATAACATTTATTGAAATATCAATACCAGAGTAAAAACAGCGGAAGTCTTACAATAACATAATTTACAAAACAGTAGTTTCAAGCCTCACAACTAGGTTTGATGTTTATTACAAAACGAAATAGTGGAGTGGCATTATAATATAATACACAACACACAAGGAGATTGCCCTGCCCAAGGGCCACACATTTTCTTCTCATTGTCATCACAAGGTACAACTGTCATGCAACACGATCCAAAACAGATCTGCTCATGAGGCTCACCTACAACAAGGGGTCAACGAACCCTGAGTACAAAAGTACTCAACAAGACTTAACCGAAATGAAAACTGATAAGACTCAGGAATGCAGGCTTAGGGATTCAAGGTATGGCTTTAACAATAATCAAAGTTATTTTGCGTAAAAGCTCTTTAACAAAATTCTTTATATAGAAAGCTTCATAAAATCATATACAAAGATGACCCGATCCGTAATGAGATCATGAAACTTCATATTCAACACCTTCACAAGCCTTATTTGAGTTCCAATTATTAGTACTACGATGATGAACAGTGAGTTGAGTCTCCATAACCGAGGAGCAACGACGATTCGAACCGATTATAAACCCAGCTGGGACTTCCAGACCACACGACATATGCAGGTCCCTGACCTACATATACCAACCTACCCTCGGATCCTCTGAAACAAGAATGGGTCTGCGCCACCCGAGAATACAGTACTCCACCATTCCAGCCCATGGCCACGTGGGTACATGCTATTCCCGCCATCTCTCCACTCCCAGTGCGCGAGTAGCCATTCTCGTAATAGAATCGCCAAGTTCAGGCTTACCGGAGTATGTGGTTAGTACTACAAATTCTCACCTCATGCAATTCAACCACGGACGTGCCTTAATCGACACAGGCGGAAAGAACCCGCTCACAAGACCTCCATGTCTTGTGGCTCACACACACCGAGTTCGCCCGATCTAGATTTATTACTCCACATTCCCATATCACATGCTAACATAATTAACCAATGTTCCATTTAAAACTTGCAGGTGACAGGTAATCGCCCGACTTTCATTGTTCTATGCATAGCTAAGCAAAACTAGGCATATACGAGTTTAAAACTGGTAATATGGTAAATATGGAATAACAAGGGTGGTAATGCACCAATTAGGTTTTTCACTTGACTCCTAATCACTTAATGCAGTAACAGAAAGCAAAAGCGAAATCAATTCGTAAAATACAAGGTAGGGTTGTATGCATCCGGGGCTTGCCTTCGTTGACGGAAAAGTCCGGCTCCTGCGACGTTTCACAAGTATTCGATCCGACCTCAATAGACGGATTCAACCTTCCGCGACAACTTGATTAACTATCACATGTTCACCTTCGTTTACTACACGTAATAACAATGCCATGTTTAACATGATGTGGAATACGAAACATGATGCTCGATGATGGATGCAAAATTAATAATTTGAATACAACTTTCCTTCGCGGTACAGTTGCAAGTCAAACTAATCAAACCTTTTTCGCAACACCCAATCAATTGCCAAGAATCATTATCAACTAATGATCCAAGGTCATCACTCAATCCAAAAGTCCAAACAAAAACCTAAATCATTAAAGGTTACTATTCGCTTTTATGAATTAATTATTTAATTCAAAATTATGAAATAAATCAACTTATTCCAATTGAGCTCAAAATTTTTGTAAATGTTCATTACATGATAACTAAGTGGCAAAACAAATTTCATAATTTTTTGGATAAATAATAAGCCTAGAAAAATCATGGAAAGTCATTTATTAATTAATTGAGCAATTTTTATCACATCCCAAAATTACTGAAAATCAATATTTCAATGTTTGTCATATAATATACATCATAGAGAATTCACACAAAAATTTTCATAATTTTTGGAGCTCTAAATAATTCTACACAAAAATAACAAATTATAGCACTTTTCATTTAATTCTGAAAATAGAAAATTCCATTTGAACGCTGAGTCACTGACACTGGTGACCCCACCTGTCATCCCCTTCCTCCCGACTTTGACTACGGCGATGATGGCGCTGACCGGCGATATCTCGACGACGGCGAGATCAACGGCGACGGCGAAGGCACTAACATGATCACTACATCACGGCGCACCGATTTGTGGCACAAACGCGACCAATTACTGCCTGGACCGAGCACTACGCCGGCCATGGCGGCTGCGGTGGCACGGCGACACAACGCCGGCGAAACGAAGCCGAAAACGGGGAAACAGAGGGCATGGGAAGGTCCAGTAGCTCACCACGAACACGTTGGAGCAAAGAACGAGACCAGATAAGCTACGATGACACGGGTCGACGTTGACAGCGGTCACGGCGGAGCGATCTTCGACGACGGCGATGCTCCGGTAGCTGTGGTGGTCAAAATGAGAAATCAATGGGTCACAAAGCACTACATCATTGCGGCGAAGCCGAAGCAAGACTGGCAAGGGCAGAGACTCACTGTGGAGCTCTGGCCGTGGCAAATCGTGCTCGGCGGAGGAGTTGCCGGCCGTGGAGAAGAAACACGACGAGTGGCGGTTCCCAGTGAAATTAAGCTGAATTGATGGGTTGGCTGAGCACGTAAGGATAAGGTGGAGCTAATGGATGCTTTGCTGCAACGGCAGAGGCACTGGTTCGACGATGAGGGCTCACCGTAGATGATCGGCAACGTCGAGAAAAACAGAGGGCGAAGGAAGAACAACGACGGTGGCGTCGGAGCTTTATAGGGCGGCCAAGGAAGTGCAAGGAAGCCACGACGAAGCCTTCAGCGTGCCAACGCGATGCCCAGATGGCCACGCGCGCGACTGGAAGCAAGCCGAAGCTCGCCGGCGGTGTAGCGCAAGCGGTGAACACTGTTCACAATAATTACAAGTTTGCCATTCGCCAAAATTCACAAATTACTCTCAAATTTTCATAACAACTCAAAAATCTCCAAAAACAAAAGTTGTTCAAAATCAAAAGTTCTACAACTTTTCTTTTATAACCATCTCCTAATTCGGTGTAGATTTTGAAATGATCTTTTAAATTCAAATAGGGGATATTTAACGAATTACGCCTTTTTGAATTACTCCAAATTTTTCTAAACAACTTGAAAAACTCCAAAAATAAACTTTGTATAACTTGTTAAGCTCTACACTTTTGCTTTTGGGATCCACCCCAAATTATGCTTAGATTTTGAAATGGATTTTTAGGGTAGGATTTAAATGCTGAAAAACGGGGTTTTCTCGAAAAATTCAAAAATCCAAACAAACTTTGAATTTAAGTAAAACAATACAATTCAACACATACCACATGAATATAAACTTATTTTAGTGTATGCATCTCAAATTTTTCACCAAATGCCAAATGCTTTGCAATGCATATGATGACATGTCAGGTTTTAGTATTTTAAACACCCGAGGTGTTACACGCGCACCCTCCGGCAAATTAACTTCGACGAAATCAAAAACACCCTCCAGGCGGTTCTACTCAAATCACCTAGAGGCTCGGGGGCTACTATCGGGGACCTAATACCAGGGTACCCCAGAAGGTGGAGCCGATAACCACCGAACGTGAAAAACCTCTGGACGCATAAGGGCGCCATGTCATCCCTTGTTCAAGTGATGGGAGTTCGGTTCCGCCTCGCCTGACACCTTTGGGACGGGCTCGGTCTCGCCCAAAGGTCGAGGGATAAACTCCGTCTCGCCCGACGCCTTTAGGGCGGGCTCGGTCTCGCCCGAGGGCTGAGGGATGGATTCTGTCTCGCCCGACCCCGGAGGGGTGGGGTCAGCCTCACCCAACGCCTTTGTGGGATAACCCTGCCTCGCCCAAAGGCTCAAGGCTAATCTTCATCTCGCTCGACGCCTATAGGGCGGGCTCGGTCTCGCCCGAGGGCTGAGGGATGGGGTTAGTCTCGCCCAAGAGATAAGGATTGGTCTCCGTCTCACCCGACGGCCAAAAACGAGCCTTGCCCTGGTCGATATCTGTACCTCATAATAATGGGTACAGGACGAGACAAGACGTTTGGGTCAACCATGGCTCCAAGGACCATACCCTGCGCCCTGGCAGGAAAAGGACTGCCAGGGAACAACGGGACTGATGCTTTAGACCCTTCCGGGTGCCGCAGAACCCAAAAGGCATTACAGGTGCGTGCATCTTGCCCTGTAGAGTTGTAGGCGCCGCCTTCAGCTCTGGGACACGGAACCCAACAAAGTTATACGACAACCGCTACGCTCCAGGAAAGGATTTGCTATCTCCACAAATGATGGATATTCCGTCACCATGCTGTGGACCCGAGGGAGCGGCGCCCGCTTCCCGACCCCTCAGGCCCACCTAGTCAGAAGGCCTTAGCCACGGCACTACATCGACCCCCGACCCCGCGTTCCTCCAACGAGGACTCATGGGAACCAAAAGGCGTGCGGAGCAAGGCTAGGGGAGGCTCATAAGTCAAAACCACTGTATTACAGCCCATACCCTGCGTAGGGCAGCATTCTGTAAACTAACCTGACATCCTACAGAGACATCGACAACATTGTAAGCACTTATCTTCCTTCGCACTGAAGGACCTGACCGGGTAGACGTGAGCCACAAGACTAAGTAGAGTACGCGTCCTAGAGCCCTCACCCTTGTAAAGCCAGCCCCTTCATCTATAAAAGGGGATGCGCTTCCTCCATCAAGGGGGACCCCGAAAAATAAGACCGAACAAGAGAATGCACTCATACGCACAGTCAAGCGGCTACGAAGCTCTTGACCACCTTTCAACCCTTCCATCAGAGACTTGGGACCAGTCCCTCTCTCGATAGTTTGTACCCCTTACTACAGACCGTTCACGGTGCTAATAACACAAGCAGTAGCAAACTGGACGTAGGGACGTTCCGCCTGAACCAGTATAAATCTTGTGTCCTTTAACGCACCATCCGAGCCTAACGCGCATTACTATAAATTTACTTGCTAGTGCTTGTACGAAACATCGACAAGGAGGTCCGGTCGGCTCCGGTTGGAAGGGCCAAGAGCGACAGGAGCTACGCTATGAGCTAAGTGTTCAAGCATGTGCTTGGAGTCTAAACCCGGCGGTTCTGTGGTCATGAGCTAGTGAACTTGATCGATGCTTGTTATCTTCAAGAAGGGCTCTCTCCTTTGTTGGAGGGGGCGCATCCCCTTTTATAGATAAAGGGGATGGCTTTACCCTTTACAAGTGAGAGGGTGAGGGTACGTATGCTACCGAGCCTTGTTGCCCATGTCTACCGAGCCTTGTTGCCCACACCGATGGGTACAAGATAATGGTAGGCGCCTACAACACTGTTGATGTCATTGTAGAATGTCAGAGAGGTCGTGCTGCCTTTTTCAGGGATGGTGGATGTCGGTACCTGCGAATACTATTTGATGCCTAGAGGTATGTGAGGAGTCTCTCTATGTTCACCTAGTATGATAAATCTTGGCGCCCATACCGCTATCGATGCCCAGAGACATGTGGGGGGCCTTACCGTATGAGAGTTTTAGCGGCCTCTACAATACTGTAGAGGGAGATGTCGGCGCCTACAATACTATTTGTGTCAGGGTGGTTGTAGAGTACTATTCTGTGCAGGGTATGGTCCCTGGTACAGTGGGTTTGACTTGTGAGCCTTGCCTTGCTTTTCTCCGCACGTCTTCTGGTTCCTACTGAGCGGGCGTCCCTGGTCGGATGGCTCTAGTCGGCTCTGAGTGCGCCGGTCGGAGAAGAGTGGTGAGCAGGGTTCCTGTGATCCCCGGTTGGAGACACAGGGTTGGAGTCAGAAGTAGTGTTTTGGGCCAGGCCTTCCGATTGGAGAGGCCGTCCGGTGGCGGCTGGAGTCAAAGCAAATGCTCCGATCAGAGAGGTGGGCCAAAGCAGCCGATGAGAGGGCGTTGTTCCTCTTTGGCCAGACCTTTCGATCGGTGACTGGGCCACCCTTCCGGCCGTCATTATAGACTCTTGGGCCGGCCCATGAGTTATGTGCTATCTTCTCGGGCTGAGCCTTGGCATGGAAGCTGGTCCTCGAGGGACCCCGGGTTTATGAACCCGACAGGGGCCCCCGAGCCCCCGGGTGATTCGGGCAGAATCATCCGGGGGATTTTTGACTTGCTGGCGGGTGCACACGAGCGCACCCACGGGTGTAGCCCCCAAGGCCCCGGGCGGTTCGGGTAGAACCATCTGGGGGGTTTCTTGTGCTATCAGTGGGGGAGTTTTTATTTTGAGACGGAGTTTTGTCGCCTAAGGCGTCGTTGTGCAGCCAAGGCGGTTTTTAGTTTGTTTTGAGAGATTAGGTGAGAGGGAGCTTGTGGATCCTGGCATCGGTGCATGCCGTGGGATCGAGCGAGGGAGTCAATCAAGGGTTTTGGATGAGACATAGCTCACTGATCTTGGTGTTGATGTGTGCCGTGGGATCGGGTGAGGCAGTTAGTTTTGGACGAGACAGAGCTCACTGATCCTAGCATCGATGCGCGCCGTGGGATCGAGCGAGGGAGTCAGTCTTGGACGAGATAGAGCTCACTGATGCTGGCATCGATGTGTGCCGTGGGATCGAGTGAGGGAGTTAGTCTTGGACGAGACAGAGCTCACTGATGCTGGCGTCGATGCGCACCGTGGGATCGAGCGAGTCAGAGTCATGTTTTGGATGAGACAGAGCTCACTGATCCTGGCATTGATGTGCGCTGTGGGATCGAGCGAGTGAGTTAGTCTTGGACAAGACAGAGCTCACTGATGCTGGCGTCGATGCACGTCGTGGGATCGAGTGAGGGAGTTAGTCTTGGACGAGATAGAGCTCACTAATGCTGGCGTCGATGTGCGTCATGGGATCGAGCGAGTCAGAGTCGTGGGCGAGATCGGGGTCGCAAACCTAGGTTTTTGGAGCATAGTCGAAAGCATAGCCAGATGGGGCAAGATCGGGGTCGCAAACCTAGGTTTTTTGGAGCGTAGTCGGAAGGGGCGAGTTTGGGGTCACAGTCCCAGGCTTTTTGTCTTGAGCCCCCGAGCCCTATTGGGCTTTAGTAGGGGTCAGTGTGAGTTGTGTGCGTTACCCCATCCTCGGTTCCTCACAACCGGAGGGGCTGAGTTTTGTCGCTTGTCCCGATCGCTCGGGCTTGAGTGACGTGCTCGGTGAGTTCGCTAATGGGTGTGATCGAGTGGAATCCAGGTCCATCGTTTATGACGGGGTCGGCATAGCCCTCTTGTGACATTCCACTACTCCTTTACCTGCAACCCGATAGATGCCTAGGTCGTTTCGGAGACCGACCCGGGTGGCCTAACGGCCTCCCATCGATGGAGATTCTGTGGGTTTGGCGAGAGGTTCAGGATTGAACGAGAAGGTTGAGATAACCCCGTCTACCTGACCGAGCGAGGGCCGCACGGGGCTCATCTATGTTTTTCTCCCCTGGCTCTATTGGTTGCTCATGTCGAATGAGGCAACCGTCGCTTCGTGACGCAACACGGAACATTGTGATGCATTTCGCTGCACGTGCGATTCTTAGTTCTCGAGCCCCCAGGCGGTTAAGAGCCCAAATCGTCCGAGAGGTTTGGGCATATGGAATGAATGTGCGTATGGATGTATGAAATGATTGTAAAGAAATAGAGGGGGTTGGTAGTGCTCACCTTGATGGCTTGAGTGACGGGGTTCAGAGAGCTTCAATCGGAAATGTCCGACCAGGACCTACACTTGTCAATCATGGGTGAGCCCTTGTGTGAATAGATTTTGTATTAATGAACACATGCGCACCTTGATGACTTGAGTGATGGGGTTCGGAGAGCTTCAGTTGGAAATGTCCGACCGGGACCCACGCTCGTAGTTCGTGGGTGAGCCTCTTGACGACCTGAGTGACGAGGTTCGGAGAGCTTCTGTCGGAAATGTCCGATCAAGACTCATGCTCATTGTTCATGACGGAGTCAGCATGGCCTACATGGGGCGCCCCTTTGCTTCCTTACCAGTCTCTTGGTGTCTATCCTGAGTGATTCGATCGACTCAGGGGGCCCAGTGATCCCCCCCGGTGGAGATCTTGTTTGGGTTTCTCGAGGCCTAGCCTAGGGAAGCAGGGTGCCACCCACCTACGGTGGCGCTTCAGTTTTCGTGCCCGTCATGTGGTAGTGGTGGGCCCAGTCTAGGCCACGTCCTATCTGATCAGGAGCCATTTCGTCAGGCAGGGCATGTCTCATCGGTCAGGGTGCGTCTTATCTACATTAAATGGGAAAGAGAGAGAGTTCCTCGCTCCACCGTTTTGCCTTCTCTTGATCAGCACGCCCTTCCCTCACTGTTGTTCCCTTTAAGTAGGAGAGGGGAAAGGGTTTTCGACCTATTCTTTTGCCTGTTCCTCATCTACCGCCGTCTCTCCTCTTCCTTCTTGTCGTGAGCGTTCCAAAGAGCCGCGGTGGTTTCTAGGAAAGAAAGGGGAGAGAGCGAGGGAGAAGAAGAAGAACTCACCGATCTTTCTACGATCCCAGAGTGAAATGTCAGACTGGAAGTCATCCACCATGAGGGAGTTAGTGTTGAAGGCCTTTGTTACGAAGGGATTTCTGTCGCCTAAGGAGGTGGCGCACTGGAGGGTTCCCGGACAAGAGGAGTACCAGCAACCTCGGCCCGACAAGGTGGTTTCCTTCCTCGCCTTCCACGAGGATGGGCTGGGATACCCCGCGCACTGGTTCCTATGTGGCCTTCTCAACGAGTGGGGTCTGGAGCTGTAGCATCTTAATCCGACAGGGGTGCTGCACATCGTCGGTTTCATCACCGTTTGCGAGGCTTTCCTTGGGATGGAGCCGCACGCGGATTTCTTCCGATGGCTCTTCTCCCTGAGAGCCTTGATGGTGGGGGACCCGGCTGAGGTCGCGCTGGTGGGGGGTTTCACCCTATAGAGAAAACCAGGCGTGGGAGACTCGTATCCCATGTACCTCCCCTACGACTCCAATCGAGGGTGGCATGGGGAGTGGTTCTACATTAGGAATCCGGCAGCGACGCCATTCCCGACGTTCACCGATGGTAGGCCGGAGAAGCAGGATAGTTGGACATGGGGTTGTGCCAAAAAGGAGAAGCATAAGGTGGGGGTCATCGAGGAGGAGCTCCGAAAGCTCGTAAAGCGTGGCCTTAACGGGGTGCGGGTGTTCCACACCCTGTACCATCGCCGAGTTGCGCCGTTGGTGGAGAGGACGTGGCCGATGTGGCTGTACAGCAGCCCGTCGGACCCGGATCGTGCATCGCCGGAGGATCTGCCGGACGATGAGGTCTAGAGTCACCTTGGCCGGGTGCTGTAGTTGAAGCCTAGAGAGAAGGTCGAAGGGAGGCCCGTGCCTTTTAACTCCTCGATCGTGTCCACCCTGGTATGCTTCCTTCTTTTTAGCCCGCATGTCTTCCTCTGCTTTTCCTATGTGTATTTTTCTTTCTTTTTTTATTGGGAGTCAGACGCTCTGTAGGGGCTTGGAAATTACAAGTCCCGGCTGCACCTTCCCAAGGGTCCAGAGGGTGTGGCCAAGCAGGCCGCTCAGAAGGAGGCGGCAGACGCCAGGAAGAAGAAGAAGGCTGAGGTCACCCACCGGAGGCACAAGAAGGAGAAGGAGGTTGCCTAGTGCGTGAAGGCCAGGGAGAGGAAGAGCGATGTCAAGGCCGAGCTCGAGTCAGAGGACCCCACGGATGTGGATGACATAGTTTTCTCTGAGGAGGAGGGAAGTCAGGAGGTCGTTGTGACCTCGATGGAGCGTCATGACCCCACGACGATGTCCACCGGTGATGAGCAAGAGGCCACACGGCGCGCGGTGGCTTCCGCACTGAGAAAGCGCGCTACGAGCCAGGCACTGTTGGTGAACGTGTGGTAAAGCGGACGTGGTTGCCACGCCCTTTGGTGGCGTCGTTGGTCCCATCGCCGCCTATGGCGGATGCGGCCGAGAAAGCCGGTCGGTCCGTGAAGCGGACTGGCACTTGTGCGTCGCCGAGACCGACGATGGCACGTGACTCGCAGCCAGGGGTGGCCCCGCCTATTGCGGACGCGGTCGAGCAAGCCGGGCGGTCCAAGGAGCAGACTGGCGCCCGCACGTCACGCGACTCGTGGCCAGAGGATGCCCCGCCCCCTGCTCCGATCAGGGAGTCCCGAGCCGAGGGCTGGGGCGACCCATAGGTCGGGAAGGAGCCGGTTGGGATGACTCTGCCCTCGGTCGAATCAAGGGGGCCCAGGTCACAGCCCAGGAGCGGCCCGTGCCCTACGGGCCCATCGACGCTGGGTCTTGCCTTCAGAGTCATACCGCTCACCACCCGGTATGTTCTCTTTTGTTTCTTTCTAATCTTTTGTCGTTGAGTTTTTCTCTAGAGTGTGATTTAACTGCGCCCTCCGTCAATGGCGGGGGGATGATGGGGTTGAGCATCGCCCCAACTCCTGTGCGGGAGGTATGGAGGCCCACCCTGCAGCGTGCTACGATGAGCGGTGGGGGAGCAGGATGGCGGTGGTGAGCCCTTCCCTTTCAGGGGCGGTTGCTGCCATAGTGACGGCGGCGGCGTCGACATTGGTGGTGATTCCGGTGCTGACGGTAGGGGCTACGTTGGAAGTAACCCTCATGGCCCCTCCTCCCCCGGTCATGGTAGAAGAGGAGAGAGGGACCGAGCTCCCTGCCTAGCCAGGTGGAGCGCCGCATGGCTCACCCACGTGTTCAGAGCCGAAGGCGCTGGGGGAGAGCGCGGTCGGGATGGAGTCTGAATGTTCGGCGGTGGTCCACACAACTGACGTGGTGGACATCCCGTCTGATGATGAGGCAGATGATACGGCGGAGCCGCCGGTGTCATTGCGGGAGCTAGCGGTGGTCCGGTCGGAGGCTGGGCCCTTCGATTACCTGCCGGAGGGTGACCTAGAGTGGCCCTGCCCTGAGGACCCAGTGAAGGCACGGTTCGTCCTCTGGGATTCCCAGGAGTGTCAGCTCTAGGACATCCCAGGGAGCAGGGGCACGTCGCGGTGTCTGAACTCACCAATCTATCCGCGAAGCTTGGAGATGCCCAGGAGCAGGTTAAGTTCGCTCAGCAATTGATTGAGGTTGACCTACAGCTATCTGTAGAGGTGAGTTTAGCGAACTTGTATTTGACCTCTGAATCTTTTGTTGGTTGCCTTAGCATGTTTGTTTTTCGTAGAGACTGAAGGGGACGTCGTCTCGCAAGTCCCGCTTTCTTCGAATGGAGCATGCCCAGATGGCCGAGCTTGAGTGTCAGCTAGCGTCCGCCTGTCGTGAGTCCTAGGACTGGGCAGCCAAGGTGACCGCGGCATGGGTGGAGGGGCAGCGTGCAGCCGAGTGGGTGACTACCGCCGAGCAAGGGCTTGAGGCGGCGAAGGCCAGTCAGGCGGAGACCAAGGCAGGGTTGCGAACATCCTTGGCGAACACCGAGGTGGTGTTGCGAGAGTCCTTGGCGGCCCTTGAGCCGGAGCGGGCCGCTTTGGTGTCAGCGTAGAATGCCCTGGAGTCAGCACGGAAGGCCCTGGAGGCGGAGCGGAAGGCCCAGTCGGAGGCGGACTAGGAGGTGCTCGCACTCCGAGGCCAGGTGATGGGGACGGAGGACGTGAGTGCCCGCCCGCACGAGCAGGCGGCCCGGCAGGTAGAGGATCTCTCCATCCTTGAGAACTTCCGCGTTGGTATGTGCTTTTTCTGTTCTTCATTGTTGGTTTTTTCCTTCAGCCTATTTATGAGCTTGTCGCTCTTCTCTCAGAGCTGGGTGGAAAGGTGAAGACGCTGGAGCGAGACCTGGAGACGATCAAGGCAACCCTCAGCCGGAATGCAGAGGAACTGGCCAAGTCCCGTGAAGAGCTACGTGCTCTCAAGGGGGGTCTTGACCAGATCCACAACGTTGCCTAGCTTGTCATCTCGGACGTCTTTGGGTCGGCGCCCAGTACTAGCACGCCCCGTGGTCTAGTTGGTGAAGGTCCCAAATGCGGTTCAGGACCTTATTAGGAGCGGGCTATTCTACGGGGCGTCGAGGGTGCTGACTTTGGTGGCGACGCACCATCCGAACCTAGACTTCGCTGCCATCTGCAGCGGGTATGCTGAAGGCTTGAGCATGGAGGACATCCAGTCGATCGGGGAGGGCTTGCTGCCGCATGCAAGGTCGGTGGCGGAGAAAGTCTCTGCTCAGTGGGTAATGGACGTCCGCCATGAAGATATGGCTAGAAGTATGCGTGGAGAAGACGCTACCCAGTCTATAGATGACGTGGAGCCTAGGTCAGAGGTGAACGTCGCTCCAGCCTTGACTGAGCCGAATGTCGTGCTGCTGGGGAGTGAGCAGCCCGCGCCCCCGTTGGTTGCTCCAACAGCAGATGCCGCCGGGCCGGTCTAATAGCTTGCAAAATATAAGTAGTTTAGTAAAGGTAGAAGTTTAAGTTTATGGGAGAGCCCCCGTGTAAATATTACTGTGTGCTTAATGACTACAGTCGGTTTTGTTTTCTGTGATGGAATTGCTCCTTTTGGGGGAGCCTGTTCCCTTTCGTTCCTTAGTTTTCCTTTAGCATAATTTTGTTTTTTTATTCTTTCTTTCTTGTACCTGCCCGTTTGTCCCATAGGCCGTGACCTTGGGAGCCCGCGGCATGGCCCGCGAGGCTCGGCTGCTCGTAACCATAGGGAAAGGTGGGGTGCGATCGGTTGGAATGAAAAGCAAAGCTACTTAACGCAAAACTGAGGAACAAACTATCCCATTGGTTGGGTAGGAAGGAATTTCACCATATGTAAACAAAACAGGGAGGTACTCATTAAGCATAATGATAGTAGTGTACCCTAGTGGAGCCCTCGAGTGCCCCAGGCCAAAAAGTGTTCGGGTCGGGGTGCTTTTGTAGGAGCATATACTAAGTAAACAATGGTAAGATTGAAGCTTAGGAAAAAATGACATAGCTATTCCAGTAGTTCGGAGGGATGGGCGTCATTGTCGTCCTTTGGTCGGTACGTGTCCTAGCCCGCTACGCCCCCTTTCTTGGTTGCTGGTTCCTTGCCTTTTTCTTCCTTCGGCCTATCAGGCTGCCGTAGAAGGTGCTTGAGGAGCTGGCAATCCTTGTAGAGGTGTTTTACGGGGTAGTCATGGTTGGTGCATGGGCTCTCCATGAGCCCATGGAAGTGGCCGAAAGGGCCCTGCTGGGGCTGCGTGCCCGCATGATCAACCATGGCGACTAATGCGGAGTTGGCCGATCAGCGGTGATTCTTTCTATTCTTTTCCCCCTCTGCATAGAGGGGCCTTTGTCCTAATCCTGGCACTTGGCCTTGCCCTTGCCCCGGCCTCCGTCGGAGCATGGTGGGAGCGGCATTTGTTGGGGGTTTTGGACAAAGGTCCGTGGTCCCGGGCCATCAGGGCTGGGATTCTGGTCACTGCTGCGTGTGTCTCGGTTCGGTCCGATTCGCGCGAATACAGGCGGTCAGTGTGGAGCGGTCGCTGGGTCAAGACGAGGTGCCTGTGCGGCCTCCTGTGCCGCACTCAGCGATTGTAGCAGCGATCGGGTGGAGCGACCCATCTGCCGCGTCTTCGTTCCCCTGGCGGAGAGTGAGGACGTGAGTCGGCATCGCGATATGGAGCACTCCGCTTGTTGAACAGCGGCGGTCTCCACTAGTGCTCGGAGGTTCTGGTGGATCGCCTGTTCATGAGGGTCGTTCGGCTCGGACAGGCCGCGCAGAAGCATTACCACGGCGGCGATGTTCTGGTTCACCCAAGCGAAGTGCGGGGGATCATTTCCCCTGCCCGTGGTGTTGTGCTAGATCTGACGGGTGTGCTCCAGGCGCCGCTCGCCGGTCTATGCACGCAGGGCGTAGTGTGGTGCGCCGAGCGTGCCGGCGTAGTTGGTGGCTGATGCAGCCGTCGTTGTCGTAGTTGCTCCCCGTGCTCAAGTGTGAGCTCGGGGGTCTCCGCGTGAGGGTCTAGAGAGGTGTGAGTCCGTGAGGACTCCGCTTCCACCAGTGGGTGTCCCAGAGGGTCCGCCATGGTGTACTCCTGAGACAAACGGTGGCTAGGTGCCATGTCGCCAATGCTGGAGCTATCACTCTCGCCATCGTCATCCATGAGGTCGAGGAAACAGGTGGGAGCAGAGCTCGCCATTCCCATGAATTCAGATGCGAGAGGGGGTGACGCAGGCATCCTTCAGAGCCCCCGGGCATATGCATCCGCGGAAGACATGAGGCCATAGGGGTATTGGTCGTACGACGGTTGTGTTGGGGACAACGGGGTTCCACCGGGTAATCAGCGGAAGATAGAGAATAGTAAGTAAATAACCACATGTATATTACTCACAGCGGGGTTTGAGCAGAGAGTTTGCTTGGAAAGAAGCGCAGATGCCGCATCGTCGAAGCCATGCGTCCTGGAGTTGATGGAGGGCGCTCCTCCGACAGGTGCCGAGACTAGGGATGAAAACGGATTAGATACGGACGGATATCACCGATATTATATTTGTTTTCATATTTCTGTCTGGATTTGGATTCGAATACGGATAGTGTCAACTATGTCAGATAGGATACGATTGGATATCGACATCATAAATATATGATTTGAGTATTCGAATACGGATACGGTATCGGATGTTGGATATCTGGACTCGGATACGGACAGATCTCAACCCCTCTAAACGGATTCGGTTTCAAATACGGTCAGAAAATATCCATACCGGAGCCTCCTCGTGGAGATGTAGCACGCCAAGCCGGTCAGCGATGAAGTCCAGGCTTCCAAAGAGGAAGGCCTGGGATAGCTCGAAGACGGATGGAACCCATATCCCAGCGGGTGAGAGTGCGGAAAACTCCAGCGAGCCGAAGCGAATTGTATCGCCCGAGCCCGCCACGACAAGGGTGGCGGAAAAGTGGGCCATCCGATGACCAAAAAAGTGTTGAACGTACAACGTCCTCCCCATGGACGGCGCCAACTATCAGTGCAGAAAGTGACCAACTAGTGAATATTTGTAGTTTTGCCGTACGTTGTGATCGGAGGTGGCCTAGCACTCAATGACACAGGATTTATACTGGTTCAGGCAACATGCCCTATGTCTAGTTTGGGTCGGTCGGTGACTTTATTCCTAAGCCTAGGTGCTCGAAGTTTGCAGTGGGGTTACAAACGAGAAGGAGGAAGAAGGGGTGTACAGAAGGTCCGATCGGCTCCAGTCGGAAGGGTCAAGTGCGACAGGAGCTACGCTATGAGCTAAGTGTTCAAGCATGTGTTTGGAGTCCGAACATGGCGGTTCTATGGTCGTGAGCTAGTAAACTTGATCGGTGCTTGTTATCTTCAAGAAGGGCTCTCTCCTTTGCTAGAGGGGGCACACCCCTTTTATAGATAAAGGGGATGGCTTTACAAGTGAGAGGGTGAGGGTACGTATGCTACCGAGCCTTATTGCCCATGCCTACCGAGCCTTGTTGCCCACACTGGTGGGTACAAGATAATGGTAGGCGCCTACAACACTGTTGATGTCACTGTAGAATGTCAAAGAGGTCGTGCTGCCTTTTTCAGGGATGGTGGACGTCGGTACCTGCAAATACTATTTGATGCCTAGAGGTATATGAGGAGTCTCGCTATGTTCACCTGGTACGGTAAATCCTAGCGCCCATACCGCTATCGATGCCTAGAGACACGTGGGGGGCCTTACCGTATGGGAGTTTTAGCGGCCCCTATAATACTATAGAGGGAGATGTCAGCGCCTACAATACTATTTGTGTCAGGGTGGCTGCAGAGTACTATTCTGTGCAGGGTATGGTCCCTGGTATAGTGGTTTTGACTTGTGAGCCTTGCCTTGCTTTTCTCCGCACGTCTTCTGGTTCCTACCGAGCGGGCGTCCCCGGTCGGATGGCTCTAGTTGGCTCTGAGTGCGCCGGTCGGAGAAGAGCGGTGAGCAGGGTTCCTGTGATCCCTAGTCGGAGATGCGGGGTCAGAGTCGGAAGTAGTGTTTTGGGCTAGGCCTTCTGATCGGAGAGGCCGTCCAGTGGTGGCTGGAGTCGAAGCGAACGCTCCGGTCGGAGAGGTGGGCCGAAGCAGCAGACGAGAGGGCGATGTTCCTCTTCGGCCAGACCGTCCGGTCGGTGACTGGGCCGCCCTTCTGGCCTATCGTTTTAGAATCTTGGGCCGGCCCATGAGTTACGTGCTGTCTGCTCGGGCCGAGCCTTGGCGTGGAAGCCGGTCCCCAAGGGACCCCAGGTTTATGAACCCGGCATATTTAGTCAAAGTTGTTTTCCGAGAAGTGAAAATAACAGATATTGAGGAACGGAGGGAAACAAATCTTAGGTCCATGCTTGCCTGCTCGTTAGAAAAGAAAAGAAAAAACAGAAAAACTACATAAATTCAAATTCAAGAAGGGTTTGACTGCAAAATGATTCAACCGTGCAAATGATGGGCACGTGCAAGCGCTATTTTTTACTATTTGGCCCTTTTTTCGAAAGTTTCTCTCAAATAGACCCCTGGTAGAAAGAATTCCAGAAATGAACCCTTGGCTCGGCGCCAGAGTGACTGGCGCCGAGTTTGGCACCACGGTCACTGGTGCCGAGGTCCTGGGCACAGGAAAATGGCCTGCCAGGGGCTCGGCGCCAGAGTGACTGGCGCCGAGCTCGGCGCCGTAGATCTTGGCGCCGAGCTCGGCGCCATAGTGAATGGCGCCGAGCCACCTGCATTTAACCCAGCCTGCACTTCTTCCCCGAGCGTTCTTCCTCTTATTTCTCCTCGGGTTTTTTTCTCGCCACTTCACCCTACCTCACGAATCGACATATTGGACCTTGAAAACCTTGATTTGATCCGTAGATCTTCGAGAGCAAGGTATACTCGCTCACCTCCTTGTTTTTCTCGCATTGATTCGGTACATATTAGTCGGATTTTTGAACCTAAGAATCGTCATCACTTAGGGTTTCATTGTATCCCTCAATATATGTATTATACAACCGTAGGTTCATTTCAAGGCGTGGAAAAAGCTAGCAAACCAAGCCGCATGTAGTTATGTTATGGGTTTATTGTTGTGGATGAAATGAGAAACCCTAGGTTTAGGGTATAATTTTAAAAGCTTTTGGTTCTTAGAACGAAATTGATTGTATTGTAGTTATGGTTCCCATTGATATTTTGTTGTGATGTTTTTATTTATGTTTGTTAAATTACATCCTATTTGTTAGATGTAAGAAATGTTTCGGGAGGAGTTTTGGCGAAAACGGGGTCATCCTCGAGAATTATACCCCGACGCGTCTAGCAAAGATGCCCCCGTTCCTCCTGACCTTCCTGTCCCTAACTGTGATTGTGGTTTCCCAGCCCATGTTTTTCAATCAAAACATCCGGACACAGCCGCGCGTTGCTTCTACACATGTAGTCGGTTTAATGTAAGAAATTGTTTGTACTATCCTTTTTCTTTATTTGTTTAAGTATGGTACTAATATTTTATTGGAATCTTGTTGTGTAGGACCATGAGAGGTGCTTTTTTCTTTCAGTGGATCGATGGTGCAGACAAGTTTGATCCTAGGTATCTCTTGTTCAACGATTAGTTTAGAGGGTGACATCCACATGAGCACTTCAAGCGGTGGGTTCCACCCCCCTAACCCTCCAGCAATGACGGCTAAGGAGAAGCACCTAGCCATAGTTAGACAACTCGAGGAACCTCCTCTGTGCGATTGTGGAGATCGAGCTGTGATAAACCCTGAGAATACGTTGGAGTTTGTGTGTCTAAACAAGCATGAAGTAAGTGCAAAGTGTATATGTTAAAATCTTGAGCTATATGTGTTTATGTACTAATATCTCATTATTTAGGTGTATTCAATGGTGAAGTGTCATTTCAAGGAGTGGTTGTATGGTCCTAAGAACCAATGGCCAGAAGAACCGCGGAGGGTTAAGGAAAAGAAGAAAGAACGGGTAATCTACAAAGCACCTCCTGTCATGTGCGAATGTGGTGTAAAAACCAACTATGGCCTAGTCCCTTCGGAGCTTAGAATAGGCCATTATTGCGGCCATATGATTGAGTATGATGAGGTTCGTTATTTTTCTGGTAAACATGAAATCATATTTTGTTTGTTTTGCTAAGACATATATGATATAATATTTGTTTTGAACAGAGCACTAGGAAATGCAGTTGGGAATATTATGATGGTCAAGCTAAGTTCTTGGATGAACTGAAGAAGAGGCAAGTAATTGCACGGAAGAGGAGATATGGACCTGACTACGTCAACCTATTCGTTAAACATCACAAAGAAAAGATGCGTGAGTTTGCTAGACAGCGCGGTATTTGTAACCCGATCGATGTTTGGCTTAACAAATGGGGATTGGAGAGGCGGACGACGTTAGAGGAGGAGAGGGCAAGGAATGAGGTAAGGGAGGAGACAAGAGTACAGATGCAGGTCTTGAACGAGCATGTTGCTACATTATGTGCCAGTGAGTGCTTGAAAACCTTTTTTTCGTTGCCTGGTTTTAAATGTAATATTATCGAGTTGCTAACTGATTGCATTTTATACATCAAGGGATTGGTTGCAGTGGGGAACATGCTGCAGAGGTGGCTCGTGCAAGGTATGAGGAGAAGAAGTTAGATGGCCATAGATCACAAGCTAGTCGCACTGTTCAATCACCGATTGTGCTGTGTGATGATGGAGATGAGGATGAGGATGACACTGGCAGACTGAGTGAGCTCATTGCTCTAGCAGAGGCGGGCATACAGGCGCAGGAGGCTGAGGACGACACTGGCAGACTGAGCGAGCTCATCTCTCTAGCAGAGGTGGGCATTCAGGCGCATGAGGCTGATGACGACACTGGCAGACGGAGCGAGCTCATCGCTCTAGTAGAGGCGGGCTTATAGGCAGAGGAGGATGACGACACGTTCTTCACTCAGGCCACAGTGGCCGCAGATGAAGCGGAGGCTGCTTACTACAAGCGACAGGCATGGATGAGTCGATGGAGCGTCATGGAGCTGAGAGGGCCCAAGCTCATCATGCCTCTTGTCCATGTCATCGTCGTCGTCGGCCTCCTCGTCCCCTGTAGCTGCTTGACTAGAGGAACCCAAGGCTCCTCTTCCTACGAAAGGATCGTACACGTCATGCGTCATGTTTGTCCTACAACCACAACGACCAGCCGCACGGCGTAGATGACGTGACAGCCTCTGTTGTACAAAACTATGTTAACTGAAAGAATATAACGTATTAATGATTTGTTTGAAAGAATATTTTTAATCTTACATCTAGGAAGCCAAGTATGTAGTCATCATTGACTCTAGGCCAAACGCGCTCGATCTCTTCAACTGAGCTTCTCAGTGTATTGCCCTGCAATAAAGTTTTCAATAATAAGACTTCTGAACAGATATCATTTAGTTTTGTTTTCTTTTGTACAAGAATGTAACTTATTATAAGGGTTATATGGCTCGAAGGTTGCAATAACTATAATAGATAACTCCTAATGTCGGTCCAAGAACGCCTAATGTATTGTTATGTAACTAAACATAACAAAATAAGTCGATTGGCTTACCACTCTGTCCAAGATCGGTCCTGCCTCCACCTGCCTTCCTGCATGAGTGGACCGGTCGTACGTCGTGTCTTCATCGTCGGAGGACTCGATGTCGGCGTAGTCAGTTTCGGTCCACTGTAGCCTGAGCCTGCACCTTGTCGAATGCTGGTACCAAGCTTGGTACCGCCTGAACTCACGGTTCGTGTGCGGCTCGTTGTTGTCGTCCAGGTTGTCGTGCATCTCCTCCCATTCCTCAATGTAGGACTGGTGGTGCCTCTCCCAGTCAAAAATCTTCTTGTTCCTCTAACGATCCAACCTACACGTATGTCATCGTTACATTAATCAACGTACGTGGCACCATATTATAAGAAATGGACCATCATCATGAGACATTTGAAATATCAAAACACATACTTGTGTAAGTCAACGCCAGTCAAGAACAGAGGCATAGGCCAAAGCTGTCTCACTCCAAATTGGCGTGCAACCCTATCTGGCAGGTGGTACTCGACAGCATAGAAGCAGATTAGAGGGCACCTCATCCTATAGAAGTAGTCGTCGGCCCCACATACGTTGCTCAGCTGAAAAGGAAGTGCGTCCTCTCCACCATATGGCTCCCACTCCACCTGCATCATGTCCAAATAAGATGTTAGATGGTATACTAATCCTTTTAAAAGCAGCATGGAAAATAAAATTTACTTACACTAGACGTCGTCAGCGAATCTAGCTCGTTCGTGTACTCAATGTACGCCCAGTCTATCCTCGTGTGCGAAACCCTGACCTGGTCCCAAAGGTACGCCCACGTCGGCTGGCGACTTGGAGGCTGACCTTGGAACCACTCACGACGAGCCAGTACCTCTAAATGACCAACTGGAAAATGAGCCCACATCCACAGCTGTAACAGGTACACGCATCAACCAAGTGACGGGTTTGCCATAGACCAACGACACCCCTCGCATAGCTGCCGGTATAGAAAACACAAGACTACAGAGCCCCAGCTGTACTGACCCGCCTAGTCCCAGTCACTGAGGCAGTGGATCCACATCTAGGACACATTGTCACCTGTCGCGTCGGGAAAGAGAACGCAAGCAAAAAGGTGTAGGATCCACGTCCGGTGGTAGTACCCAACCGTCTCCTCATCTGCCTCCTCGGGGCACTGTGCGAACTCTGTACGTAGCCATGAGATGGGAACTCCAGAAGTGCGAGCCCCTTGCTCGCCAAGCTCACGCCCAAGGAAGGCCTCCACTCGTGCTCTCCAGCCCTCTGACCTGCACTGCCTGGTGACTGGGTTCCCATGAATCCTTAGGCCTAGCATCTTCTGGCAGTCCTAAAGCGAGACTGTCATCTCCCCGAAAGGTAGGTGGAAGCTGTGAGTCTCTGGCCGCCACCTATATTTAAGACCAAGCAAGATTACTTGTCAAAAAGTCAATCGCATGAACAAATGGTCATGAATGGAGGCAATGATTCACTTTAATACCTGTCTACCAACGCAGTTATCGCCGTTGAGTTGAACTTGGGCAACCCACGATGAACCTGAAAGGAGATGACATCCAGGCCAGCTCTTTGCAGGAAAGGAGTGTACCTATCGTCGTACCGAATGTCCAAGAACCCACTGTGGGTCCTAGAACGAAGGTGCGGAAGGTCCTGCATCGAATATAACATAGTCACATGTTACTTTATGAACACATGTACGAATAAAACTTATAGATTATTACCTGCCCCAGCGCAACGAGACGTCCTCGGTGGGTCTCCTCGTACGTCGGGTCGAGCAGGTGGAATTGCTCCATCCTACAAAAAAAGTGAATGGATTAGAATTGCAATGTACAATGAAACATGAACTTATAAATGTATAGGTAATTGACACAAATACAAGCATAAATTGAGACATGCATAATTAAATATATGATATGACAAATATAAAATAATACTATAAACCAATAGTCCTACCTCACTAATCTGCCAATGGCAACTTCGTGAGTTGTGGCCAAGTCTACCGCACTTGCCGCACTCGTACTGCTCGGGATCAGTAACAAATGGAGTTCCTCTCCCACGCCTAGTTCTTCTAGGCATCTGATCCATAACCATCCTATGCCTCGTCCTCTGCCTTGATCCATGCTTGTTCCAATGGTAAGCTGGATCCGCAATGTACTTCAGCCCATCATATGGAGGCCACTCTCTAGGGTCTCGGAAAGGCACGAAGCGAGGGCTCCATGTGTTCACAAGCATGTTGACACTGAACTCATGAGGTATCCTCCTCTCGATATTATAGTTGCGATGCCTAGCTGCTGCCACCAAATGCGAACATACAAAGTGGTATTGCCTTGGTTTACCACAAGTGCACTTGAAATCTTGGAGGACAACCACATGTATCCTCGACTCTCGGACCTCACCGTCGGACGTTGTACCGCCCCTATGCTCGACCTGATAAGTCCCTGTGGCGTGGTCAAAGCATGCAACCTCATGTGTGCCAGCCCTTTCTCTTGCCTTCTCTAGGTGTGCCTTTGGTTTTGGAGCCCATATCTCTCCATCACTCCTCAACTGCAATGCATGGGCGTGTCTATCGTTGAACTAGGCAACAAGCTTATAGAAGGTGAATTGAACAATTGCATTCATGGGCATACCACGTATCCCCAATAGCAACTTATTGAATGACTCTGCCATGTTGCTGCACTGAAACTCGTACCTCCAGCCACCGTCATCATAAGCTCTCGTCCATTTCTCCAAATCCCTCATCAAACCTGTGAGCCATTGTCTACCTTCTGCATTTGATGCGGTTCTGACCTGCTCCAACTTTTCCCTAAAGTACTTGTCCTCAAGCTGTCGAGCAGCCTCCTGGAACAGATCAAAGTTTTTCTTGACACCGTCCTTCCATAGTAGATTCTCGGCAAGGTGTCGAGTACACCAACGATGGTGCAAAGGTGCATACCCCTCTAACTGCTCTCGTACGGCATTAAGTATGCCCTGATGCCTATCAGATATGACGCCAACCTCCCTGCCAGGGCCAACCACGTGTATCTAGACTAGCCTCAAGAACCATCCCCAACTGTCATTGTTCTCCTTCTCAACCAAAGCAAATGCCAAAGGAACCAACTTGTTGTTCGCATCACAGGATATGGCTATAAGAAGTGTGCCCTGGTATTTGCCAATCAAGAACGTACCATCAATGGAGAAGACGGGACGACAGTGCCTAAAGGCCTCGACACACTGAGAAAAGCACCAAAAGGCACGGAAAAATATCTACCTCCCATCCTTCCATGCATTAGGTTTTGGGATGTACTCATAATGTATGCCTGGATTCACCGCTTTGATTGCATTGAAAAGAACTGGCAGCTGCTCATACCCATCCTCCCAGTCCCCATATATCATCTTCCACGCTCGCTGCTTAGCCTTCCATGCTTTACCATAAGTTATCACATATCCTCCATACAACGCCTCAACGGTCCTGATAATTGTTCTCACCTTCATGTTGGGTTCTCCCTGCAAAATTCCCATCAACCGCTTAGCAATAAGGGTAGATGTCAATTGTCGATGCCTCAGTGTCGGCTCATGGTCAGCACAATTGTGTGGCCCAACAACTTTTGTGATCTTCCATTTTCCGGTCACCTGTTGCTTCCTTGCATAAACCCTCCATGGGCAGCGTTCCTTGTCACACACAACTGTGTAATGGCGCTCCACATATGAATGCAATACCCTGTAAGGTCTCTTTTGTATCACTGCAAAAGCCTGCAACCACCTCTTCAAAGCAGGGAGGTCACTGAACACCCTCCCCTCCTCAATTACCATGTTAGGACCAGCCTCAGGAGCTTCTAGGAGCTCATCATCACGTCCTTCTGCAAACGCCAGATCAGAATGAGCAAGATCACTAAACTCATGAACCCTAGGATCACGGCGGTCGGGAAAGATACGCCTCATCATCTCAACATCACTCTCCGTCAGCTCTCCAACAGGACGATCATCATCAGAATCAAGAGCCCTAGCCATCTCATATGGCTACGAATCATTCATAATTTCAACATTATTAGAGCCACGAAATCCATCTGAAAAGTGCACTTGCGCAGCAACATGGGGCACATCCATATTCTCAGGAATGTCTCCTGCAATGTCATTACAGAAATGAGGAAAGAATGAAAGAAATAGATGTAAGGAACGGGATAAGCTCCCAAAAACCATACGGTTAAGACACTTACTCGGATGATTCTGTGTCAAAGGGATCTCATAAGGAGGATCTGCCACGAAAACATGAGTATGACAACCATCTTCAAATAACGCATTAGGGGCAGATTGAGCATCAGGAACCGTAGGCGCAATCTGCACATGCAGGTAAGGTTTCGGAATGGGAGGGTCGATGTGTGCCGGATGATCCATTGCTGAGGTAAACCCATGAGGGATTGGATCAACTAACACCCGACGAACAACCACGTCCAAACATTGCAGCTGTCTCTTCATAGCCGATCTCACATAGTTGTCTCACTGATCCGCACAACCAATTGAGATCATTCGCCTGAAGATGTTCGGAGGATAACCTAGGTGCAGTACACCATCAACTGCAATATCATCATCTCCAAAGCAATGCAGCTCCTCCCGAGCCCTTGCAACCATATCACTAAATGAAGGCCTATCATTGAATAGCACAGGCACGCTTTGCATGTCAAGAAACTCAACATATCCATAACGATCGCTTTCAACCGTGCCTCCATGATATATGGTCACTAGGTTGTCCATCTATTTAAAAAACGTAACGAAACACATGTCCTTTAGTCCAAATTAGATGATAGATAGTACCTAACAAGTACTTTCTAACTACAAACTAAGTAATCATGATAATAACTATGTATATATTTATAGTGTACTCACTAAATAGCAAGATCATATGTAGTTAACTACAAATATAACTACATATCTAAGTAGCTATCTAACTATATCTATTTACTAATGTATCTATGTTTCTATCTATCTACATATATATCTCACTAAATCAACTAACTAAGTCATCACAGTATAACTAGTAAATAACAAACACCAATTAAATAGGTACATTGCATATTCATATTTTTTACCTTTCCGGGTCGACGGACGATGGGCGTAGGTCAAGGCGAAGATCCGGGCCTGCGGTGGCGCGGTCAACGACAGAGGTGGCGCGTGGCGGTCGCGGGGTGCCCGGCGCTCCGCGCGGCGAGACTGGCTCGACGGGCACGGGAGGCGGGGCGAGGCGAGGGTGGCGGTAGACGTCGGCAAGGCGGGGCGAGGCCGAGGCCGCCGGTGGAGACAAAGGCGAGGACAGCGGTGGAGGGCGTGGCGGCTCGGCGCTGCAGCCAACCAACGGGCAACAGCGCGAGGGCACGGCGGCGCGGTGCGGGCTCGGGCGAGGGAGCAGAGGCGGCGGCGCGGGCAGGCGGAGCAGCAGTGGCGCGGGCGGGCGGGCAGGCGCGGCGCGGGCGGGCGCGCGCGGCGCGGGCGGGAGCGGGCGCGGTGTGGCGCGCGCGGGCGCGGGCGGGCGTGGGCGCGGGCGCGGCGGTGGAGCGGCGACGGCGCGGGCAGCTACGGCTAGGGCGAGATGGGGAAGAAGACTGGCCGGTAGATATTTAGGGGGCTCGGCACCAGAGTGACTGGCGCCGAGCTCGATGCCAAGATCTACGGCGCCGAGCTCGACGCCAGTCACTCTGACGCCGAGCCCCTGGCAGGCCATTTCCTCGTGCCCAGGACCTCGGCGCCAGTCACTTTGACGCCGAGCCAAGAGTCAATTTCTAGAATTTTTTTTTCCACCAGAGGTCTATTTAAGAGAAACTCTCGAAAAAAAGCCAAATAATAAAAAATTGGACGTGCAAACGCCGCTGCGCAAAATGGTACGGTACGTCAGCACCGAATCCACCCGACGGCCCGGTACCGCAACCGCTCTTCCTGCCCGCGCCACAGCCGATCGGCCGCGGCAGGATTCCTCGGCCACCGCGACCATTCGGATTCTCCCCAACCCGGCACGGGTCCCTTCCCTCTCTCTCTCTCGCCGGTGGCAGATGGCCTCCTCCTCCTCACCGGCGCCCGCCCTGGCCGGGGAGGCCCTTCGCCAGAAACGCATCCTCTCCAGCAAGCTCTACCTCGAGGTCCCCTCCTGCAAGGTCGGTCGCGGACATCGTCCCATCTCTAGCTTCCAAGATACGCGCGAGGTGCCCGTGTTTCAATCTCAATATTTTCTTGCAGGCGCCGGTGGTGTACTCGCCGGCATACGACATCTCCTTCCTCGGGCTTGAGAAGCTGTGAGCTGCCTTCCCGCCTGCCCACCACCTATGCAGAAACACGCATCGGCGTTCAAATGTGTTTGACACTGCGTGCGTGCAACCCCTTGTGCAGGCACCCATTTGATTCCGCCAAATGGGGCCGCATCTGTAGGTACCTCACCAGGGAAGGGTACCTGGACAAGAAACGGATGGTGGAGCCATTGGAAGCCTGCAAGGAGGATTTGCTAGTGGTAAATTAATTAATAATTAGGAAGCTGTTTTTCGCCTGGTTCAGACTTCATAGTGTATTCGTCCTGATGAATCCCTTGCATGGCTTGCTTAACCAGGTGCACACAGAGGCGTATCTGAACAGTCTCAAAAGCAGCTTCAGAGTTTCCTCCATTGTAGAGGTAAGTGACTTTTCAGAAGAAGTGGGGTTGGCCTGATTGGTGGTGAATTATGTATTGTGGTTGACAGATGTTTGATATCTTATTAGGTCCCTCCTGTGTCGCTTGTCCCTAATTGGATTCTGCACAAAAAGCTATTATACCCCTTCCGGAAGCAGGTAATGTATTGTGAATATGTGCTTGCTTTTGGATTATTTGTAAACCCGAATGCATAATTTGATTATCAGGGAGGGATGATAAACTTTCTTTTCACAGGTGGGTGGGTCCATTTTATCAGCCAAACTTGCGATTGAGAGAGGATGGGCCATTAATGTTGGTGGAGGATTTCATCATTGTTCGGCAGATGAAGGGGGTGGATTTTGTGCATACGCTGACATCTCTCTGTGCATCCAGTTTGCTTTTGTCCGTCTAAATATCTCAAGGTAAAAATCCTTTATAGGTAGAATTTTAGCTATAACAACTAAGTTTTACTTAGTTATATGCTTGACTGTGTTAGTCTCTTATTTATATGCTTGGTTGACTGCACGTTCTGCATATGCTCCTTCCAGTGACCAAACAGTGACATTTTGGGTTACTTGCAGGTTATTGAATTTTGATCATCAATTAATTCATGCTATTGATATGAACAGCTAGAAATGGTATGAGTAGTTTGTCTCAGAAGTACAGCCGTACAGTTGTGGTATGGTTTGCCAATGTATTATAATAGAAATTGCTAGTCAAAGTTCTGTTTTGGGAACCATGTCAATGTCTAAAAATGTCACTCTTTTGTTACTGGAGCGAGTGTAGGAAGCATGTTGTTGTGGAGGGATGCATTCATTGTTCGCATGCATCATTGTTGTAGGAAGAAGGTGATTTGTCATACTATGAAGATCATCAGAAATTTTTTTGAGCATAATCATCAGCAAATTTTGTTTGAGTCTAAAAAGTTTGGTTTGGTAGGCAAGATAGATGGGTTTGTTAGTAAAGACTTCTAGCTTGTTAGGCAAGTTGATTTGGGCTTTGGTGCTATATAAACTGAAGAGATGTAGTGAAAAGGCAAGCAAGGAGTCGGATTAGGGAGGAGCGATAGCAGGGGATAAACCAACTCGCCCCCAACTTGAGGCTCTGAGTTATTTAGGTCTATTCCGTGCTTTTCTTTGCAATTACATCTCTTCTGTTTATATAGCACCAATCCCCAATCAATTTGCCTAACAAGCTAGGACTCTTACTTTACTAACAACCCATGTATCTTGCCTAACAAACCAAACTTATCTGGACTCGAACCAAATCTGCTGATGATTTGGTTTGAGACTAGTAGCTACCTGCAAAGCTACCGCTGCTCTGTGGCAATGCTGACTGCCTAGAAGCTCCGCTGCCTTATCTAGTTTCTGGAGATCCATTAGTTTCATGTAACTAACATGTATTGCTCTCCTGCCTCGCTTATCCTTTGTAACTGTGGCGCCATGCCAAAACCCCAGGGCTAATGCCCTTCCACCCACCAGGTGTTCCTGGAATCTGTGGTAATCAAATCAGGTGGGGACAAAATCGTCCCCCCCCCCCCCCGCACTTTCAAAAAAACAAAAAAATCTGTTGATGATCTTCACGGTGTAACTGAATCCTGCACCTTCTTCTTACACACTGATACGTGTGACCGATGAATGCAACCACAACGCATTTCCTGTGATGTTAATCCATCCTCTTTCCAAGAACAGTGCAAGGCTTGTAGGCATCTTCTCAGGCAGTCGGTCAATATATATATTTTTTTTGCTGGCAGTCCTATGCAAGGGTGTAACTTAGCTATACAAAATAAATTGACTTTCCCTTTCAAACATTTGCAGTGTATTGATCTTAGACCTGGATGCCCACCAAGGAAATGGACACGAAAAAGATTTTGCTAATGATGGTACGTATTTTAATTTTCTTTAGATTTTGGTTCTTTATATTTGTCAATTTGATACCAGTTTATCACTCACAGGAAGGGTTTACATTTTAGACATGTACAATGCTGGAATTTATCCCTTTGTAAGAGTCTACATCTTCATCACCCTCACTCCTTAGATATCTGTAGTATATGAAGCTATTTTCTTTTGTTATTTGTTGTGCTCTTATATATTGTCATATGAAATACATATTGATGGAGCGATTACTTATGTGGAACTTTCTTACTCACTTCTTGAACACAAGTTTTATTGTTAAACCCTAAATGTACAATCATCTTTTTGAACAAGCTTTATATACCATTTAGATGATGTAATTGTTCACAGATCGAAATTGAAAACAGCAGTTATTTTCTTTAACGACGCAGGAGAGGTGCGTGTCATTTCATTAAGAAGAGAAAAAAACAGTACAATGAGAGATCAAAAGACCTCTCCAAGAGAAAACAGTAGTTCCGTCCAGCTGTTATACTGCAATGAATTCTGACGGTCTCACACTATCAATTTCGCAGCAGTCCATGTTAATATGATGTAGACACCAAAACAAAGGACAAGTTTTGTATTTATCATTCCATTTTCTTCAACACCGGATATATTCATGTTTCTTGTTTCTTTGTAAACTTACATTCGTCTGTTTCAGGATTTCACTGCTAAGCAATACATTGATCAAAAAGTTGAATTAGTTGTAAGTTTCATCTTGCAACCTTTTAGTTATGCATTCTCTCCTTCTCTGCATGTACTTTATTTTTTAAGTTGAAATTCTTGTTATGTGATTGTGCATTATAGAGTGGGACAAAAACAGATGAATACTTGGAGCAACTTGACAGGGCTCTCGAGGTACATTTACATACCTGCAAAATTGGCTGGAACAAGAAATATTTACACTGGGTACTAGGTTAATGTTTTGAAATGTCATCTTTTGCATGATATGTATCCAAAATTTTGACTAGTCAGTATAATGTGACTTTTAATGTATCATTTTAACTTGCGATTTCAAGTGCATCTATCAATGATTCAGTATCCTCTTTGTATATATAAATCCAAATGAGCATGAGGTTTGAAACGGTCAAAGTCTGGTTCTACATGACTAAATCCTATTAAATTACGTTATAAGGAAATGGGTAAATGCCAATTCATTGGTGCTGTTTATTTGCTTGTTTTAAGTTTTAACAAACTTGTTATTCACAGTTCCTCTTGGAACATATTATTGCAGGTCTGCAGTATTAGATTTCAGCCCCAATTGATTGTTTACAATGCTGGAACAGACATCCTGGATGGTGATCCATTGGGCAGATTGAAGGTACTTCTCCTGAATTCTATCTTCAGAAAACCTAAGCATCCTCCAATGCAATGCTGCTAGATGCAGAGATCATGTTCACGATGTCATTAGTTACTAAAATAAGCTGGACACTGCACTAGTTATGCCTGACCACCAACGTTTTGTCATTCTTACACGCACAAATATCAAAAACACTGCAACACGCATAAATTTAGTTTTGCCTCTTCACCCTGCATACAACTTTATGATGATGCAGAATTTGATAAGTTTTCCCCCATGTTCCAGGTAAGTCCTGAGGGCGTGGTTACCAGAGACGAGAAGGTATTTAGGCTCGCAAAAGATCAAAACATTCCTCTGCTCATGCTGACATCAGGTGAAATACTTCTCACTCAAGTTTGTGGTCCGTTCCTCTAGTCATATGGATCTGCTAACGCTGTATTTCTGTGCACTATGCCCATCTATGCTGCGCTATCAGGAGGCTACATGAAGTCAAGTGCTCGAGTAATAGCCGATTCGATCATCAATCTGTCCAATAAAAACTTGATAGTATTAGACAGCCATCTGGGTTGAGCAAGAACTTGTAATATCTCATGGATGTGTATATGTCCTGTGAATAAAGGTGTTTGGTACTTCTTTTTTATGATGGATAACATGTATGCCACAAAAATGGTCTGTACATAACACGGGGTCTTTGTGAATCTATACAACGTCAATTGTTCAGTGCGCGTAAAGTGCTTCAGATACTAAAACTGCATTGGCAGCATCTCACGTGCTGCGGAGGATTCGGCACCTCCATGACGTCTGTTTTTTTTATAACACCATGTGGCAGCCATCCATGCTGCTGGGTCGCACGCAAGCGCGTTTGGACCCAAGGTGCACTGAATTTTATTGTAGCAAAACTCATCCTCGTCGCCGGTCCTCTTTGTTCGCAAATCCTGGTCGCGCTCGGTGCCGAACGGGTGACCTCAGTGTGAGTGGGCCGGCCCAGTAGTCCCCCACCCAACACTGTGGCCGCACCTAACACTGCTCCTGCCGCCAGTGTCGGAGACGAGGAACTCGCCAGCGTTAGGGTTTTGGGTTTTAGGGGGCTCCATCTCTGGCGGATATAGAAGGATAGAAGGATTTTTTTTGGGTGGGGGGGGGGGGGGGGGGGGGGGGGGGGGTGGGGGTTGTGACACGGCCGGCGGAGGCAGGTGAGACGATGGCAGGGCAGGCGGGAGATGGCGGTGGCGGTTGGGAGGGGTCGAGGGGCGAGGGTGCGAAGCGGGTGGTGCGGTGAGGCGGCGGGAGCGGCTGGCCGATGGTGGATGCGCGAGGGAAGGGGTGGCGGAGCAAGGGTGCCATCGGGGAGAGGACAGTGGAGCAGAAGTGCGGACGGCGGCCGCGTGAGGAGGAATACAAGTTGCTGTTGTGTGATAACACTGTCCATCTATGTTCGGATGTTTGGTTTGCATGTGTGCCGTGCGGGCGACAAAGAGCGGACTTCGTCGATGGCTCATCCACGACAGCAAAGGCATTCCCTCTGAATCCCTTTTTTCAATGCCGTTTCATTTCGCATCAGCAGGTCCGTAGTGTTCATTGTCCGCTGCCTGTGTTGGAGGTCCGCGATAGCCGCGATGAACACCGCCGCGGGGGCCATAGCAAGGCAACACCAAGATCTGAAAAGCATGGCTGCCTTCACTTCCCCAGCACCCGTGAAGAGGTGGATACGACCACCGCTGTAGCCGCCTGTGGTGCCAATTTGGCCCGGCTGCAGTGGGAGCAGGGGAAGGCTGGTGATGGCTGCGTGCACTTGTTGTTCATCGCTTGATCCGACGACCCCTAGGCTTGTTGGTCAACTTAGGGCAACCCGGGGACGTCCTCACTCTGATGGGTCCCCTCCCGTGCGAGCTCTTCGACGGTTCCTTTGCTAGTTTGCCCTGAAACTAGTCATTCTTCATCACGTAAGCACGATTGATTATTATTTGGTGGTATGCTCGTAAATCTCGATGTTTTTCATCACGAAAGAGTGATGGTTATCCGTTACATAAGAAAATTCGACTCAGTTATATGCGTTGTGAAAGTTGTGTGGCGATGGATACCACGTAGGAGCATGCATTATATTTGACAGCCTTATGCCCTTAGTGCTGTTGCTGTACAGGCCACATGAGCACAGCAGAAAGAGTGAAAGACGTATGTGTGTTGTGCTAAGGTTAATTTGGAGCTGCTAAGTGATAAGGTGCAAGGATTATCTCCCAAATACCAGTCCCTTTCTGCAGTAATAGCGGATTTGATTGTTACCCCTACAATTGCTGTCTGCAGTTATTGCTTCTGTCTTCTGACGTCTTCTTTAACCTTTACTGTAAGCAGTACTGTCTGCTTGGAACGAGATGTGGAGCGAGAGTGAATGCCGGCAAGAGGAGGGAAAGATGGACAACAGCGATCGCCGGTCGCCGTCGATGGATATTTACGCTGCCTTGTTGGCAGCGTCAAGGTCGTGGCCAGTCACGGAGCAGGTGGACGGCTTCGTCGGTGCTGACTGGTTGGACACGGACATCTCTGGATCACACATGGTGCAGGTAACTCGACCTTAATCTTCGCCGAAGACACCTGGTTAGTGCCTGGAACTGCTGCACAAGAGGGAGCAGGGCGCGCGCCACCTAGCGCCATTGTGTTATTGACACCACGGTCGTCGAAGCTGACCGTCACTTTCTCGTCTCGCGTATTTTGGGGTTTTTACAGTCTTGGCTTCTTGGTTTTCCTGTGAAAGTAACTAGGGAAGACTTCCACGAAGAATCTGGATGTCCATGTCCAATTGTCCATGCAAGTGGCAGCTTCCAGTCTTCCACTACGAGCTCGTTTCCCAGCATGTGTCACGAGCAAAGATATGTAGATTGCGCGGAGGACGACCGCCCGGGACGTCAGATTTGTAGCGCTGCTGACGATTCTGGGACAGTGCAACCAAACCGTGAAATGTGAATATCGGGTCATTGCGAAGATTTTTTTGGGGGAAAACGAGAAATGTAGTTGTTGGCAGCCAGAATTGATTGATTTCGGGCTTGCTGGCCGAGTGCATGGATTCAATTGGCTTAATAGACCGAGTGAGAATCGTTTTGGAGTATTCTAGCAAAATCGCCCTGATAAATGTCACATGGGAGCAAGCAGGAGAGGGGATGGGCGACACGTTTCGGAGAGAGCTCGACCCACGGCTGCCATGGTTGCACCCTCCGTGTCTGACAACAAGGCCCCATGCTGGGTCCGCTCATCAGCCAGGGGTCGCGGCGTCCCCGCACCAGTCCGCGGGTTGGTAGCTTCTGACAAGCTTTTTTAGAGAAGTGATCGTCAATATTTTTGGCCAACTCTGGGCCATTGACTCGCCTCCCTCACCTAGGGTTCGTCCTAAACCGGCCACTCAAACACCTGCTGGCTGGCTCTTCTAGACCCGCGGATTCACTTCGCTGCGCTGAGGAGCGGCGGTGGCAGCCGCAAGGACCTAGAGGAGCAGCGGACGCGCGGAGGAGATGCGAAACAGAGAGGACGACGGGAGCTCGAAGGATGCAGAGGACGGCGGCCACGTGGGCGTGGAGGAGTCTGGGCGGTGAGCTACGTCTGGGTGGGCCGCGAGCCGCGCCGCCGGTGAGCCGTGTCTAGCCGAGCCGCCGGTGAGCCACGTCTTGGCGGAGGGAGAACCAGAAGGTCATGCTGGAGGAGAACCAGTAGGCCGCAGTCGGGGGAGGAGCAGCGGGCCACCGACGAGCCACAATCGTGAGGTTCTGCAGTCCAACGGTGAGCAGTGGTCGCGAGGTGCATGCCCGAAGGATCAACCACTACGTGAAAAACGGTTCGTAGCAATAGGATAAATTTTTTATAGGGACGGTTGGTGATGAAGCCGTTCCTACAGTGATATACTCAGGAGCCATAAGACCAGCCGTCCCTATAAATGAAACAATAGGGGCGGCTGGTGATACGAGCCGTCCCTACAAATAGATCGGATTTATAGGGGCGGCTCACTCACCAGCCGCCCCCGGTGTTGTAATTTATAGGGGCGGCTGGTGATTGAGTCGCCCCTACAAATGCCCCACGTATAAATACATGCGATTTGTAGGGGTGGCTCAATCACCAGCCGCCCTTATAAATGACCCACATATAAAAAAACTGCAGCACATTCTTTCTCCTCGGGTCACTCACTCCAACCCGTGAAAGAAAGGTGGGGAGGCCTTGGGCACCTCCCAAAAATTACTCTACTAAGGGGGAAGGTTTTGGTCTCAAATCCTTTGGTGGAGAGGTTGTAGAAGGTAAGAAAATGCTATTCCACACTCTTTTTTTGAAGTTTTAATGGTTGGTTGGTGAGTAATTAGAGCTTTGCTTTTCTCTCTCTTCTATGGTGCTTGAGCTACTTATAAAGCAAATTAGACCCAAGTTTTGAATGTACTTGGGTAAATTAGGTAGGGGAACAAGATCATACCCTTATTTGGTCCATGTTTTTTTATTTTAGTGAACAATTAGTTAATTTTATGGATGTTTCATGTGCATGTAGATCTAGGGTTTGGTTTTTTTTATTAATTTTGTTTTTGTAAATTTATGTTTGATGAAATTAGACTAGGGTTTGCATGAAAGATATTGGGTAAAATATAATTGTTGCTAATTGTTGTCTTTGAAATTGTTTATTGTAATCAACAAATATGTATTTTAATTATTTATGGATAAATAGGCCATTAATTAATTTTCCTCTACCATGGTGTGTTTGTATGCTTCATGTAATTATATTTGATTTATATTCATATATATCTGAAGTATATACAATTATTCTCAAGTAATAATTAATTTGATTCATTTATATATATATATGAATAAGTAGTCCTTTAATGTTTGTTTTGTTGTTGTTGTAAAAGATGGAGTACAGAACTCTTGGATGTATGGTTCATTAAGGTTCAAGGCAGGTTTCCGTGAAGAGGTCGATAAATTTATTGAAGCCGCAAAGAAGCATGCAACGACGTTGACGAAGAATAAGGATACAATTATTTGTCCCTGTAAAGATTGCAAGAACCGTATGGCATGGACAGATATGACTATCATCATATCATATTTGATTATGCGAGGATTTGTTGAGGACTACACAGTATGGATTCATCATGGTGAAATGGTTATTGTTAACGACGAGGATGAGGAGGAATACGACAACGAAAACCCTAGAATCCCTGTCCCAATATTCAGCAGAGCTTGATGTACGAATGAATCCCAAGTTTGGCAATGAACAAGGTGGTGATGCTGGTGGTTGGGATGGTAACGACGAAGGTGGTGCCAATAATGATGGTGGAGCACTATGTCGGGGATGAAGATGATTTGGAGGACATGATTCGAGTCTCTTGGACCAGAGATTTTACTAAAGAGCCCGAAAGGTCTAGAAAATTAGAAAGGGTGACAAAAGCATCGAAGGAGACTGTGTATGGTGTTGAAAAAGGGCTGTCCGACACATTGGACATTGCTACGTTTTTGCTTGAGCTACTCATCCTGAAGGCTAAGTACGGCTGGTCAGACTATAGTTTCAATGATCTATTGCATCTCCTGTCATGGGTGCTGCCAAAACCAAACTCAGTTCCCGCCAACACATACCAAGCGAAGAAGGTCATAAGTCCATTGACAATGGGGGTTAAAAAATCCATGCATGCCCCAACCACTATATACTTTTTCATGGCGAAACGTTCAAGTCACTAGATAAATGTCCCCGGTGTGGGGCCAGCTGAGTACAAGAACAATGTCCTTTATGGTGGGGACGAAGCCTCCACGGGAAAAAGAGGAATAAGAAGGGTACAAAAAAATGGTACAAGAATTTCAGCCCCTAGAGGACACTCCATTAGGCAACAATGCAAAGCAGAGAAGAATTCCTGCCTTAGTAATGTGGTACCTGCAAGTGACCGACCGCTTGAGACGTATCTTCCTAAACCCTAAAGAAGCCGCACTCATGACATGGTGGGATGATGAGCGCAAGGTGGATGATGATAAGATTGCACACCCGGCTGATTGTAGCCAGTGGCAAAGGTTCGATGAGAAGCACAAAGAATTCAGCGATGACCCAAGGAATGTACGGTTTGGCTTGAGCACCGATGGAATGAATCCCTTCAATGAGAGGATGAGCGACCACAACACTTGACCAGTAATCTTGACCATGTACAACATCCCAACGTGGTTGTGTCAGAAGAGAAAGTACATTCTCCTCACTATTCTTATTTATGGTCCCTAAATAACTAGGTATTGATATAGACGTGTTCCTCGAGCCTTTGATGCAAGAAATGGAGAGGCTATGGAGGCATGGGGAGCCGATATACGATGCGTTCTGAAAGGAGGACTTCATATGTAGAGCAATAATATTTGTTACTACTAATGATTACCCCGTGCTATTTGCTTTGTCTGGATAGATCAAAGGAAAGACGAGATGCTTTATTTGCTTGGATGGTACTACATAGGGTGTACCTAGATGCATCCAAGAAGATAGTTTACCTAAGGAACCGATGCTTCTTAAAGACAAGTCATAAGTACCGCAGCAGATTATTCTTTAGATTTTATGACAACACCCCAAAGATTGATCCCCCTCAGGAGAGACGTCATAATGGAGAACACGTGTATAGAATGGTGAAAAACATACGCGTCGTCTATGGAAAGAAGAATCCAGATAGGACGAATAGATATAGAAGCACACCTCCTATCGAAGGCGTACCTTTCAAGAAACAATCGATCTTCTTTCAGTATCTGCCTTATTGGCCAGACTTAGAGGTCCCCCATGCCATTGATGCTATGCACATGTAGAAGAATGTCTTTGAGAGTCTCATTGCTACCTTGATAGACACAAGCAAGTCAAAGGATGGTCTAAAATCACGAAAAGACATGGTATAGCTAAACGTGATGCCACAGCTTCACCCAGTACCTGAGGCTAATGGAAAATACACTCTACCCGTGGCGTGCTTCAACCTAACACCAGACGAGAAGAGAGCTATATGCACTTTCCTAAGGGGCGTCAAAGTCCCGACTGGGTTTTCAGCGAATGTGAAGAAGCTAGTGTCGATAAAGGACTTATCAATAACACACTATAAGGCTCATGATTGTCATGTGATGCTGACAGTGTTTCTATCTATTGCAATCAGGGCTATAAAGCCAGAGTTCTTGAAAATGGCCATTACCCGCATGTGCTATTTCTTTTCGAAGATCTCACAGAAGACGATTGGCAAGCAAGAGCTTAGTGACCTACATGAATTTGTGGTGGAGACACAAAACCAACTAGAGATATGTTTACCTCCTACTTTTTTTGATATAATGCCACATCTCATGATTCACATGGTTCATCAGATACAGGCGCTGGGCCCTTGCTACTTGCATGAAATGTGGTCCTACGAGCGGTTCATGTCGGTTCTAAGTCGATACATGCATAATCGAGCATACCCAGAGGGCTCCTTGATAGAGGGTTACAGTACTAAATGAAGTCTTGAGTGCTGTCAAGAGTACCTAAAAGTATAGAAAGGGATTGGTAAACCCGATTCTCATCACAAGGGTAGGCTGGCTGGGAAGGGCACCAGTGGTAGAAAAGTGTTCATCGACCATGATTACAAAGAGGTGAGTCAGGCGCATTACAGTGTCTTGCAGAGTACACAACTGATGCAACGTACATTAATGAACACTTGGCTATCATTATGGCAGAGAGAAATGGTCGTTCGGATGATTGGGTCATGAAAACAGCACAAGCAACGACTAAACTACATGGTTGAAGGACCAAAACATACCATCTAGAGAAACCATAGACTCTATTACCATCAGTAGGTTGGTGGAGGAGCCATCGAGACAAGTGACATCTTAGAATGCTTATGACATCAATGGGTATACGTACTATACCCACTACAAAGGATAGTAAATATGTGAACCAAAACAGTGGCGTTCGAATAGAAGCTCTCAATGGATTGGGGCGAAAGATCCAATACTTTGGCATCATTGAAGAGATATGGGAACTTGACTATGGAAGAGATATAACGGTGGCCCTGTTTCTATGCCGCTGGATCAAACAACACCAACTGAACGAGATCGGATTGAGAGTCCTGGACCTCGAGAATTTAGGCTACCAAGATGACCCTTGGGTGCTTGCTTCATGTGTCGCATAAGTTTTCTATATGCCTGACCCACAAAGTAACCTCCCCCCAAAGAAGAAGACAAAGCACGTGGTTGCTCTATGGAAACAACACATTATCAGAGTTGATGGCGTGGATGATGTTGAAGCTTACAAGAACTACGATGAGATACTACTATTCACAGACTTTACTAAGAAGATCAGTGTTGTGGAAAAGAACCTGCCCAAAGACATATTGCCATAGGAACGAAAAGGTGTCAAGGGAAAAGTCGTTACAAGCGGGCTAGCTAGTTGTTGAACGTGGAGTATTTGTATAAGTGTGTGTTTGTAAGACTTCATTTATGTATGCGTGTGAGACTATATATTTATGTATGTGTGTAAGACTATATATTTATGTATGTGTGTGAGACTACATTTATGCATATGTGTGAGACTAACCTTTGCAACATCCAGATGAATCTATTTCAACTATCCACTCTATTACTACTAAAACTTTATGAAATCACTTAACACTTTATGAAATGAAGAAATGACCAAAATAAAAGTAGGAGATCTTGATGAGTTATACAACTTTTATATTCATCACCTTTATAGTTGAAATCATTTAGTGGTTGAAAATCTTGTTTGAAGCTGTCATTTTCTGAAATTCAAAATTTAAACTGTTTAAATTTTGTCAAATAAAAAGATGACCAAAATAAAAGTTGTAGATAGTGATGTGTTCAACAACTTTTATACTCATCACCTTTACAGCTGAAATCATTTAGTGGTCGAAAATCTAGGTTTGAAGTTGTCATTTTCTGAAATTCAAAATTTGAATTGTTCAAAATTAGTGACAAAGATAGATGACTAGACTGAAATGATAGAGCATGATTTTAGAAAATTTTAGGAAAAAAACCATCATATTTGGAGTTAGTATGAGGAGAGAAAAACTAGTTACAAGTTTCAGCCATAGATTAAAAAGAGAAATCACACTTGTTCATCATTGATCATAATGAATAGTTGTGATTTTTCTTTTTAATCTTTGAGGTAAAATTTATAACTAGTCTTTCTCACTCATACTAACTCTAAATGTGATGATTTTTTTCCTAAAATTTTCTAAAATCATGCCCTATCAAGTTACTATATTGATTTGGTCATTCTTTTCGTTTGACAAAGTTTGAACAATTGAAATTTTCAAATTTAAAAAAATGACAAGTTCTAACAAGATTTTAAAACACCAAATGATTTCAGCTGAAAAGTGATGAATACCAAAGTTGTATAACTCATCAAGATCTAAAACTTTTATTTTGATCATTTCTTCATCTGACAAAATAATAGTAAATATTATTCACAAATCAACATGTCTCTAGTATAGTTTATGAAACTATGAGTGATATGTGGATTTATGAACAATGTTTACTAACACTTTATTAAATGAAGAAATGATCAAAATAAAAGTTGTAGATAGTGATGTAGTTCAACAACTTTTATGTTCATGACATTTCTAGTTGAAGTGATTTAAGGTTTCAAAATCTTATTTGAAGCTGTCGTTTTCTGAAATTCAAAATTTAAACTGTTCAAATTTTAGTCAAATAAAAAGATGACCAAAATAAAAGTTGTAGATAGTGATGTGTTCAACAACTTTTATATTCATCATCTTTACAGCTGAAATTCATTTAGTGGTTGAAAATTAGGTTTGAAGTTGTCATTTTCTGAAATTGAAAATTTGAATTATCCAAAATTAGTGACAAAGATAGATGACTAGACTAAAATGATAGAGCATGATTTTAGAAAATTTTAGAAGAAAAACCATTACTATTTGGGGTTAGTATGAGGGTGAAAAACTAGTTACAAGTTTCAGCCACAGATTAAAAAGAGAAATCACACTTGTTCATCATTGATCATCATGAACAGTTGTGATTTTTCTTTTTAATCTTCGGGTAAAATTTGTAACTAGTCTTTCTCCCTCATACTAACTTCCAAATGTGATGATTTTTTTTCCTAAATTTTCTAAAATCATTCTCTATTAAGTTACTATGTTGATTTGTTCATTCTTTTCATTTGACAAAGTTTGAGCAATTCAAATTTTCAAATTTTAAAAAATGACAAGTTCTAACGAGATTTTCAACATTAAATGATTTCAGCTGAAAAAGTGATGAATACCAAAGTTGTATAACTCATCAAGATCTACAACTTTTATTTTGGTCATTTCTTCATCTGACAAAGTGATAGTAAACATTGTTCACAAATCAAATGTCTCTCGTATAGTTCATGAAACTATGAGTTATATGTGAATTTGTGAACAATGTTTACTAGTAATACTTTGTCACATGAAGAAGTGACCAAAATAAAAGTTGTAGATAGTGATGAGTTCAACAACTTTTATGTTCACGACTTTTATAGTTGAAATCATTCAAGGTTTCAAAATCTTGTTTGAAGTTGCCATTTATTGAAATTTAAAATTTCAACTATTTCAATTTTAGTCAAATAAAAGATGACCAAAATAAAAGTTGTAGATAGTGATGATGTTCAACAACTTCTATGTTCATGACTTTCTTATTTGAAACCATTTAAGGTTTAAAATCTTATTTGAAGTTGACATTTATTGAAATTCAAAATTTGAACTGTTCAAATTTGGTCAAATGAAAAGATGACCAAAATATAAGTTGTATATCTTGATGAGTTCTACAACTTTGATGTTTACAAAGTTTTCATTTGAGGTCATTTAGTGTCCTAAAATTCTATTAGTTGTTTTAAAATTCAAAATTTAAAATTTAAATATTATTTTTATAAAGAAGAAAATATAGAATTATATCTATATATATAATAAAATTGTTTATATATACATATATTTATATATATAGAATAATAAGAAACTAATATATAAATTACATTGTGTTCTTTATATATGAATGAATTACAAATTAGTAATTAAAATAAATTGAAAAATATTTGTAGGGGCGGCTAACTCAGGAACCGCCCCTACAAATCGATTTGTAGGGGCGGCTAACTCAGGAGCCATCCCTACAATTGCCCTCCGGTATATAAACCAGAGTCCGCGGGAGGCCAAAAATTTTCTAAGTCAGGGCGCTCTTCTTCCTTGTGGACGCCGTCAGGCTGCCAAACCCGCCGCCGCCACCACCGTCTTCGTGACGTAGCGCCGCTTTCTCTCACCTCCGCTGGCCCGTGTGTGCCCAGCCGTGCGCTTTGGCAGTCCTCCCCCGAGCTTCCTCGGCTTTGTCTTCCTTGGCTACGTTCGCCGCTGGGACTCGCTGTAGAACCCTAGCCATGGGCGACGCCTCTGTGCCCTACCTCTGTCGCCTCCATGCCCTTCCTCCGCCGTGCCCTACCTCCCTCGATCCGCCTCCAATCCCGAGTCCGTCTCCTATGCTGCGCATCGCCGTTGCCCCTGATGGCTAGGGTTTCCGCCGCCGTGCGCTCCGATGTCTGCACTCCCTCTATCGGTGGCCCCGGTGCTGGTGCACCCCGGCGTCCCTGCTTCCTCCCCTTGTGGCTCTGGTACCCATGCACTCTGGTGTCCATGCTCCCTCCCCCAGGTGGCCCTAGTGCCCTGGTGCCCGTGCGCTCTCCCTCCACCAGCGGCCTCGGTGTCGGTGCGCCCCGGCGTCCCTGCAGGTAAGCTCCAACCCCTTCTCCTCCATTCTTGCTCCACCACCACCACCACCCTTTTTGGCTTCAGAAATGCTTCATTGAACTAGTGGTAAAATGCTTCATTGGTTACTTTGTTAGCTACAAGGTGCTCATCATCCACAAATTATCTTTTGTTTTTACCTTTGTGAAATGTTTTTACCTTTGTGAAAATGAGCTGGTCTGGTTCTTGATCTTATAGGCTGCCGCTCTAGTAGTTAGTATGAGCAAATCTCCTAGTGCTCTAGTCTCCAATCCCATATTAATGACTAATGAAACCTGTTCCCTGGTAGCTCCAGCAGATTTTGCCACCTCAGCACATGAGGCTGCCACCAGCGCTACATTCTGATGTGATTGCAGCATGCATCTTCATGCCACTCAAATTATTTGACCTGAAGGACCAATTTCCAATAGTTCCTGCAACTACTGGTAGACAACCTTGCAACTGAGAGGGCTACATTTATCTAGGGCTGTTTGAAGTCTTTTATCCTCCCTCTTCTTTACATATCCCTTCTGCACTATATTCATTAGCTTGCCTTCCAACCATTCTGCCACTGGGCCCATAATCATCTAGGGAGCATTACATGTGTCAAATCTAAAATAGAAAGACTTCCTTAGTCTGGGGAAGTTTTGTCTTTGCTTACACGGTTGGCGTGGCTAGTTTTGTATTTTTGACATCTTGTGCGTTGAACATTTCCACTGGATAGTAGAGCCTATTGGAAGGGCATCGATCAGATCTGGTACATAAACATCTACTATCTGCATATAACATTTATATTTGTTTTTACCCTAATATGTTCCACCCTTTTTTGATCTCTTCATTGAGATTGAGCATGTTGTTTCCATTGTCATCCTTGCACGTATCCAGTGTACCATTGCTAGAGAATGCACCTATACTCTAAGAAGCACATCATAGTCTCATAGATGTCGTATTTTGAGATCACTTTACAATATTCCATGAAATATAATGGGTACTGGAAAAATATTATATCCAACGAGTAGGTCCATTCCATTTTGCCATCTCAACTGTCTTGTCCTAGTATAATCTGATGGGACATCTTTTGAGTCCTCTGATTTGCTCTGATTTTGGTTCCTGCATTTGCTGGTTTCGTTCAGGATGATAATGATATACTGCCAAGTGACTTGGTGGGTGTCCTTCACATATTAAACGATGGTGGTATGAGTCCTCTGATTTGCTCCAATTTTGGTTCCTACGTTTGCTAGTTTCGTTGAGGATGATAATGATGAGTGCTAGGAGATGCTAAAACTTTGTAACAATAATAATGGACAGCCATACATCATATCTTGTGGATGTAGGGCGTGATTGGTTGCCTAAACTGGACCGTCATATGGCCCATCCCGCATCCTTTGGTGCATTCGCCTGTGTTTGGTTGTCCCTACTCGCATCATTTGGCCGATGATGCAAACTATAGCAATCTGAGGTGGCTGTGGGTATTCTTCCTGTTGGTGCTTTTTTGTCTTCTTGTGTTTTCTCATGTCTATCATCAAACCGTGGGATATGTCCATTCCAAAGCAACTGTTGTAGGCATGCCTACCTGATGGCTAGGATGGACGTGTCCCACGCTTCCATGGGAGCCATGAACTTGCCTCAGCAATTTGTGTTCTTATTTGCCTCCTGGGATGATTGCAGTTAGCTTGTCAAGATGATCATAAGTTAGTTTGCAGTTAGCTGAGGACTGCATTTTTTGTGCCTATGATGTCAACCATTTTTTTGACTGAGGCTGATACAATTGTGAGATCCTTTTCATGCCTATGAAGATAACAATGCCAGTTGAGTAATGGATTATGCACATTGATGACCTTGGACTTCTGAGGTACTGGAGCATTGTTTCTTCTATCTTCTGCTTATGCTTCTCATGGCTGTCATCAAACCATGTGAGACATCCATGCCCAAGCAACAGCTAGGCGGTTGTGATAATCTAATGGCTAGGCTGGATGTCTCTCATGGTTTCATGCCTATCATGATCTTGGTTTTCTACTATCTGTTTGAGGTTTGTTGCTGTCTATGTTTCTTAAGCTCCAAGTTCAAGGTCAAATGAAAAGGCAATTAAATCTGAGGCAAATCGATTGAACTAACCCTCATCTTATCAACATCTTATACTTGCTTTCATCGATCTGCATCTATCTATCTATCTTCGATCCATCCATCTAGCACTGGTTCCTTCCTTCATCATGAACTACCACTGCTCATGTTTGCAATGATATGAGATGGATGCTACTACTCTGCATCATCATGTTCATATATGCTCTTCATTCCCTGCTAACTAGCTCTTTTGCTGCTGGTACACCTATCCATCATATTATTCCTTCCACATATATATCATGGGCCATGGCTGCTGCCTGTTGCATGTAGATGTAGCTAGCCTACTGGCCAGCCCTTGCATTGAGAGATATTTCATAGCAACTCCCTGTGATGCCTACAATAGTTTTTCATGCCCCATCTTCTGTTGCCTGTGCTACCTATGATGAACCACCCTAGCTGCCTGTGATGCCTGTGATGTACCCTAGCAGCATGTACCACTGCCTATGATGCCATTTTTTTAACTTGAGCACTGAGCATATGTCATTTTCTATGATTGTTACTGCCTATGATGCCTCTATTATGTTTCAACTAAGCATATGTCATTTTTGCCTACTAATGGGGCTACCTGCTGCACTAAGTTCACTGGTTCACTAGATTTTTGCCTGCTACTGCTCTATCTACTGCTGGTTGTTTTTTTGCCTACTGCGTGCTGCTCTATTATGTTTCACTGAATTTGGCTACTCTAAACTGATTATATCTACTGCTGCTGGTTGGATATGTGCCTAAGTTCACTGAATAGATGTTGGATAAAAAATAATTACCTTCTATCTACTATTGTTGGTCCTATACTTGGACTGCTACACTTACTCCTACCATTGCTCCTACTACTTGCTGTCTGCTCCTACTTCTACTTGCTACTCCTACTGCTGCTCTTCTTTTCAGTGATGCTCCTACTACTACTACTCCTAAGTGGTTGCTGCTCTTACTCTACTACTACCACTCTACTCCTACACTTACTCTACTCTACTACTTTCTACTTACTACTACTACTTGCTACTTCTAGCTACTAACTGCTGGCTGCTATGTTGATCAAATCTGACCTTTACTACTATTGTCTTACTACTCCTTTACTACTATTGTTTTTAAATGAACTTTACTAGTACTCTAATGCTAATCCTACTCTACACTACTCCTATGTCTACTGTACTGTGTCGATGAAATATGGTCGGCAGTCTACCTAGGGGTATGCCCAAGGTAGTAGATTGTTAGCAGACAGATGCGCAAGCCACAAACAAGATGGTGACGCAAGACAGACACGAGGTTTTATCTAGGTTCGGCCACCAAGAAGGCGTAATACCTACGTCCTGCGTATGATTGTATTGCTGTATGTCAATGAGAGATGTTTTTTAGAGGGGTCCCCTACCCACCTTATATAGTCTAGGGGGTAGGGTTATAGATCTGGAAACTAATCTTAGCCAGTTACAATTGCCATAGGTGGCCGGATAAGGATTCCTATTCTAACCGACCAGAATCTTGCTTGATCTCCAAATCTGCTTTGACTCCTTGCGCGGGACTCCAAACAGGTTGGCCGGGCCGCGCGTCGTCTTCTAGTGGACCGGACCCCCTGATCCGGGCTGGCCCAAGCCTAGCCGTAAGGGTATAGGGGTTAATACCCCCACAGCTAGTCCCCGAGCACCATGTATTATGCTACGACACGCCGTTCGATCTCCTTCGACTAATGCAATTCGTTTTCATGTTATCTCCAACTGATCGAAACATTGACCAATCAAATGCGTCAGCATTCTGATAAAAACAGAGAGCAGTAGACCACGATTATAGCCGAAGATTCCAGTTGTCCGAAGAATGTATGGTGCTCTTAAAGAAAAAAGAAAAAGATTTCTTTCCTTATCAAGTGTGCCCACTTGTATTTCTGATAAGAAATGTAAGTGACTCGTGGATAGTAGTAATCCTGGCAATCAGTCAAAGTGTAGGGGTCGATAAAATAAACACATTCACCGCAAGGTGAAGTGTGCCCACTTAGTCCCCAAGCCTGGTAGTAGGTGACGTAGGCACGTGGTGCCAGGGTCTAAAAAGAATTTCCACTGAAGTTAAGAATCCAATTGTCGTACAACCAATATGAGATGCACCGGCAGGTGCATCGTACCGATGTAGTCCCTGAGCTTGCTGGAAGGTGAAGCATAAGCCTTGTAGCAAGGTCCAAATAAATGCCTCTCGACTGTATGTAAGTACACATCACATGTAGCCGAGGAGAGCAGTCGCCGAGCGTTGTTTGGAACAGTCCCCGAGCATGGTAGTGGTCGGAGCAGTCCTCGAGCACGGTAGTGGTCTAGACAGTCCCCGAGCACGGTAGTGGTCTAGATAGTCCCCGAGCACGGTAGTGGTCTGGGCAGTCCCCAAGCACGATAGTGGTCTGGGCAGTCCCCGAGCACGGTAGTGGTCTAGACCATCCCTGAGCACGAGACATGCGGCGAAGAAACAAATGCCACTTGTACTATTATTTGGTGTATTTATTTATCTTCTTACTCTGTCAAGTCCAATCTGACACATCTGGTCAAAAAAGTAGACGGGTATAGCACGTCATACTGCCTTCTTGTCCTTTCAAGCAAACAGTCACTTGGCACCTGTATGGAGGTGCGTCAGTGTTGGCCCTCTCACACTAGCAATGAAGAGGCGCATACACTGATAACGAAGAGGCGCATATATTGGCATAGATCTCGAGGTTGTGAAAACAACCGTCTGCAGCGCGTGCACATGTCTCCCAAGAATCTTGGGTAGATGAAATGGCGGAACTCTTGATTATTTATAATATAGAACTGGTAAGTTACTTTTTACCGATCCCCATTACCATTCGCCACCGCAGCCTTCTTCTTCCACTTGCCAACCCTAATACCTCCAAAATCATCACCAATCACCCCTCCACCGTATCCACCTTCATCAGCAAGGGCAGATTCATGGCGAAGAGTGACGCCCAGAAGAAAGCCGGAGTCATGGCGAAGGAGTGGTGGAAGTCAAGAAGCAACGAGTAGACCATTGAAGACCTCGTCATTGTCATGGAACCGACCAATTTATAAGAGCACAAGTACAAAAACAATCGCCAAAACGATCAAATTCTCGAACTTGAGCCCATATAAACCCGGTAGTCAACTGAAATCTCGAAGGATTTCAAACCAACTTGCATACAACCAAGATCACAGTAATTCAACATAACATATCGTACGTTACAACATTTTGCATACGTTCGCAAATAGGTTACATCATCACAGAGTCATTGTTATTACAAAACAAGTCTTGTAATCACGCGGAAGCAAATAGTTTAACTCACACACCGAGTTCAAATACACATACTGGTTGGTTGATCACAGACCGCAAAAGCATTCAGATAAGAGAAAGGAGATCATGCCCATGATCTAGTCCTCATCACCCGCCGGGTGGAGACAATACTTGCAGAATCCCTGATATAGGAGGTCATCTGCAACAAGAGGGAATAAACCCTGAGTACGAAAATGTACTCAGCTAGACTTACCCGTCGAAAACCAAACAAATGACACCAAGGATTATGCATAGCTTAATGTAGTGGAGCTGGCTGACCCTTTCTTTTGCAGAAAAGCATAAGTAATAATGATCAACTCTTAACCTGAACTAGCAGTGACTTTTTAGCCATTAACCTGTCCTCTATATTAGCACCTGTACTAAGCAATCATTTTATTAGGGTGCAAACATTAATAACCATATCAGGTATTCATTGTGGCAACCTTATCATCATCCATTTAACCATATCGTTAAATTAATTGAATCTACGTTGCCGCTGCTCAGTCAAGTTCTCACTATCCGGGAGAGACGGCGATTCGAATCGATTCCTATCCAGCTGGAGGGGTATTCCTAAACACAAACCCTGCTTCCCCCGTCAGGGTCGCAAACAAGTCACCTTTGGTACGATTCAGGAGTCGCGAGTCCGAACAGATCGACATTCTCAGAGACCCACTCTGCCAAGGTTGTTCGGGACTCTAACCCGCCTTGGACTTATGCCAATGGCTCTCCGCACATCCTTACTACCTCCAGAATGTCGCCACTGCTCGCGTCCCCGGCCTGAGTCGAGCTACTAGGCTTCGCGGTCGGAACGACTTATCCGGCCAGCTAAGTGTTAGGCTGCGTTCAACATGACATGAGGACGTACAGCGTATCGGTCCTTAAACGACTTAGACGGAGTCACTATGTTCAAACCTACACAAGGCCCCGCCCGGTCTTAATTCATTATTCACATGGTTCTTTTCCACGATAGCAAATATAGCCAACCGTGATCCACCTCATCCTAAAGCTCGCAGGTGACAGGAAATCACCTGACTTCTACCGCACTAAGCATGGCTAAGCATTTAACCCGTCCTGAACTTAAATAGGATTCCAGTGCGATATCTGGACAAGGAAGGATATATAATGCAGCAATTGGTTCCAACCAATTCCTATACTTAATGCATCATCAACCATAAAAGATACTCAATGTATTTGTGAGAACATAGGAGGCTTAATATGCTCCGGGGCTTGCCTTTCAGGAACAAGGAAGGCTGGTGGTCAGGGCACTCGGGCAATTCCTCCGCGGCGACTGCTTCGTCGACTTCCTGCACCTCGGGTTCCTCCTCCTGGTTGGCTCCCTCGAACTCCAGCAACGTCACTCCCTTCGGCACACCTATTGCATGAATGCGCAAGATAAATATCATGGATGCACATGAACGACTGTCAGGGATGCTCGGAGAATGCACATGTTCGCTGTAGTTTGCATATTCCAACTTAAGCCCTATTCAAATCACTTTACTTACCAAGTCTATACAACCTAATGTATAATTGCTCATCTTCAGTTAACGACCTAGCACCTGCACCTAAGCATATTCTCAAGTTAGGCTTACCCCTAAACAATCAACGAGAACATTGCAACCACATACACTCAAACAATTGTATTTCAGCAAAATGAATACTATGTAGCGGTGCAGTAAACTAGCTATAACTGGAGATTTATAAATCCAATTGATATGCAACAAGACAATCTGGAAAGCTTATAAAATTGTCTACAAAACATTTTCAGACCTCAAAGCATGATTCAAACCTTTACCAGGTCGAATTCATCAATCAACAGAAGTCTATCCTCACAAGGCAGAGAATCAGCAAAAACTGCAACCTAACTTTAAACAGCTGTAGTTTCTAAACTACTGGGCCAAATGCCCTCAAATTTTGACAGGAGCTATCTACCTAATTTATCTACAACTCTTGTATTCAACTCACTCACAGAAAACTAAAATATCATGGGGAACTTTCTAAAGTCCCTAGATCTGTCCAGAGGGACATAATACCAACAAATAATTAGCAACTTATGATGTAAACATATAATTAGACAAAACCAACTTTACTATCTCATCACACATATCATAAGGACACCAGCAAGTAAAGTGTTCATCACCAAAACATTTCTTTTACTACCTTTCTTAATTTATTTAATTAATTAGTGGAAATAGTAAACATATATGAAAACTACCCCATTAATTCTACAAAAATTACAGTAGACACTACATGCTCTAAGTAGACTACCATAAAAATTTCACACCATTTGAGCAAGAATAAAAGCCTACACCAAAAATGATAAGGCATAATGGCTTAAATTGGCATAATTAGGAAACCCTAATGAAAAGTGTCAAGCAATTGATTTCATATTTTTCCTAGCATCCTTAGGGTACTAGGATACTACCTACCAAGTTTCATGGCCATTGGATTCATAGATTAATTACTAAAATTTACACAAGAATCATCCAATGATAAAAGGAAAATCTATAACTCAAAAACTACACATGCAATGACTCTTAAATTTTAACCAGAGCTTCTACTATACAAGACTAGCTTACCCACAAAATTTCATAATTTTTGGATCACAGAAACTCAAGATATGATTTAAACAAGTTTGCATGCATTCAAAAACACTTTTCAAGTTCCTATTTAATTCACCCAAAATTTCTACATAATATGCTCAAGATATATTTTTCTTAAATACTAGACCTAACAGTGAGTCTAACAAAATTGGAAGTACTCAATTTGGATCTACTAAACTCAAGATATGGATTTTACAACATTGCATTCAAATCTGTAAAACTGAACTATCTTTCTAATGCACAGTCGCTGACATGTGGGACCCGGCCGTCAGCTGACCCCACCGGTCAGTGACAGCAAAGCAGAGGAGGCGGCTGCGATGTGCGGACGACGGCGGAGCTCGCCGGCGGTGAGAGCTCTGGCGACACCAGGGTTACCTACATGATCTACGAGACGAGAGGAACCGATTGGTGCTACCGTCAAGATCCAAGGCTCAACGGAGGTGGCTCGTCGCCGGTGATGGCGGCATGGCAAAGCTCCGGCGTGGCGTACTAACGACGGCGAGCCCTTGCTGCCTCCTCCGAGCTCAGTATGAGCTCCACGAGGTCACTAAGGAGCTGTCCAAGCCAAGATAGGAGGACGAGGAGGTCTACGTGGTGGGTGGCCGCGGTGAGGTCACCGGCGCGGCCATGGCGGCCATGGCGCGGCGGTGCGCGGAGTCAGAAATGCAGCTTACCTAGTGCTCGTCTGGTTCAGCGAGAGTGACGACTAGGTTTGTGGGGTGCTAGCGGAACTTTGGGCGGGACGGTGCTGGGCGAGACGCGGCGGCGAGCGCGCGCGACCTCGGCGGAGCAACAGGCGACGGCGGTGGCTTCTCAGCGGCTCAGACGCGCGCGGGTGGAGTGAATGGAGCAGGGTCACAGCCGGGGTGCGCGCGGCGTAATGTGGAGCGCCGAGGCTCGACGTGGCCTGAGCGGGCAGCGCAACGGCGACGCGCGGCGCCACGCGGCAGACGACCTCTGTTGCCGGTCGGCCATGACCGAACTGAAACTTTCGTTTCAGTGTTCATCGAGCCCGACTGACAGGCGAATTTTAACACCGATTAACTCCTAAACCATGACATCTTAGAGGAAACAATGAACATGAAAGTTGTAGCCCGTACTTCCATCTTTAATTTCTATTTAAGTGCCAAGGACTAATTCTCAACGAATACAGAGTAAAATCAAGCCAAAGTCCAGTTCATGAAACTGAAAACTCAGTTTCATACTTAGAAAAATTTGAAGTGTTGAATCCAACCTCAAATCTGACTTGTGGGTCCTTTTGGAGCATGTTGTGCACTTTTTCATGACTTGGCTTCTAAACAAAGTTTGTTCCTTATTAAATTTTCTACAACTTTGTTTTAGGTTGCTCAGACATGCAAACATCCTAAGCTACACTTTTTAAACAGTCAAACAAAAGGGTTCAGGGGTCAAATTTGGTCAAACCATGACTTGGAAACCTAATTAGCCAAAGTGATCAACATGAACAATGTTCCAAAAGACATTCTAGGTGTAACTAAGTTACTTAGGATGATTATTAACCACACCACACATTGGTCACACAAGAATCAAGCATCACATGTATTGAAACAATGAAAAACACAAGGAATGTTGCAAATGTTTCATAGTCATGTTTCACATGTTTCATGACCTTGTTGCATAGTATTTACTAATCTTGTTTCACTAAGTGAGTGGCACATGTTGCACTTAAGTGTTGCACACTTTACATTTCATAAAAGAACAACACACATGAAATATACAAGACGTTGCAGTGTTTTGCAATTATGTTTCATGTGCTATAAGTTCACGAAGGGATGCATGATGCTCATGTTCATGAAATGTAGTGCAAATGTGGAAGCTAAACACCAGGGGTGTTACAGCCCTCCCCCCTTATAAAAATCTCATCCCGAGATTTGAAAAGCGTACCATTGTTGATAGAATTCCTTATAACCATCCCTCAAATAATCTTCCCTTTCCCACGTTGCATCGCGTTCACTACCCTGATTACTCCACATGACTTTATAGAACTTGACTACCCGACTCCGAGTCACTCGCTCACGAGTGTCAATCACTCGAACCGGCTTTTCTTCAAAGGTGAAATCTGATTTTAACTCGATATCCCCCAATGGAACTCTCTCTTCAGGGACGCGAAGACATTTCTTTAATTGGGATACATGAAAGACATTGAAGATAGCACTCATCTCAGGTGGTAATTGAATCTTGTACGCCACTTTACCACTTTGTCCAATGATTTGAAATGGGCCGACATATCTCGGCGCAAGCTTTCGCTTCACACCAAAGCGTTGGACACTCTTCATAGGTGAGACTTTCAGATAAACGAAGTCTCCAACTTCAAATTCAATAGGTTTTCTACGTCGATCAGCATAACTTTTCTGCCTAGCTTGAGCTGCGGCCATGTGGGTTTGGATAGTACGGACTTGTTCTTCAGCTTCTTGAATGAAATCAATTCCATAATATCTCCTTTCACCGGCCTCTACCCAGTTCAACGGAGTTCTACACTTTCGGCCGTACAAAGCTTCGAACGGTGCCATCTTTATACTCTCTTGATAACTATTATTATAGGAGAATTCAGCTAGGGGCAACCATTTTTCCCACGATCCCTTCACTGAGATGACACAGGCTCTCAACATATCTTCTAAGATTTGATTCACACGTTCAGTTTGTCCATTGGTTTGCGGATGATAGGCAAAACTTCTTACTAGCTTAGTTCCTAATAATCCATGTAAGTGCTCCCAAAAGCGAGCAATGAACCGTGGTCCTCTATCCGAGACAATAGTACGAGGGATCCCATGAAGTCGGACTATCTGGTTGAAGTACAACTCCGCATAGTCGGTTGGACGAAAGTCTATGCGGACCGGAATGAAGTGTGCCGACTTGGTCAGTCGGTCCACAATTACCCAAATTGAATTAAAATTCCTCTGAGTGGTAGGGAGTCCAACTATAAAATCCATACTTATCTCCTCCCATTTCCAACCTGGAATAGATAGTGGCTGAAGTAATCCAGCTTTCATGTGTACCGCCTTGACCCGACAACAAGTGTCACACCTAGCCACATAAGCGGCTATCTCTTTCTTCATTTTGGTCCACCAAAATCGCGGCTTTAAATCATGATACATTTTACTACTACCAGGATGAATAGATAGTTTAGAGAAATGAGCTTCGGATATGATTTGATTTCTAAGCTCTCTATCCTTCGGAACTACCAACCTATCCTTGAACCATAACACGCCTTCCTCATCTACTCGAAAATGTTTGGTTTCTTGCTCTTTCATCTTGCGCTTGATGTGAAACACACCTGCATCTGTCTTCTGTAGCTCGATAATTCGACTTTGTAGAGTACAACTGACAGTGATGTTGTGCAGGACTGTAGGATGAAGGAGCTTTGACAAATGGACATCACTCTCAATCAACGAGTGGCAATGAGACTTTCTGCTTAAGGCATCCGCGACGACGTTTGCCTTGCCAGGGTGATAGTGCACTTGAAGGTTATAATCCTTGATCAACTCGAGCCATCTTCTCTGACGCATATTTAACTCTGGTTGAGTGAAGATGTACTTGAGACTTTTATGATCAGTGTAGATGTTGCACACATTGCCAAGTAGATAATGTCTCTAGGCCTTCAAAGCATGAACAACTGCAGCGAGCTCCAAGTCATGCGTTGGATAATTCACTTCATGCTTCCGAAGTTGGCGAGAGGTATAAGCGATGACTCTACCCTCTTGCATAAGAACACCTCCTAACCCAATACCTGATGCATCACAGAACACATCAAAAGGTTTCTCGATATCCGGTTGCGCCAAAACCGGAGCCGATGTTAGAAGAGTTCGCAGGGTATGGAAAGCCGCATCACACTCAGGAGTCCAGACAAACTTCATGTCTTTTTGCAGCAATCGAGTCATAGGCTTGGCTATTTTAGAGAAATCCGGGATGAAGCGACGATAATAGCCAGCCAACCCCAGAAAACTCCGAACCTCGTGCACCGAGATGGGAGCCTTCCAGTTCAATACTTCTTGCACCTTGGTGGGATCAACCATAATTCCACCATCGGACAACACGTGTCCAAGAAAAGGTACCTCACGAAGCCAAAATTCACATTTGCTGAACTTTGCATACAGCTGGTGTTCTCGCAATCTAGTAAGAACCACCCGCAAATGTTCAACATGATCTTCTTCATTTTCAGAATAGACCAGGATATCATCTATAAATACCACTACAAATTTGTCCAACTCGGGCATAAACACTGAATTCATCAGATACATAAAATGTGCGGGGGCATTGGTCAATCCAAAAGACATAACTAGGTACTCATATAGACCATATCTTGTAGAGAATGCGGTTTTTGGAACATCCTCAGGCCGAATTTTGATTTGATGATACCCAGATCTCAAATCAATCTTGGAAAAGACTTTTGCCTTAGACAACTGATCAAATAAGATATCTATGCGTGGCAGAGGGTACTTATTCTTGATTGTAACTGCATTCAAGGGTCTATAATCTACACACATGCGTAGAGATTGATCCTTCTTCTTCACAAAGATGGCTGGGCACCCCCACGGAGATGAACTAGGGCGGATAAGGCCTTTCTGTAATAGTTCATTCAACTGAGTCTTGAGTTCGGCTAGTTCATTGGGAGGCATTCTATACGACCTTCTAGAGATGGGAGCTGTACCAGGAAGCAACTCTATCTTGAATTCTACTTCTCAATCTGGGGGCAATCCAGGCAAATCATCGGGGAAAACATCCGGAAAGTCACACACGACAGGGATATCTGCCAGAGACTTTGCGTGCACCACATTGGTCATGCAAGAAAGATTAATGTCCCTGGGTAACTGTACTAGAAAACCCTCCTAATTGCTCGGATCTCTGAGCATAACTACCCTAGTCGATGTATCAATAAGCACTCCATGACGGCTCATCTAGTTCATTCCCAATATCACATCGATACCTAGCCCCAGTAAAATTACCAGATCAACCTGATAACTTCGCCCTTCTATCACAAATTGTACATCCCCAACTACTAGCTTGGTTGGGATAATACCACTGGCAGCCCTAATACAATAACCCTCACCCTCAACAGTATATGTTTTCTGCATAAACTTGGATGCAAATGATGGACTAATGAAGGAATGCGAAGCACCTGAATCAAATAGTACAACTGCGGGGTGTTGGTCAATCAGAAACTTACCGGCAGTCACTACCTCACCTGAAGGAATCTCAGTAATATTTGTGTGGTTCACTTGTCCTTGACGGCCACCTTGGTAATTATTCTTCTTAGGGTAAGGGCATTCCCTTGCCCAGTGGCCTGTCTTATTGCAATTCCAGCATGGCATGTTGCTTGGTGGAGCTCTGGAACTGCCCTGACTGGTAGTGCCCTTGGGAAGAGCAACTGTAAATGCCTTGCGAAACCCAGTCTTGGCGGGATTCTTCTTCTGCGGGGGGCGAAACTTGGCGGCTGATGCTAGAGGACGGAATGGAGCCCTTTGTGCGACGGGAGCCTTAGATTGTGAGGCACCCGCCTCATAGGCCCTCTTACGACTTTTTGAAGCAGCATACACAGCATTGTTGTTCTCTTGCGATAAAGCATCGCTCACAAACTCATTAAAATGAGCGCACTTGCAATTTCCCATGGTCTTCATCAGTTTGGGGCTAAGTCCCCGCTTGAAGCTTGCAATCTTCTTGGCATCTGTGTCCACAAACTCGGTAGCGTACCTTGCAAGGTTGTTGAAAGCTTGCAGGTATTCGTTCAGGCTCTTGTTTCCCTGAGTCAGCTTCATGAACTCTGTATGTTTGATCGCCATAAGACCAGGAGGAATGTAATTTCCCCTGAAAGCAGACTTAAACTGATCCCAAGTGATTTGGGCATTAGCAGGCATAGTGGACCGATGATGACTCCACCAGATGCCAGCAGGTCCATGAAGTTGGTGCGATGCGTATTTAGTTTTGAGCACCTCAGTCAAGCGAAGCAGACGGAACTTCTGCTCGAGAGTATTCAACCACTCATCAGCTTGTAGAGGCTCCTCAGCCTCCTTGAAGATTGGGGGTTTCGTGTCAAGGAAATCCTTGAAATCACTGTACTGATTTGGATCCGGTCCTTGGCGTGGACCACGGCCATCACGATTTGCAATCGTACGGAGGGCCTCGGCCATAGTGCGCTGTCCTTCCGCAAGCATTGCTATAAGTTCCGTTGGTGTGGGTGGTGGTGGCGGAAGATCATCATCATCACTCGCACCGGTGGAACGAGTACGAGGCATCTGCACATGCGCAACCAGTAATTATTGATGATGTCAGCACATTGGAGAAGAACAATATAATCGTGCCAAACTGTATTTACTGATGAGAATGAAAACTTCATACAATAAACAGAGGCAATAATTCATTCTCCAATCACCACATCATCAAGTAAATTACTAGCGCTATACGCAGTGCATTCCAACATGACAAGTTTTAAACTTTACCATTACGATACGCATCCTGAAGGGAGCGAATTGAGGTACTTTACCAGTATGACTGCAAAAGCTTAACTAGTGAGACTTGCTAACGAACTACTTGTCGAAGTGATTACTGTCCACATTGGAGACACCTTGGACTTCTTCTGGTATTCCTCTTCTTCAAACTTCTTGCCGAGAGATTTCACTTTAAACTTGGGATAAGCAATTATAAGGGAGGGAGTAATGCAATATGAATGTCATGAGTGAATATGATGCATGCTCGTTCCGTACGTCTTCACAAACCTAAGAAATTTTAAGCTTTAGCGGACTATACGGTGGCATACATACGTTCTCTCAATTAGCGGTAACTAGTCGATCTACACGGTGCGTTGTTAGCGTACCTGCAGAAAAACTTCATTGCAGCCCAACCCAACAAGATATAATGCTAATTACACAAGTAGTACTAAGATACTCTCCATATATACATCCCCCGATATATATACTTTGGTATCCAAACTACCCGAGAAATGTACCCACAATTAAGTACTTTCATATATACATGTATGCAACATGTAAATACTCTAGTAACCACAACTAACTCTCCCCTAGACCGACGGTTGGACGGTCATGCTCTCGCAACTCACACTTACCTTAGCGTAGAGGCAATTGATCCATACATTACCATTCAAACGAATGGCATCCATGCAATATCACGCCGCATGGACGACGAAATAGAAACAATCAATTTCCCCCAGTTAGTAATTATATATAGGCCACCTAGAAGTCCTCAAGTGGGCTATAAGGGATGTGATCACCAGTATACCATAAAAATTTTGATTTTTGAACACTTATATATAACTATAAGTTTGAAAACCATTTTAACAACAAAAGCTTTAATTTTAAATAGCCGTAAGACATGTTTAATGTTGAATCTAGCTCCGATACCAGCTGTCACGGAACCGACCAATTTATAAGAGCACAAGTACAAAAACAATCGCCGAAACGATCAAATTCTCGAACTTGAGCCCATATAAACCCGGTAGTCAACTGAAATCTCGAAGGATTTCAAACCAACTTGCATACAACCAAGATCATAGTAATTCAACATAACATATCGTACGTTACAACATTTTGCATACGTTCGCAAATAGGTTACATCATCACAGAGTCATTGTTATTACAAAACAAGTCTTGTAATCATGCGGAAGCAAATAGTTTAACTCACACACCGAGTTCAAATACACATACTGGTTGGTTGATCACAGACCACAAAAGCATTCAGATAAGAGAAAGGAGATCATGCCCATGATCTAGTCCTCATCACCCGCCGGGTGGAGACAATACTTGCAGAATCCCTGATATAGGAGGTCATCTGCAACAAGAGGGAATAAACCCTGAGTACGGGAATGTACTCAGCTAGACTTACCCGTTGAAAACCAAACAAATGACACCAAGGATTATGCATAGCTTAATGTAGTGGAGCTGGCTGACCCTTTCTTTTTGCAGAAAAGCATAAGTAATAATGATCAACTCTTAACCTGAACTAGCAGTGACTTTTTAGCCATTAACCTGTCCTCTATATTAGCACCTGTACTAAGCAATCATTTTATTAGGGTGCAAACATTAATAACCATATCAGGTATTCATTGTGGCAACCTTATCATCATCCATTTAACCATATCGTTAAATTAATTGAATCTACGTTGCCGCTGCTCAGTCAAGTTCTCACTATCCGGGAGAGACGGCGATTCGAATCGATTCCTATCCAGCTGGAGGGGTATTCCTAAACACAAACCCTGCTTCCCCCGTCAGGGTCGCAAACAAGTCACCTTTGGTACGATTCAGGAGTCGCGAGTCCGAACAGATCGACATTCTCAGAGACCCACTCTGCCAAGGTTGTTCGGGACTCTAACCCGCCTTGGACTTATGCCAATGGCTCTCCGCACATCCTTACTACCTCCAGAATGTCGCCACTGCTCGCGTCCCCGGCCTGAGTCGAGCTACTAGGCTTCGCGGTCGGAACGACTTATCCGGCCAGCTAAGTGTTAGGCTGCGTTCAACATGACATGAGGACGTACAGCATATCGGTCCTTAAACGACTCAGACGGAGTCACTATGTTCAAACCTACACAAGGCCCCGCCCGGTCTTAATTCATTATTCACATGGTTCTTTTCCACGATAGCAAATATAGCCAACCGTGATCCACCTCATCCTAAAGCTCGCAGGTGACAGGAAATCACCTGACTTCTACCGCACTAAGCATGGCTAAGCATTTAACCCGTCCTGAACTTAAATAGGATTCCAGTGCGATATCTGGACAAGGAAGGATATATAATGCAGCAATTGGTTCCAACCAATTCCTATACTTAATGCATCATCAACCATAAAAGATACTCAATGTATTTGTGAGAACATAGGAGGCTTAATATGCTCCGGGGCTTGCCTTTCAAAAACGAGGAAGGCTGGTGGTCAGGGCACTCAGGCAATTCCTCCGCGGCGACTGCTTCGTCGACTTCCTGCACCTCGGGTTCCTCCTCCTGGTTGGCTCCCTCGAACTCCAGCAACGTCACTCCCTCCGGCACACCTATTGCATGAATGCGCAAGATAAATATCATGGATGCACATGAACGACTGTCAGGGATGCTCGGAGAATGCACATGTTCGCTGTAGTTTGCATATTCCAACTTAAGCCCTATTCAAATCACTTTACTTACCAAGTCTATACAACCTAATGTATAATTGCTCATCTTCAGTTAACGACCTAGCACCTGCACCTAAGCATATTCTCAAGTTAGGCTTACCCCTAAACAATCAACGAGAACATTGCAACCACATACACTCAAACAATTGTATTTCAGCAAAATGAATACTATGTAGCGGTGCAGTAAACTAGCTATAACTGGAGATTTATAAATCCAATTGATATGCAACAAGACAATCTGGAAAGCTTATAAAATTGTCTACAAAACATTTTCAGACCTCAAAGCATGATTCAAACCTTTACCAGGTCGAATTCATCAATCAACAGAAGTCTATCCTCACAAGGCAGAGAATCAGCAAAAACTGCAACCTAACTTTAAACAGCTGTAGTTTCTAAACTACTGGGCCAAATGCCCTCAAATTTTGACAGGAGCTATCTACCTAATTTATCTACAACTCTTGTATTCAACTCACTCACAGAAAACTAAAATATCATGGGGAACTTTCTAAAGTCCCTAGATCTGTCCAGAGGGACATAATACCAACAAATAATTAGCAACTTATGATGTAAACATATAATTAGACAAAACCAACTTTACTATCTCATCACACATATCATAAGGACACCAGCAAGTAAAGTGTTCATCACCAAAACATTTCTTTTACTACCTTTCTTAATTTATTTAATTAATTAGTGGAAATAGTAAACATATATGAAAACTACCCCATTAATTCTACAAAAATTACAGTAGACACTACATGCTCTAAGTAGACTACCATAAAAATTTCACACCATTTGAGCAAGAATAAAAGCCTACACCAAAAATGATAAGGCATAATGGCTTAAATTGGCATAATTAGGAAACCCTAATGAAAAGTGTCAAGCAATTGATTTCATATTTTTCCTAGCATCCTTAGGGTACTAGGATACTACCTACCAAGTTTCATGGCCATTGGATTCATAGATTAATTACTAAAATTTACACAAGAATCATCCAATGATAAAAGGAAAATCTATAACTCAAAAACTACACATGCAATGACTCTTAAATTTTAACCAGAGCTTCTACTATACAAGACTAGCTTACCCACAAAATTTCATAATTTTTGGATCACAGAAACTCAAGATATGATTTAAACAAGTTTGCATGCATTCAAAAACACTTTTCAAGTTCCTATTTAATTCACCCAAAATTTCTACATAATATGCTCAAGATATATTTTTCTTAAATACTAGACCTAACAGTGAGTCTAACAAAATTGGAAGTACTCAATTTGGATCTACTAAACTCAAGATATGGATTTTACAACATTGCATTCAAATCTGTAAAACTGAACTATCTTTCTAATGCATAGTCGCTGACATGTGGGACCCGGCCGTCAGCTGACCCCACCGGTCAGTGACAGCAAAGCAGAGGAGGCGGCTGCGATGCGCGGACGATAGCGGAGCTCGCCAGCGGCGAGAGCTCCGGCGACACCAGGGTTACCTACATGATCTACGTGACGAGAGGAACCGATTGGTGCTACCGTCAAGATCCAAGGCTCAACGGAGGTGGCTCGTCGCCGGTGATGGCGGCACGGTAAAGCTCCGGCGTGGCGTACTAACGACGGCGAGCCCTTGCTGCCTCCTCCGAGCTCAGTATGAGCTCCACGAGGTCACTAAGGAGCTGTCCAAGCCAAGATAGGAGGACGAGGAGGTCTACGTGGTGGGTGGCCGCGGTGAGGTCACCGGCGCGGCCATGGCGGCCATGGCGCGGCGGTGCGCGGAGTCAGAAATGCAGCTTACCTAGTGCTCGTCTGGTTCAGCGAGAGTGACGACTAGGTTTGTGGGGTGCTAGCGGAACTTTGGGCGGGACGGTGCTGGGCGAGACGCGGCGGCGAGCGCGCGCGACCTCGGCGGAGCAATAGGCGACGGCGGTGGCTTCTCAGCGGCTCAGACGCGCGCGGGTGGAGTGAATGGAGCAGGGTCACAGCCGGGGTGCGCGCGGCGTAATGTGGAGCGCCGAGGCTCGACGTGGCCTGAGCGGGCAGCGCAACGGCGACGCGTGGCGCCACGCAGCGGACGACCTCTGTTGCCGGTCGGCCATGACCGAACTGAAACTTTCGTTTCAGTGTTCATCGAGCCCGACTGACAGGCGAATTTTAACACCGATTAACTCCTAAACCATGACATCTTAGAGGAAACAATGAACATGAAAGTTGTAGCCCGTACTTCCATCTTCAATTTCTATTTAAGTGCCAAGGACTAATTCTCAATGAATACAGAGTAAAATCAAGCCAAAGTCCAGTTCATGAAACTGAAAACTCAGTTTCATACTTAGAAAAATTTTAAGTGTTGAATCCAACCTCAAATCTGACTTGTGGGTCCTTTTGGAGCATGTTGTGCACTTTTTCATGACTTGGCTTCTAAATAAAGTTTGTTCCTTATTAAATTTTCTACAACTTTGTTTTAGGTTGCTCAGACATGCAAACATCCTAAGCTACACTTTTTAAACAGTCAAACAAAAGGGTTCAGGGGTCAAATTTGGTCAAACCATGACTTGGAAACCTAATTAGCCAAAGTGATCAACATGAACAATGTTCCAAAAGACATTCTAGGTGTAACTAAGTTACTTAGGATGATTATTAACCACACCACACATTGGTCACACAAGAATCAAGCATCACATGTATTGAAACAATGAAAAACACAAGGAATGTTGCAAATGTTTCATAGTCATGTTTCACATGTTTCATGACCTTGTTGCATAGTATTTACTAATCTTGTTTCACTAAGTGAGTGGCACATGTTGCACTTAAGTGTTGCACACTTTACATTTCATAAAAGAACAACACACATGAAATATACAAGACGTTGCAGTGTTTTGCAATTATGTTTCATGTGCTATAAGTTCATGAAGGGATGCATGATGCTCATGTTCATGAAATGTAGTGCAAATGTGGAAGCTAAACACTAGGGGTGTTACAGTCATCATGGGAGTACTCCACAACAAGGAACTCACAGGATGGCGCGCGCCGGAGGGTGAGGGGTACCTCGATCCACAACCAGGTGAGATTGTGGTTTTCGAAGATTTCTTCAAGCGGGGTTTTAGGGTCCCAGTGCACCCTTTCCTTTGGGGACTCTATTTGTATTACGAGGTTGGGATTTGCAATCTGCATCCCAACTCGATTCTTCTTGTCTCCACCTTCATTCATCTTTGCAAAGCATATGGTGGCTTCCAGCCCCATTTCGACTTCTTTTGCCATCTTTTCTGTCTACGGAAGAAAGGAAGCGGCGGATCGAAGATAGCCGGAGGTGTGTACCTCAATCTTTGTGATGGGATGAAGGCCCAGTACCTGCACTGCCCTTGGAACACATCGCTTAACAACTGGTACAAGAAGTGGTTCTACATCCGCGAAGAGCCGAACATGATCACACTGTGCAACGTGGGGTTCATTCCAGAGAAGAAGAACAGTTGGTCGGAGAAGCCCGAGCACTTGGAACAGATCTCAGAACTTCTTGGGATGATCCTATGGAAGAAACTGGACGGTCCGAGCGTGGTCGGGAACTTCATCAGCCGAAGGATCCAGCCCTACCAGAGGAGGGTACATCCTAGCTACGAGTACCAAGGTAGCGTAGATCCAACGAGAACGAGGCAGGAGGCGCTTGACAAGATTGAAATCAAAGACAGAATTGGAGAGCTATTCAACTTAGCTGATCCAAATTATGTTAGATTGAGCACCATTGAGCACACTTTCAAGCTCGCCCGACCTCCCCCAAAGGTAACTTAACTTGCCTTGTACCCGTAATCTCATTTTGTAGTAGAAACTTACTGTGTGATTGCCTATTTTTTCCCAGGTTAATGGTCAGGATAGAGCAATAGTGTTTGTGTCGCCACCCCCGGTGTAGATTGGCCGCAAGTTGCTGACCCGACCACCCAGACTAGCACTGGGGGCGAGGACATGGACTAGGCCATGCTCAGAGTTGGGGAGGAAGCAGCGGCCAGAGCTGCTGGTAAGTAGCCGATGACCAGCAAGCGTCGTCAGGCGATCATGACTTTGTTGGACGATGACATAGAGGATGCAGACATCTTTCGGCTCGTCCCTCGAAAGAGGAGGAGGCAACTGGAGTCGATGGAGCAAGGTGGCTCCTCCGTGCTAGTGGGACTCACATCGCATACCCTCGCAGCGCCGAGGATAAGAAGCAAAGGGGTCGAGCATCAAGGCCCGGCGCCGGTGCTGGTCGTAGAGGGAGACCAGGTGGCACCCATAGAGCATGCGGAGCAAGCATGGCTGAAGAGACGTGCCTTCGCCACATCATTCTGTGCTTCCAACATGTAAGTACTTGTAACCTTGATGTTAGCTTACAATTTATATTGAATACTGTGGTCTTCTGAACTTATCTCGGATATATTAGGTCGGCGTCCACCGAAAATCCCAACCAACTAGCCGGGAGCGGCGTGGCTCCGCCAGCAATGTCAGAGAAAACTACCCAGCAGCTGGCCATGGAAGAACCTATAGCAGAAAGTCCGCCGGAGCCTCAGCAGACAAGCGGCTAGACAATAGTCCCCAAGCAGGTGGTCGAGGGGAGAGCCGAGCCAAGTACAGTTGCTCCGAGCACTAACCCTGCTAAGGGGGACACTTCAGCACCAAGGGAAACAGACCAAACCGAGGAGCAGCAGCTGGAGGTGGCACAGAGCACGTTTGCCGATGCTATGGCCCGTGGGAAGGCCATAGTGATCGCAGAAGCTGCAAACTCTGGACCAGCACCGCTACCCGAAGAAGAGGCCGAAGAGGATGAAGTAGAGGAGGTCCTGGGCCATCCCCAGGACAAACGACAACATGTATATGTGTCGCGCTGGCGGAATGACCAATGGGTTGTTCATGAGGAAATCCCAGAGGTCGAAGAGACTATGAAAGTTGAACGAGCGGCAAAACGTCTGGTGACGGAAGTCCAGGTATGTTTTGCTTGACCACCTAATCCTGCTATCTAGTCAAACTGTCTTACTTAGCTTTTTACATGCAGGACTTAATGAAGACCACAAGGTACCGAAAGAAGTGCTTCGACCAGATTGAGGGGATCACAGCAAGCAATAAAGAACTGGCAGCCGAGGTGGAATGCTTGCGCCATCAACTTGAAGCCACCAACTAGGAGAGGATGGAGCAAGAGGCGTAGAACCAAAACCTGGTCGTCCAGCTTAGTATCAAAGAGCAGGAAAAAACAAGTAAGTTGTCACTTTATCACAACAAGTGCATGACACGTGTTGTTGCATTGTTGGTAGTAATAGCTGTAGTGCAGGCTTAGAAGCCGAAGTAGTCCATCTCCAAGAGGAGAATAGCTATGCGGCCATAGAGTGTGGTCGCCTAAAGGAGGACAACAAGAAACTGGCGCACGACCAGTCGCAACTCCGGGACCGCACATCCAAGATGAAGGAGGAACTGAAAAGTAAGTGTTCTAGACCACCTTGCTCACTCTGTTGCCCGCCTTATCTTGTCATGGTGTGACATTTTAATGTCTTGTGCGGTTTGCAGTTTTAAAAGTCAATGCCAAGAAGCATCTGGAAACCATGATGAAAGATCATGACGGCTGGAAGGTGCGATGCCTAGAGATCACCAAGGATCGGGACACATGGAAGAACCGGTGCTAGGAAGTGGCAACTGGCATTTTACCCATCCTCAACCTTATCGACCCAGCGCTTACAGAGGAAGTGCCAAGGACGCCGCAGCTCGGACTAGTCGATAGATGCCAAAAGGCATGGGGATGGTTCCAAGAGTTCATGAAGGAGGCGGGTGAGTACACAGGCGCACATGTGCTAAGCATGGTCTGTGCCCACTACCCCCTGATCGATCTAAAGCGCCTGGAGGCTGGGTACCCAAAGGAGGTAGATCCAGACAAGGCTGAGGAGCTTCGGATGACCTAGCTAGACTTGTTGGCAAAAATAATTGGTGATATTAACCTGTGTGGAGGCGGGACAGCACCTGTACAGGGTACACCATCAATGAGTCAGCTGGAAGCGCCATCAGTTTTAAGCCAACCGACGAAGCCTACGGTCTCGACCAGCTAGGCATCGGTGGGGCCATCTTCTTCAGCTCGACCAGTACAAGAGTCCCCAGGGCTCGAGCACGATGCCAGACCCAGCGAGCAGTAGGTGCCGCGTGACTCGACCAGCCAATAGTATAGGCTATAGCTATAGAAGAAGATATAGTTGTGTTATTGTAAACTTGGGCCTTTTCAGGCAAGCTTGTAATAACGTAACTGTATCTCTCATAAGCTTGTTTGTTTTGTATAAAACATATTTAAGCTTGGAACTCGTGTTGGTGTAACTGAGTGAGAACATGTTAACATTCTGTTTAGTTGTACCAGTTCAGTCGACACGTCATCCTGACAGGTTTGTATGGCCCTGGTTTGTCCTGTGGTTGGAGTGTGAGGTGCGTAGCCTGTGCACACGTAGACATAGATAAGTCAAACCAGAGGGGACCTGCCGATCACCTATAGCGTAGAGAGCAGATCCCATGCACGCGTTGGGAGAAACTAGAGACAGGGCCTGCTCCAAAAACCCGGGAAGGAATGGTGGTCGATTTTGACTGGTTGAGTTAGAATAATAGTAGACTTCGAAGTGACACATTAGAGTGGTCAGAGAAATCATAATAGCTTTATTGAATTAAATCGAAAGTACAAGAGGAGTACATATCTTAGTAGTTAAGCATAGAAATGCCTAAGCTTGTCGATGTGCCATGAATTGGGTACATCCATACCATCCAGGTGAGCTAACCTGTAAGACGTTGGTCATGTGACTTCCTTGATCATGAAGGGCCCTTCCCATGGAGTTGCAAGCTTGTGGACACTAGCCTAATTCATCTTCCACTTTAGGACCAGGTCCCCAACCACGAAGAACTGCTCTTTAACATTCTTGTTGTAGTACCTGCGCAAAACAGCAAGGTATTTGGCTATATGTACACAAGAATCGAGCCTCTTCTCTTCTGCACTATTCACTTATAGCTCCCGCACTTCATTGACCTTGCCTTCATCGAAGTTCTCTATCCGTGCTAATCTGAAGGCTATATCTGCTGGGAGGACTACCTCAGCACTGTAAACCATAAAGTATGGTGATACGCTGGTATTACGACTGGGCTGGGTTCTGAGGCCCCAAACCACGGCTGGTAACTCCTTGAGCCATCTTCTGGGAGCTTTGTCATTTTCTCTGTACATCCTCTTCTTCAGTGCGTCCAAGATCATACCGTTTGCCTGCTCGACCTGTCCATAAGCTCTAGGGTGCGCCACCGAGATGTATTTTACTACTATGCTCCTTTCATCGCAGAAGTCCCAAAAAGCGTTCCTGGTGAACTGAGTACCCAGATCAGTGATGATGCTGTTGGTTATGCCGAAGCGGTGGATGACCTGGTCGAGGAACATGACAGCCTTTTCTAAGGATGCCTGTACCAGAGGCATGTACTCTATCCACTTAGAAAATTTGTCGATCAGCACAAAAACACATGTAAATTTCCCAGGAGCCAGTTTGAAGGGTTCGATCATATCCAGTCCCTAGCATGCGAAGGGCCAAGAGGCTGGTATTGTCTGGATCTCGTGTGCTGGTACGTGGATTCTCTTAGCGAAGAACTGACAACCCTCACAGTGGCGAACTAGCTTCTCTGCATCGGCTACCGCTGACGGCCAATAGAACCCTGGTCGGAAAGCCTTGCCAACCAGCGTTCTCAAGGCCGCATGGTTGCTGCAGGAGCCAGAGTGGATTTTGTCCAGGAGATGTTCACCATCCTCCTGGGTTATACACTTCATCAAGATTTCCTCCTTTGCGTTCTTGCGCCATAATTTGCCATCGATGAGCAGATACTGCTTACTACGGCGCATCAGGCGCTCATTTTCTGTCCGATCAGTGTAACCACTGCCATCTGTCAGGTACTTGATGAAAGGTACTCTCCAGTCGAGCTCATTAGTGGTTGGAGGTGGCTCGGTAGTGCTTGATGCTCGAACTGTAGCCACCAATAGCTGGTCTAGAGGCTTGTCGACCATGGGATCTTCCTCTTCGATGGAAGGCGTGAGCAGGTCTTGAATGAATACGCCATGTGGGACTTTGGCTTGGGATGATCCTAGCTTTGACAGCGCATCTGCTGCTTGGTTTTTGTCTTGGACCACGTGTGTGTACTCGATGCCATAGAACTTTCCTTCCAGCTTTCTGATCGATTTGCAGTACGCATCCATCCTTTCGCTGGTCGTGTCCCAGTCCTTGTTAAGTTGGTTGATGACTAGAGCCGAGTCTCCGTAGACATAGAGACGTTTAACACCGAGCTCGACCGCAATGCGCAAACCATGTAGGCATGCTTCATACTCGGCGGCGTTATTAGATGCTGGAAAATAAATCCTAAGGATGTACCAGAGTTGCTCCTTGGATGGTGACACAAAAAGAACTCCTGCTCCTGCACCGTCGATGTTGAGAGAGCCGTTGAAGTACATCTTCCAATACTCATCGAGCCCGTAAGAGGTAGGCGTGCTTAAGTCTATCCACTCGACGATGAAATCAACAAGTGCCTGAGACTTGATTGTAGTATGGCTTGCAAATTCCAAGGAGAAAGGGCATAGCTCCATTGCCCATTTGACGATGCGCCCGTTTGTGTCCTTGTTGTGAATGATGTCTCCCAGAGGGTACTCGGTCATGACCACCACACGATATCCGTCAAAGTAATGTTTCAACTTTTGGGATGTTATCAGTATGGCATAGATCAGCTTCTGAATCTATGGATACCTGGTCTTAGATTCATTAAGTACCTCACTGATGAAATAAATTGGTCGCTGTACCTTGTAGGCGTGGCCAGGCTCATCACGCTCGACCACCATGGTAGTGGAGACCACCCGATTAGTTGCCATAATGTAAAGTAGGAGAGTTTCATCTTCTCTAGGAGCAGTGAGAACCGAAGGTGATGTAAGGTATTGTTTCAGCTGTGTGAAGGCAGCATCTGCTTCCTCCGACCACTCAAACTTCTCGAATGCTTTGAGCAGCTTGAAAAATGGTAGTCCTTTTTCTCCTAATCTTGATATGAAACGACTAAGAGCAGCCATGCATCCGGTAAGCTTTTGGACATCCTTCACCTTTTTGGGTGGCTTCATGTCTAAAACAGCTTTGACTTTCTCTGGGTTAGGGCGTATGCCATCGTGACTGACGACATTGCCAAGCAATATACCAGAAGGAACACCAAAGATGCACTTCTTTGGGTTTAATTTCTATTGGAAAGTATTAAGGGCTGCGAAGGTGCATTCCAGGTTGTCAACAAGGGTATGTGCTTCCTTGGTTTTGACAACTACATCATCAACATAAGCCTCGACGAGGTTGTCTTTTATCTTGTCTTTGAGGCAGGCCTGTATGGCGCTTTGGTAGGTAGCCCCAGCGTTCTTGATCTCGAACAACATGGTTGTGTAGCAGTAGGCGCCGAAAGGCATGATAAAAGATGTCTTGATCTGGTCATCCTTTTTGAGAGCGATCTGGTGATAACCAGAGTAGCAATCGAGAAAGGAAAGCAGCTCGCAATCGGCGATTGAATCTATGACCTCGTCTATGCGAGGTAAGCCGAAGGGGTCCTTAGGGCAGTGTTTGTTGAGATCAGTGTAATCAACGCACATTCTCCATTCATTATTCTTTTTGCGTACAAGAACCGGGTTAGCTAACCACTCTGGATGATACACTTCTTTGATAAATCTGGCTGCCAAAAGCCATGTAACTTCTACCCTAATCGCCTCCTTCTTGTCATGAGCGAACCGTCGTAGCTTTTGCTTGATAGGTTTGGCCTTGCCGTTGACATTCAAGGAGTGCTCGATCAAATTCAGAGGTACACCGGGCATGTCAGCAGGTTTCCATGTGAACACATCCACATTGCTCCTCAAGAACCTGACGAGCATGTCTTCCTATTTGGGATCCAGGTTGGCCCCGATAAGGGCCATTTTGCTAGGATCACCATCGACCAGCTGGATCACCTTGTGCTCCTTGGACTTGATGTTCTTACGTGGAGCCTTGAGCTCTGGGATCCCTAGGTGGTCAGCTGGGGTCTTCTTGGTGTCAAGCATGGTCTCAGCCATGCGAATAGAGAGGTCATGAGCCTTTGCTATTTTGAAGCTGTCGTCCTTGCAGGTATAAGCTGCGTATACATTGCCCTTGAGAGTTAGAACTCCTTTCTCGGTAGGCATCTTGAGCACCAAATACCTGTAATGAGGTATGGCCATGAACTTGGTGAGCGATGGTCGACCAAGGATAGCATGGTAGGTGCCATCGAAGTCAGCGACCACAAAGTTAACATAGTCGGTGCAGAAGTGGTCCGGGGTCCCAAACTGCACAGGTAGCGTGATCTGCCTGAGAGGTGTAGAGCTCTATCTGAGGAGAACACCCCAGAACTGTGCCTCGTATGGCTTGAGATCCGCCTGGGTTATCTTCAGGGCCGGCAGACTATTCTTGAACAGTATATCAATGGAGCTGCCGCCGTCAATCAGCACTCTGTCGAACTGAACCTTGTTGATACAAGGATCAAGGACCAGGGGAAAACATCTTGGTTCAGGTATTGCGGCCCATTGGTCCTTTCTGCTGAAGGAGATCTCACAGTGAGACCAAGAAGGGAGCCATGGATCGGTGATGATGTTGTCGGTGTTGGCCACGTTCAAGCAAGCACGGGCGAGCAGCTTGCGTTCTCGTTTGGTTTCGATGGACACTTTGCCTCCAATGATGGTGTGCACGTGATCGGTTGGCTTGACATACTTGTGACGAGGATCTACGTCTTCATCGTCGTTGTCCTCGTTACGCTATTCCCCTGCGTCGTTAGGCTTGTCGGACGTATCCAGAGCCTGTTGATGCATGTAGATAGACTTGAGAACGCGGCAATTCTCCATGGTATGGTTTGACTTGGGATGGAGCTGGTAGGGCCCTTTCAATGCTTTGGCATAGTCTTCTTCGTAGTTACGACGTCTACCACCTTTTTTAATGGTGTTGACCTCGCCGTCATCTTCCTGAGCACGCTTGCCCCTGTAATCGTCATGGCGGTTACACCGCTGATTACGTTGGTCACGGTGGTCGCGGGAGTCGTTACGCTGGTTGCGGTGGTCAAAATTATCGTTCCGACCACGGTTGCCACGATAGTCGTTGTGGTGTGGGGGGTGGTCGGAGCATGGAACCCTTGCTGCTTCTTCGATAATTATCTTTTTGGTGTCGTCGGTGTCCGCATATTTCTTAGCAGTGGCCAGGAGCGCTGTGACTGATTTAGGTCTCTTGCAGAGGAGCTTGTCCCTTAGGGTGTCGTGGAAGCGGAGGCCAGTGATGAAAGCCTCGATTGCCTCATTGTCGGAGATTGACAGGACCTTGATGCGCATCTCTGAGAAATGCTGGACGCACTCATACAGTGGCTCATCTTTCCGATCTCGAATCCACTGCAGATCGTATTTGTTGCCGGGTTGCTCGCAAGTAGCAATGAAGTTGTCGATGAAGGCTTGCTTGAGCTCTTGCCAAGAATCAAAGTAGTTCATCGGCAAGCTGACCAGCCATTGGTGACCTGCATGGCCAACAGCGACTGGGAAGTAGTTGGACATGACGTGCTCGTCAGCCATGGCTGATCTACACGCAGTTTCATAGAGCATGACCCATAATTCGGGGTTCTCCTTGCCGTCGTACTTCTAAAGTTTTTTGAGCTTGAATTTCTTGGGCCATATGACTTGGCAAAGGTGCGGAGTAAACTGCTTCAAACCCGGTGGGCCATGGGCAGTATCATATTCCATACAGCGATAGCTTTCGTGGGATGCACGATCGTTGGCTCTTTGGTTGATGCGATCGCGCAGATCACGTCCTCTGAGGTAATGGCGGAGATCGTTATTGCCATCACGGCGATCTCGGTTGCCATCCTAATTAACCCTGCAACCATGGTTATCACGGTTGTCTCAGCAGTTGTCGTCCCAAACATCACGGCGGTTGTCCTCCTGACGGTGGTTGTCATCCCGACCACCATCATGGCCATCGTTTCCACCTTGACGGTTGTCTGATGGGTCATTGTTGCGTAGCCACGTTGGTTGGGTGGCTGTGAGCGACTTGAGTACTGGCGGCTATGGCTTGATTCGACTGAGACGGATGGAGCCCGAGCTTGATTTACAATCTCTGTGGTCTGGGCCATAGCAGCAGTTAGGTAAGCTTGTATATCATCGTGAACTGCCTGGGTCTCCGGTGTATTGGGTAGCCATTGCATTGTCGCCATAGCAATGGCTACATTGGCGCTTGGAGTCCTAAAGACCTGTTTGTCCCCCACCCTATCGAAGGCATTGTTGAGGTCGCGTGGCTGAACCCTTATGCGTCGTGCCTCCTCTTCTACTTCGGCCTCGATTTGTCGGCGATTAAACCGATCAATATTGCATGCTTCGCGTGTAATCCTTTCTTGTTCTGTTTTGCCAACTGCTGGTGGTTCATCATTACTGACAACATTGATCAAGTCTCCTCGCCTTGGTGGGAAAGACAGGAATTATGGGAACCCCGGGGCATGGTCTAGGATATCCAGATCGTATTCAACGCCTTCATTGTCATGACGCTGGAGTTCGGTGTGGATAGAGGCATTAGACGCGATGTTAGATGAGGAGCTGGAGCCACCCTCTTGGACTGTGTGGATGGATCCTTCTTGATAATCCTCAATCCGGACCATGTTGACGAAGTTGTGTGGCTTCAGCTGAGGTTGATGTATAAAACACAGATCCGAGCGGCGTTGTATATTGTACGCATAGTTGGAGGCAGTATTTCGCAGGCCGTAGGGCTGGGCCTGGTAGTTCTCCGTCGAGGCTTTGTACTCGGAGAGCCGGAGACCCGTTGTGGAGGCTAGCCGGCGACGAGTGGAGCGCCCTTTAGGAGTAGATGTGACCATGAGATCTGTACCGAGTCATGTAGGACGACTGGCCCGAGCTAGTTGGGTAGATCTATTGTGGGTTGAGGTTACCTGCTCATTAGGTTAACTTTGAATTGAACTTACCAGAGCTAGGGTTTCAGCAAGTTTGGTGCCGACCCGATCGATGGAGTCGAGCAGGTCGGTGTTGTCGATCTGCTTCCCTTTGTAGCGAGGAAGCGGTCGACGGGTGGCTGAAGATGATGCGGGCGTGGTCGGAGTTAGATCCACCATGGTCGGAGCCAGATCCACCATGGTCGGAGGCAGATCCACCGTGGTTGGAGCTAGATCCACCGTGGTCGGAGCCGTAGCCGATGCAGGTGAAGCAGTGGTTGACGCAGATTGAATCCGCACCTCCTCCATGGTCGTGGCGATGAAGTTGTCAGAGCCGGTGGTCCAGGTGATCTGGCCGATGGTGAATGTGAGGTCGTTTGGCGTAGCCATGGAGCCGGAGATGATGGCCATCTTGTTTGCTTGGAGAGCAGTACACACACCCCCTACCTGGCGCGCCACTATCGACGAAATATGGTCGGCAGTCTACCTAGGGATATGCCCAAGGTAGTAGATTGTTGGTAGATAGATGCGCAAGCCACAAACAAGATGGTGACGCAAGACAGACACGAGGTTTTATCCAAGTTCGGTCACCAAGAAGGCGTAATACCTACGTCCTACGTCTGATTGTATTGCTGTATGTCAATGAGAGATGTTTTTAGAGGGGTCCCCTGCCCGCCTTATATAGTCCAGGGGCAGGGTTACAGATCTGGAAACTAATCCTAGCCAGTTACAATTGCCATAGGTGGCTGGATAAGGTTTCCTATTCTAACCGACCAGGATCTTGCTTGATCTCCAAATCTGCTTCGACTCCTTACGCGGGACTCCGAACAGGTTGGCCGGGCCGCGCGTCATCTTCCAGTAGACCGGACCCCCTGATCCGGGCTGGCCTAAGCCTAGCCGTAAGGGTATAGGGGTTAATACCCCCACATTCTGCTACTCTACACTACTCCTATTGTCTCCTCCTCCTCCTCTACTAGTACTACTAGCTGCTGGTGCTGGTGCTATCAATTTTTTCTTATACTGCTAGTGCTAGCTGCTAGTGCTGGTTGATGCTCTCTACTACTCTACTCTACTCTACTACTCTACCCCTACTACTACACTTACTCCTACGACTACTCTACTCTACTCTACTACTCTAGTACTCTTATATGGTTATGTTGGTGGCGGGTGGTGCTAGTTATGCTCTATCTACTACTCTACTCTATCTACTATACTACTCTACTCTATGTACTGCTGCTACTCTTCTCTCTGCTACTACTACTACTAGCTACTCTTACTAGTTCTACAGCTTAACTACTCACTACTATTACTACTACTACTACTACTACTTACTACTACTATTTTTCTATACTTGGCAGTATACATGATATTATTTGCACCTGATATAGTCTTTTGCCATCAACTGCTGCTCTATGTTTGCTAAGCAGCTATTACTTTTTTTTGCCAAATCTCCCCTCTCCTCTCCTCTCCTTTGTTTTGCCGATGATGAAATTGTCCATGTCCATACATTATATGGAATATGAGCTGATGATCAAGAACTTGTGAGGAACTTGGCATCATTAGCAGCCTCCCCTACATTACCTTCTCCTCTCTTCTCTGTTATGATGCCTTGATGCTCCAAGTTCATGATCAAATGATGATTGACATGTTTCTGAGGCCTCTACTACTGCTACTGCTCGTTTTTTTGAAAAATTGTTGTTTTATAGGACTACTTTGGTTTATAGACCTTTTTGATTTCTTATACTTTCTCACGTACCAAAAGCACACTTTCTTGCATCTATTAGAACAAAGCACGAAATAATGTCGCGGACACCAGGCAGTGCAGCCCGATGCCCTGAGCATGATGAGCAGCCAACCTATGAGGAGCAAGCACTAGAGGACTAGCTTACTCAGGAGCAGTTGAATAATGAGTTAGAAAAGAATCTAGAAGTGATGCTTACTTAGGAGCAGTGTGATGAGGAGGAAGAGGGAGCAGAAGGAAGAGCAGGAGAGGCTGCTGAAAAGCAAAGAAGAAGAGGATGAGGACTCAGAAGAGGGATATGTAAGTCCCGATGATCCTTTCCCACATGAAGCCAGATGGAGGCCAACGGAGGAAGATTTGGACAAGGATTTTGACCTGAACGAGGAGGTAGGGAAAAAGCCTTGACTTGTAAATTTTGCTAAAGCTTTGGCTATGTTACCTTTGCTAACACTTTGACCTATCGTATATACAGGTCCCTCCTAAAACTCAGAAAAGACAATGTCGGCATCTACAACATCTCGCCGGACAAGATAGAGTAGAGGAAAGGAGAGCAAAGGCAACAACCATAGAGATGGACATTGAGGCCTCTGCTCCACAACCTCAAAACACAACCACGACTACCAAGTGAAAGCTCTAGTTTGGTTTTGGTGAATTGATGAAACCCTAAGTGCTAACCTAGTTCATCAAGTGATCATGAGATAGGTAGCACACTTCAAGTAGAGAAGCAAATGAAGATCATAACATGACAATGGTGATAGCATGGAGATGATCAAGGGCTTAAACTTGAAGAGAAGAAAGAGAAAAACAAAAAGCTCAAGGCAAAGGTATAACTTGTAGGAGCTATTTTGTTTTGGTGATCAAGACACTTAGAGAGTGTGATCACATTTAGGTTTGATAGCCATACTATTAAGAGGGGTGAAACTCGTATCGGAATGCGGTTATCAAAGTGCCACTAGATGCTCTAACTCATTGCATATGCATTTAAGATCTAGTGGAGTGCTAACACCCTTGATAATATTTGTGAAAATATGCTAACACATGTGCACAAGGTGTGTGCAGGGTTGAGATGGGATTTGGCGCTTTCGGGAAAATGAAATGCCTATTTTCTATTGCGCCGGATGCAAATTCTTGGTGGTTGGCACATTGGAGCAAGGGTGAAGAAGTTAGAGGAGAAAGGGATTCGGTCTCACTGTTTAACAGTGATCGGACGCTGAGTTCGAAATGACCGAACGTTGAAGTAGTGCGTCCGGTCAGGCTGTCGGTCGGCACAGTGCTTAGGGTTAAGCACCGGACGCTGGGCTGCGTCCGGTCGAGTTGACCGGACGCGTCCCGGTCATGCTCGGGAGCTTACTGTAAACGACCGGACACAGGGGCTTCAGCGTCCGGTCAGTTTGAAGATGCAGCGTCCGGTCGAGGCTGATGACCGTTGAGTCTAGACACGTGGCTGACATTGAGCGACCGGACGCTGAGGGCCAGCGTCCGGTCAGTTTGACCGGAGCGTCCGGTCAGAATGCGTTTTGCCCAGTGAAGGGGTATAACGGCTCTATTTGATTGGGGCTCTATTTATAGCCCCATGGCCGGCTCAAGCTCACCCTCTTGGCCATTTCTATTGACATAGCATACTTGTGAGCTTAGCCAAAGCCCTCCCACTCATCTAGATCATTGATTCATCATCATAGTGAGATTGGGAGTGAATCCAAGTGCATTGCTTGAGTGATTGCATCTAGAGGCACTTGGTGATTGTGTTTCGCTGCGGATTTCTCTTGTTACTCTTGGTGGTTGCCGCCACCTAGATGGCTTGGAGCAGCAAGGATCGTTGAGTGGAGGAGGTGATTGTCTCCGACTCCGATCGTGGTGATTGTGAGGGGTTCTTGACCTTTCCCCGGCGGAGCGCCAAAAGGTACTCTAGTAAATTGCTTGTGGCTTGTGTGATCCTCATCTTGTGTTGGTTGTGCGGCACCCTATTGAGGGTTTGGCGAGTGATGCCAATCAGCGCGTGAACCTCCAAGTGAGTGAATCGCCACAACGAGGACTAGCTTGCCGGCAAGCAAGTGAACCTCGGTAAAAATCATTGTGTTCATCATTTGATTCCGAGGTGATTGGTCATCATTGTTATTCATCTTCGTGATTGATTGGTTCATTCATGTACACGGCGGTATAACCCTCTTGATCACTCTCTTTACTTTACCGCAAACTAGTTGACAAGCTCTTTAGTGTAGCTAGTTGTGAGAGCTTGCATGCTTGGTTGATGTGGCTCTTTAGTTAGCCTTTGAGAGCACACTAACATAGGGTAGTGTCATTGCTCTTGTGTGAATTGACACTATCTAAACTAGAATTGTGGTAGGTGGCTTGCATTATTGAGTAGGCTAGCGCAACACTCGCTTCGCCTCATAATTGTCTAACCATTTGGTTAAGTGTTGTTGTAGAAATTTTTATTAGGCTATTCACCCCCCTCTAGCCATTAGGACCTTTCACCAAGCCTAAGAGGAAACAAGGGGATAGAAAAGCAAATCAATATCTAGATAAGGCATGCTATGTGATAATAGAGGTTGGGCCAACAGGGGAGATCCTTGAGCCAAAGGAATTCAAAGGACAATTCCGTAATGCAATCGGGGCCCTAGTAAGAGATAAATTAAACCCAGCAATCCCTAATTGAAAAGAGGTACCAGAGAAGAAAAAGGATGAACTATGGGATAGGCAGCTGAAGATCAATTTTAGATTTATGGAGGGTAAGCATGAACTAGTAAAAAAATGCTTTCAGGATCATGGGAGAGTCATTCCGACATTAGAGGTCGAAGCTCAACAGGAAGTATATCCAAAAGGGGTTAACTCCCTTCAACGAGTTCGGCAACAGAAGTCCTAGTCAATGGGAGGAGCTTGTGGCTCAGAAGACTTCACCAGAGGCATTGGAGCTCAGTGCCCATAACACCGAGCTAGCAAAGAGGAACAAACACCACCATCATATAGGCCCCGGTGGCTACTATGCCAAGGAAGAGTAGTTTAGGAAGATGGATGAAGAGGCTGCAGCTGCTGGGAATATCGATGTGAAGAATTTGAAGGTACGCTTAAGGAATTGGATATATGCGAGGAGTACAGAATCATCCGACGGTAATCTTAAGTTTGATAAGCCGAAGACCCAAGAGGCAGTATCAAGGATACTGAAATATGCTAAAGACAAGGACAAGGGCTCATTCAATCCTTCTAGAGAGGGGGACGAGCTTAACCTTGGCTTGGGAAACAAGGAGCACATAGGCCACACCAGGGGGCTAGGGAAAAGGATGACCTAGAAGCACGGATTCGAAGAGGACAGGCACATGTACAAGAAACATGGCAGAGACTGGGAGACTAATCTTGAGCTCCAAGTAAAGGCTCTAGTTGTGAAGGCGCTAGAGGAGCAAGGACTATCTACGGAGCCACAAACATTAATGATGCCACTGGGAGAACTAGCATTAGTTGGTAGCCCTCCGAAAGTTCCTAGCAGCCAAGGTTCCACTGCAGCCACAACCCCCGTCGATCGCATACGGGAACCAACTAGTTGCACCTTGGTGTTTCTCAGTGGACAATAGGACATTGTGATGGAGGTGGCAACAGGTGTGGCACATCCTCCTGGTGGCTTACACCACAATAATAAGATACCGTCGGACTACACTAGGGTCGAGCTGCATACCGTGAAGCCTGAGTTCATGCTATGGAGGATAGAGTATGCAACTCCTAAGGGGCTGGTGTTACTCAGAGACATAATGGGGCAGTTCATCCTCTAGCACAAATGGGACATTATATTGACTATTTCTTCGCCGCCTCCCCTTCTCCCAAATTTGGAGCGAGTTGTTGAGGATGGGGAGATATTTTCACTGTCTTGTGACCACCACATTCCTGAGATGCCACATTCTTCCCCGCCTCCAAGCAAGCATGTGCCTGGTAAGCCACAACCTTCGCCAGCTCGTACCAAGCATGTGCATAATGAGATGTCATAGTCTTCTCAACAAGCACAACCAATACATGAACAACAAGTGCCTCCTGAAGAAGGTGATGCATAAGAAGATGAGGACATGCCTGAATGGGAACTTCAAAAGAAGCATCCAATCACCATAAGACTAGTTTATGTTCTAATGAAAGATGTCTCATCGGTGCACAAGTGGTATTCCCATGATCAGTTCAAGCCTGAGAACCAAGTTAAAAAAATCCCATCACGAGCTTCTGAGGAGACCGTCACTAGCAAACTCCACCAAACAGCAAAGCAGTATCCAAATGTTGATGCCATCAAATGGCCATGATCGGTACTTGCGTGTTCTCCCAACGAGCATAGACCTTGTACAAGCATGCTTCCCCACCGGCACATTTGGAATCCTAGCCAGGAAAATTGTCTTTGACTTCAATGACATGCAGACATGCTTTCACCTCAGAGCAATGGAGATGAATCTAATTCGCACGTGGTGCATGTAAGTCCTTGTCCTCCCGATATGATATGAATGTAATCTTTGAATTTTGTTATAACTAACCCACATCGTGATTTGTAGAATGCAAGTGCACATTGTAAAGCAAATGCCAAGTGTGAAAGCCGGGTATATAGACCCTCAAGCTATAGCACAAACAAATTGTAATTACCCTAAACAGTGGAAACTGGATGACAAAGAGCTAGCTGTTGGAAAGACCCTTTGGGAGAAAGAGGACATCCATACGAAGAGGCTAAGGCAAGAGTCCCTTAAGGTTTCGGCATACATTGCCCTGGCTTTTAAAATTCTCCAATAGCACTCTACTATATGGCTACCATACAACTTTGAGTAAGTTCAACTCTATACTTAAAGCTTTGTTCGATATATTTTATTCGATGCAAAAGAGCTTATCTAGTTCTATGATTAAATCCATGCATCAACCACTGGATTTGTATAGGCATCGATGTCGGGAGGAGCATGGCATGGGTCTTTGATCCAATAGATAGGGACCCGATGACATACAAAGACTTCATATCGATTCTCAAGATGTATACATATCGACAATCCTCATTAGCTTATATGTTTGTATACATACTTGTAACGTTCACTTTTGGATACTAACAAGTTGTATTTGCTAAAATAATTCAAACAGGGCATTTAGGTTCTATGTCACTAAACATTACAGAAGGCATGATCCGGTAAGGAAGGAAAAGCTAGCTATAAAAACACTATGTGCGGTAAGTGTAACTTACTTCTTCAGTACTCCATTACATGGCTGTCAAAAGCATTACTTAACATTTCCACATGCAAAGCACACAGTGCCCCAAGCAGAAGCCTGGGAGTGTACATTGTGGATACTATGTATGTTCTATGATGAGTAACACCAGTGCCTATAGGAGACACCCCTTAAGGGTAAGTTTGAACCTCTTCACCCATAGTATAAAAACGTCGTACATGGTATGAAATACTAAACCGAAACTTGTTCTTTTGTAGTGGAAAGAAGAGAAAGAAATGAAAAGAGACCCATACAAGGATGACCAACTCTTAGAGCTCATCGGCGACCTTTACAACTTCATATTGGACCAGATTGTACACGTCAAAGGCACCTACCATGACCGAGAGTCTGACTTAGGTACAAATCCTCAGTACCAACACCTTCATGAGACTAAAAGGCTAGCTTTAAGCCATTGATAACAATGTGTATGGAATTTGACATTGGTTTTACCTTGTGAATTATGTCTATTTAATGATGGATTATATATATTCTTGTGAATTGGACTTGTAATTGTAGTTTATATAATACTCTTGTGCTTGTAGTTTATATAATACTCTTGAGCGAACGTGGTTCGGAGGTTGCGTTTTGCGAATCGCTGGTCGTAGTTAAGTTCCATGGGTGAACGTGGTCGCGCGTTGGTCGCGGGGCATTTGGTGGGATTATCTCGCTTTCCTCGCTCACTCGCAACGTGAACACGAGAATACGCGGAAACAAATAGGGCCATATGTATGTTCTAGTCGAATTTGAATTGTAAATTTGATTTTTTTGTGGGAAAATATACTGTAGGGACGGTTCTAGACTAAACCGCCCCTACAAATAGGTATTATAGGGGCGGCTGGTACTACAGCTGCCCCTACAAATCAATTTGTTGGGGCGGTCTGGGAACCAGCCCTATAGATGCATGATTTGTAGAGACGGTTTGGTAGGGGCGGTTGGCCAAACCGCCCCTACAAACCATGTGTGACTATGGGGGTATGACCCTAGATACCCATGATAGACCACATGGGCTGCACCCCTAGGGGTGGCCCAGCCCACAAGACGAAGCCTTATAGGGCATGACTCTACTCGACGCCTCCCGCAAGACACCGAGAAGATGTCCTGAAGATACTACGAGATCTGTTAAGATACGTTTGATCCCATGATTCTTGTAATCTAATATTACTTTTCGGTTATCTCTTAGATCTAATAGACTTGTAACCCTTCCCTCGGACTATATAAGACGGGTAGGGAACCCCTCCAAACTCAAGCAATATCATACGATAGCCAATACAAACCAACAGACCACAGAAGTAGGGTATTACATCATATGACGGCCTAAACCTATCTAACTCATGTGTCTCTATTGCCTTCTTGTTCTTGATTACATGCCTCTCTCCCAATCAATCTACCTTCGTAGGATACCCCTCGAAGGACTATCGATGATATTCTATCGATAGTTGGCACACTAGGTAGGGGTGTGCGTGCTGTTTCTATATCAAACAAGATGGTACATTCTGTAGGCTCTTCATCCCTCCTGCAGCCCAGCCAGATCTTCATAGTCAGATCAATCTCATGGATCATCAACACTAATGGAGCTAGAGAGCTCATCGAGCCAGTGCAGATCAATTCTATGCCAATCACCCCAACACCCGTGACTATAGATCCAATCTCAGAACTGTCTCTGGGGTCGCCTTCATTGACAACTCGCCACATGCTTCCTCGCTACCAGAGGAGGCAGATCAACAACGACGATCTAATCGCATCCATTGATCAGGTTGGTCAGAAGCTCGCCGATTGCCTCTCCATCGCTGAATCGGCTCTGGACACTCTGGTTCAGCGCCAACCACCCTCCGATCCAAATCTATTGAAGGCTACTCGGAAAACTCTAGGGGTTGTAGCTATGCCCTTCGGGCTCACCAATGTCGCCGCCACCTACCAGGATGCCCTAAGGGGCAAGTTCACTGACCTGGTTAGAGATGTCCAACCTCCCACTGACCAAATCACTGACCAGCCTCTACCGACCATCAACATGCTGCACGTCGATCGATGCCCCGAAGCATCCCTCCAAACCATCTTAGAGCAAAATCCAGACTCTGAGTCCTAGGGCTCTACGGAGACCATCGCCGAAACCACCACCGAACTACTTCCTCTTCCTCCTTTCCATGGCGGCGCAATCTTCAACGTCAGCGTTGATAGCCCCACTTGGAACAGTGAAACTGAAGAGGAACATGCCACTCGCGAGAACCGGAACGTAAACCATGTGCAGCACCGAGCAAATGAGGCTACCCTTGCGATGGCCGAGCAGCAGCTTGACTCGCAAGGAAGACCACGCCAACTCCAACGCAACCTCGACGACGAGTTTGTCCGTGTTGATGGCCACAACATCTACAAGACCCCAAGCGCCAACCTAGCCGTGGCCACCAATGAGCTCGCCTGGCTCCCATAGACACCGGAGGTTGCCAAGGTCGCCGCCATGCTGAAAGTGGCACATTGCCAGGTCAACGAGATCCGCTAGTATCAGAGGCCTTCGAACTCCATAGGCTCGATTCACTGATCAGCTGCACCAAGATCCAATTGCCACCCAAGTCACTTCACTGACCAGCTCTATGATGATAGGCAACCCCTCTAGGGTAGAGCTAGGGGCAACCGCATTGAACATCACTACCAACATGACCAGGATGTCGACTAGGACGTCCGAGTGCACCTCAACAATCTTTGAGATGCGTGATGACGTATCGACGAATGCCACTTCAGTCACCATGAAGAAGAAGTATGAGCAAGAGTACGATAACCTAGACTTAGCTCTCAAGCCGCTCAATGCCAGCAATGCTATAGATGACGACATCGATAACCCCAAAGGGCCCCTAGCTTTCACGAGGGCACTCCGAACACTCCAAAGGCCCCATGGTTTCAAAATCACTAGGGTCGAGCCCTACGAGGAAAGGATGAACCCGACACAGTGGCTATAGGCTTACACCACTGCTGTCCGCACCGCTGGAGGAGACACCAGTGTCATGGCAAACTATCTTCCCATCATGCTAACGCCAACTGCTATGAACTGGTTCACAAGCCTCGCCCCAGATTCCATTGGATCCTAGGAAGAGCTGAAGAACGTCTTCACCGACAACTACATGGCTATGTATACTTGGTCGGGCACCAAGCATAATCTAAACCCGCATCTACCAGAAGCCGTCCGAGCTCCTTCGTAGCTACATTAGATGCTTTTCCGAGATGAGGATTTCTATTCCCAACATCACGGAAGCTGATGTCATCACCGCCTTTATTCGAGGACTCCATCACTACGAGCTTCGCTCCAAGTTCAACCGCAAGCCACCCATAGGGATTGGTGAGATGATCACAACCGCCAACCAGTATGTCGACACTGAGGAAGCCGAGGTGCGCTTCAATGAGGATGCAAGCACTCATCGCCCAACCCGCCACTACGATGACCGCCCCGACGACCGATGCCACAATGACCGCCGCTATGACGACCGCAGTTACCATCAGGACAGCGGCCGTGATCGGCCAGAAGGATCCAAGTCTGGTCAAAATCGCCGCCGCCAGCCAAATCACATCACCGCCGCCGTTAATGAACCTCACGCCAAGCACAACTATGACAAGCAGTACAAGAAGATCCTCGATGGCCCGTGTCCTCTCCACAAGAATGCTAAGCATAAGATGAAGGACTACCTTGGCTTGGCTAAGGAGTGCAGGACAAAAAGCCAGACGATGACACCAACAATAGAGCCGGAGGCCGCTGACCACTTGGGGGCAATAACAATGCCTTCCAGGATCACAACAAGGTGGTCGCCACAATCTTTGAGGGCCTCGCCTCCACCGAGAGCAGAAGAGAATGGAAGCTCACCGCCCGACGGGTGCTCGCCGTCACTATGGAAGACACCGCCGCCAACCCTAGCTATCGCCCTTGGTCTGAGGTCCCCATCACCTTCAGTAGGGCCAACTAGTGGGTGGACATCCCCTACATAGGGCGTTTCCCCCTCATCCTCAATGCAACCATCCAAAAAGTGCTTTTCAGAAAAGTGCTCGTTGATGGTGGGAGCGCTCTGAATCTCCTCTTCGCCGGAGCCCTAAAGGAGTTGGGCCTCGGGATAACAGATCTCACACCCTTAGACTCCTCCTTCTAGGGTGTGGTACCTGGCAGGGCATCCAAGCCGCTTGGAGAGATCGCCCTACCAGTACAGTTTGGCACGACAAGCAACTACCGCATCGAGCACATCAACTTCTACGTCGCCGACTTCAACAACACCTATCACGCCATACTTGGTCGGCTAGCTCTGGCCAAGTTCATGGCTGTACCACATTATGCTTATCTGGTGCTTAAGATGCCTTCGCCTATAGGAGTCCTGGCCTTGTGGGCCAACCTCTCCATCACCTACGCCTGCGAGACAGAGCGTCTCACCCTCGCCGAAGCCACCGACCTCTCCATCTAGATGGATAGTGTGGTCACCGATGCCAAGACGGTGCCCGCCGATGACCTAGAGATCCCATCGCTGAAGCCTCCTCGCACCTTCGCCAAGTCCAAGGAAACCAAGGAGGTCGGCCTCGACCTCGATGACCCCTCCAAGACCATGAAGATTAGGGTTCACCTTGACCCCAAATAGGAAAGCGCACTCATCTCCTCCCTATGCGCCAACGCTGATGTGTTTGCTTGGAAACCTATAGACATGCCAGGGGTACCACGGGAGAAGATCGAGCACTCCTTGAATGTCTCACCAACCACCAAACCGATCAAGCAGAAACTCTGCTGATTCACACTAGACAAGGAGGCTATTAGGGTAGAAATAAAATGGCTCCTAGCTACCAGATTCATAAAAGAAGTGTATGATCCTGAGTGGTTAGCAAACCCTGTTCTCGTTCAAAAAAAGAATAAAGAATGGAGAATGTGTGTTGATTACATGGATCTTAACAAACACTGCCCTAAAGACCCCTTTGGTCTGCCTCAGATAGATAAGGTTGTAGACTCCACCACCGGCTATGAATTGCTGTCCTTCCTAGACTGTCACTCTAGCTATCACTAGATCTCCCTCAAGGAAGAAGACCAGATCAAGACATCGTTCATCACGTTCTTTGGTGCGTACTGCTACACCACCATGTCCTTCGGACTCAAGAACACTGGGGTGACTTATTAAAGGGCCATCCAGATGTGCCTTGATCAACAGATCGGCTAGAATGTTGAATCTTACATTGACAATGTGGTCATCAAGTCTAAGACCACCGATAATCTTATCGCCAACCTCGAGGAAACATTCGCCAACCTAAAAAGATACCGATGGAAGCTGAACCCTTCAAAGTGCATCTTTGGAGTTCCATCTAGTATACTCCTAGGCTACATCATCAGCGCACGTGGCATCGAACCCAACCCCGACAAGGTTTCCACCATCACCAACATGAAATAGCCAACATGCGTCAAGGATATATAGAAGCTTACAAGCTGCATGGCTACTTTAAGCCACTTCATATCGCGCCTTGGCGAAAAGGGACTACCGTTCTTCAAATTCCTCAAGGCCTCTGAGTGCTTTTCCTGGTCAGAGGAGGCAGACACAACTTTCGAGTAGCTCAAGTTGTTCCTAACAAGGCCTCCGATCATGATGGCGCCACGGCTAGATGAAACTCTCCTGATCTACATCGCCGCCACTTCTCGTGTCGTTAGCATAGCTATCGTCGTCGAACATGAGGAGGCCGAGCATGCCTATAAGGTGCAACGTCCGATCTACTTCATCAGCGAGGTCCTTAATGAGCCCAAAACTCTTTATCCTTAGGTCCAAAAGTTGCTATACGCCATTCTGATTACATCGCGCAAGCTCTGCCACTACTTCGAGTATTACAAGATCGCCGTGGTCACTGAGTTCCCTCTGGGGGACTTTCTCTGCAATAAAGAGGCTAACGGCCACATCATCAATTGGGCTATCGAGCTCGACACTTACTGCATCGAATTTAGAAGGAGGCCTACCATCATGTTTCAGGCGCTTGCTGATTTTGTCATTGAGTGGACCGAGATTCAAGAGCCCATCGCCGCTACTTGCCCCGAGCACTGGGTGATGTACTTCGACAGGCACTCTCAACATCAACGGTGCTAGTGTGGGCATTCTGTTCATCATGCCGACCAAGGATAAGCTCTAGTATGTTCTCCGGATACATTTTTTGACCTCCAACAACGCCGCTAAATACGAAGCGTGTCTCCATGGACTCCGTATAGCCATTAAGCTCGGCGTCAAACGCCTCATGGTAAACGAGAACTCCATGCTGGTCATCAACCAGCTCAACAAAGATTGGTCCCGCTCTAGTGATAAGATGGATGCATATTGCACCGAAATCAGGAAGCTTGAAGGGAAATTCTACGGTATCGAGTACCACCATGTGGTATGAGATCAAAATTAGCTCGCCGACCACCTATCCAAGTTAGGCTCCTCTCGCACCATGATTCCGCTAGGGGTCTTCGTTCAAGATCTTTTGGTGCCATCCATTAAGGAAGATAAGGAAGTTTAGGAAATTCCCCCTGCCGAGCAGCTAGTACTTACGGTACCTCCGTCGGCCACTGATTGGAGGGAATAGTTCGTCAAGTACCTCACCAGCGCTAAAGTACCCACTGAAAAGACTAAAACCGAATGCCTAATCCATCGAAGCAAGCATTACATGCTGGTGGATGGCAACTTGATGAGGAAAAGTGCCAAGGAAGGGATACTGTAGAAATGCATCACCCAAGAAGAGGGAGTGAAGCTACTTCTCAAAATTCACTCTGGTTTCTGTGGCAACCATGCGGCCTTGAGAAACCTGGTCGGCAAAGCTTTCTGAGCTAGTTTTTACTAGCCCATGGCCATCTCTGATGCAGAAGACCTCATCCGACGTTGTGAAGGATGCCAATTTTTTACCAAGCAAATACACGTGTCGGCACAAGAACTGTAGACCATCCTAGCTTCATGGCCCTTTGCATGCTGGGGACTAGATATGATTGGGCCTTTCAAGCCAGCGCTAGGTGGTTTCTGATATGTATACGTCACCATCGACAAGTTCTCCAAGTGGATCGAGTATAAACCGCTCATCTAGGCTATTGCAAAGAAAGCAGTTGAGCTCTTCGAGGATATCATCCACAAATTCGGTCTCTCGAACAGCATTATCACCAACCTCGGAACCACATTCACTAATCATCATTTTTGGGACTTCTACGAAGACCGTTGTATCTGTGTTAAATACGTCTCTATTGCACATCCTAGAGCCAACGGCCAGGTCGAATGAGCGAACGGCATAATCCTTGATGCCCTACAAAAGAGGCTATATTAGAAAGAAGAAAAGCATATGAGCAGATGGCTCAAAGAGCTACCAGCTTTGGTCTATGGACTATGCACTCAAGCTAGTCGTAGCACCGGTGTGTCTCCATATTTCTTAGTCTATGGCTCAGAAGCCATACTACCAGCGGACATTGCCTTCTGAGCACCTAGGGTGGAAAATTATGATGAAGAGCAAGCCGTAGCTGTTTGGATAGAGGACGTTGATAGGGTCATGGAGGAATGCCTGATCACCTATGTCTGCATAGCCAAATACCTAGAAGGCTTGTGGAGGTACTACAATCGCAACATCAAAGGTCGTTCATTTGCTGTCGGCGACCTCGTTCTCCGTAGAAAGCAAAAAACCAAAGGGATGCACAAGCTCTCTTCCCCCTGGGAAGGGCCTTACGTTGTTAAAGAGGTTACCCGACCAGGGTCTTATTGGCTATGTGACTTGGACGGAATCGATATCCCCAATTCATGGCACATCGAGCACCTTATACATTTCTATCCTTGAAACGCTCTAGATATGTATTCTTCATTCCATGATGAATAAAGTTTTGGTCACCATAATTTGTCTCCATTATTTCTACATTACAATTTAAGCTCCACTTATGGTCGCCAAGCTCTAACCTGCTCCTTAACAATCTCCAACATGTGATCGCCATAACTGCTCCGCCACATTTCTCCATATCTCCAACATGTGATCACCATAAATGTTCCGCCACGTTTCTCCATATCTCCAACATGTGATCGCCATAAACACTCCATCGTGTTTCTCCATATCTCCAAAATGTTTCATCGACCACCGAGCAGCACATGTTCTGTTCTGTGCTCTATGGAGAAGACCCAATCTCTGATCTCTCCCTACACATGCTACGGGCTCCACGCTCTGCGTTATGGGTGGTCGGTTGCGGTTCCTTGGTCATGCCTGTTCCTCCTACACATGCACGAGATCCGTGCTCGATGTTATGGACTATGGGCTAGCCAAGGCTGAGAGCTCAGTGAAGAACTACTTGGATGCCACTTATACTACATTTATCTCCAAGTTATTTCGCCAACCACCGAGCAGCACACATTCTGCTCTGTTCTCTATGGAGAAGACCTAGTCTCTGATCTCTTCCTACATGTGCTATAGGCTCCACGCTCTGTGTTATGGGTGGTCGGCTGTGGTTCCTTGGTCACGCCTGTTCCTTCTACACGTGCACGGGCTCCGCGCTCGATATTATGGACTATGGGCTAGCTAAGGCCAAAGAGTTTAGTAACGAACTAACTGCTCGGACGCTATTTATACTGCATATAATTGCGTTAGGGTTAATACTACAATGATTTCTTCACCGCAACACTACAAACCACATAAACATGCACATGTCAATATTTATACATACACATAAATGTATGTCTACGCCCTTGCGCGTTTTAACTACTCTATTCATTTATTACATCATACTCTCCAAGTAGATCACCAAGCTTTGCCATTGCCGTTCGTCTCACCGAATAGGTCGATGTCACTAGCCAGCTTCTTCGCCATGTCCTCCACCTCATCCTCTAGCTGCTGGTGCTCCACCTCACCCATCCCTTCGGTGAATCCGACCTGTATCGCCTAAAGGTCAACGGCTAGGTAGTGGGACTAGACCACCACAAGGGCGTGAGTAATAACGGTAATAATGGCGTCACAGTTGAAGCTCTTGAAGTTCTCCCACGCCGCCTTACACCTCTTGGTGATGGTGTCCAAACACAGTAGCCTACCATCGGGCTGAGGAGCCACCTCTAGGTTGACGCAGTCGAGCACCGGTTTGACTCCGATGACTATGGCGTCGAACTTGTCCCTTTGGGTCCTGGCCTCCTACACCAGCACATCAAACTATGCCTTGACCCTCTAACCATAGTTTACAAGCATTACAAGGTTCCATTAAGCAAGGAAATTCCTTCAACAGTAACTCCGACCAAGAAGTACTCACCTTTTAGCTCCTTGGCCAGTTTGTCCGCTCACCCTGACTCCTTCGCCTTCTCCTCTCGGAGTTGCTTGATAGCTTAGAGCAGCTGGCTGAGCTCCGCATCTTGCTCTACAAGCACAATAGTCATCACCAAACATATGGCTATTCAACAATACAAAGCACATTCGCCGATATGCCATACCTACTTGCTCGGATACGTTCCTGAGCTTCTCGGACTTCCGCTTTAGCTACTTGGAAGCACTCGACAGCTACTCAGAGATAGTGGCTAGCTGCTTAGACTTGCCACATAGCTACTCGAACGCAGCCGCCAGCTACTCGGATAGGACGCCCTTCTAGTATTCTAGATCCTGCGCGTTGGACTTAGCAAGGTCTTGCTCACGCTAGGCCCTCTGGATGTTTTTCTCCATAAGGTTCATCGCCTCTTTGAGTTTTTCATTCTCCTTGGCCAGGGGCTCCATCCTCTTTATCAGCTGGTGCCACTGCTCGATAGTTCGAGTTATCCCCTACAAAAACGCCAAGATTATGAAGAAGAACAATCTCCAACGTCAAAGATGAACATTACAGATGCAGTACTAACCTTGATTTGTTTCATCACTCCATCAAGGGTGAACTTCAGTCTCCTTAGGTCCCTAGTGGTGTCCTCCTCCACAACCACCACCTCGTCGCCACATCTATGGAGGATTCAGATAGCTTGGGGTCAAGATTCCTCATGTTCGATCTCTTCCACCTCGTCCTCCTTCACCGCAGCTAGAGGCATCACCTGGGGGCTCCATGGCTGGACAGCAGGTCCAACCATGCCCTATGACACCTTGGGGGATGCTTGTTGCTCCTTGAGTGCCACCGGCTTCCTTGCCCTAGACTCAGGCATGGCACTGGCATCTCCAGCATTCACCGCTAAAGACCCAGCGGTTTCCGCCATTGCCTCATGCATCGTCACCGAACCATCCGCTATCGGCACCAACTGTTCACCGCCACCAAGTCTGCCAGCAGTGGTGGTTGACTCCTCCGTAGGCCGCCAAGCACCTAGGGACTCTGGGATGGGGTCCACCGGCATCTCCTCTACCCCGAGGCCAGCCTTTGGTTGCCCGTTAGTCTGAATGGGTAGGGCCAGATCCTCTGTATGCCTCGCTCTGCATCAGATTAGCTTGTCAATCGCCAAAAAAGGATAAGGATATGACAACCAAATAACTTCAAGACAAGGGTACTTACTAGTGGATTTTCGGTAGATTTTTCTAAACCGGCGCTACCTACCCAAGCCCTAGCTGTGGCCTTGGGGTCGATTTCTATGTCTTGGGGTGGAGGTCTCGTGGTCTCTACCATCGGCCTCTCCTCCACTCGCCACTCTAGGACTCCCCTCACCTGCTGCTCGGGGACTCCCTCCGACCATTGCTCTGGAACTTCCCTTGCCTGCTGCTAGGGGACTCCCTTTGCTTGCTACTTGGGGACTCCCGTTGCCTGCTATTGGGGGACTCCCTCCTTTCCCTTCAATTGTTCCTTCATGCACGTGCTGCGCAGAGGTGCCTTCGTACTCGGTGGAGGAGCCACTAGAACTTCATCGTTATTCGACCACTCGGACATCACGGTACTCCACGTTCGAGTGGTCTGGTCACCAATAAGTGAGATACCACTCGGCTTGAGGGGAGCGGCACCCATTGTCTTTCTCTTCTTCCAGGCTAGCTCATCCACCACTGCCCTCTTCCCCTGGATTTTCTCTGACACTGGGGATGGACTCTTCGATGAGATGCTAATGGCTCCCTCCTCAGGCTGCATTGGTGGCCGGTCATCTACTGCCTACTGTCAATCGCCCCTCGGCACACCCGAGAAGTACACCACTCTTTCCTACGAATGGATCTTCGCATAAGTGAATCAGTCCATTGCTCGGCAATGACAAAAGATAAAACACATCAGGAACACACAATTGAGATATTTACCTAAGGAGGCAGATTCTGGCAGTGAAAGGGTCTCATCTACCCTAGCAAGTTGAATGAGGCAAGTGGAGCAAATAGCTCTGTGGCTCGCTCCTGCACAATGTCCCTCAATAGCATCTCCATCCTCTCTCAGGTACCATTGGTCTCCCCCTTGAAATCAAAGGCCACGTGGGCCCTCTCCTTATAGGGCTAGACTCGGCGCACTATGAAGCTCACCACCACCAGTCCACCGTTGGTCTTCATGCCCTTTATTAAGCCAAGGAGCTCCTTCACTTGCTCCATGTTAGCATTGTTTGGTTTCTCCGACCAGCTCTTTTGGCTTTCCGGGATGCGGTCGACATCGCAGCGGATTGCAATGTGGCTCTGCTTCATGTAGAACCACCTAGCGTTCCACCCCTTCAGCAAAGTATTCAGTGGTACAATGATATACTCGCTCGCCATCCCATCCTGGAGTTGCAGATATACGCCGCCAACCACCTTGGAACCGCCGTTGCCTTTTTTCTTCAACCAGAATAGGTGTCTAAAGAGGTTGAAGTGCAGAAGAATCCCCAGATACGCTTCGCAGAAGTGGATAAAGATTGAGATGTGCAAGATGGTGTTCAGGTGGAGATTGCATAGACTAAGTGCCTAGAACTCCAACAGATCCCTCAAAAATGGATGAACAGGAAATCCCAACCCTCGCCAGAAATAATCCTCAAACACCACTACTTCATTAGTGTGAGGCATTAGGAAGGGCTCACCGTTGGCTGGCCGCCATCTAGCAGTAACGCAGTTAGGAAGAATGCCCGCCTCCACCAATCCGTTGAGCTCCACCTCCCCACTACGCGACAGCACCCACTCTTCGTCATGGCTGGCTCTGACGCTCTCCTTCTTTAGGCTCGCCTTCTTTGGGTTCACAGCTCCCCTCTTAGGTGCTATCTCTTGGATCTGGATGGAGACTGGTGGTGGAAGCGCGTGTGGATGTGAATCTAGAAATGCGAGGGCTGAGGAGGAAGATGAAATGACAAAGTGGTAAAGGTGGGAGCGTGGGGTGCGGCGGCGCAGTTATAAAGCACTCCCCACCCTTTTGCATTTGAGTTTTTTTTAGGAAACCGTTCCCACGATTTGCGCCTCTCCAAATTCTCCGCAACAACAAGGTGGGCTATTACCTGGGCTTTTGTGCAACCGCGGCCCGTATCGCCGATTTATCTCCACAATTTGTTATGGCTCACTGAATATTTGCCGACTTCTTCACCAACTGTTATGGCTTAGTAATTACTACTGTACAGCCATTACTCTGGTATGTTCTCCACAATTTGTTTTCTCCAAGATTTCCTCTTGTGGCTCGGGGACTGCGTCAGCATTACATCTCGGTTCCTCACCGCATTGGGGATATTTCTTTAGTTGACTGTTGTTTCTGACCCTAGCACCACGTGACCACATCACCTATTGTATGGCTCAGGGACTAAGTGGGCACACTTCACCTTGCAGTCAATGTGCTTTTTCTCACCTTGGGGCTACGCCTGAGGATTGGCTACCTACTCGGCTAGTCTTTTACTATTCTTCTACTTTAGACCCTAGCACCACATGACTATGTCATCTACTATCACGCTCTGGGACTAAGTGGGCACACTTCACCTTGCGGTGAGTGTGTTTGCTTTAATCTAGAAGACTCTAAGCCTCTTGAAGTAGAAGAAGACTATCTCCCTTTCTTGTGGTCAGACTCTAAGTGGGCACACTTGGTCCACTACGAAGAAATTTTCGATTCTGATCTTGAGCTCCTTACACCCTTATGACAAGCCGTACTTGGGTTACATTGCTCGGTGACAGTTCACACTGCTCGGCGATGGCTCACGCTGCTTGGCGACGGTTCACACTGCTCGGCGACGGTTCACGCTACTCGGTGATGGTTCGCGCTGCTCAGCGATGGTTCACGCTGCTCGGCAAGTGCTCACAACTACTTGGCAACTCATCATGGTGGTTGGACCATGAGTCTGACTGCTTGGCTTTGTTCGCACCTACTTGAACAAGCTCAAGACGGTGTTGCACAACGGGTACAAGGCGCTTAAGGACTAGCTGTGGGGGGTACAACCCCAGATACCCATGGCAGACCACATGGGCTATGCCCCAAGGGGCGGCCCAGCCCATAAGACGAAGCCTTGTGGGGCACGACTCTGCTCAGTGCCTCCCGCAAGACACTGGGAAGATGTCCTGAAGATACTACGAGATCTATTAGGATATGTATGATCCCATGATTCCTGTAATATGTTATTACTTTCTGGTTATCTCTTAGATTTAACCGGCTTGTAACCCTACCCCTCGGACTATATAAGGCGGGCAGGGACCCCCTCCAAACTCATGCAATATCATATGATAGCCAATACAAACCAATAGACCACAAGAGTAGGGTATTATGGCATACTAATAGCCTGAACCTATCTAACTTGTGTGTCTCTGTTGCCTTCTTGTTCTTGATTACACACCTCTTTGTCGATCAATCTACCTTTGTGGGATACCTCTTGGAGGACTGCCGACAATATTCTATCGACAGTGACGTAGTGAACCATGGGAGAGATGAGGACAATGAAGGAGGAAGAAGAGAACAAAGGAGAGAGGATGACATGTTGGCCCCACATGTCAGCTACCTCATCCCACATCTACTGACCATCAAACCAAATAGACAAATGGAATGGAGCCATCCCTATCAACCAAACACTGAGATGGGTCGGACCCAAACCCAAAAAAACTGGGTTAGGTCCAACCCATCCCATGTGATCCCGAAACCAAACACACATGCAGAGTCTAAGTTGTTATCACTGGAAGATTGCTTTCTTGTTCAGAGATTAGATCATCTCAATAAGGCACCGGTGAGGATCAATTTTGCCAAGGAGATTTGGGGCAAGGCAAAGAAGGAAACCTACATTGAAGTGCTTCGAGGAGCTATGGCGGATGGTGGAAGATGGATGTGGCAACCAAATCACCTTTAATAGAGACCCCAACATCCGCGTCTACCTCTGAATCATAGGTACCCCCCGACACCTAAATCCAAATTAGGTTTTTTACAACAAATCCAAATCAGGGTTGGCTAGACCAAGGGCGCAAGCAGCAGAATCCAAATCCATAGCACAAAGGAGTGCTATGCTCTCCTCCACCCCAGCGACAACAACCCCCACCCCAGTGTCAGCAACCCCTGCCCCTTCAACCATGGCAGTAGCCTAACCTCCATGTAGGGGTGGTAAGCATGGGGCGTGCGCAAGGAATTTAGAATCAAGAGCAACCCCCTTTCATCATCGATCCAAGGTACCATGCCTTGACTTGGTATAACTATGTGGAGCTAGGCCATTTTGTGGGGAACTGTACAGACCTAAGATATGCTTCATCTATGGGATTATGGGACACCATATGAATGCTTGTCCTATTTGGAAATCAGAACACCCAGTGGCATCTTATGTAGGGAGTGCAAATTAGGGTCTAAGATTCTTTCATCTCGAGGTGCCAATAGTAGAATCAACTTAGTGGCTGAATTTAACCAACTGTGGTGTAGTCATGTGAAGTCTGGTCCAATCTCTCTGAAAGAGTTGATATTGAATTGTCTGAAATTTACTACAAAGATTGGCCTTGGCAAGTTAATTAGAGAGCTTGAGAGTGGTAAGTTTTTTATGAGATTCCCACCTAATATGAAGGTGTCTGACATAAAGAATTACCCCTCCTTCAATCTGAGGAAGGAAGGAATGCAGGTGGATGTTTTAAAGTGGATTGGAGATATGCAGCCTTATGGGGAGCTCAAGAGATTTGGGTACTATTGACAGCAAGAACATGTCATGTCGAGACTCACCGCTAGCATGCGAGCATGCCAAGAGAAACTGCATGGAGTATATCCTGAGCTCTCTCCAAGCTTAGGAGGACACCGGACCGAATGGTCGTGACCTAGGCCGTGCCAGTCAATTTGATCCTGTAATTGACAAGGAGGAAAGATTGATCAGTAATTTAAGGTAGAACATGCCGATGTTTGTCCAGATAGTTCCAAATATGCGGCTAAGTAGCCGATGATATAAGGCTATCGACTAGAGAGTCGATATCCAACATGTTCATGATGCATGATAAGTAAAACGAGCATATCGGCAATTATCAGTTACTCAATTGTATAGATCTAAATAGCCAATGATCATAAGAACATGCAAAGGTGTAAAAAGTAGGCGTGAAAGCATTCATATTAATTGAGAAAAGTACTAGCTTTTAACCAAGATAAAAACAAGTAAAAGCATGTAAATAGGCAATATATTCTCAATAGGTAGGCTATCGACTAAAACAGTCGATTCTAGTGAAAGTAAACTCATAACATGCAAGCACTCAACTATTAAACATGGATAAGTCCATACACTTATTAGATCCAATCTACTATCTCTAACAGTGGGGTTCGAGCTAGACCGATGCATCCATGATAAAGATAACAGGTTAAACCTTCAAAGAATATGAATCTATATATGCTTAATGGAATCGTGAAAACATGCTATGATCGTGAAAGCACAAGCGATCGGCTAAATAGCTGATGCAGACATAGCATGCAGCCATAAGCTATGTTTGACCCAATGTTTTCCTAAATGCTAAATGGTAAACAGTCGGTCACCTACCGTTTCACCATTATTCAGACTAAACGGTCCATTAAACGGGCTACACGGACAATTAAATGGGATAAACGGATGATTAAGCAGAAATGGCATACCACCGTGTAGCGTTTACACGGTGTTTAAATGAGCTAAATGACCGTTTAGGTGAACAGTTCTTTGACCATAAGCAAGACTTACTACCTCGTGATTTCCAATCTATAGTGCTAACAGTGGGGGTCAACCGGATCGATGGCAGCCATAATAGTAGTTCTAGACTAGATTTCATCAACTAGCAAGCTTACTTAGGGTTAAACACACCTTGACCACATGCTATCTTCGATCAAGATTGGATCCAAATGGCTAATCTAACCAAAACCATCGTCAAAACAAGATATAAACAGGGTAAAGCAACAAGACGATAGTTCAAAGAGATATAAAGGCGATTCATTTCAATCTTAATCGGGTAAGGGGTGATATTGTTACAAATAGTAAGAATACTAATTATAACAAGATTGATAACTAGCAAATCTATTAAAAACAACAAGGAAACCCTATCAATCTTAATAGATTTAACCGATAACTAATTTGTATCAAAATTTGTATGCAATCAAGCTGGACCGATGCAACCGTACAAATTTTGATAAGAATCAAAGGATAACTTATATTGGTAATTGTAAGAGATATGAGCCAGACTGATGCAACCTTACAATTAACTGATAATAACTAACTTATACAAAGCTTGCAAGAGGTCAGACCTAACCGAAGCAGCCTTACAAACAAGGTATAAGTCATGACGAATACTCACAAACAAACCGGAGGTCGGACCTAACCGATGCAGCCCTGCTTGTCGAAGAACTCACCGAAATCTACTCTAATCCTACTCCTAAGGGGTGGTGTGAGCGGAAAAAGTAAAGGTACTTATGTTTTTGATCGATGAGAGATGTCTATTACAATAGCCGAGGTTCAATATTTATACCCGAGGCTTGACTATGAGTCCAGGACAAACAAGACCGGTTACAAATCTTGGGAAAGAGAAGAAGACTTCCTCAATTAAGATAACTTGGACTCCAATCTTTCCTTTCTATGGAGTCTGATGTGTCTTCTTGTCGTATGTCATGCCATCTTTATCGTTGATGCCTACTTCTCGAGATGTCATCATCTCATCCACTCATTTTGTTGGCAACTCAGCCGATTTTGCTGATTGTTTCGACTTTCTTTGGTAAATCTCGAAACTCAGGGTTTCCACATTCAAACCAAATTTCGGTGTCAACACATGCTCCCCAATTTTGGGATAAAAATAATTTTATTCCAAAATTACCACTTACGACCGTCGCACGCGTTGCACTCTTCAACCGCTCATCCTGATTTTTCATCTAGGTCGAAAGTTGTTGTCAATTCCCAAATTGCCCTCGTTTCTTTCATTTGTCCGTTCTACTCCTGTTTCTTCCTTTTGCTCCACTCGCTAGCGGCTGCAACTTTCCTAAGCTCTAAACCCTAGTAGATTTAGAATTTTGATCCATTAGAGCACCCACCATTCTCCACACAATCTTGGGAATGGGAGCTCAATCAGGCAACCACAGCATCGACGCTCGTCCACAGATTCAGATCTAATCTCTTAAGTTCATCAATGGCGACCACAGATCATGTTCGAGAGGTACGAACCAAGACCTTCCCTATCAACTATTCCTCAATTTTTGCTTTAGTTTCTAGTTTAGATCCACCCCTTCTGGTGTTAGAGGTCAAAAAATGAAATTTGGATTTAATTTAGTCTCCGCTTTGCTCCTAGGAACTTAGGGGTGAAACTTGATCCCATCATCCGATGTTCTCCACGGTTATTACCTTGGACCAACTAGCAATGTCGCAGAACCGACCAATTTATAAGAGTACAAGTACAATGGCAGCCTGCAAGTGGTCGCACTGTCATACTTGAACCCATATAAACCCGGTAGTCTATCGAGTACCACGATGGGTCTCGATAAATGATTTACAACAACCAAGATCGTATATGATTCAATATACATGTCACATATTACATAAAGTTCACAGATACATTTCCATCATTAGAGTATGAAACAAAGTTATTACGAACCAAGTTTGATAAACAAAAGCAGAAGCAAATTAAGTTTGAAAGTAGCATTTGCCCACATAGTTTGATATAGTGCCAACATACGATCACAGCCCACAAAAGCATGTTGAGGGATTAATAAAGAAGCCTGCCCAAGGCTTACTCGTCATCCACAGCGGGATAGAAGCAACTCTTGCAATAACCATGATACACAGTGCCATCTGCAACAATGGGAAAATAAACCCTGAGTACGAGAAGGTACTCAGCTAGACTTATCCATCATAAACCAAAAATAATTTGACTCCAAGGATTATGCCAGGCTATATAAGTGGAGGTAGCTTGACAACATTTTGCATAAAAACGATTAACTCAATTATACAATTATAATTCTATTATCAAGTTAATTATGACTATCCATCTCTAAATTAGCAACTATCCTGTGCCAAACATGTGATATATCATTTAAGAGCATACAATAGTAACCATAGCATGTATTGTAATTCCATGTTCATTCGAACCATCATATTCCATAATACAATTACTACGAGGTTGGAGCTAGCCAAGTTTCTCACTATCCGGGAGAGACGGCGATTTGAATCAATTTCATCCAGCTGGGAATTTATTCCTAACATAAACCCGGGTCAACCAGCCACAGTAGCCTTAGGTCACCTTTGGTACAACTCAAGTACACATTTCGCGGGTTCGCCCAGCGCCGCACAATCAGGGACAACCAAATGCAAGGACGTTCAGGCCTAGCCTACCCTTGGGCTCAGTCTGGCTCCCCGCACATCCTTACTACCATCTAGAGTGCGCACTTTGATAGAGCAGGGCCCGGCCTGAGTTGAGCTACTCGGCTTTACGGTCAGAACGAGTTATCTGGCCAGCTAAGTGATAGGCATGCGTTCAATCTTGTCAAAAGCTCCAACAATGCTATGGTTCTTAATCGACACAGACGGAATCACATGAGTCCACCTACCATAGACTCCATCCAGCCTCGATTTATCTTACCCCATGGTTCTTTTCCATGATAGCAAATATAGCCAACCGTGCTTCGGTATCCACCTATAACTCGCAGGTGATAGGAAATCACTCGACTTCTACCGGTCTAAGCATGGTCAAGCATATATTCGATCCTGGACCTATATAGGGTTAAAGGTACATTACTGAACAAGGAATTTATATGCATCAAGTGGTTCCAATCAACTCTTATAACCCAATGCATCAATCATAAGGACTCAAGTAATATTTTGTAAAATATTGGGAGACTTAGAATGCTCCGGGGCTTGCCTTCTAGAAAGAAAGTGGGGCGGTGATCAGTGCACTCTAGAAGCTCTTCTGAGTTCTGCTCCTTGCCTTCAAGAGCCGCGGCTTGAGGAATCTCCTTCTGGTCCCCTTCCTCTCCTTCGTCGAACTCTAGCAACGTTATCTCCTCTGTCGATCCTAGATGCATGAGTATGGCATAAGATATTGCGAGTGCATGCAGGTTGACAAGTACAGTATGATGATACATGATGAATGGATTCTTGCAAGCATTCTTAACCACATGGTGTTAAAGTAATAACAAGTGCATCACATTTACTGAGTATGTGCATATCTCTTCTTGATTCTTTAATTACGACTTCAACAATGCATTTACTATATCACAAAACAACAGCTACTCATTTTACTCAAAACTAAAGTTCTACTTATCCAAATGTGGTGATCTTGGACTTTCTGGAAACTTATAAAATTATCTACAACTTTCCTTTAATACTCTCACTGTGATTCAAGAGTTAAATTGGGCAAACAAATCATTCAATCAAATCTGTCTAGAAAGTAAACCTTTCGGACAACAAACTTGTAACAGGTAGAACTCGAAAACCCTAAGTCCTATGACTGTGAAAATTTAACACAAGGTAGATTAGCAAGTTATCTACAACTTTCTTATTAACAAGTTTTATAGTAGAGACCATTATCCATATGAAATCATCCACACAATCAAAACTATACATGCAGTCTTGTATTTGAATGATAAAGCGATAATTTGTCCTTTGTATACAATCAACGGCTTCTAAGCCTTACCATTGACATCATCAGTTACTATGCATCATAAGAACCCTAGAAAACATTATGCTTAATCACAATCTAATTATTTAATTGCCTTTCTTAATTTAATTAAATAATTAGGGTAAATAATAAACATATACTAAAGGTGCATCATAAATTCCTAAAAATTTACAGTGGCTTACTAGTGCTACCAGTAGACTACTGCAAAAGTTTCATGCCATTTTACCTAGTAAAACATCCTATGCAAAAAAGACAAGGAATAAAGGCTTAACATAGCATAAATAGAAAACCCTAGTGAAAAGTAGCAATAGATTTCATATTTTTTTTAGCATCCATATGGTACTAGGACATCCTCCAATAAATTTCATGAATATTGGATTCATAAATAATTTTTAAAAATTCACACAAGGATCACCTAATTATAAAAGGAAAATCTATAACTAAAAATCTATTCATGCACTGACCCTCAAATTTTTACCAGAGTTATACTTATCAAGAATAGCTCACCACATAAATTTCATAATTTTTGGAGCACAGGAACTCTAGATATAAATTAAACAAGTTTACATACATTTAAAAACACATTTCAAGTTTCATTTTAAATCTTCCAGAAACTCCACTACAATTGCTAGTCCCGTATTTTTCATAAATACTACACTTCCTAAGGAACACTACAAAATTTGGTTCACCAATTTTGGATCTCTATAGCTCAACTTATAAATTTTCAAAGTTGCATACAAAAACAGGAAATAAATGAACTATCCTAAAGCTTCACAGTCACTGTCAGCTGGGACCCGCTGGTCAGTGACCCCATAGGTCAGTGAAACAAGAACAGGGCAGTAGCGCTGCTTCGACGTGGTCTGGCCACGGCTCATCGTCGGTGAGCTCGCCGGCGGAGACAAGTGAACCTACGTGATCTACGGAGCAGTGTGCGTCGAATGACCTAGGTGGTGGCAGTGGAGGGTGGGCGAAGCATGCTCGTCGCCGGCCATGGCGGCGCTGCTCGGCAGTGTGCCGGTCATCACCGGCTACGGCGAAGCTAGGTGAGGCGTGCAACAGCACCATGGTGACCAGGCGACTCTATCTAGATGACCTAGGTGGCTTGAGGCGCACCGACAAAGCATGACCACGGTGCGGTGGCGCGAAGGTCAGAACACAGCGACGCAGGTTGTCATGTTCCGCGCCGGCAGGACCACCAACGGAGGTAACATCATAACACAAGCTAATACTCATCCTAACCAAGCTCTAATGCCAACAACCGGAAGAAAAGCACATGTGAGCCGAGCGGTGGTGAGCTTGCCATGGAGGCGGCTATGGCGGCCGAGGTTCCGGTGAGAGGGGAAAAGGCAATACGCCCTCACCGAAGCGCAATTGACGCAACCAATACGTCGAGGCGGTAGAGGTGGACTTGGCGCAGCTACGGGTGAGATGGAGATGGTGGCTGTGTGGTGGAGCGCACGCAAGGCGATGATAGAGGCGATGCTATGCTCGGCGGCAAGGCTACGCTGTGGGAATGGCGAAGGAGGAGGCAGAGAATGGAAAATGCGAGCGCGAGGATGGAGCAGCGGGTGCGGGACACGATAAAATGTGCTCTGGCCCGATGTTGCCGACGTGCGGCCTCCGCTGTCTCTACGCGGCGTGCATGCTCTAGCGATGGTCGGCCACCGAAGCCGTTGATTCAGTTCATTCAGTAATCGCGATGCAAGCCTGACAGCGCGAATTGACAGCGCTCGATCTCCTAAACCATGAGGAATTAGCGCCAATGATCTAAACCAAACTTGTAGCTCTATGTACCAGCTTCAATTGTTCTTAAAGGATCATGTGCTAACTTTCAACTGAAACCGAGTTATTTCATCCCAAAGTAAGCTTGTCAGCACTGTTAGGGTTTATGACTTGGAAAAATTTGCTAAGTGTTGAAAACAAGGAATTGATGATTCTTGTGAGCCTAATTCAAGCATGTTAGGAGCTAAACCAGTCTATGACCCAAAAATAAAAGTTGTTCCTCTTGCCAAATACTACAACTTTGCTTTAGTGACCACCTCCATGCAAAGTCTCTAACACATAGTTCAAACTTGGTCAAACATGCTACATTCAAATGATGGTATACACTTAAACTATGGCTTAGTGACCAAACTACCCTTAACCATGAATACCAAAGTTGTTCATAATGATCTTCTAAACATGTTTAATCTATTGGTAAGGTCACACACTCATTTCATGCATTGCTCACACATAGAGCTATCTAGGCCCACATGCATAGCATCACTTAAGTACTTGATTAGACAAAATGATCTTCATGAACATTGTTCCACTAGTCATCATAAGTGTAGCTAATATGTTTTAGTGACTCACATCCATCATTTACATGTATTCTGTAACGTCCTGCCTCTCCGAAGCTGGGCCCGCTTACATCTGGTAGCTTCTCTATGATATAGACTGCCCTCACAGACCAACACAGGTCTTTTCTGCGCACTTTGTCCTCACTCGTACACACCCGGGAAGAACTTCCCGGTCGGTCACCCATCGCTCTAGGCCAAGCACGCTTAACCTCGGAGTTATTTGCAGATGGGCTTCCAAAAAAGAAGTTGCAACTTATTGGTATGAGTATCCTATTAATCCTGTTAAGCCCTGGGCCGGGATGTTACATCCTCACCCCCTTAAGAGATCGACGTCCTCGTCGATCAATCCCAAGCCAGGAGCGTCCTCTCTTGGCCATGTCCGTGTGTCCAGAGCCATCGTATGTGCCATGCTGTGTGACCACACCGGATCCACACCAGCCATGCGCACCATGCCTGCGCAACTGCGACACACGCACCCGTGAAACCATGAGAGTCGGCTCTGATACCATTCTGTAACGTCCCGCCTCTCCGAGGCTGGGCCCGCTTACATCTGGCAGCTTCTCTATGATATAGACTGCCCTCACAGACCAACACAGGTCTTTTCTGCGCACTTTGTCCTCACTCGTGCGCACCTGGGAAGAACTTCCCGGTCGGTCACCCATCGCTCCAAGCCAAGCACGCTTAACCTCGGAGTTATTTGTAGATGGGCTTCCAGAAAAGAAGTTGCAACTTATTGGTATGAGTATCCTATTAATCCTGTTAAGCCCTGGGCCGGAATGTTACATATTCACTCATGATCATATGCATAGATACAAGGAGACATGAAATAACAAGCAAGTTTCATATGTTTCAATCAAATGTTTCAATTGTAAAAGCTTAAATATGAATGCTTGATGCTCATGCTCATGAAATGCAAGTCAATTTATGCAAGGCTAACACCTAGGGTGTTACAACCCCTCGTCCTTATAAAAATCTCGTCCCGAGATTTGCAAGACCTACCATTCTTAAAAAAAGGCGGGATAAACCTCTCGTAAATAATCCTCCCGTTCCCACGTAGCATCTTGTTCACTGTGATTGTTCCACACCACCTTATAGAACTTAATGATCTTACTCCGTGTTACTCTTTCCATCTCTTCTAATACTCGGATTGGCTTTTCTTCATAGGTCAAATCTGATTGGAGCTTTATGTTGGTGGGTGCAATAACTTTTTCAGGTACACGAAGACATTTCTTCAACTGAGAAACATAGAAGACATCAAAGATTGCACTCATCTCTGGTGGAAGTTGTAACTTATAAGCAATATTTCCTTTCAGTTCCATAATCTGGTATGGTCCTACGTATCTAGGCGCAAGCTTCTTTTTCACTCCAAATCTCTTCACTCCCTTCATGGGTGATACTTTCAAGTATACATAGTCACCCACTTCAAAAGTCAGTGGTCTTCTTCTTTTATCAGCATAACTCTTTTGTCTTGATTGAGCTACCTTCATATGCTATTGGATAATACGCACTTGCTCTTTAGCTTCATTGACAAAGTCAATACCAAAGTATCTCCTCTCACCGGGCTCAATCCAATTTAATGGAGTTCTATATTTTCTGCCGTACAAGGCTTCAAACGAAGCCATCTTGATGCTTGATTGATAACTATTGTTGTAGGAGAACTCAGCTAAAGGTAACCATTTGTCCCATGAACCTTTGGAAGATATAACACAAGCTCTCAGCAAATCTTCTAAGATTTGGTTCAATCGCTCTGTCTATCCCAAAGTTTGCGGATGGTATGCTGAACTTCTGATCAATTTAGTTCCTAAAGCCTGGTGCAAGTGTTCCTAGAAACAAGCTATGAACTGTGGTCCTTGATTTGAGATTATGGCCCTGGGTACTCCATGTAGTCTCACGATCTGAGAAACATATAGTTCGGCATATTTCACTACGCGATCCATTGTGTTCACCGGTATAAAATGTGCTGACTTGGTGAGACGATCTACAATGACCCATATTGAATCGTGACCTTGTTGTGTCATTGGAAGGCCTGTGATAAAGTCCATACTGATTTCTTCCCATTTCCAACCTAGAATAGGCAATGGCTGAAGTAACCTGGCAAATTTCATATGAACAGCTTTTACTCTGCTGCAGTTGTCGCACCTAGCGACATAGGCTGCGATCTCTTTCTTCATCTTAGTCCACCAAAAACGGGTTTTCAAATCTTGATACATCTTACTACTACCCAGATGGATAGACATTTTGGACGAATGAGCTTCCTCTAGAATTTGATTTCTAAGCTCACGGTCTTTCAGTACCATAAGTCGGTCCTCAAACCATAGTACACCCTTTTCATCTAATCTGAAATGTTTGGTTTCTTGCTCTTGTATCTTTCTCTTGATGTGACTTATACCTACATCCATCTGCTGTAGCTCTATGATTTTGCTCTCAAGTGAACAACTGATAGTGATATTGTGTAGTACAACATGATGTAACAAATTGAAGCCATCTTCCAATAATGCTTCCTCAGTGTTGCAATGAGATTTCTGACTAAGTGCATCGGCTACAACATTGGCTTTCCCAAGATGGTAATGTACTTCCAAATTGCAGTCCTTAATTAGCTCTAGCCATCTTCGCTATCTCATGTTCAGCTCTGGTTGGGTAAAGATATACTTGAGACTTTTATGGTCAGTATATATATGACATACATTGCCCAGCAAATAATGTCTCCATATCTTTAATGCATGTACAACTGCTGCAAGTTCTAAATCATGTGTAGGGTAGTTGACTTCATGTTTTCTCAACTGCTAAGAAGCATATGCAATTACTCTTCCTTCTTGCATGAGCACACACCCCAAACCTATACTGGATGCATCACAAAATACATCAAAAGGCTTCTCAATGTCGGGTTGTGCTAAGACAGGAGCTGTAGTTAACAGAGTCCTGAGGGTGTGAAAAGTTGCTTCACACTCTTGTGTCCAATTGAACTTTTAATCTTTCTAAATTAGCCTAGTCATGGGCTTAGCTATTTTTGAGAAATCTGGGATGAAACAACGATAATATCCTGCTAACCCTAGAAAACTCTGAACTTCATGAACCAAAGTTGGGGCCTTCCAATCCATAACCCCTTGTACTTTCGATGGGTCTACAGAGATTCCATCTCTCGATAAGATATGACCTAAGAAAGGTACTTTGCTTAACCAAAATTCACACTTGCTAAATTTTGCATATAGCTTATGCTCCCTCAATCTGGATAGAACAATCCTCAGATGCTCTGCATGATCTTCCTCGTTTTCCGAATAAATCAATATATCATCGATAAACACGACCACAAACTTGTCAAGCTCGGGCATGAATACCGAATTCATCAGGTACATGAAGTAGGCAGGAGCATTCGTTAGTCCAAAAGACATAACCAAATACTCATATAAGCCGTACCAAGTGGAGAAAGCAGTCTTAGGTATATCCTCTGGCCTAATCTTTATTTGATGATAGACTGATCTCAAGTCAATCTTGGAAAATAACTTTGCCTTCGCCAACTGATCGAATAAGATGTCGATGCAAAACAACGGGTACTTGTTCTTGATGGTCACAGCGTTGAGTGGTCTATAATCCACACACATTCTCAAGGACTTGTCCTTCTTTTTCACAAATAATGCTGGACATCCCCACAGAGATGAACTAGGTTGAATGAGACCCTTGTCTAATAGATCCTATAGCTGAATCTTAAGTTCTGCTAACTCATTTGGTGGCATTCTATAAGGTCTTCTTGATATAGGTGCCATACCTGGCACTAACTCAATCTTAAATTCCACATCCCTATCTGGTGGTAAACCTGGTAACTCCTCTGGAAATACATCCGAAACTCACAAACCACGGGGATATCACCAAGGGTAGTGGTTTGGATAGCACAAGCTAAGTGTTGGAGTTCAAAATTTTAGGAGAGTGGTACTAGAAAAGCATTCCCTCCCTTGGGTTCTCTCAACATAATAGTACGAGTGCTAGTGTCAATGAGAACACCATGATTGCTCATCCATTTCATGCCTAAGATTACACTTATGGATAACCCAGGTAATACTATCAAATCCGTGGTATACTCCCTCTCTAGAATAGAGATGAGCACATTTCTGACTATCTTATTTGTAGAAATAGTAGCCCCCGCTGAACTTATATTATAACCACCTTTGCTTACTTCAATTATTTTCTGATCATGTCTAGATGCAAATGCTTGGCTCATAAATGAATGAGAAGCTCCCAAATCAAATAAAACAATAGCGGGATGCTTGTTGACAAGAAACATACCAGCCGTGACAACTTCCCTAGCGGGCACTTCCTCAACAGTGGTATAGTGCACGTATCCCGAACGTGCTCTGGAGTTCGCCTACCTCTGATTGTTCTAATTCTGATTGGCATTATTCTTTGGGTGGGGGCATTCCTTGGCCCAATGCCCCACTTGATTACAGTTAAAACAGGGTTGATTACTCCTAGGTCCTATGGAGCTTCCCTAACCGCCATTTCCTTTAGGTAAGGCAATAGTGAATGCCTTACGGAACGCTTTCAGAGGCCTGTTGTTCTGAGCTTTTGGTGGTGGAGGCCTGAACTTAGGTGTAGGTGGATGGAACTGTGGCCTAGCTATGATAGGAGCTCTAGACTATGAAGATCCGGAGGCACCTGCCTCAAAGGCCCTCTTGCGACCCTTAGCTGTCGCATGCATGTTGTTATGATTTTCCTGGGTCAGAGCATCACTAATAAACTCATTATAGGGGGTGCACATGGAATTGGCCATGGTCTTCATTAGTTTTGTGCCGAGACCCCGCTTGAAGCTCTCTATCTTCTTCTCCTCGGTATCCACAAAACCTGGAGCATACCTGGACAGGTTATTGAATGCGTGCATATATTCTGTGAGGGCCTTTGTCCCTTGGGTGAGCCTCATAAATTCAGCCACCTTTATGCGCATTAGGCCAGGGGGAATGTGATGCCCCCAAAAAGCCAACTTGAACTGCTCCCATGTCACTCATGCATTAGCAGGTAGAGAGGACAAGAAATGTGTCCACCAGATCCCTGCTGGTCCTTGCAACTGATGGGATGCATACTCAACCTTCAGGTGCTCGGTGACTCTTAGCAGACGAAACTTCTACTCAATGGTGTTGAGCCACTCGTCTGCCTATAGTGGTTCCTCTACCACCTTGAAGATAGGAGGCTTTGTATCTAGAAATTCCTTGAAGGTACTGTGCTGTTAGGCTCGTGCCCTTGTTGCTGTGGGTGGCCACGAGCTGTGTTCTGCACGATGAGGTGTAGAGCTTCCTCCATTGTCCTTTGGCTCTCTAAGAATTGGGCAAAGAACTCCTGAGCAAACGGCGGTGGCGGTGGCGGTAAGTCACTGTCGTTGCCATCATGGCTGCTACTAGCTCCTACGTGGGTGCGAGTCATCTGCGAAGTTGCAACAATAAGTGATTATGGGTTGATGTCAAAAGATTGTAGATGAATTTATAATCATACCAAACTGAAATTACTGGAGACAATCTCAAATTCATAAAATAAAAACAGAGGCATAATAATTCATTCTCGCAATATGACACCACCAATTTGATCACTTATCGGACTCATAGCACGTTAATATTCAAATCATGATCACTGATAAATCGACTGGAATTTGCATTAGCGTTTAACCAAACGTGCGATAGTCATGCAAATAACAATATTACATGATAGTCCAATCACCAACACCAAATTCAAACTACAGATCCATTACATAACCAGCGATGATACATTAAGCACTTCTACTAAGTACTAAGCGATCTAATCCTCATCATGATCACTATCGAGGTTAGAGATAGGATCATCTCCTTCCTTAGGCTCCACTTCTTCCTCTTCCTCGTCCTCCTCATCATCTTCCTCCATATTTGGACCATCTTCTTCCCCATCAAGGATTGGGTTCAGCTGGTTGTTCAAATAGTGCACTTTATGCTGAAGGTTCATCACCTGCAGTTGAGCCTATGCAAGCTGCTGACGTAAGCCCCTTTTGGCACGGTCCTACGTGTTACTCATGTCGCGGTGCCTATGTTGTTCTATCCTTACTACAATGACATGGTTCTCTGCTGCATCTCGCTGGCGTCTAGATGTGGACACCTCAGCATGGGCGGCCTCCAACTGCTCCCGTAGTACTACAAGCAATGCTTGATCATTAGCTCTTGCTTCTTGGGATGCTGCTCTCTGTTGATCCACTTGCTCCATTTGGGCATGGAGAGTGCCCAAAGCTGCATAGGCTTGGTCAGATTCCCATCGGGCTTTACTTGCGGCTTTCTTTTGCTTGCGCACACACTTCTTGAGCTTATGCTATGTGGCTTCAGCTCTCATGAGCTTGTCCATACAAGTGGTGTATGATTCCTACCTGAAATCCCTAGTGTCCTAGCGTGTACAAAACATCTTCATCACCACAAACATTGCACTCATAGTGGGACTAGAGCTATTTGCCCGCTCATCCCAATCTCTGATCAATGTATTTTGGTTGCGTTGTTCCCATATTGCTGTGGACGGATCCACCCAAGGAAACATACCCGCAGCACTACCGGTAAGTGCATCCCCATGCTGCTGGCAGATCTGACTCAAAACCTCAAAGGCCACTACTTGGGCAGCCTCCCAAGGAGTTTTCCCTTCCGATTCTGCCTTCCACTCCTGCCAGAAGGGTTCTTGTGTGTGGGCTGGTATAGTTAGCCGCACCTCATACCATGTCTGTCCCTCCAAGTACTCTTCATTCCAATGATAAAGGGGTGGTTCATGGTACCCGCAAAGTGCAAAACTCTCCACAGTAGAGTAGGCGTTCCAAAAACCATCAGGAAATTCTCACATCCAGCTGGTGCTGCCATCTGTACCATCAACATGTACAACTTTGTGTGAGATAAGGCCATTATGGATAAGAGTTACATAACCGAGTAAGAAATTTATAAGGAGAGGAACAATGTAATTATTTTAATGATAATTATCATGATGCATGCTCGTTCCGTACGTCCTCACAAACTTAGGAAAAATTTACTTCTAACGACATATACGGTGGCATACATACGTTCTCTCATATACAACGTAACTAGTTGAGCTACACGTTTCGTTGTTAGTGTACTTGCATAAAAGTTTCATTTCAGCCCATCCCATAATGAAATATGCAGAATGTAAATCTAAATACTTCCATATATGTATACCCATACATATACTTCCATATCAAAGCTACCCGATAACAGTTTATACCCACAATTAAATATGCACCACATACACATGCAAGCCTGCATACATAGTCGTACCAAAGCTAACTCTCCCCGACCGCATGCTCACATCTTGCGGTCATGCCACTCATCAACTTACCTTGGCATAGAGGCATTTGATCCATACATTACCATTCAAGTGAATGGCATCCATACAATAGCACGCCGTATGGATGACGAAATTTAAAACCCCCATGTTAGTACTTAAATAGCCACCTAATAGTCCTTAACTTGGGCATAAGGAAAGTAATCACTGGCACACTTTAGATTTCAAATACCTATTTATATAGCTATTAGTTGCTAGAAAGGGTTTTGGAAAACAAAAACTTTTGTTTTAAATACACATGTGGCAATTAACGTTGAACCTTGCTCTAATGCCAGCTATCGTAGAACCGACCAATTTATAAGAGTACAAGTACAATGGCAGCCCGCAAGCGGTCGCACTGTCATACTTGAACCCATATAAACCCGGTAGTCCATCGAGTACCACGACGGGTCTCGATAAACGATTTACAACAACCAAGATCGTATATGATTCAACATACATATCACATATTACATAAAGTTCACAGATACATTTCCATCATCAGAGTATGAAACAAAGTTATTACAAACCAAGTTTGATAAACAAAAGCAGAAGCAAATTAAGTTTGAAAGTAGCATTTGCCCACATAGTTTGATACAGTGCCAACATACGATCACAATCCACAAAAGCATGTAGAGGGATTAATAAAGAAGCCTGCCCAAGGCTTACTCCTCACCCACAACGAGATAGAAGCAACTCTTGCAACAACCATGATACATAGTGCCATCTGCAATAATGGGAAAATAAACCCTGAGTACGAGAAGGTACTCAGCTAGACTTATCCGTCATAAACCAGAAATAATTTGACTCCAAGGATTATGCCAGGCTGTATAAGTGGAGGTAGCTTGACAATATTTTGCATAAAAAGCGATTAACTTAGTTATACAATTATAATTTTGTTATCAAGTTAATTATGACTATCCATCTCTAAATTAGCAGCTATCCTATGCCAAACATGTGGTATATCATTTAAGAGCATACAATAGTAACCATAGCAGGTATTGTAATTCCATGTTCATTTGAACCATCATATTCTATAATACAATTACTATGAGGTTGGAGCTAGCCAAGTTTCTCACTATCCAGGAGAAACGGCGATTCGAATCGATTTCAACCAGCTGGGAATTTATTCCTAACACAAACTCAGGTCTACCAGCCACGGTAGCCTTAGGTCACCTTTGGTATAACTCAAGTACACATTTTGCGGGTTCGCTCAGCGCCGCACAATCAGGAACAACCAAATGTGAGGACGTTTAGGCCCAGCCTACCCTTGGGCTCAGTCTGGCTCCCAGCACATCCTTACTACCATCTAGAGTGCGCACTTTGACCGAGCGGGGCGCGGCCTGAGTTGAGCTACTCGGCTTCGTAGTCGGAACAAGTTATCCGGCCAGCTAAGTGATAGGCATGCGTTCAATCTTGTCAAAAGGTCCAACAATGGTACGATCCTTAATTGGCATAGACGGAATCACATGAGTCAACCTACCATAAACTCTGTCCAGCCTTGATTTATCTTACCCCATCGTTCTTTTCCACGATAGCAAATATAGCCAACCATGCTTCGGTATCCACCTATAACTCGCAGGTGACAGGAAATCACCCGACTTCTACCGGTCTAAGCATGGCTAAGCATATATTCGATCCTAGACCTATACAGGGTTAAAGGTACATTACTGGACAAGGAACTTATATGCATCAAGTGGTTCCAATCAACTCTTATAACCTAATGCATCAATCATAAGAACTCAAGTAATATTTTGTAAAATACTGGGAGACTTAGAATGCTCTGGGGCTTGCCTTTCAGAAAGGAAGTGGCGCGGTGATCAGGGCACTCTAGATGCTCTTCTAGGTTCTGCTCCTCGCCTTCGAGAGCCGCGGCTTGAGGAATCTCCTGCTGGTCCCCTTCCCCTCCTTCGTCGAACTCCAGCAACATTATCTCCTCCGTCGATCCTAGATGCATGAGTATGGCATAAGATATTGCGAATGCATGCAGGTTGACAAGTACAATATGATGATACATGATGAATGCATTCTTGCAAGCATTCTTAACCACATGGTGTTAAAGTAATAACAAGTGCATCACATTTACTGAGTATGTGCATATCTCTTCTTGATTCTTTAATTACTACTTCAACAATGCATTTACTATATTACAAAACAGCAGCTACTCGTTTTACTCATAACTAAAGTTCTACTTATCCAAATGTGGTGATCTTAGACTTTCTGGAAATCTTATAAAATTATCTACAACTTTCCTTTAATACTCTCACTGTGATTCAAGAGTTAAATTAGGCAAACAAATCATTCAATCAAATCTGTCTAGAAAGTAAACCTTTCGGACAGCAAACTTGTAACAGGTAGAACTCAAAAAACCTAAGTCCTATGATTGTGAAAATTTAACACAAGGTAGATTAGCAAGTTATCTACAACTTTCTTATTAACAACTTTTACAGTAGAGACCATTATCCATATGAAATCATCCACACAATCAAAACTATACATGCAGTCTTGTATTTGAATGATAAAGCGATAATTAGTCCTTTGTATACAATCAATGGCTTCTAAGCCTTACCATTGACATCATCAGTTACTATGCATCATAAGAACCCTAGAAAACATTATGCTTAATCACAATCTAATTATTTAATTGCCTTTCTTAATTTAATTAAATAATTAGGGTAAATAATAAACATATACTAAAGTTGCATCATAAATTCCCAAAAATTTAGAGTGGCTTACTAGTGTTACCAATAGACTACTGCAAAAGTTTCATGCCATTTTACCTAGTAAACATCCTATGCAAAAATGACAAGGCATAAAGGCTTAAAATAGCATAAATATAAAACCCTAGTGAAAAGTGTCAAGCAACAGATTTCATATTTTTCTTAGCATCCATATGGTACTAGGACATCCTCCAATAAATTTCATGAATATTGGATTCATAAATAATTTATAAAAATTCACACAAGGATCACCTAATTATAAAAGGAAAATCTATAACTAAAAATCTATTTATGCACTGACCCTCAAATTTTTACCAGAGCTTATACTTGTCAAGAATAGCTCACCACATAAATTTCATAGTTTTTGGAGCATAGGAACTCTGGATATAAATTAAACAAGTTTACATACATTTAAAAACACATTTCAAGTTTCATTTTAAATCTTCTAGAAAATCCACTACAATTGCTAGCCCCATATTTTTCATAAATACTACACTTCCTAAGGAATACTACAAAATTTGTTTCACCAATTTTGGATCTCTATAGCTCAACTTATAAATTTTCAAAGTTGCATACAAAAATAGGAAATAAATGAACTATCCTAAAGCTTCATAGTCACTGTCAGCTGGGACCCGCTGGTCAGTGACCCCACATGTCAGTGAAATAAGAACAGGGCAGCGGCGCTGCTTCGACACGGTCCGGCCACGGCTCGTCGCCGGTGAGCTCGCCGGTGGAGACAAGTGAACCTACGTGATCTACGGAGCAGCACGCGTCAAATGACCTAGGTGGTGGCAGTGGAGGGTGGGCAGAGCATGCTCGTCGCCGGCCTTGGTGGCACGACGGCTCTGCTCGATGGTGCGCCGGTCATCACCGGCTACGGCGAAGCTAGGCGAGGCACGCAACAGCACCACGGTGACCAGGCGACTCTATCTAGATGACCTAGGCGGCTTAAGGCGCTCCGACGAAGCATGGCCACGGCACGGTGGCGCGGAGTTCAGAACGCGGCAGCATGGGTTGTCGTGTTCCGTGCCGGCGGGACCACCAATGGAGGTAACATCATAACACAAGCTAATACTCATCCTAACCAAGCTCTAATGGCAACAACCAGAAGAAAAGCGCATGCAAGCCGAGCGGTGGCGAGCTTGCCGTGGAGGCGGCTATGGCGGCCGAGGTTCCAGCGAGAGGGGAAAAAGGCAATACGCCTTCACCGAAGCACAATTGACGCAGCCAATACGTCGAGGCGGTAGAGGTGGACTTGGCATAGCTACGAGCGAGATGGAGACGGTGGCTGTGCAGTGGAGCGCACGCAAGGCGATGGTGGAGGCGATGCTGTGCTCGGCGGTGAGGCTGCGCTGCGGGAATGGCGAAGGAGGAGGTAGAGAAAGGAAAATATGAGCGCGAGGATGGAGCAGTGGGTGCGGGACACGATAAAATGTGCTCTGGCCCGACACGGCCGCGCTGGGTAGGACGCCGGTGATGCATGGCCTCCACCAGCTCCACGCAGTGCGTATGCTCTGGCGATGGTCGGCCACCGAAGCCGTTGATTCAGTTCATTCAGTAACCGCAATGCAAGCCTGACAACGCGAATTGACAACGCTCGATCTCCTAAACCATGAGGAATTAGCGCCAATGATCTAACCCAAACTTGTAGCTCTATGTACCAGCTTCAATTGTTCTTAAAGGATCATGTGCTAACTTTCAACTGAAACCGAGTTATTTCATCCCAAATTAAGCTTGTCAGCACTGTCAGGGTTTACGACTTGGAAAAATTTGCTAAGTGTTGAAAACAAGGAATTAATGATTCTTGTGAGCCTAATTCAAGCATGTTAGGAGCAAAACCAGTCTATGACCCAAAAATAAAAGTTGTTCCTCTTGCCAAATACTACAACGTTGCTTTAGTGACCACCTCCATGCAAAGTCTCTAGCATATAGTTCAAACTTGGTCAAACATGCTACATTCAAATGATGGTATACACTTAAACTATGGCTTAGTGACCAAACTACCCTTAACCATGAATACCAAAGTTGTTCATAATGATCTTCTAAACATGTTAAGCTATTGGTAAGGTCACACACTCATTTCATGCATTGGTCACACATAGAGCTATCCAGGTCCACGTGCATAGCATCACTTAAGTACTTGATTAGACAAAATGATCTTCATGAACATTGTTCCACTAGTCATCATAAGTGTAGCTAATATGTTTTAGTGACTCACATCCATCATTTACATGTATTCACTCATGATCATATGCATAGATACAAGGAGACATGAAATAACAAGCATGTTTCATATGTTTCAATCAAATGTTTCAATTGTAAAAGCTTAAATATGAATGCTTGATGCTCATGCTCATGAAATGAAAGTTAATTTATGCAAGGCTAACACCTAGGGTGTTACAAGCAATCCTGATCCTACCAAAGTAATTAACTTAGAGACCGATAGGCTCCCATTTAGGCAATCAGTCATGAATCCCTTGGCTTGGGAATATACTTTCAGAGCTTGGCCGCTCCCCCTTAAAGGATGGAGAGATTGGTACCATAGGGCAGGGTAGTCGGTGCAGAGTGAGCCAACTGGGCCCTTTATGATTTGGATCAATGCATTACTCTGTCATTATCTCCTATGAAGAGAAATGAGCCACTATTGAAAGCAACATCTTACTTCTGGTCCAATGCTTTTAATGCTTTTATCTTTGGTCATGGCTTGATGATGATTAGTTTGGCCGACATCTTCATGTTGACCGGCCTTAAAATCACTAGTCCTCTCCAACCCTTCAATCTCCTCAACAAATCGTCCTTCAAACTAGGAAATTTGAAAGGAGGGGGATGGACTGGCTACATGGCCAATCATAAGAAACCTGGCACTATCAATGAGAAAGAGCATGTGACGTTTCTGAACATGTGGCTAGAGAAACATGTCTTCTGCAGGCCATCTTGTGCGCCAACCAGCAACAACCTTTACCTGGCAGAATGTCTAACAAACAGTGTCGATATACCTCTCGGAAAGTATTTGTTAGGATCTTTTTATCATCTGATGGATCATGTATCCAAGATTATGTCGGAAAACAAACCAATTGGCACAATCAGTGGACCTTGGTGGTTATTGCAATTACGGCTCAACCTGTATATGCACAAGATGGTAGCTGCTGACTTGAGGAATCTAAACTTCCCCTCTTCCAATTATTCAGAGGAGCAAGAAAAATTATTAGACTAGGAACAGAAGCTTCGTGGACGCTCATCTTTTGGTGAAGCAGCATCGACGATTACTATCCCCTTCGACATCAGCGAAGTTTTTAGGAGATTCTACAAAGGATTTTCTGCCGATACTTTGACGTGGTTTGCCTATCTCCCAATTGATGAATTCACAAATCCTTATAAGTTTAGGTTTGAATCAGCTTGTGGAGATCCATCTTCGAGAGCTATCCTTCAATGCATTACAAAGCCTGGACTACTCCCAATAGAGTTCTGACATGGCCGAGAGAAGCCTCCTACTTCTTATGAATTTTACAATTCGGTGACTATAGCTCGTCAGCTCGACCTTGGTTAGCTACCACCTAGGCTATTCTTTGCCAACAAATTGAGACCCAGGGAGGATTTGACTAAAAGTCTTGAATTTGTTCGGATCCTCAAATTTGAGGAAGCTCTGCCTTAGATAGAACTGACAACATGGAAATATGGCCCCTTTGTTTCGAACCTTTTCAACGATTGGTGGCAAGAGTGGGCTCAACACCTATTTCATCAGTCGGCAATCCCCTATTGTTTGACGCTGGATCTGATCTTTCCATTCGACGCTGAGGTAAGCAAATGTCGTCAATTGATTCTTTTTGGTACAATAATTCATCTTTGCTTCTCTCTATAGGACGTTGATTCTATCCCTCCTTCCATCAGCAGAAGTAACCAATCAATCAAATACCTCGCCTGGTGTCCAAACCCAAGAATAGGATGCAACGCCCCTTCTCTGACAACCGTGAGGAGGACCCCAATAGCCCCTGTCATTCTACATGAGTTTTCTTCTTCAAAATGTAAGGCTTCCAAAGTCAATCCACCAAAGACCCCCTCGCACAAGAAGGCGCGAAAGCCTTCAAGGATGACATCACCGACTGCCCAGGTGACTTTACTGCAAGCCCAAAAATTATCTTGTTCAAGTTTGCCGAGTTTGGGTTCCTCGAGGCCAATGGTCGTTGCATACCCCTCACGGTAGAACCCCCTGGTCTAGGCTTTGGGAGCAATGGGGTTCGGCACGTCGTCAGTCACTATTGAAGATATCGCCGGCGTGCGTCCATTATCGACCCTTGCTGATGTCGTTACTGAAGTAAGTTTCTATGCTTCTCCTGCTAACTATCCTATAATCGACTAACCATCCTCATCTTAGGCCAATCCTCTACCGATCATCTAAGGGGAAACTGAAGAATAGATTCCACATGCATCATCATCAAGAGGAACCAAGGTATTTTCTAGGTACTGGCCACATGAATGCTTGACTCATTATGTTCTTTAAAAAGAAAATCGATCTTCTGCAGTCCCCAATCAGAGAGTCAGATCGTAAGGGAGGTTATCCGAGTAAATCAACGACCCAGGTATGCTCATTTCTCTGAATGTTAAACCCCTCTGCATGTCTATTGACTACCTATTACCCAGCTGGTCGACGATCAGGAAAAGGAAGATGTCGTAGGTGCTCCCAAGAGCCAAATTGATACTCCTATCGAGGGATTTCAAGCTATTCACCAACAACTGAAGGTTAGCTTCAACTATACCCTTTGGTTAGCTGATCGCAAAGTTCAAAGCAACTTGGGTGCTAGAGAAGAATCAACTAAATGGGAGATGATCCGATTGAAGGAACTAATTGATGATCTGAAGAGCGCCCCTTCTAAGATCCAGGGAAAACTTGGTCAGCTGAGGACTAGATGGGAATAGCTCTTGGCGAGACTAGAGGAGATCAACATCTCAATTCAAATCGAAGAAGCAAATTGAACCCAGGTCCCCAAGGTGATCGATGAGAAGAAGGCAGCGATGACTGCCAGATACAATGAGCTCATGATTATCTAGAGTCAGAAAAATAAAGTCATCTCTAGATCGGTTGACTAAGACAAATGGCCAATTGCAGAAGCCGATGCCATTTGCTTAGATGCCTTGAGTGTAGTTCGAGCGGCATTAAACTTGTAATCTTTGATCCTCTTGTTTTCTCAGCTTGTGACATTTCCGTCATAGATACTTAACCGATGCAACTCTTTATCAGGCACAAAAACCCTTTAGTCATCATTAGCCGTTGTATCAGCAATCATTTGTCCTTACCGGTGAGATCCGGCCTACCATAGTTTGTTTACCAGTCCTGACCTCCTGGGCCAAACCTCTGGATGCGAACAAAAACTCAAAACTATGGTGAATGAGCCTTGAAATCCATGAGCCAGAACTGAGCGAATGCGTTGAGAATTCCAACAAATGAAATTTTTGAGTCCACGGTGCCTATAACCACTGCTTTCTCATTTGGCCACGTGTGGCTTCCCCGATTTCTGGAATGGCCTCTTGCCTTCCATTAACTACATTTTAATCCAACGTGTCTCAATAAGCCTATTAACACTTGCCTCGGCTTTAAATACACATCTCTAGGGGATAACCAAGAGGCCACATCTGCACTTGCCCCTATTTTGGCCTTCGCACAAGTCCTTTTCTTGTCTTTTGATCTAAAAACCAATCTTGTCAAGAGCAATAGCGGACGACAAGTGCCCTGCTGGAGATGTGACAGAAGAGGATCTCCCTCCGCGCTAGCGCCTCCACATCCTAGGGTATGTTGGATTTACATTCCAAATCTTTTGATAATCATATGAACTTGGTAATGTCCCATTTCGTAGGACTATCACTCAGGCCGACGTCCAAAATATGCTAGCGAGGTTTGAGGCCCAGCCGACGGCATCAACAGCCTCCTCCAATGATTCCTCTAACTCATATAATGGAGATGATGCCTGGTGTTATCTTCATGTATGGAACAAGGCACCACGTCATCATTGGGAGGCAACCCACGAAACTAAGCATCTAGAGGATGCCTTGATTGCCTCCCAAACTGCTCTCACCATAGTGGAGGGGGAGAGTAGTGCCACCTGGGTGCAACTAGCAGAATCTGACACCAGGGGCACTGGGAAGATCCTCAAAACAAACCCTATTCCTCTATCATTTTGCTCCATTATGCTCTTCTTGATGATTCCTGTCCACCTTACTATAGCCCTGACGAAGCAATTGGAGGCCCTCCATCTGGCGGTGAACAATGCCACTAGGGCTCTGAATGCCTGAGGTGATCTACTGGCAAACCGCCTCCAAGACATCCCTATGCACGCCGAGGAGATCGCTCTTCATGGCATCCGCCATGGGGCTATGGTCGCCCTGACCATTGTCCAAGTGCGCTCCTGGGCACGAGCTTTGATGGTTGTAGCCTGACTTTGCAAGCATCGACGACCATCATGATCTGGTGGTGAGTTTTGAAGGGGCCATCGACGCCGTGGCGAATACTTCTTCGGTCGAAGGAATCAGTGAACAATGTTTTCTTTGGCCCATAGTTTGTATTTAGGGTCCCAATCATGAATAAAACTCAGTCTGATTTCCTCTATGTTTATCTCTTTGTTTGTATTCTGTGTGAATGTTTCACCATTGATGCTTTTCCATATGACTCATATTTTTCTTTTTATTTCGTGCTATAGGCGATGCGTACCGCACCAGGCTTTTGCCTCCTTAGGCTAAGTTAGGATCTTCATTTTTTGTTCTAAAGGTGACAGTCTGCTAGTATCGGCTGTCAGCACTTGATGACATTTCAGATTGGCCACTCTTCATAAGAAAATGTTCTCTAAAATAGCCAACGATAATCTTGAACAATAAATTACCATCCCAAAATATACAAAACCATTGGCTGCCAAATCCTTAAAACTTAATACGTTTGGGCCTAGTCTCGTTCATCGAAACAAAAACAGCTATATTCCATGAACTAATTTATAAAGGCGATGTCTAGCCATTCTGAGATGAATCAACTGAAGAACTTATCAAAATAAACTTTCAGAGCCGATTGCTTGGATCGGCTATTGGCGTTCATCGTTGATCCTGATAATGCCTCCTTCCCAGACTCTACCAGTGAAACACTCGCAATCTTCAAACTCCCAATAGGCCAGATCGGTAGCTGCCACACTTACAGATGTATCGGCTTGAACAACTTCAACATTGTCTCCTTGCCACTAGATAAGGCATTGGTGCATCGTTGAAGGGATGCAGCAATTAGCATGGATCCAATCACGACCAATAAGTCGACCGTATGTTCCTTTGCCATCGATGACGAAGAAAGTAGTAGGTAGAGTTTTACTCCCAATCATCAATTCGATGTTAACTGCCCCTATGTCTTAGATGCATTACCTCCGAAGTCCTTTAGCAGTCATGTTAGTTTCGAGCAAATCTCCTAGGACCTTTTCAAGCTTACGGAACAGTGGTATAAGGCATCAAATTAACCGCTAGCACCTCCATCGACTAACATCTTGGTCATCGGCTTCCCATAGACAAATCCATTCATGTATAAAGCCTTCAAGTGCCGATGCTGAGACGGTTTGTCAAATATAGCTTGTTAGGACTGGAGGGTTAGCTGAGCCACTGCTTCTCCTAATTCTTCTTCATCAAATCTTTCTCCATTCGGACATCTTCTTGTTCATACTTGGAGGGAGCTCTGAATTCTACATGTAAGATAAAGACCATATCAATATTAGTCGATGGCTTACCCTTATCGGCTGTTTGCTTGACACGCCATGTCTAAGGTCTTCTATACTTCTAAGCTTCTAATTCTCTATTCCTCAAGCGTTGAACTCTTCTTTTCTGGCTCCTTCATTTTCAGATTGTGAACATACTCTGATCATCACTGCCGGCCCGAACACCATTGTCCCTCTTGCCAAACATACTCTTTCTCTTCATCACGGTCGACCCAGCTCTGATCATACACACGCTTACCTAGCCGATCGTGAACTCCTTCATTTTTTACATGTCGATCCATGTTGTTAGATTGATAACTCAAACGCTCATGGATAGACCAACGGTTGGCTTGAGATTGCCTGAACTCAGAATACTGATTGCTGCACTTTGGGCAGTTACGTCTTATGGGTCATTTCAAACCTTCGTTCTAGCAGTGTCTGAAGAAAGGACAATTCCAATGTAACTCAACTTGTTCTCTTTTATGCCTCTCTTCTTCGCACCGACGCTCATATTCTTCTTCTTCAAGCCAGCGTTGGTAGTCCTTCTCCTTCTGGTGTTGCCACTTATTCAACAAGATTCTAGAAGTCACACGAGGACGCATAGCACCAGCTCTAGATGTCTCACCTTGATCGTATTGGCTCTTTTGCTGATCGCATTGCTGCTTAACCTTCTTGTATTCATTAGCCAATATATGAACCTTGGGGTTGACTGACCCATCTTCTTTGGCCTTAGTCAACATCAAGACCTTTGTCTTTCCTTTAGCCAACTAGAACTCCACCATATGCACCCTTGGAAAAGGATGCCCATCTATGTCCATTGCTGATATCTTGGCTGGCTCAAACTTGATCTTCCCTTGCTCAATGGCATTCTAAATATGTAAGCAAAGGATTCTACACTCATTAGTGTTATGATTAGTAGCATTGTGAAATTTGCAATATTTCTTCCCTTTAAGTTCTCCAGTCAAAGGTACCACATGATTTGTAGGTAACCTCAACTGCTTCTCCAAAAGCAAATCAAAGATCTTATCGGCCTTCTTGATGTCAAAATCATAGGCATTTTCTGTCTCCTTCTCCCATGGAAAAGATACAGGAATCTTGTCCCATGTCCACTCGGCGGTTCCAACTTCTGGATCATCTTCGTCAGAGTCTGCATCATATGGATCAGACATAGCGGCAGTACCCTTCAAATATTTTTCTTTGCGCATGGTCCGAAGCTGGCCTTCAAAAGTAGACACTCTCTGGACTAAGTGAGCTAAGTTTTTGAATTCCTAGCCATTAAACTTTTCTCTTATTACTGGAGACATCCCTTGAAGGGCCAATTCAGCCAATTGGCCATCAAACAGATTCAATGAGTAATACCGGCTCCTTCCTTCTATGAATATTTGAATGAACTTAGAGCCGGACTCATTGTTCCTCTACCTCATGCTTGTTAAATTTGTAATCTTCTTCTCTCCTGTCCCACTATAGAAGTATGCATGGAACTTACTCTCTAGATCGGCCCATCCTATGATCGAGTTTGGTTCAAGTGATGAAAACCAACTGAAGGCCGGTCCAGACAGGGACAAGGGAAAGAATCAAACTCTGTGCGCCTCCTCAATAGATGTATCCCCGAGTTGAATAAGATAGCGGCTGATATGCTCCATGGTTGTCATCTCATCTATCCTACTAAATTTGGAGAAATCTTGGATTCTGTAGCGTGGAGGGAGTTGCTCAATATCATACCAAGTTGGGTATGGGCATTGGTAAGAGCCAACCTATCCTTTAGACTTTAGACCAAACTAGCTCTGCATCATAGCAGTTATCCTATTGATTAATTCATCAGCGTTCATGCCAGCAACTTGTTGTCTCGGCTGCCCTTGAGTCTGAGCCTGAGAGCTCTGTACTTGAACTTGTTGATCCTAAGCCAGAGAGTGTTGTACTTGGCCTAAGATTGCTGGAGTTGCTAAGCATTATAATTGTAAGGATTCTGATACCCAGGATGTGGCAAAAGTTCATACGTGCTGGATCCAAAACCAAATGATATCCTTCTAGATAGTCGATCTGAGCATTGTGAGTTGCATATCCCTACAATTGACTATTGAAATAATTTGGATCAACATTCTTGATGATCCTCTATAGTGATGGAGCAATTTTATGGGCTGACTATGGCATCTGATATGAGGTACTAAATTTCCCTTGAGCCAACCATTGCATAACCTGCTGGGTGATTGGTGAGGTTGGCTGCTGGACTGAATACACCTGGTTTTATCGAGTAGGAAACTGAGTTGCCTGCGTGATAGGGGCACTTGGTGACTACTACGCTGGTGGTTGCCCCCTGTCATTTGACCTTTCCCCCCTGCTATTGATAGGGCTTGATCTTGCTCCCCGCTATTGGCAGGGCTTGACCTTGTCCCCCTACTGTTGGCTAAGCCTGAAGATCCTGAGCTTGTCCTCCTGGAAGCTGCTGTATTGGTGGCTGTTGAAACTGTCCACCATTTGGCCACTGACTAGAACTAGGCACATTGCTTCCCACAGCTGAAGGATTAAAGCCATTGAAGTATGATGGTCCCACTTGATCAACCGGTGCTCCAAAGAAAACTTCTTTCATGACATTGCCAATTGTATTGGCTAGCACCTAATTATGATTTGTGAAGGCTTCATGAATAGTCTTGTGGTCCATCTGGGTAGCAATTCTTGCTTCAGCTTCCTCGTTCAGATCACTCTAGCCATGCAGGAGGACCCTTGCCAATGGAGTCTTCTGAACAACTAAATCACATGCCCTACTGTAAGACAGAAGACACTTCTCTCAGAACTCCTCCGCTATCTTAGTCGATGAGCACCCTTTGCTCATTGGGTAAGTCTTCAAGGTTGACCTTAAGGATCATCTGGTTATCCATGTTGATGATTGTGTTTCCACTGGGCATGCCAAGCTATGTTGATGGCAAGAACATGATGGGTCAAGCCTCATCACCAGCATACGAGCATGTCGAGAGAAACTGCATGGAGTAGATCCTGAGCTCTCTTCGGGCTTAGGAGAACAGCAGACCAGATGGTCATGACCTAGGGCATGCTAGTCAATTTGACCCTATAATTGATAAGGAGGAAAGATTGATCAGCAATTTAAGGTGGAACATGCCATTGTTTGTACAGACAGTTCCAAATGTGTGGCTAAGTAGCTAATGATTGACGGACTAGGGTCCTAGGGGTTCCCCATAGTGATGCTACCTGGATGGGCCCTGGGCTTGCCCATGACCTGTTGAAGGATGTGAGATAAGGTGGCATGGACTTCAAGCTATTCTAGGTCAATCTAGTTGGCTTACAATGAAAACTAGATTCTATAATAGGATTTGGACTCTTCTATTGTAACCGGTTAGGACTAGATATGTGCCCTTACCCTCTCTCCCCTATATGAAGAGAGCTACGATGCACCCCTTGTACACACAATCATATCAATCAATCCAATGCACAAGGCTACACGCCGACTAGACATAAAGGCTATTACTCGACAATAGGGCCCAAACCAGTATAAAACATTCATCTCTTTGTGTTTACTGTTGAGTTCTACATATGCCAAAGCCCTTCGAACATTGTCCCAGGTACCCCCATGATGAGTTGCTGGTCATCAAACATCGACAGTTGGCGCGCCAGGTATAAGCTTTTGGTGACTTCACGATCGAGAGCTCGACCAACCTCAATGACATGATTTTCTCAATGGGAACCACCTTCATCTTCGGCTCCTAGATCTGCATGGCAGATGATAATGGCATGCTCCAAAGTCATCTCATGGAGATCTCAGCGCCTCAAGCTTCACCAGATGTCTCGACGACCATGCTAGATCAACTCGCCAAGAAGTTTTCACACCTCTTGTTTTCTGATCCAACTTGGACTCAGGAGATAGCCATCAATCAAGAATCCCACTCAGACATGTCACCATTGTTCAGGCTAGAGATCCCATCTAAAGTCCAAGACAAAGACCTAGTTTGTTTTCCACTCGGACTCAAGAACTCAGCTTCAATCTTTCAAGATACAATCTGCTACCTTGTGTAGTCTGAGCAAGAGATCCCTCTAACGGGTGCTGTCGATAGAATATCGTCGGTAGTCCTCCGAGGGGTATCCCACGAAGGTAGATTGATTGGTAGAGAGGCGTGTAATCAAGAACAAGAAGGCAATAGAGACACATGAGTTAGACATGTTTAGGCCATCAGTATGATGTAATACCCTACTCCTGTGGTCTGTTGGTTTGTATTGGCTATCATATGATATTGCGTGAGTTTGGAGGGAGTCCCTACCCATCTTATATAGTCCAGGGGGTAGGGTTATAAGTCGGTTAGATATGAGAGATAACCGGAAAGTAATAATAGATTACAGGAATCATGGGATCATACATATCCAAATAGATCTCGTAGCATCTTTAGGATATCTTCCGAGTATCTTGCAGGAGGCACCGAGCAGAGTTGTGCCCCACAAGGCTTCACCTCATGGGCTAGGCCGCCCCTAGAGACGTAGCCCATGTGGTCTGCCATGGGTACTCAGGGTCGTACCCCTCACAGCTAGTCCTTGAGCGCCTTATACCCATTGTGCAATGCCATCTTTGAGCTTGTCCAAGCAAGTGCGAACAAAGCTGAGCAGTCAAACTCATGGTCCGACCACCATGATGAGTTGCTGAGCAGTTGTGAGCAGTTGCCGAGCAGCGTGAACCATCGCCGAGCAGCGTGAACCATCGTCGAGTAGTGTGAACCATTGTTGAGCAGTGTGAACCATTGCTGAGCAGTGTAACCCAAGTATGGCTTGCCATAAGGGTGTAAGGAGCTCAAGTTTAGAATCGAAAATTTCTTCGTGGTGGTCCAAGTGTGCCCACTTACAGTCCAACCACAAGAAAAAGAGATAGTCGTCTTCAGCTTCAAGAGGCGCGGAGTCTTCTAGATTAAAGCAAACACACTCACCACAAGGTGAAGCATGCCCACTTAGTCCTCGAGCCTAATAGTAGATGACGTAGTCATGTGGTGCCAGGGTCCAAAGTAGAAAAATAGTAGAAGACCAGCCAAGCAGGCAGCCAGTCCTCGAGCATAGCCTCGAAATGAGAAAAAGCACATTCACCGCAAGGTGAAGTGTGCCCACTTAGTCCCCAAGCCTGATAGTAGGTGACATGATTATGTGGTGTCAGGGTCAGAAATAGTGGTCAGGAGAAAATCCCTAGTGCGGTGAGGAACCAAGACGTAGTGCTGATGCAGTCCCCGAGCCACAAGAGAAAATCTTGGAGAAATTAAATCATGGAGAAAATACCGAAGTAATGGTTATACAGTAGTAATTACTGAGCCATAACGGTTGGCGGAGAAGTCAGCAAAAATTCGGCGAGCCGTAACAAATTACGAAGATAAATCGGCGATATGGGCCACGGTTGCACGAAAGCCTAGGTAACGGCCCACCTTGATGTTGCGGAGAATTTAGAGAGGTGCAAATCGCAGAAACGGTTTCCCAAAAACCCTCGAATGCGAAAAGGTGGGCGGAGTGCTTTATAACTGTGCCGCCGCAGCCCGCGCTCCCACGTTTGCCACTTTGCCATTTCATCTTCTTCCTTAGCCCTCGCCTTTTTAGATTCACATCCACTCGCGCTTCTGCCGCCAATCCCCATCCAAATCTGAGAGATGGCACTGAAGAGGGGAACAACGAACCCAAAGAAGGCGAGCCCAAAGAAGGCGCGCACCGGAGCTAGTCGAGACGAAGAGTGGGTGCCCTTGCGCACGAGGGAGGCAGAGCTCAATAGATTGGTGGAGGCAGGCGTTCTTCCTGACCGCATCACCCCTAGATGGCGCCCGGCCCTCGGTGAGCCCTTCCCCATGCCTCATACCGATGAAGCTGTGGTATTTGAGGACTACTTTTGGCATGGATTAGGTTTTCCTGTTCACCCATTCTTAAGGGATTTGTTGGAGTTCTAGAGAGTCAGTCTGTGCAACCTCCACTCAAACACCATATTGCACATATCTATCTTCATCCATTTCTATGAGGTGTATCTCAGAATCCTTCCCCACTTCAACCTCTTTAGTCACCTGTTCTAGCTGAAGAAGAGAGGCGATGGTGGTTCTAAGGTGGTCGGTGGAGTATATCTTTAGCTGCACGATGGAATGGCTGGCGAGTACCTTACTATGCTGCTAAACACATCACTGAAGGGGTGGAACGCCAGGTGGTTCAACATGAAGCAGAGCCACCCTGCCATTCGCTGCGACACTGACCACATCCCAAAGAGCTAGAAGAGCTGGTCGAAGATGCCAAGTAGCACTGATATGGAGCAAGTGAGGGAGCTCCTTGGCTTAATAAAGGGCATGAAGACCAATGGTGGATTGGTGGCGGCGAGCTTTATAGTGTGCCGCGTCTAGCCCTACAAAGAGAGGGCTCACATAGCCTTTGATTTCAAGGGGGAGACCGACGGTACCTAGGAGAGGACGTAGATGTTGTCGAGGGATGTAGTGCAAGAGTGGGTTGTAGAGCTATTCGTTCCATTTGCCTCATTCAATTTGCCAAGGCAGATGAGACCCTTTCACTGCAAAAATCTGTCTCCTCAGGTAAATATCTCAATTGTGTGTTCCTGACGCTTTTTATCTTCTGTCGTTGCCGAGCAGTAAACTAATTCACTTATGCGAAGGTCCATTCATAGGAAAGAGCGGTGTACTTCTCGAGCGTGCCGAGGGGCGATTGGCCATAGGCAGTAGATGCCCGACCATCGACACAGCCTGAAGAGGGAGCCATCAGCATCTCGTCGGAGAGTCCATCCTCAGTGATAGAGAAAGTTTAGGGGAGGAGGGCAGCAGCAGACGAGTCAGCCCAAAAGATGAGAAAGACGACAGGTGCCACTCCCCTCAAGCCAGGCGACATCTTGCTTGGCGGTGACCAGACCACTCGAACGCAGAGTACCCCGATGTTCAAGTGGTTGGATGACAACGAAGTTCTAGTTGCTACTCCACCGAGCATGAAGGTGCCTCCACACAGCACATGTGTGGAGGAACAATTGAGGGAAGGGGAGGAAGTCCCTAGTAGTAGGCAATGGGATCCCCCGAGCAGCAAGCGAAGGGAGTCCCCAAGCAGCAGGCAAGGGGAGTTCCAGAGCAGCGGGCAGAGGGAGTCCCCGAGCCATAGGTGAGGGGAGTCTTGGAGTAGTGGGCAAAGGGAGTCCCTGAGCAGCAGGTGAGGGGAGCCCTAGAGCGGTGGGCAGAGCAGAGGCCGACGGTGGAGACCGTAGGACCTCCACCCCAAGACGCAGGCGTCGACCCCAAGGTTGCGGCTAGGGGCTTGGGTAGGCAATGCTGGTTCAGAAAAATCTACCGAAAAGTCACTACATAAGTACCCATGCCTTGGAGTTATTTGGTTGTCATTTCCTTATCCTTTTTTGGTGATTGATGAGCTGATCTAATGTAGAGCGAGGCGTATGGAGGATTCGGCCTGACCCATCTAGACTGACGAGCAGTTGAAGGCTGGCCCCGGGGCGGAGGAGATGCCAGTGGACCCCATCCCAGAGTCCCTAGGTGCTCGGCTGCCTATGGAGGAATCAATCACCATAGCTGGCAGACTTGGCGGTGGTGAATAGTTGGCGCTGATGGTGGATGGGTCGGCGACAGTGCCTAGGGCATTTGTGGAAATCGCCGAGTCTTCAGCGGTGAATGCAGGAGATGCCAGCGCCACGCCTAAGTCTAGGGCACTAAAGCCAGTGGTGCTCGAGGAGCAAACAGCGCCCCCCGAGGCATCGCAGGGCGTGGTCAAACCCGCTATCTAGCCACAGAGTGCCTCGGTGGTGCCTTCAGCCATGGTGGAGGAGGACGAAGTAGAAGAGATCGAACGTGAGGAGTCTCGACCCCAAGCTGTCTGAATCCTCCATAGACACGGCGATGAGGTGGTGGTTATTGAGGAGGAGGACACCACCAGGGAGCTGAGGAGATTGGAGTCCACCCTTGCTGGAGTAATGAAACAAATCAAGGTTAGTACCGCATCTGTAATGTTCATATTTGGCGTTGGAGATTGTTCTTCTTCATGATCTTGGCGTTTATGTAGGGGATAACTTGGACTGCCGAGTAGCGGTGCCAGCTGATAAAGAGGATGGAGCCCCTCACCGAGGAGAATGAGAAACTCAAAGAGGCGATGATCCTTATGGAGAGAAACATCTAGAGGGCCCAGCGCGAGCGAGACCTTGCCGAGTCCAATGCGTGGGACCTAGAATACTAGAAGGGCGTCTTATCTGAGCAGCTGTCAACCATGTCTGAGCAGCTGCGTGGCAAGTCTGAGTAGGTAGCCACTGTCTCTGAGCAGCTGTCTAGTGCTTTCGAGCAGCTAGAGCAGAAGTCTGAGCAGCTTAGGAATGTATCTGAGCAGAAAGAAGGTAAGGCATATCAGCAAATATGCTTTGTATTGTTGAACAAACATATCTTTGGTGATGACTATTTTGCTTGTAAGCAAGATGCAGAGCTCAGCCAACTGTGCCAAGCCATCGACCAACTCCAAGAGGAGAAGGCGAAGGAGACAAGGCAAGCAGACAAACTAGCCGAGGAGCTAAAAGGTGAGTACTTCCTAGTAGGAGTTACTATTGAAGTAGTTTCCTTGCTTGATGGAACCTTGCAATGCTTATAGACTACTGTCAGAGGGTCAAGGAACAGTTTAATGTGCTGGTGTAGGAGGCCAGGACCCAAAGCGACAAGTTCGACGCTGTAGTCACCGGAGTTAAATCGGTGCTCGACTGCATCCACCTAGAGGCGGCACCTCAACTCGACGGCAGGCCGCCGTGTTCAGACACCATCATCCAGAGGTGCAAGTCGGCATGGGAGAATTTCAAGGGCTTCAACTACAATGCCATTGTTATCGCCATTACTCATGCCCTTGTGGTGGTTCGGTCCCACTATCCAGCCGTTGACCTTCAGGCGATAGGGGCTGGATTTGCCGAAGGGATGGGCGAGGCAGAGCACCAATAGCTAGAGGATGAGGTGGAGGACACGGCGAAGAAGGTGGCTAGCGACATTGACCTATTCGGCGAGATGGACGGCGATGGCGAAGCTCAGTGATCTACTCGGAGAATCTTGATGTATTAACTAGAGAGAGTAGTTAGAATGCGCAAGGGCACAAATAGACATTTATGTATATGTATAAATGTTGACATGTGCATGTTTATGCAGTTAGTAATGTTGCAGTGAAGAAATCATTGTAGTATTAACCCTAACGCAATTATACGTAGTATAAGTAGCATCCGAGCAGTTAGTTCGTTACTAAAATCTTTGGCCTTAGCTAGCCCATAGTCCATAACGTCAAGCGCGGAGCCCGTGCACATGTAGGAGGAACAGGCATGACCAAGGAACCATAGCTGACCACCCATAACGTAGAGCACGAAGCCCATAGCACGTGTAGGGAGAGATCAGAGACTGGGTCTTCTCCATAGAGAACAGAGCAGAACGCGTGCTGCTCGGCGATTGGTGAAATAACTTGGAGATATATGTAGTATTAGTGGCGTCCGAGTAGTTAGTTCTCTACTGTGCTCTTGGCCTTGGCCAGCCCATAGTCCATAACATCGAGCGCGGAGCCCGTGCATGTGTAGGAGGACATAGTTGTGACCAAGGAACCACAGCCGACCACCCATAACGCAGAGCATGGAGCCCATAGCACATGTAGGGAGAGATCAGAGATTGAGTCTTCTCCATAGAGCGTAGAACAAGATGTGTGCTGCTCGATGATCGGCGAAAGTCGGCGATTTGGCGAAATACGTTGGAGAAATGTGGTCGGTGATTTGGAGAAACTTGTTCAGCGAAATACGTTGGAGATTTGGAGAAACATGGTCGGTGATTTGGAGAAACCTGTTCAGCGAAAAATCTTGGAGATTTAGAGAAACATGACGAAGCAGTTATGGCAATCTCATACTGGTTTTCGTTAAGGAGTAGCTTAGAGCTCGGCAACCATAAATGGAGATTAAACCATAATGGAGAAAAAATTGAGACAAATTATGGCGACCAAAACTTTATTCATCATGAAGTGGAGAATACATATCTAGAGCATTTCAAGGATAGAAACGTATAAGGTGCTCGATGTGCCATGAGTTGGTGACATCGATTCCGTCTAAGTCACATAGGCGATAAGACCCTGGTCGGGTAACCTCTTTGATGACGTAAGGCCCTTCCTAGGGGAAGGAGAGCTTGTGCATCCCTTCGGTTTTTTGTTTTCTATAGAGAATGAGGTCATGGACAGCAAATAAACGACCTTTGATGTTGCTATTATAGTACCTCCACAAGCCTTCTAGATATTTGGCTGTGCGGATGTAGGTGATCAGACGTTCCTCCTTGGCCCTATCGATGTCCTCTGTCCAAACAGCTACGGCTTGCTCTTCATCATAATTTTCCACTCTAGGTGCTCAGAAGGCAATGTCCGCTAGTAGTATGGCTTCTGAGCCATAGACCAAGAAATATGGAGACACACTGGTGCTGCGACTAGCTTGAGTGCGCAGTCCCCAGACCACAACTGGTAACTCTTTGAGCCATCTTCCTGGATGCTTTTCTTCTTTCTGATATAGCCTCTTTTTGAGGGCATCAAGGATCATGCCGTTCGCCTGTTCGACATTGTCGTTGGCTCTAGGATGGGCAATGAAGATGTATTTGATAGAGATGCATTGGTCTTCGCACAAGTCCCAAAAATGATGGCCAGTAAACGTAGTTCCCAGGTCGGTGATAATGCTGTTGGGAGACCAAATCTATGGATGATATCTTCGAATAGCTCGACTGCTTTCTTTGCAGTAGCCAAGACGAGTGGGTTATACTTGATCCACTTGGAGATGTTGATGGCGATGTATATGTACCGAAAACCACCTGATGCTGACTTGAAAGGGCCGATCATATCTAGTCCCCAGCATGTGAAGGGCTAGGAAGCTAGGATGGTCTATAGTTCTTGTGCCGCCAAGTGTATTTGCTTGGTGAAAAATTGGCATCATTCATAATGTCGAACGAGGTCTTCTGCATCAGAGATGGCATGGGCCAGTAAAAACTAGCTCAAAAAGCCTTGCCAACTAGGTTTCTCAAGGCCACATGGTTGCCGCAGGAACCAGAGTGAATTTCAAGAAGTAGCATCACTCCCTCTTCTTGGGTAATGCATTTCTATAGTATCCCTTCCTTGGCACTTTTCCTCAACAAGTTGTCATCCACCAGCATGTAATGCTTGCTTTGATGGATTAGGCATTCGGTTTTAGTCTTGTCGGCGGGTACTTCAGCGCTGGTGAGGTACTTGATGAAGTATTCCCTCCAATCGGTGGCCGGCGAAGGTACCATAAGTACCAGTTGCTTGGCGGGGGAATTTCCTAAACTTCTTTCTCTTCCTTAATGGATGGTGCCAAAAGATCTTGAACAAAGACCCCTGGCAAAATCGTGGCGTGAGAGGAGCCTAACTTGGATAAGTGGTCGGTGAGCTAATTTTGATCTCGTACCACGTGGTGATACTCGATACCATAGAACTTCCTTTCAAGCTTCCTGATTTTGTGTAGTATGCATCCATGTTCTCACTGGAGTAGGACCAGTCTTTGCTAAGCTGGTTGATGACCAACGTGGAGTCCCCGTATACCATGATGCATTTGACGCCGAGCTCAACTGCTATACCGAGTCCGTGGAGACATGCTTCATATTCGGCGGCATTGTTGGAGGCTGGAAAATGTATCCAGAGAATGTATCAGAGCTTATCCATGGTCGGCATAATGAATAGAATGCCTACACCAGCACCGTTGATGTTCAGGGCGCTGTCCAAGTACATCACCCAATGCTCGGGACAAGTAGCGGCGATGGGCTCTTGGATCTTGATCCACTTAGCGATGAAACCAGTGAGCGCCTGAGACTTGATGGTAGGCCTGCTTCTAAATTTGATGGAGTAAGTGTGGAGCTCAACAACCCACTTGATGATGTGCCCATTGGCCTCTTTATTGTGGAGAATGTCCCCCAAAGGGAACTCGGTGACCATGGCAATCTTGTAATATTTGTAGTGGCGGAGCTTGCGCGACGTAATTAGGACAGCATATAGTAGCTTTTGGACCTGAGCATAATGAGTTTTGGGCTTATTAAGGACCTCGTTGATGAAGTAGACCAGACATTGCACCTTGTAGGCGTGCTCGGCTTGCTCGCGTTCAACAACAATGGCTATGCTAACGACATGAGAAGTAGCGGTGATGTAGATCAGGAGAGTTTCGCCTGGTCATGGCACCATCATCTGACCAGGAAAAGCGCTCAGAGGCATGATATGAAGTGGCTCAAAAGCTGTGTCTACCTCATCCGACCAGGAGATACCAAGAAAAGCCTTGTTAGGAATAGCTTGAGCTGCTCAAAAGCTGTGTCTACCTCATCCGACCAGGAAAAGCGCTCAGAGGCACGATATGAAGCGGCTTAGAGCAGCCATGCAACCTGTAAGCTTCTATATATACTTGACATATGTTGGCCATTTCATGTTGGTGATGGCGGAGACCTTGTCAGGGTTGGGTTCGATGCCACGTGCACTGATGATTTAGCCCAGGAGTATACCCGATGGAACTCCAAAGATGCACTTTGAAGGGTTCAGCTTCCATTGGTACCTTTTTAGGTTGGCGAACATTTTGTCAAGGTCGGCGATAAGATTATCGGTGGTCTTAGACTTGATGACCACATCATCGATGTAACCTTCGATGTTGCAGCTGATCTGTTGATCAAGGCACATCTAGATGGCCTTTTGATAGGTCGCTCCGGCATTCTTGAGCTCGAAGGACATGGTGGTTCAGCAGTATGCACCAAAGGGCATGATGAATGACATCTTGATCTAGTCTTCTTCCTTGAGGGAGATCTGGTGATAGCCTGGAGTAACAGTCAAGGAAGGAGAGCAGTTCATAGTCGGCGGTGGAGTCTACAACCTCATCTATCCGAGGCAGACCGAAGGGCTCCTTAGGGCAGTGTTTGTTATGATCAGTGTAATCAACACACATTCTTCATTCTTTATTCTTTTTTTGAACAGGAATAGGGTTTGATAATCACTCAGGATGATACACTTCTTTTATGAATCCAACAACTAGGAGCCGTTTTATTTCTACCCTAATAGCCTCCTTCTTGTCTGGCGTGAATCGGTGGAGTTTCTGCTTGATCGGTTTGGTGGTCGGCGAGACATTCAAGGAGTGCTCGATCTTCTCCTATGGTACCCCCGGCATGTCTATAGGCTTCCAAGCAAACACATTAGTGTTGGCACGTAGGAAGGAGACGAGCACACTTTCCTACTTGGGGTCGAGGTGAGCCCTAATCTTCATGGTCTTGGAGGGGTTGTCGAGGCCAAGGCCGACCTCCTTGGTCTCCTTGGACTTGGCGGAGGTGCAAGGAGGCTCCAGCGATGGGATCTCTAGGTCATCGGCCGTCTTGGCGTCGATGACCGCACTGGCCATCTAGATAGAGAGGTTGGTGGCTTTGGTGAGGGCGAGGCTCTCTGTCTCATAGGCGTAGGCGATGGAGAAGTTGGCCCATAGGGCTAGGACTCCTACAGGTGAAGGCATCTTCAGCACCAAATAAGTGTAGTGTGGTATAGCCATGAACTTGGCTAGAGCTGGCCGACCAAGTATGGCATGATAGGCGGTGTTGAAGTCGGCAACGTAGAAGTTGATGTGCTCGATGTGGTAGTTGCTTGACGAGCCAAACTGTACTGGTAGGGTGATCTTTCCAAGCGGGTTGGATGTCCTACTAGGTACCACACCCCATAAGGAGGAGTCTAAAGGTGTGAGATCTGTTATCCCAAGGCCCAACTCCTTTAGGGCTCTGGCGAAGAGGAGATTCAGAGCACTCCCACCATCGATGAGCACTTTTCTAAAAAGCACTTTCTAGACGGTTGTGTCGAGGATGATGGGCAAACACCCTATGTAGGGGATGTCTGCCCACTAGTTAGCCTTGCTGAAGGTGATGGGGACCTTGGACCATGGGCGATAGCTAGGGTTGGTGGCGGTGTCTTCCGTGGTGACGGCGAGCACCCGTCGGGTGGCGAGCTTCCATTCTCTTCGGCTCTCAGTGGAGGCAAGGCCCTCGAAGATGGTGGCGACCACCTTGTTGTGATCCTAGAAGGCATTGTTATTACCCCTAGGTGGTCGGTGGCCTTCGGCTCCGTCGTTGGTGTCGTCATCCAGCTTTTTGTCTTGGAACTCCTTAGCCAAGTCGAGGCAGTCCTTCATTATATGCTTGACGTTCTTCTGGAGAGGGCATGGGCCATTGAGGATCTTCTTGTACTGCTCATCCTAGTTGTGCTTGGCATGAGGTTCATTAATGGTGGCGATGATGTTGCCTGGCCGATGGCAGCGATTTTGACCAGACTTGGGTCCTTCTGGCTGATCACGACCACTGTCACGATGGTAACTGCGGTCGCCGTAGCGACAGTCGTTGTGGCATCGGTCATCGTGGTGGTCGTCGTAGCAGCATGTTGGGTGATGAGTGCCCATGTCCTCATTGAAGCACACCTCGGCTTCCTTAGTGTCGGTGTACTAGTTGGCAGTGGTGATCATCTCACCAATCCCTGTGGGTGGCTTGTGGTTGAACTTGGAACGAAGCTCACGGTGATGGAGCCCTCGGATGAAGGCGGTGATGACCTCAACTTCCTTGATGTTGGGAATAGAATTCCTCATCTCAAAAAAGCATCTGATGTAGCTATGGAGGAGCTTGGACAGCTTTAGGTTGATGCGGTTGAGATCATGCTTGGTGCCCGGCCGAGTACACGTAGCCATATAATTGTCGGTGAAGACTTTTTTTCCGCTCTTCCCAGGATCTGATGGAGTCTGGGGCAAGGCTTGTGAACCAGTTCATGGCGGTTGGCGTGAGTATGACAGGAAGATAGTTTGCCATGACACTAGTATCTCCTCTGGCGGCATGGACAGTAGTGGCATAAGCCTATAGCCACTGTGTTGGGTTCATCCTCCCCTCGTTGGGCTCGACCCTAGTGATTTTAAAACCACAGGGTCACTAAAGTGTTTGGAGCGCCCTCGTGAATGCTAGGGCCCTTCAAGGTTGTTGGCGACATTGTCTATAGTGTTGCCAGCATTGAGCAGCTTGAGAGCTGAGTCTGGGTTACCATACTCTTGCTCGTACTCCTAGCGACGACATACTTCTTCATGGCGACCAAAGCGGCGTTCATCGATACATTGTCGTGCATCTTGGAGATTGTTGAGGTGTACTCGGACATCCTGGTCGACCTCCTAGTCATGTTGGTAGTAATGTTCAATGTGGTTGCCCCTAGCTCCACCCTGGAGGGGTTGCCTATTGTCGTGGTGCTAGTTAGTGAAGTGACTTGGGCAACGATCAGATCTTGGCGTGACTGATCAATGAATCAATGTTGTGGAGCATGAAGGTCTTTGATCCTGGTAGATCTCGTTGACCTAACAGTGCACCGCTTTAAGCATGGCGACAACCTTGGTGACCTCTGGCATCTGTGGGAGTCAGGCGAGCTCATTGGTGGCCATGACCAGGTTGGCACTTGGAGTCTTGTAGACGTCATGGCTGTCAACACAAACAAACTCATCATCGAGATTGCATTGGAGTGGCCTTCCTTGTGAGTCAAGCTGAGCCTCGGCCATCATAGAGGCAACCTCGTTTGCTCGACGCTACGCACGGTTGATGTTCTAGTTCTCATGAGCGGTGCGTTCCTCCTTAGTTTTGCCATCCAAGGGGGGCTATCGACACTGACGCTAAAGATTGCGCTACCACAGAAAGGAGGGAGAGGAAGTAGTTCGGTGGTTGTTTCAGCGATGGTCTCCATAGAGCCTTGGGACTCGGAGTCCAAATTCTCCTCCAGGATGGTTTGGAGGGATGCTCTAGGGCGTCGGCTGATGTGCAGCATGTTGACGGCCAACGGAGGCTGGTCAGCGATCTGCTCAGCGAGAGGATGGACAACTCCAACCTGGTCGGCGAATTTGCCCCTTAGGGCATCTTTGTAAGTGGTGGTGACATTGGTGAACCCAAAGGGTAGGGCCATAACCCCTGGAGTTTCCTGAGCAGCCTCCGATAGATCTAGATCAGAGGGTGATTGGCGTTGAACCAGAGTGTCTAGAGCCGATTCGGCGATGGAGAGGCAATAGGGTAACTAGAATAGGAATTAGGGTGCCGCACAGTCAGCCTATCATGGGTACCAATACAACAATAGGGAGCGAAGAGGCAAGTCTGAGTATAGGGAGGTCGGCATCTCACCGGATAGGTTCCCATATTTCTCTGACATACTACTCTCCATCCTGGCTTCCCTATAAGTTCAAGCTGTCCAACCATACCAAGTACGATGGGAAGACAACCCAACCAATGGTTGCGCATCTACTCTCAGTCCATCGAGTTGGCAGGCGACGATGACGACATCAAAGTGCCTATACTTTCCCATGGCACTCGATACTGTGCCACTCACCTGGTTTGAACAAGCTACGAGGCAAATCCATTGACACTTGGGGATAGCTTCAACGCAAATTCTATGAAAATTTTTGTGGCATCCTCACCCACCCAAGTACCTAGAATGAGCTCAGAACCTACAAGCAGAATGCTTCCATGGATAGGTCCTAAGAAGTCTAAGCAAGAACAACAAGAAGTTCAAAGACCTCAAGAACTTACCCTGCCCTTTCCACAAGAACACCAAGCACACTATGGATGAGTGCAGACAACTCCAAGAACTTGGTTTCTATGGCAAGAGCAATAAGGGCAACGTGTAAAGCTGATAATATCAAAGATGAAGAAGACAACGTGGACCCTGGCTTTCAATAGTCTAAGGGCCAAATCACAGTGATCTTTGTAGGGCTACCATCTTCATCAAACATACGTGCAAGGAAGTCGGGTCTTTGGGACATCATGGTAGGAGAACCCTCAACGCCAAAGTACCTTAATTGGTCTGAGCACCTTGATCTAGCTTTCTAGAAAAGATCAATGGACTAGCGTGACTAATGCCATCCACTATCCACTAGTCCTGGGTCCAACAATAGCTGGCACGACAGTCCCCAAGGTCCTGATCGATGGCGGCACAGGATTGAATATAATATTTGTAGATACGCTAAAGAAAATAGGCTTGGATTTCACCAGCCTACTCACTCCCACTGACGTCCCTTTCTATGGGATAGTACCCGGCCAGGCTGCCTTGCCACTCGGACAGATCACGCTCCCTGTCATGTTTGGTAACCCAAACAATTTCTGAACAAAGTTCATCAAGTTCGAGGTGGCCAACTTTGAATCATCATACCATGCTATCTTCGGTCGACCTGCTTTGGCCAAGTTCATGCCTATTCCACATTACCCGTTGTTGGCGGTGCTTAACTCACATTTCTAACTACCAACTATCATATAAAAACTGCTGAACTAAACTCTAAGCTTGGACATAGGGTTTTAGAACTAACAATTTCCATAAGTTTTGGGGTTTGACCAATTGTACAGGATGACATATCAGAATAGCACAAGAAATGTACCTAATGTGGACAAGAAATACAACAAAACAAACACTGGGCATGAATACAAATACATGGAAAATACACCAAGGAGGCGCTTTCTGACTGAAGCTGTAAAGCAGACATGCGTAAGGAATAAATGGAAAGGTCCATCAACTCAAGTCATCTTGGTGAAAGACCACCCAATGTACAGCCCACATCCACTCAGCAGTCCACCACACGAAGGCAGTGGCGAGAGGCTTTAGTCAAGGGTCGGCCAACCCCTAGGGTCGGCCACTCCTGCACCTGGCGCCTACTCGGCCTCTCCTTTATCTGGCAGTGGCATGGAGGCATGCATAGCTAGGCATGCTAGGATTCGTCTAAATATAGCTCTCCAAACTGTCCTATGGGTGCTATAAAAGGAGGGGTAGAGTTCCCATTCAACACACCACCAGAAGGCAAAGAGCTTCTCCACTTTTGAGCAACACTCCAAAGGGCTTAGGCCCTAGTAGCTAGCTAGAGTTGAGTAGTTGTGAGAGATGTGAGGGAGAGCTCGAGGAAGTGCCAGACTTGTCGGTATCTCCCCGCTTGTACCTCAACGAACACCTACACTATACTTCATCGGGTTCACCCGCTAAGTGAGTGTTCGTGGTTCTTTTGGTTATAAAGTCTTTGACTAGTTAAGCTATACTCTTACTTGTTTGTGGGGTTGTCGTCCATCCCCACGGTGGATGCTCTAGTAGAAGGGCCCTAATAGAGATGGATAACCCTTGCATGCACGCTAGAGTAATAGTCGAAAGCGTAGACATGGTGTCTAGGCTAGAAGTTATCTTTGTTTGCCTCGTTTCCCATGGTTGAGGGGTAGGCGACAAGTGGTGAAAGCCCTATCTGTCCCTTGTATTCCCCCACGTCCGGGTTTGACACTGACTATAGGCCGTCAATGCTTGGCAGACCAGGTGTTAAGCAGTGCCCAAAGTAAGCGAGTAAAGTAAAGTTTATCTATCCTTAGACTCTACCAGGTGTTGTCCTTGGATTCCTCTATACCCTCTACCAACTCTACCAGGTGTTGTCCTTGGATGAACTAGATAGAAGATTTACCTCTGTTCCCTGTGGAAAATATGATACCCTGAATACTTCCGGGTGAAATGCTACAACGGTAATTCCGTGTGCTTGCGGATTATTTCTATATGCGTTAAGAAATATCAACAAGCATTTCTAGCGCCGTTGCCGGGGAACAGTTGCCATATTTTCTTTGAACCTAGTTCGTCCTCATATCTATATCTTTTATTTTTATAAAAACCAAATATATATATATATATTTCTTTTATCTTTGTCACCATGGTGCCTACACCAAATCCATCCCTTTCCGCTTCAAGGGGCGAGTTCGCTGAGCCACCACCAAAACCAAACCATTCATCTAGCAGTGGACTCCACCCTAGTTTTAAAGCCATCGTTCGGGCACAACCCTTCTCAGGGCGCAAAAATGAAAACCCTTGCAATCACCTGCTAGAGTTTGAGGAAATGTGTTCGTGCCTGAGCATCTCAGACATGACACCAGAAACTCTAAAGTGGACATTGTTCCCTTTTATCTCATAGAGAAGGCGAAGCAATGGTACAAACTTGTCGTAGAAAGTATGAATGGGGACTGGGATGAACTTAAAGACAAGTTTTGTCTTGCATTTTTCCCCATGTCCCGTATCAGCTCTCTACCAAAGGCAATCTTCAACTTTGAGCAGTACAAGGAGTCTATAGGTGTAGCCTAGGCTAGGTTTTTAGCATTATTACACACCGGCCTAGATTTGTCTTTACCCGATAACATATTTCTATGACTCTTTTGTTTGGGTATCAACACACATGCTGACCTATGCCTAGACATGACTGTTGGAGGTTGTTTCACACATAAACCTATGATAGAACAAGTAGACTTCTTTGAAAGCTTCATAAATAGACACACTTCTTCCATCATAAGAACCAAACCCATCTAGGTAAAAGTTATGTCAAGTGTTGATGAGTCCTCATTAGTCGAATCCAAACCTATACCACCCTACATTCAACTAATGAGCCCTCACCGGAACCACGAACACCGAAGGAAAGAGCGATTTATCCTTCAGAGTTCTCTATCGAATTTGGGGATTATGGCAATACCTCAAAATACTATGGGCACGAAAAGCTTTCACGTCCTTCTGAGGAAGTTTCCCCTAAAATATAAGCATGGAAGGAATGGTTGTTGGAATTAAAATGTTCTTCCGAAGCAATTTGGATTCTTTCACCTTCTACGACCATGCCTTGTTCATTAAGGTGAACAAACATAGAAAGCCTGCACAATCCCACAGTAGGGATGAGCATCATGTTAGAATTCCTAGTGAAAGACCTCTTGGGTAACATGCCACTAGTCCCGACAAATAAACTTTTCAAAAGTCCCTCGGGACTCATTTTTGAGTGTTGTGGGATCGTTAGGGATGTGCCAATTGAAGTTAACGAAATTGAGGTTCACCTAGATTTCCACATCTTTGCTATCCTTGACTTTGAACTTCTTATAGGTTACCCCTTTGAAAAACTTTTCCAAGAAAACCTACCCATGGGAGCCTTGGTGAAGAATTTGGGAAAACTGCTCCCGCCGCTCACCTAGAAAACCCCATGATGGAGCCTTATCCCAACCATAACTCGTCTGAGGAGGTGAAAGTCATTTCCCCATTCATTTCACTTAGGCTTTATAGTGAAACTGAACATCTATCGCCAACCTCGCTCGAACGTAAGCCATGTCCCTCTGGGCATAAAACCGTTGTTCTCGATAATGATCGAGGCTCAACATTGTTTCCACATAATATATCTCTTGATAACGAAAAATTCTGTGCCATGGACATTTTGCTTAGTGTCACATGCTTCCATGTGGATCACAACCACCTTTTGATCCTTGTCTCCAAACTTTTTAAGAGGATGGTTGTTGATGCCTTCGTTTATCATAAATATTGCAAATCCCATAGATGCATTGTAGTACTAACCTTGTAGCTTGGACGACAACGTTAAATGTGTAGTGGTGAAGTTGGGAACTAAACCACATTTGCTAGCTGCAAGATGAAGTGTCCAAGGTCAAGCTTATGACCATAAAGAAAGCACTACCGGGAGATACCCTGGATTATAAAAAAATCAACTTTTAAGAACATGTTATCAAGTTAGTATGCACCTTCGGGTATTCTTGTGTGTTAACTCTTTTAGGTTAAGATCAAGAAGAACAGGGACATATGACGCCTGAAAACATAGGAGCTGCATCGGCTACATGTCTTGATGATCTTTGGTGATGAAATACGCTCAAAAAGGAGACCCCGATCCTGCACACTTGACTTTCACACAAAAGTCCAAGTGTGGGAGAGGATGGTGAGAGTCCCAAGTCCCATACACACCAATAATCATCTTGCTTAAAAAAACAAATGATGATGTTAGCTCTACCTTATACAAAAAATTAATTATTATAAAAGAAAATGTTCACCTATATTCTTTACTCATGTTTGTCTCCATATGATTTTGCTTATACACGTTCATGCTTCCGTTATTTATGTCATATGCTCTGGTTTGAACGTATTCATATGGTACATCCATTGGTCCTTTCAAATTAAGCATGGTGCATAGGTTAAAATGGTCTCCTGTAATCAAAATTGAACATGGTGTTTAATCTTGGTTAATGAACTTTAAGTCATTATCTTCATAAACAATGGAGGTAATCCAAAATGGAGATGAATCAAGGCCAGAAATATCTTGCAATTTCACCTTTAGCCTTGTTGGAGTTATTTCAAACAATTTTTTTTTGGGTGAACACTAATTTTTTTATAATAATAATAACAAAAATAATAAATAAAAATATAATAATGATAATAATTAATAAAATTAAGGCTCCCCAGTATTTCAATTGGTAGATCCCTTGTTGTTTCCACCTTTGTCTCTTTTTGTTAAATAAATAGGTACAAGAATAAGTGTGTGGGAGATGATCCACACAACCATTCAAAATCTCCCCCACAAAGGATGCACAACAGATCAACAGTTCCAAACTCGGTTTGTGCAACACAACCCTCAACTCCCTCTAACTTTGAGTTTGAACAAACATAAATCTTGACCACAAAAACTAAACTTATTTTATCCCTGCTATTCTCCTCATGATGAACGATGCGTCTATGTAATTTTGCAAACCACACTTCATCTAATTTTTTTTTGAAAAGTGACATGTTCATAACATGTTTAAGATAGAAGCATGCATAAAGTTTGTTCCATATACATACACTTATGCTTGTGGGAAAATATTCTAATAGGACAATCATATTGACTAAGTTGTTGTGAAGTGTGATATAGTTCTAACTTAGAAATCCTACCATTTCTATTCAAAGTACTTGGATAATTTGTTTGATAAAAATGATATAAAACCATAGTATCACATACTCCTCAATTGGTGAGCATTTCCTACCAAAGCCAAATATAACATCTTGCAAGTATCAAACCTTCCGCATATGCTACTTGTTATTGTGTTGAGTTTGGTCAAGTCTTGTTGGCCCTTGCTGAGAGATTTATCATGCTCCCAAGATCAAGATCATGCGCACTCCACATACACATGCTGCTCCAACACTAGGAGTATGCACAAACATGCTTCCATTTAAATCCACCAAAAACTCTGCTCCTACACTAGGAGTAGACAAAAAAATGTTTGTTAGTCAAATACTCCATGTTCTAAAAAGATAATGATCTCTATCTAAATATGTGGTTTAGAAGAAGAGACATGGGCTATGCAAAAAGCTAAAAAATATGGACACATGAAGGTCCAAGTACAAAAGAAAAAAATAGCACATAAAGGCTCATGTATTGAAAGAAAAAGAAAAAAAAAGAAAGAAGAAAGATAGCCATGTTTCAAAGTAATAAGTTATAGAGAGATCATATCTACAAAAGGAGTATAGTTTTAGTTTACCTTTCTCCACACACATGCACATCTTGATCTAAGAGTATGACACTTCTCTCCTTAGATCCTTGATTTGACTCTACAACATATGCAATACAAGTATGCTATATTGTTTATCCCTACCTAAAGCTCCACATAAACCTTTTTAGAAGTAGGAGAAAATAAAAGAAGGCAAAACATTGCTATGTATTGGTAAGGATTTATACACCATTGAGTGATTTGAGAGTGCCATTTGAGGAGTATAAAGTGAACTATGCTTTTCTTGAGAAAAACTTTCAAAAACTCCAAGTTACTAAGAGTGATTTGGGAAGATGACTTTGTTTCGAGAACTGTTCCGCTTCTCAACAACCCAAGAAAATATGTTCGCTAACGCCACAAATCCCACTTGTGTAAGGAATGTGTTGGAATAACTCTTATGTAAGCCATATATCTTAAGATGTTATGTTCATGATTACCTTTATCTCTAAGCTTTGCTCGAGGATGACCAAAGGGGTAAGTGTGGGGGAGCTTGTTGGTGGTGCTTAACTCACATTTCTAACCGCCAATTATCATATAAAACTGCTAAAATAAACACCAAGCTTAGACATAGGGTTTTAGAACTAACAATTTCCACAAGTTTTGGTGTTTGACCAATTGCAGGATGACATATTGGAATAGCACAAGAAATATACCTAAAGTGGACAAGAAATACAACAAAACAAACACCCTTGCTTCCATGGATAGGTCCAAGAAGTCTAACAAGAACAACAAGAAGTTCAAAGACCTCAAGAACTTACCCTGCCCTTTCCACAAGAACACCAAGCACACGATGGATGAGTGCAGACAACTCCAAGAACTTGGTTTCTATGGCAAGAGCAATAAGGGCAAGGGTAAAGCTGATAATATCAAAGATGAAGACGACAACATGGACCCTGGCTTTCAACAGTCTAAGGGCCAAATCATAGTGATCTTTATAGGGCTACCATCTTCATCAAACATGCGTGCAAGGAAGTTGGGTCTTTGGGACATCATGGTAGAACCCTCAATGCCAAAGTACCTTAATTGGTCTGAGCACCTGATCTAGTTTTCTAGAAAAGATCAATGGACTAGTGTGACTAACGCCAGCCACTATCCACTAGTCCTAGGTCCAACAATAGCTGGCACGATAGTCCCCAAGGTCCTGATCGATGGCGGCATAGGATTGAATATAATATTTGTAGATACGCTAAAGAAAATAGGCTTGGATTTCACCAGCCTACTCACTCCCACTGACGTCCCTCTCTATGGGATAGTACCCGACCAGGCTGCCATGCCACTCGGACAGATCAAGCTCCTAGTCACATTTGGTAACCCAAACAATTTCTGAATGAAGTTCATCAAGTTCGAGGTGGCCAACTTCGAATCATCATACCATGCTATCTTTAGTCGACCTGCTTTGGCCAAGTTCATGCCTATTCCACATTACCCGTTGTTGGCGGTGCTTAACTCACATTTCTAACCGCCAACTATCATATAAAAACTGCTGAACTAAACTCCAAGCTTGGACATAGGGTTTTAGAACTAACAATTTCCATAAGTTTTGGGGTTTGACCAATTGCAGGATGACATATCGGAATAGCACAAGAAATGTACCTAAAGTGGACAAGAAATACAACAAAACAAACACTGGGCATGAACACAAATACATGGAAAATACACCAAGAAGGCGCTTTTCGACAAAGCGTAAAGTAGACATGCACAAGGAATAAATGGAAAGGCCCATCAACTCAAGTCATCTTCATCAAGGGTCAACCCACATCCACTTGGCAATCCACCGCGCAAAGGCGGTGGCGAGATGATTTAGTCAAGGGTCAGCCATCCCCCACCTGGCGCCGCTTGGCCTCTCCTTCATCTGGCGATGACATGAATGCATGCATAGGCGGTGCATGTAGGGACTCGTCTAAATATAGCTCTCCAAACCATCCTATGGGTGCTATAAAAGGAGGGGTAGAGCTCCCATTCAACACACCACCAGAAGGCAAAGAGCTTGTCCACTTTTGAGCAACACTCAAAAGGGCTTAGGCCCTAGTAGCTAGCTAGAGTTGAGTAGTTGGGAGAGATATGAGGGAGAGCTCGGGGAAGTGCCAGACTTGTCGGTATCTCCCCACTTGTACCTCAACGAACACCTACGCTATACTTCGTTGGGTTCGCCCGCTAAGTGAGTGTTCGTGGTTCTTTTGGTTATGAAGTCTTTGACTAGTTAAGCTATACTCTTACTTGTTTGTGGGTTCGTTGTCTATCCCCGTGGTGGATGATCTAGTAGAAGGGCCCTGATAGAGACGGATAACCCTTGCATGCACGCTAGAGTAATAGTCAAAAGCGTAGATGTGGTGTCTAGGCTAGAAGCTATCTTTGTTTGCCTCATTCCCCATGGTTGAGGGGTAGGTGGCAGGTGGTGAAAGCCCTATCTGTTCCTCGTATTCCCCCACATCCGGGTTCAATGCCGGCTACAGGCCGTCAATGCTTGGCAGACTAGGTGTTAAGCGGTGCCCGAAGTAAGCAGGTAAACTAAAGTTTATCTATCCTTAGACTCTTAACCATAGGAATCCTCTCTACACGCTACCAACTCAACCCTTGTGTTCTCCTTGGATGGAATAGATAGAAAATTTACCTTCATTCCCTATGGAAAATATGAAACCATGAATACTTCCTGGTGAAATACTACAACGGTAATTCCTTGTGCTTGTAGATTATTTCTGTATGTGTTATGAAATACCAGCACCCGTACCTCTTGCTCAAGATGTCGGGTCCCAATGGCATACTTTCCTTTCGAGGTGACCTAAAGCGCTCGTACGACTGTGACATGGAAGCCATCTAGATTGCAGCTAGAGCGAGCAAGCCTATGAAGCATAGGAGATCGCTAGCCTTGCACAATAGACTAAGCTAGAGGACATGGAGATTCTGACTAAGAAGGCGGGAGTCATTGCACCTCTCTCTAAGATGGACACCATCAAGATTGATCTAGTACTAGTGATCCCTCCAAGACGACTATCATCAGTGCCCACCTCCCTAAAGAATAGGAACTCGCGCTCACCAACTTTCTCAAGGAAAACAAGAATATCTTCATGTGGAAGTTGGCTAATATGCCAGGTGTTCCAAGAGAGTTGGCTAACACAAATTGGATCTAAATCCCCACTCAAACCCAGTCAAGCAACATGTACGACGTTTCTCACCAGATAAGAAGGCCGCAATCAAGAAGGAAATCACCAAGCTATTGGCAGCTGGGTTCATTAGGTAAATCCTTCACCCTGACTGGCTGGACAAACCTGTACTCATCCAGAAGAACTCAAAAGAGTGGCGTATGTGTGTTGACTATACAGATCTCAACAAGCATTGCCTGAAGATCCCTTTGGCTTAACTCGCATCGATCAGATCATAGACTCCACGGCCGGGTTGGCTCTTTTATCCTTTCTTGATTGCTACTCAGGCTACCATTAGATTGCCCTCCATAAAGATCAAAGCAAGACATCCTTCATCACTCCATTTGGTGCCTATTGCTACACGACCATATCCTTTGGGTTAAAAAACGCTAGCACAACCTATCAGCGGGCTATCCAGGCATGCCTAAGTGAGCAGATCAGTCATAATGTAGAAGCCTATGTGGATGATGTTGTCATCAAGACCAAGGATCCCTCTACTCCGATCACAGACTTGAAACAAACCATCAACAGTCTTCATGAGTACAAGTGGAAGCTTAACCCAGCATAGTGTGTTTTTGGAGTACCTTCCGGACAACTACTAGGTTTCCTCATGAGCCATCGGGGTATCGAAGCTAGTACAAAACAGATTCAAGCAATCACTCAGATGACTCGACCTCACTATGTCAAAGATGTTTAGAAGCTGATAGGGTACATGGCTACCCTCAATCGTTTCATGTCATGACTCAGGGAGAAAGGATTGCCCTTCTTCAAGTTATTAAAGAAGTTGGGCAAGTTCGAGTGGACAGCTAACGCTGATGAAGCCTTCCAAAAGCTCAAAGAGTACCTATCCACCTCTTTGATACTTACTCCACCCAAGAAATGAGAGCCACTCTTACTCTACATTGCAGCCAATACTATGATAGTCAACATGGCAATAGTCATGGAGTGGGCTAAAGGACATGTAATAAGGTACAACGACATGTCTATTATATTAGCGAGGTGCTATCAGAATCCAAGGCCAAGTACCAACATGTGCAAAGGCTCCTCTACACTCTCTTGATCACTTCACGCAAGCTACGCCACTACTTTGATGAACACAAGGTAACAATGGTATCCGATTTCCCACTCGGCGACATCCTACACAATTGAGATGCAACAGGACGCATATCCAAGTGGTCAGTCGAACTTAGAGCTCAGAACAATGAGTTCTCCTCCTGCAAGGCTACCAAATCTCAAGTCTTCGCTGATTTTATAGCCAAGTGGACCGAAGCCTAGCAGCCTACTCCAATAGTTATCTTAGACCATTGGAAGATGTATTTCGATGGTTCTCTCAAGCTAGGAGGTGCAGGCGCTGGCGTTCTCTTCATGTCTCCAGACAGAAAGCAGCTTAAGTACATTCTACAGATACTTTGGCCTGCTACCAACAATGAAGCCAAGTACGAGGCCCTCCTTCATGTCCTCCAAGTAGCAGTCTCACTCAGCATCAAGTGTTTACTCGTCTATGGTGACTCCTCGGTGGTTATCAACTAGGTGAACAAGGATTGCTGCACCAAGGAGACCATGGATGCTTAAAGCGTAGAAGTCCACAAACTTGAGAAACACTTCCAAGGTTTAGAAATCTTCCATGTAGTAAGAGATCTCAATGTTGCAGCTGATGTTTTGGCCAAGTTAGGATCAGACATAGCACAGGTATCACCTGGTGTGTTTGTTCAGGAACTCAAAATCCCTTCAGTCAAATAGGAAGTTTCCAAATCCACCAGTACCCCGACTCTCGACATCCAGGTATTAGTGGTCAACCCGGCATGGATGCAAGTATTCATTGATTACATTTGAGATCATAAGCTGCCTGATGACAAGGTAGAAGTAGAGCAGATCACATGTAGAAGTAAGAATTATGTCTTACTCGGGGACAGGCTCTACCAATGGGGCACATCATCTGGTGTTCTCCTCAAATGCATCACACCTAAAGAAGGGAAGCAGATCTTGGAAGAAATTCACTAAGGGTGTTGTGGCAACCATGCAGCCTCTAGGACCTTAGTCGGCAAGGCTTTCAGATCCAGGTACTATTAGCCTACAAAATTGAAAGATGCGGAAGAGTTGGTACGACACTATAAGGGCTATTAGTTTTTTGCCAAATAGGCCCACGTCCTAGCTCACAACCTCATCTGCACCCTCCATCATGGCCTTTTTCATGCTGAGGGCTCGACATGGTGGGACCTCTCAAATGTGCACTGGGTGGTTTTGAGTACATCTACATGGCCATTGACAAATTTACTAAGTGGATAGAGTACAAGCCACTTGTCAAGCTCAATGCTACAAACGCAGTCGAGTTCATGCAAGACATTATGTACCGGTTTGGCATGCCCAATCGGATCATTTCAGATCTTGGCACACCTTTATAGCTATCAAGTTCAAAAGTTGGGCTCAAGATTGTGGCATTAGCATCGACTATGCTTCCATCGCTCATCCTTAAGCAAACGGCCAAGTAGAGTGGGCTAATGGGCTACTGCTAGCCAGACTAAAGCCTAGGCTGTTCGATGAGCTTAAAGACTACGGCGGCAAGTGGATATATGAGTTACCCAAGGTATTTTGGGGACTACATACTTAGCAGAGTAGAATGATAGGGTACTCACCCTTCTTCCTGGTTAATGGTTCAGAAGCCATCCTACCAGTAGATTTGATATGGAACTCTCCTAGGGCCGAACAGTACAACAAAGGTGAAGCGAATGAAACTCGGTGGCTAGAAATTGACAGTGCCGAAGAGATCAAGCTTAATGCACTCTTTCAGTCTGCTAGATACCTACAAGGCCTATGATGTCACTATGACAAGAACGTGTGCCCTCGCACCTTTCAAGTTAGAGATATAGTCCTCAAGCATATCTAGAATACCTCGGGACGGCACAAGCTACTCAGCCCCTGGGAAGGCCCCTTCATCGTCTCCAAAGTTACTCGGCTAGGCTTTTTTGAGTTAATCACAGAGGATGGTGATCCCATGCCTAACTCCTAGAACATTGACCAGCTATGGAGATTTTACGCTTAATATTATTAAGTAGTCTTCTTGTTTAAGTAAATTCAGTGTTCTACCTTATGTACTTAAGATTCTTTGTTATTAATATAGAGTCAATGTTCTTCGCTAGATGAATCTGTCTTTTTACTTTTATGCAAGATACACAACTTCTCAGTTGTTTCTCCTTCATATAGCCTTTGATACATCATATACGAGATATATAGTTGGCTGACTACACGGCTACACATCTCTAAATGTGATAAAGTCACTCGACACATAGTTTTTGCGCTGTATACCAAATACTGGGCTATATTATACGAGATCCGCCTCCTACTCAGATGGCTTACATCTCCTTGGCTGGGAGCCAGTCACCGACATTTAGTCTAATTATTGTATGTCATCCTGGGTAGGGTGATTCCTAGAAGCAAGGTACCTGATTCGTTAGCTACAGGACATAATCCTAACATCAAACAATCGTTATAAGGGCTCCTTGAACAAGTGACTTTGCACACTTAAACATCAACAGAAGGGTCTAACATGATTCTAATCATAGCGACTACGTTGATCATCTCTTAGTTGGCTACTAAGTCTTACGCGCCTTTCTAAAGGACTCCACAAGACAAACTTATAGCCTAAGCAGACTACAATCTTATTTAAAGATTACCAAGTCTAAAAAAGTTAACTTTACACAAAAAGTTAACTGGGATAAACCGTCTTAGGCGTTTAAGTACCCTAACAAGATGCATCACATTTGAAACCCACAGGCTAAGTTTTGTCATTAAACTAACAGCCTACTCAAGCAAAAGAACATTGTTTCTTACAACGTGCCTATCCGGCACACTTGCTTAACAGTTTTTTTCAAACTTACACATCCTATTCATCAGGCTTCTACATCCACAGGTCTTAGTCTTTGGCAATGATGGTGGCCAACCCATCGAATTCTTCGTCAGCTCTCTCCACGGTAGCTAAATGATCTTTGCTATCATACTCTGCTATCACCTGATGGAGATCCACAGCTAGATAGAGCACTCAGAGTGTACCAAGTACATTCTGAACGCAGACTTTGGTGGCTCCTTGTACATAGCTTTCAAACCAACTGGGGATCTGCTTCACTATATCCACCCACCTTCTTTCGCCGTCTTTAGGAGTGTGGAAGAGGAGGGCAAGTGGCTTTACCAATTCGTAGAGTGTACTACGCTCTGCCTGCATGGTGTCCAGCTATGTCTTCAAGTTGTTGACTGACTTCAGAGCCTACATCAGATCTTGATTATCTCCACGTTTAATCAGCTTAGCTCGAGCGAGTTCTTCACTCGCTCATTCCGTTACCTGTTCAACCTAGTTGTGTTGAGTCCTTGGGGCTTCATTGAAATCTTTCACCTCGCCCTCCAGCCACCGGGTTTTGACATGCTCATCTACAAATAGGAACAATTATGATCATCATCATGGTCCCTAACTACTACATTCAAGAATCATAGGGGAGTTGTAGAGTTCTTTTACTGTTGACGGTCACCAACACCAATTATAAACCATCAACACAACCTTCATATATACTTAATTCCATCACCAAACATAGGTCTAGGGGTTTAAACTAATAAATTCTAAGAGTTTTGGTGAATCTATGTTTTCAGCAGGGTTTATCTAGAAAACCATCAACGGGGACCTATTCATCAAAGGAAATTATGGAATTTCACTACGTAAATAGCGTGGGAAGATTCTAGAAGACTCTAGGAGACTCTCCACCAAAGTAGACCCTGAGGGGTTGCCATGTGGGGCCAGCCAGCCCAACCTGTAGGTCGGCTGGCCTGTGGGTCCCACCAGTCAACAAAAATCAAAGAGAGGTTGATGAGAGAAGAACATGCAACTTGTCGCATCCTCATCTCCTAGATCAGATGATGCAAAGAAAAGCTAAATGCAAGGAGTGGTCTTGATCAACGGACCTAATAAGCCCTCACCAATAGGAGATCATTTGTGAAAACAAATCATTGAGGCATAAAACAAAGGGTGAGGCGAAAGGTCCAACAAAATGACAAGATCGAAGAGCAGAAAGATGGTATGACAAAAAGATGAGAAAGAAAGGGTGCAATCTAGGAGACAAGAAGTCCATGAATAGCCCGAGCTGCAAGGATAGCCGAACAAGGAAAACTTCAAGCAAAAAGGGAAGGACCATCATGAGTCATCTACCATTCGTCATGTGGTGTCATCACGCTTTAATGACGAAGGTAACATCCTAAGGTAAATGGTCAATATTTAAATAGTTTTCCTTGATTCGAGTAGGCACATAACTAAGAAACAAACATGTTTGAGTTACAACTTACTTGATCCAATCTGATTAACTCAACATATTTAGTTCTTTAAGCTTGTTCCTAGCACCACTTTCTTGATCTCATAATCTTAACCAAATAAACTAAAAAGTGCACATCCTATCTCTGGAAGATAATAGTCATAATCATGTAAAGTTTGATACATTATGTAAAGATAGCCAATCCTTCCATAGGTTAAGCAACTTAATCCTTTTTGCCAAATGTATTTAAATGCTACATTCATGCTCAATCTTCTGATCTTATCACCCATGTTATAAATGAACAAAGTACATAACATCAACTTCATCTTGTTCAATGTGCCTAAGGATAGAGATGAATAAATAAAGTTTTGGTTTTGTTGGTGTTTTTCCACCAACAGAGCCCATGCACTTGATCTCTACCTTGTCTTATGAGCAGGACACACTTTAAGCAAAGTGTGGGGAAGTTAATCGATCCCCCAATTTCTACAAGTGAAAGTTCCGAACCTGTCAAACCAAAAATCCAAACTCAAAACCAAGATGGGTTTGGCAGAAGAAGGTGACATCACCATTAGAGGCATCACCGCAAGAATCTTCATCTTCAAAGCAAACAGAGGTACTTGATCAATGAACTTCACAAGGAGAAGTATGGTTCCAAGGACTTACAATACCGAACCCTCACCGAAAGAGCTAGCTTGGGGGAGAAGCACTCCCGTGTATCTAGGCAAGTATTATTTCCCTTTTGTTTTAATTTTAGTTTCTTTTATGATGAATGAAAAACAAAATAAAAATTTATATTTACATTAGTCATTTATAGTAATAATGTGTGATCTAGTAAAATTGAAAAAAATAAATAAAAAGGTGTGTATCTAGTTTACTTTAATTTGTTTTTAAGAGCTGAATAAAATAAAGAGGACTCAGAATAATCTCTTAAATGAAAATGAAGAATAGTTGCTATGTTGTAATTCCTTTTAAGTACCTAGTTTTCAGCCTTGAATTCTCCCAAGTTTTGGATAAGATTATTTTGATATAAGGATTTACTCTGAACTTGAAACTCGTGGTGGCATATGCTTGATCTAAGTCTAGGTAATTGACAGATATGATATGAGAAGGTATGAGCTACTGTTTATCTTATTCCAAGTGACACTAAAGTTCTAGAGATTTACTTTTTGAAAAACACAAAAATACTACATGATGAGTTCCTGTATGAAAAAGCTTGAATTCCCACTAGAGCCATACATGTTATTTAGGCTAGGAAAACTTCCACATATATGCTGCTTGAATTGCATTGAGTTTTGTCAAGCTTTGTTGACCCTTATGAGAGGTTTGTCATGCTCTTAAAATCAAGATCATGTACACACCACCCAAATATGCACTACTCCTACACTAGGGGTAGGCGCAAAAGCATGCTTCCATTTAGATCCACCCAAAAATGTTTTACTCCTACACTAGGAGTGAACATAAAAACATGCTTGATAGGTTTTCCATCCACCAAATAAATGCTCCAAGTTCTTGTTGCTATCTCTCAAAAGTTTTGTTGCAGAAAAGAGGCATGGGCTATGCAAAAATTATTCATAAAAAAAAGAAGAAAAAGAAAGTTGAAAAAAATGGACACAAAAGTGTCTGAGATATTTAAAACAATGGGTACTCGGATGCTCACCTAAAAAAGAGATGAATAAGAGAGCCCCTGTTCTTTAGCAAATGTTTCCAAGTTTCAAAAAAAGAGATATGTTTTCAAGGAGCAAAGTAGAATTAGGTTAGCCACTATATATATCCACCATACATCCACACACATGCACATCTTGATTTGATTGTATGACTCAATTCTCTTTGGATTTGTGGTTTGACTTTACAATATATGCATTGCAAGTATGCCCTAGCTTTCTCCCTACCTATGAACTCCACATCAGCCTTAGTGGTAGGAAGAGAAAAAGGCATAACATCATTATTGCCTTGGTGAGGATTCACAAATACAACATATATTGAGAGACTTGAGAGTGTCATACAATGGAATCTCTGAGTTTTATTTTGAAAACTTATAAAAACACCAGAACAATGGTGGAACAAAGAACTTGAGACATAGTGCTTGATTTGATCATTCTATCTTTCAATTGCTCAAGACCCAAGTAAAGGCTAAGAAGCTCCATGGTTGAAGTTAATATGGGGAAGTTTGAAAGTTAGATCAGTTTATTTTAATCCGAAGGAGAATTTTTGATTGAATGCATGTGTACTTTTGAGACGTGAAAATATTGTAGCAAGTCCTGATCCATTGTTGAGTTTAGCTTTGCTCAGGGACTGGCAAAGGTTAAGCTTGGGCGATAGCTTGTTGACGGTCACTAACACCAATTATAAACCGTCAATGTAACCTGCATATATACTTAATTCCATCACCAAACATAGGTCTAGGGGTTTAAACAAAAAATTCCATGAGTTTTGGTGAATCTTTGTTTTTAGTAGGGTTTATCCAAAAAACCATCAAGGGGGACCTATTCGTCAAAGGAAATTATAGAATTTCGCTGCGTAAACAGTGTGGGAAGATTTTAGAAGACTCTAGGTGACTCTCCACCAAAGCAGACCCCGAGGGGCTGCCATGTGGGGCCGTCTGGCACCACCTGTAGGCTGGCCGGCCTATGGGTCCCACTAGTTAGCCTCCGCTTCGAAAGTCGGTTTCCCACCGCTATTGAGATCCAATCTTTGTCGTTTATTCAAGTCGGTTTGATCCGAGGGCTCAGGATTGATGCTCCAACCTATATATATCCGCCCCTACCCCCTCCCTTAGCAGATCCCTAAAACCCTAATTCATATCTTCAGGATCGAACCAGCAATCAAGAGAAGATTAGTCCTCCTTAGGATCTAGTCTTGTAAATAATAGTGAGATGGAGAGTGAGGGAAGAGTTTGGAGGAGGTGCTGGCATGTTGGTGTTCTCTCTATGGCCTGTACCTCGGTGGGATCAAGTTCTACTTGAGCTTGCTTCTGAGATATCCCTAGCAATCAACTTCTGATTCAAGTAAGCATCTTGTTTATATTGTTCTTCAGGTTCACAACTCTTTTGAGTGCTTTATTCCTGTTCTAGAGGGAGTAAAGTATTAATTGTAAGTGTAAGTGTGGTGCTTAGACTTAGGTTAATCGTGGATGCACCCTACATTCCGGATCGGTGGTAGCTCGTGAGGGTGACTCTTATAGCCTCGTTGAATACTTTCTAGTCCACCTCCTATTTGTAGGCCAAGTAGGACCCGGTTATTATGAAAAGCATCCTCTGCTGGTGTCTTTCCTTAAGTAATGTCCTTAGTTGAATAGTAGAAGACAAAGTTTACCCAAGTCAGAACTAGAGAACCTTAGTAATCCTCTCTACGCTCTTGTTTATCCTAACCTTGTTGCTACCCCTAGTTCAATTAGATCATAGTTAGTCTCACACGTTTCCCTATGGATATGATACTTAGAATACTTCTGGGTGAAAGCTACAGCGATATCCATGCGCTTACGGGTTTATCTATGTGTGTTAATAAATACCGACACTTACCTTTCAACTTGGTGTCTAAGAGCTTGACCTTCTCTGTCATCTTCAACTAGGAGTCGAAGGCTTCATTCATCCTCTTCTTAGCAGTCGCCTTTTGACGCTTGGCCTTACCAATCTATGAACAGAGGATGCAGAGGGTCTCCCCCTAATGCTCCTACATGGATTTCCACTTGGCCTCCTTCTTGGCTTGCTCCTCCTTTAGTTTGGTAAGCTTTGCCTAGACTTCTTGGACCTTGATGGAGGCCTTCAGTTCCGTGTCCTGGGCATATGACAATTTCAAGAATGAAAAGTTGGAAAATGATGACAGTAAGACATAACGAAGCAACAAAGTACAAGACATACCCTTAGTTTGCCATCAAAGACAGAGGCTTGGTTCAACAACCCAAACCATGATTTCATCAACCCACCAAATTTAGGAATGTACGTCTAGAGCTGGGTACCTAGTCTGGTGACTAGGGTGACTTCTTCCTCTTTAGGTAGCCAGGTACTCGGCATTGCCACATCCGGGGCAGGCACACTTGGGGTAGGAGTACTCACGCTAGACCTAGCACTCTATCCATCTTCGACAGTGGCAGACTCCGTGGGCTCTGGTCCTAGTGGTTAGTGAGTGTCTTCATCAGCGGGCGCCGCTACTTGTGATTGTGGCGGCGCCTCCACATGCTCTGTGGCACTTAGCTACTCGGGTTGCTCTGCCCCACCCTCAGCAGAAGTCAGACTCTATGGCTCTAGCATTTCGGTGGCCTTGGGCAGAGACATAGGCCCACTTTCCAAGCCTTTCCCTACACGGTCACCGTCAACACGCAGGTTCCCTTCAACCTAGGGATATTCACTCTATGCCTAGGTACTCGATGTCTTTTGTACCCTGGTATGAGCAGCTGTCAAGTGATGTTCTTAGAATAATGCAAAATACAGAGAAAGCTATAACACTTACTTAGCAGTGGATCTTTTCTTGAGACTAGGCCTCCCTAGCGTCATACCACTAGACGTCCTATCCAGCATCAGGGTTGATGCTAGTGCCAATAGTATTGAGTCGTCCTGTCGACTCACGGTGTCTGCATCTTGTCCGTGTGTGCTCCCATAACCTTGAGTCAGCATCCAGGTGCTTATAAGGTCCGATGGCGGCCTCCTGTCAAGAATAATTCAACATCTTCAAGTATATCCATGACAAAATTTAGTACATAATTTTAATTAGAAGCATACTTACTACCTGACAGAAAAATGATGTGTCTACTTCCTCCATCTCCAACTCCTCATCAACAATATCACGAACTATGACTATTCAAGATCAGATTCAAAATACGATAACTCTCAGATTACATGGAGTTACTTCAAGATTACACTTACCTGATCTCAACGTGCAAGTTCGATGGGGCCTCTTGGGCACCACCCCGCTCGCACAAGCGGTGACATCAGCCTCCAATGACCGCTTCCCGCCAACGGCTCCCTGCCTGGCACTTGGGTTAGCCTAGACTATGAAGTCATCCAGATTCCCTTCAGACTCGCTCTCGGCTTCTTAGTCCATAGGGATAGCATAGGCAGCGCTTCCTTCGTCTACTCCGACAGATGCTGCCCCACTCCCACCAACTCATCCAAAGCCACCATGAGGAGGCAGAGCGGGCAAGTCATTGAAGTTGTGCCCCAAATGTTGCATCAACAATCATTAGTTTAAAGGAGTCAGTTTCCAATATCAAGAATATTCCAACAATACTTGTCAGTATACTTACGACAGCTTGTGGATGTTCATGGTCATGTTCAAGGTACTGGTATGGTATTACGGATACCAATCCAAGTACCTCCTAAATTCTTTCTAGGACTTCTTTCTCTAACAACTCATCAGTCGTCACTCAGGCAGGATCCTCTCACCTGATATACTCAAAACCTTAGTGCACCCTCTCCTAAAGCGGCTACACTTGGTGCCTGATGAAGCTGGTGACTACTCCAACTCCATTCAGTCCTTGGTCCTTCATGGCTGTTAGCTATTTCAAGAATGAATGGATTCCTTCAAGATCTGTCGTGTTTATAGTTTCCTTGTCCTAGCGAGTGTTGGGCACTAGCATGGCGTTGCTGTGCACCTCCAACGACGGCCACATGTTCCCCGCGTAAAACCAATTGGTTCTCCAATTCTTCATGGAATCAACCAGGGTATAGTGGAGATATTCTTTCTTCTTCCCCACCCAGAACTGAATACCAGTGCCCCCAAAACATGTGGATTTGCGATGTCCGGATGCGGTTTCAGTTTAAAGAAGTAGCAGAAAAGCATGATGGACGAGGATGCCAAGGAAGGTTTCGCAAAGATGGACGAAGATTGACAGATGCAGAACATAATTTGGATTAAGATGATTCAAGGTTATGCCATAATAGTGCAAAAACTCATGCAAAAAAGGACATACTGGCAACCCTAACCCATGTTGGATGAATGGCACAAAGAGAATGATCTCACCTGGCTCAAGGTTTGGAATGCAGTGTTCTCTAGGTGCCTTCCATTCACCGAGGTTCTGGTCCGGCAAATAGCCCTGCTCGTGGAGCTTTAGGAGATGCTTCGGCTTCGTGCTCAGCGCTGGCCAAATCTAGGCAGCGGTGGCCATCTCTAGCACCTCTAGCACCCTCTTCTTGGCAGTCTTCTTAGCAGCGGCACATGAGTTCTTGCTCTTACCCATCACACAAAGCTCTTACAGATCTAGGGTTTCAAGGAGTGATATTGGTAGCGCTCATAGAGGCGCGGGGCTTAAGCAAAAAGCAAATGGAATAGAGGAAGATGAGGCAAAGGATAGGTTCCCTTTTTATATAGAAACCCCATTGTATTATGGCCCGATAATCACGCCAACGGGTGTGGTGTTTTGGTTTCCCTACCATTTTAATGTGACTGCGCGGTTTGACATGACGATTGCACGCCTTTTCATGGGTTCCAGCGCGTCACACTACGTTCAGACTTATCCCTTGGATTCATACCTCCTGGGTACCTACCATGTTATAACCATTGACTGCATGGCCACATCATGGGGTACTCGTACGATCTTTCTAGTACTCGGACACTTGCTTGACAATATGGATTCAATGACAAAGTACTTAGATGAAGATTTTTTATTCAACAATAGCTCAACGGGTATAGGATTGGACAATTTACAAGATTCAAGACCGCTCAGAATAGTGAGAGACTATTTATTCAGAAAGATACAAGCTTTGGATACAACATTTTTTGCAAGAGATTAAAAAAACAACACCTACTCAGCTATGACAGAGTACTCATACTCTAAGTGCTTCTCAGTAGGTACTTTCATACCTGATGCACCCGGATCCAAGAGGAGAAGAGTAGTGCATCTAGGTAGAAAATAGAAGTGCAGCGTGTCTATCCTAGAACCTTGGGTAGACTATCAGACTACAAACATTTGTGGACTGACTACCCTTGGGAGCATAGCTACTACAAGAGGAAGACCATTAGCTAGTATGCAGGATGAGCTACTCGCACATCTTGCCACCCAGCCAACGCCATTTGTACACATTCAGGTCAGAGTTTGACCCTTCATGGACAGATGTCTACAGGCATGCTTGAAGAACTGACATGCGACTGCTGGAGATGCACTCCACCAGCCATCACAAGACTTCTTCTAGTTGTAGCTCTAGGCTACTCTACTCTGCACAACTACGGGTTTAGTCTACTTCTAAACCCTATCACAAGACTTCTTCTAGTCACTATAGCTCTTGGCTATGCCAGCCGAGTACGCCCAGGGTCTAGTCTACTTCGCTCACCACCATATTTGCAAGTTTGAAACTCAGAGCTACTTTGCTTCTTCTACAACTGAGGTTCAAGTGCTCGCCAGGAGGGTTTTTATTGGCGTCTTGGGGGTGTCTATGGACCAGGTTCACACGGACTACATGGATAAGCTACTGACTCCTACACAGGTTCACGTGATGCACTACAAGGGTACAGTGCGTCCCACTACACCTTTTTAGTGTATAGACAGCCTTATCTCAGCACATGTGAGGTAACAACACACTTGGAAGCACCTTTGATGGCATATTCCCATGAATATTCTGAGCATCTTTGGACAAACAGTGCTAAGCTTCGCATGTGACTTTGACAAGTCTTCTTTTTAGATCCTTATCTTGAGTACAAGTACTTGGACACAGGCTTGGGGGCTACAGGGTACATACCCTGAATGGATATTTTTTCTTTTAGACCCTCTAACTCTTTGATTTGCAAACAGCAAGAGGCTCGAGGGCTACACTCAGTGAGTGCACTTTTTTGAAAAGTGCACGTCTCCTGAAGGCTTGCAAAGCACCTCATGGCTTCACTCATAAAAACACTCGGACTATGCTTGTTTCTACTTGGCAAGCCTTGGAGGAACAAGAAGGCTTCAGAGTTCAATAATGACACGCTCGGGGGCTTGATGGACTAGGGTCCTAGGGGTTCCCCATAGGGGTGCTACCTGGATGGGCCCTAGGCTTGCCCATGACCTATTGAAGGACATGAGACATGGTGGCGTGGACTTCAAGATATTCTAGGTTGATCTAGTTGGCTTAGGACTCTTCTATTGTAACCGGCTAGGACTAGATATGTGCCCTTACCCTCTCTCCCCTATATAAAGAGAGGTACGGTGCACCCCTTGTAGACACAATCATATCAATCAATCCAACGTAAAAGGCTACACACCGACTCGACATAAAAGGCTATTACTCGACAAGAGGGCCTAAACTAGTATAAACTGCTCGTCTCTTTGCGTTTACTGTCGAGTTCTGTGTACGCCGAAGCCCTTCAAACATCATCCTGGGTACCCCATGACGAGTTGACGGTCATCAAACACCGACAATGATATAAGGCTATCGACTAGAAAGTCGATATCTAGCATGTTCATGATGCATGATAAGTAAAACGAGCATATCGGCAATTATCAGTTACTCAATTCTCTATATCTAAATAGCCGATGACCATAAGAACATGCAAAGGTATAAAAAGTAGGCGTGAAAGCATTCATATTAATTGAGAAAAGTACTAGCTTTTAACCAAGATAAAAACAAGTAAAAGCATGTAAATAGCTAATATATTCTCAATAGGCAGGCTATCGACTAAAATAGTCAATTCCAGTGAAAGTAAACTCATAACATGCAAGCACTCAACCATTAAACATGGATAAGTCCATACACTTATCAGATCCAATCTACTATCTCTAACAGTGGGGTTCAAGCCGGACCGATGCATCCATGATAAAGATAACAGGTTAAACCTTCAAAGAATACAAATCTATACATGCATAACGGAATCATGAAAACATGCTATGATCGTGAAAGCACAAGCGATCGGCTAAATAGCCGATGTGGATATAGGATGCAGCCAGAGGCTACGTTTGACCATAAGCAAGACTTACTACCTGGTGATTTCCAATCTATAGTGCTAACAGTGGGGGTCGATCGAATCGATGACAGCCATAATAACAGTTCTAGACTAGATTTCATCAACTAGCAAGCTTACTTAGGGTTAAACACGCCTTGACCACATGCTATCTTCAATCAAGATTGGATCAAAACAGCTAATCTAACTAAAACCATCCTCAAAGCGAGATATAAACAGGGTAAAGCAACAAGACGATAGTTCAAAGAGATATAAAGCCGATTCGTTTCAATCTTAATCGGGTAAGTGGTGATATTGTTACAAATAGTAAGAATCCTAATTATAACAAGATCAATAACTACCAAATCTATTAAAAACAACAAGGAAACCCTATCAATCTTAATAGATTTAACTGATAACTAATTTGTATCAAAATTTGTATGAGATCGAGCCAGACCGACGCAACCATACAAATTTTGAGAAGAATCAAAGGGTAAATTATATCAGTAATTATAAGAGATACGAGCCGGACCGATGCAACCATATAATTAACTAATGATAACTAACTTATACAACGCTTGCAAGAGGTCAGACCTAACCGATGCAGCCTTACAAACAAGGTATAAGTCATGATGAATACTCACAAACAAACCGGAGGTCGAACCTAACCGATGTAGCCCTGCTTGTCGAAGAACTCGCCGAAATCTACTCTACTCCTACTCCTAAGGGGTGGCATAAGCCGAAAAAGTAAAGGTACTTATTTGTTTGATCGATGAGAGATGTCTATTAAAATAGCCGGGGTTCAATATTTATACTCAAGGCTTGACTACGAGTCCAGGTCAAACAAGACCGATTACAAATCTTGGGAAAGAGAACAAGACTTCCTAAATTAAGATAACTTAGACTCCAATCTTTCCTTTCTGCGGAGTCCGACGTGTCTTCTCGTCATATGTCGTGCCGTCTTTATCGTTGAGGCCTACTTCTCGAGATGTCATCATCTCATCCGCTCATTCTATTGGCAACTCGGCCGATTTTGCTGATTGTTTTGGCTTTCTTTGGTAAATCTCGAAACTCAGGGTTTCCACATTCGAACCAAATTTTGGTGTCAACACATGCCCCACAATTTTGGAATAAAAATAATTTTATTCCAAAACTACCACTTATGACCGTCGCACGCGTTGCACTCTTCAACCGCTCATCCTGATTTTCATCTAGGCCAAAAGTTGTTGTAAATTCCCAAATTGCCCTCGTTTCTTTCATTTGTCTATTCTGCTCCTGTTTCTTCCTTTTGCTCCACTTGCCAGCGGCTGCAACTTTCCTGAGCTCTAAACCCTAGTAGATTTAGAATTTTGATCCATTAGAGCACCCACCATTCTCCACACAATCTCAGAATGGGAGCTCAGTCAGGCGACCACAACACCGACGCTCATCCACAGATTCAGATCTAATCTCTTAAGTTCATCAATGGCGACCGCTGATCATGTTCGAGAGGTATGAACCAAGACCTTCCCTGTCAACTATTCCTCAATTTTTGCTTTAGTTTCCAGTTTAGATCCACCCCTTCTGGTCTTAGAGGTCAAAAACTAAAATTTTGATTTAATTTATTCTCTGCTTTGCTCCTAGAAAGTCTTTGCACTAGTTGCTTCTGGCTTTGGACTTATGACTATGGTAGATTGGTCACCCTATTTAAGTCCTTCTATGAAGTGGTGAGAGTCAAAGTGGCTTGCAAGGACTGTAGGGGAATGCCAATAGAAAGGCTTTTTGAGATGAACAAGAAGCTTTATATGATGTCTTTATAGTGGAAGATGAAGGTGTTGAGAACCAAGGTACTGGTAATGGCAATGGTGATGATGGTGGAGGGGATGATGGACAAGACAATGATGATGAAGTTGATGATTTGGATGGAGAAGAGGATGACAACAAGGATATGATGATGGACTCAAAGGAAGGGACATCATCCAAAGAAAAGACCCATGTATCAAAGTTTGGTCAGAATATAGGTTATCAGATAGTAAGTAGTAACTTGCAATTGGAAGCTTTCATGGATCAAGAGAGGCAGCTGGTACTACAAATGGAAGGCAGTGTGTCCAAGCTGCTGGTGTCATAGGAGAATCTTCACATTCCAATATTGATACTTGCTATGATTTTATACCTAGAGCACAGAATAAGCTTGAGAGCTTCTATGGGATGAAGGTGGCTGATATTGGTGATGGAATGGACTCTTAGTCTATGACTACTGCATTTGCAGAAGTGACAACATGAAGTGACTGTGCTAACACAGAAGAAGTTTTTATGAATAGCTATAACTCCTTAGAGAAGTTGATGACGCCTGAAACTATGGTTTGTGTTCAGTCTGAATACAAAGTGGTGGGAAACAACCGGCAAAGTCTATATGATGAAACTCCACACTTTAAATGGGAAGCTTTTAGAAGGCTCGCTAAAACAAGAAGTTTAACTGAGGAATGTTCTAACCTGCTCAGGAGGATGGAGCTACAGGAATCTGATGAAGAGGAAGAAGAGATGGAACAGGAGGAACAACAGTCTTTAGAGGAAATTGGACTAGGTTTCAATGAATCTGGTAAACTAAGAGACCAACTGTTGGAGCAACAAGCGGATAAACAACAAAATCAATAACCCAAGAAGACAACATCCTACACCCCTCCCCCAAATCCCCACCCTACCTCACCTCTTCGAAGAAGCTCATTAAAATAATATTGTTCGAGAAGGATGGTGACAAGCTCATCCACTTCTTCCCCAAGCTCTATATCACCATAGGGTATAAGGAGGAGTTCTCCAAGTTTTCTTCATCTTCTACCTTCCTAATGTAGTTCTACACAACCACCCTAGCTCGTGCTCCTCTTCGTCCTAGTAAGCTTCTCCCTACCATTTCTTGACCTAGGTCAAGCCCTTTGAGTATAGGGGGTCGAATACCACCATTGATGACCTTGCCTGACACCTTTGATGCATGGTGAATGTAGGTTGGTAGATGTGCTCTAGATGCTATTAGAGACCTCTCGAATCACTCCATAACAATGTGGGTTAAGTTGTACACCTCAGCAGGTTATGTAATAGATTCAAATTGCAATGCTCCCGGTTATATGCAAGATCTTGGGTGTTGATGGAAGATCTTATGGAATATTGAGCTCATATTTATGATTTTTTGTACTCTTTGCAAATATTTGATGTTTGACCTAAAGAATATAGATGCTATGTCTTTTCCTTATCATAACTTGATGAAATAGTTTTATGCAAACCACTTACCCATCTTTTCACTTGATGCTATCCTATCCATTAAATGTATTATTGTCGGGAAAGTCATACGAGTACACACTACGCTTGTGATGCTACCATTAAGTAGTAATGTAGGTGAACAAACAGCCATGTACAACTACTTGTTTTCCACGGAGGATAGCGAGGGCGAGGAGTGATGGCCAACCTTTTTGTGTTGCCATGAACTTGATGGGATCATTTGTTTAGGATGCATGAGAGGTGATACGAACATTTTGCTGCGTGACTCAAAACTTATGGTGATGTAAACTCGAACCAGATATGTAATAGTTGTAAAATGTGTGGTGTGATCAATGTATGGCATTCAACCTTGTGTTATTTATGCTTGATACATGTGGTTTAGCTCATTTGAGTGGTTCCTCATATAGCCTATAGATTGTTAAAATTTTGGATATGCTTGTTTCAGCTTGCAGATTGTAACTTGTAACAAATTGCAAGCTGCAATAAAAAATCTATAAGATAAACAAACAGAACGGGATATTTGGAGTGAGCGGTTAAGGCTTTTCTGACTGTAGGAACAAGAAACCACATGAATACAAAGGACAAACTCAATAGAATCGAACAAAACAGAGGATTGCACACACCAAGAAAACTACATTCGTGGAAAAATAGTTGTTTGAGGAGAAAGAGCGACAGACAGGAATTTTATTCCATGAGCATTAATATTTTACTAAGATCCATTCAATGTTCGTATAAAACAAGTCATTAAAATAAAATTTTCATACTAAGATTTTTTTAGGATAATTGTTCCGGAATCCATTTTTTAAAGAATAAGGTTTCTTAGTTTTTACTTTGTCGTGACTAGCAAATATGCTCGTGCATGGCAACAGAGAGAAAAAAAACTATCAAATCAAAAATGGGAATGTTGTATATCGATTTATGTTTTACCATTTTCATAAAAATTTAAAAGCTATGATTTTTTAACGATGTATGGGCAATATTATGAAAATGTAATATTAATTAGATATCGAATTAAAATACAATCTTAATATTTTTTTCTATCATTGTAAGTCGTTTTGGCTTATGTGGAAACATGGCTTTTGCTATGCACTTAGATATGTATTATGTTTAGGTACATAGTAAAACTATATATCTAGAAAGGCTAGGATGACTTACCATTTAGAACGGAAGGAGTATATCATATAATTATTTTTCATACTATCCATGTGTTGGTAGAATTAAATATCAAGTTATGTGACTTCCTTATCTAATTAAATCAGCAAAGAGTTAGTTGCGGTTGTGTCAAGGATTGATAGAGATCTCTCTTGATTTTTCACATAGCAGCCCTCGTCGAAAATTGCACTATTTTATATGTAAAACTTGGAGATACATTTATTTAGATAAAGAACTACCCAATATTTCAATTTACAGTTTGATTAGTTGGACTATCAGTTGATCCAGGTTTGTGGTGAGAATATTTATTTATTAAGGAATGGTTAAGGGTTGTAAGACTCTTAATATTGTATTTATTATTTGTTTTTTATGTTTATAAGAAAAAAGCAAGTGATACTTGGGAAATGTTATTTATACGAAAAAGACGAATGCTTCATGGAAAAAGGAAAAAAAAAACAGGAAAAAAAATTAGCGGAACCCGCACAAAAGGACGGACCAGGGAAAAAAAGGTCATGAACGGGAAATTCAAAATCGCACCATATGCGTTCAAAATCGCACCATTTGCGCGGATGGACTCAAATGAGAAAAAACTGTTGGAATCAAAGCGGAGAAAAAAGAGAAACATAAACGAACTAAGGGGGGGGGGGGGTGAAGAAAACGGACTCAGCGGGGAAAGCTGTGATTCAATTTATTGCCTGTTTAATTTGGTTTGGACTTTGGAGTCGATTTATTAGAGTATGGACATGGATAGCGCGGCTGATATCGTTTTCAGTCACAGAATTAGTTAAGAGAAGGCTCCACTGAAAGAATAAGGTTCAAATTTTTGCTCTTTAATAATATATATGTGATAGAGGAGGCTTTATAGGGCTGTAGTTCACTAGCTCTGCATAAAAGAAGGTACAAACCTGGTTTAGCATAAGTAAAAAGCAACATTACAACATTGGGCATTACATGGAAGAGAAAGTGTGCCTTTACGGTTGTAACCTCTCATGTGATTCACTACTGTATCTGCTCTGAGATTAGTTACACGTGTCTTAGAGAAGATAATTAACAGTGAATCACACGAGGGCACATTGGCCAAGGGCAAAATTTACTTCCCCGCACACACACAGCTAACTAACATCATCCTCAGGCAGCTAGATGGTGCATGGCTAATTGTCCTGGTATGTACTTTACCTGTCCCTCGATGACTCCCCTAACAACGCCAAAACAAAAAGAGTCCTAGTCAAATCAAATCTTACCTTTAAGCACAAGACAGGGAAAAACAATGATCGCTCTCTCCGTTCTAAATTATAAATTGTTTAAGTCAAAAACGACTTATAATTTAGAACGGAGCGTACAAAAATTGAAATTGACAGATCGCTGCCACCAGTACTAGTACTAGCTAGTCTTTCCCTTGCCCTGATCCGGTCAAAACTGATGTGCTAGCCGAGCTAGAAAAAGCTCCGGCGCGGCGGGCCCCCAGCCTACGGCGGCGATGGAGGTCTTGCCACCGCATCCTCGACAGCCTTCGCCACAGCTTCCTTGAGGGATGTCTCGTCGAGCTCGTCGTTACCACCCTGCATCGTTCATTTGCAAGTAGTAATCGTTAGCTGCTAGGCTTCACCAACAAGTACTTTGACCAGCATGGTACTCATATCTAGCTACTACACATACTTTTCAAAGCTCTCCTTCGTCACACTAGTCATTAGTTATGAATCTTTATTTGTCAGGATGACGGCGTCGTCAGAAGCAACTGATTAAGAAAGTGCACCTATATGTAGACGGTACGGTATCTTAATTTGAAAGATCACATCATCCATAAATCAGGGAACATCCGTGGTTTTATAAACTTGTTAAAGCTTCGTTTGATTACATTCATATTCACCTTAATACACATGTATTGGAGTAGATTGTGGTAGAAACTAGTTGAATTAGGATTGAGATAAATACGAGTGGTTGAATTAGGATTGAGATAAATACCAGTGCAGTCAAACAAACTGCTTTAAGAGGGGATGCCTTTGTTTTTTCATCATCTGCGTATTCAGAAATGCCTAAGAATTAGGAAAATGATCCTTCCTAATTCGTGTTTGAAAAGTATGTTACTTCAGAAGAACGCTACTGATAGATTTCAGTGTTGAGACTTGAGAGGAGAATACATAACAAAAGTTACTTTACCAAGTTTATTTAGCATGCATGCGCGCATTCAACTACGTTTGAGTGAGTCATGTGACGGAGTCATGTGTTGTAGAACCAATTCAAAGGGAGAGCATGGTTAGTTAGCTGCCAATTTGACCTATCTAGATGCAGTCAACGATTTTTATTACTACAGGCAAAACTGGTCAAGATTCTTTAAAGGTCTTTTGTCTTTTCTTCCACTAAACTATCCTTTACAGATTTGAGCTAGTTTTTTCCTTGGACGTTTCAAAGACTTTTTTTTAGAGTTCAATTCAAGGGCCACATTTCAAAGATTCTTCATCTCCTCTCCAGGGCGACGTCGTCAATATGGTAGACCCATGCAGGTCAAACATCAAAATAGAATATTGACCGTACTATTGTACACGTAGTATGGCTAGTTCTTCCACGTAGGATTGTCTTGTGTTGCGTGATTGTTGTGTATGTGTAATGTTAATTAAATCAAGATGTCGTCAGAACCACACAAATCTTAAATTAATGTTTTTTGGTAACATCCATGTTTGGTTCTCTTCGCTAACCAAAGTAATCAACCTGCTCATATTTTGGATGCAAGCTCACTGATCTGGCCAAGCTAAGATGATGTAAGGACTCGATGTTTGGTTGATTATATTGCTCTGGCCTGGTTGTATTGGAGTGTTGATTGGTTGCATGAACATTTGACCCGATTTAGAGACAACATATGCATCAAAAGCACCAAGCTACATTGTGTTGCCCAGGACTGCGAGAAATGGATTTCAATCTCGTTTGTACGGAGGCTGACGGAGCAATTTTGCATTAGTTGAACCTAGCCGATATACAAACATCCAAACAACTTTTCCCTAAATCCCACAGGCCATGCCAACCCAACCATACATGCCCAAGCAGAATCATGAAATGGTAAGTTCTACTAACTGTAATTATAAAAATCGTATTCTATTCTATTCTCAGTTCCAAAAAGAATATAATTGTAGGTTTGAGAGTAGACTAACTTTGGCTGGCCTAGCTATATTTAGAATCTAAATTGCGATAACCACGTTAAATAGAACAACTAGTTCATGAAGCTTATTACCGGCGTTTCAGTTTTGTAGTAAGTCTAATGTTTTAAAATTTGACTAGGAAGTTTTAGAAAAATACATCACCATCTATCATTTCATTAAAGTCATAAGGAAATATATCTTATATAGGCATCAATTAAGACAAAATTAACAAAGTTTAACTTGACAAAATCTAAAAGAGAAATATATTTGAAAACAGATATGGAGTAATTTTGAGTCGGTACCGTGGCTCGCAATGTGATGCCGACTTGTGCATGGTCGCTGCTCCGCTGCCGAGCATCGACGGTCACCACGGTGAAGCGCCCCATCTCCTTGATCCGGGCGAGCATGGCGACCACAACCTCCGACAGATCGCACTCAGCCCGCACCGTCACCCTAATGCACACCTCCTGAGGTTGACAGGACGTTGAACTCGAGGTCGATGCGGCGGTGGTCACATCAACGACCACTCTCTGCGGTGGGTCGTCGTCGCTTGGCGTTTGCTGGGTCTCGCCGGGCAGCAGGCCAAGCTGCGTCTCCAACCTCCGGTTCCTGTCCTTGAGCTCCGACACTTCGGCGATCAGCTTGTTCATGTACTCCGTCGTGTTTGCAAGAACCGTGGCCTTGTCCTTCTTCAGATCGATCACGATGGCACGTGAATATTAGTACTATCAAATTTGCGATGTCGTGAGCTCTTGCAAGCCAAGCAATGCAACGGTATTCGACCGTACCTTTGTTCCAAGAGGGAGCAGTGCTCTGAGAGTCTGGAAGCTCTCGTTCAGGCGCTCGCGCCGGCGCCGCTCCGAGAACATGTGGTGAAGCTGGCTGCTGCTGTGCTGCTGCTGCGTCGGCGGGGGCGGCTGCGCGGCGGCGGAGGCATCCTCATGTTGGCGCGCTTCTGAGAGCTCCCGGTGGCGCATTGCCATTTGCACGCTCGCCATGAGCGCGATGGCCGTCTTGATCATCCTCTGCCCCCGCGCGCCCGGCCGTGGCCGCGCCCGCGGCGAGAGCGCTGCGTTGTACGCCCTGAAGGATGACGCCGGAGGCACGGCGATGGACGCCGGCGGTGGCGGCGCGGAGGAGGAGATGACGGCGAGAATTGCCTGCGTCATTGCAGCCTGCTCGTTATTGGGGTCCAGGAACGGCGCTTGGCCGTGTGGGCCATATACCGGCGCGGGCAAGCCGGGCAGCAGCGGCACAGCCGGGTGCAGCTGCAGTTCTTGAGAAGATGGCTCGGCGGCGCCGGTGGCGGCGGAGGCAGAGGCAGCAGCCGACGTGGCCATTGAGCGGATGAACGAGGAGTACTCGGGGCTCCCGATGGAGAGGGACGGCATGGAGGACGACGAAGACGAAGGCACCGTTGGCGCTGCCTGCATGAGCTCCTCCAGGAGCGAGTGCTGCACGTGGCTCGCCACCGCCGGTGCCGAGGTGCTCGACAGCCCGACCTCGATCTCGCCGTTGTCGCAGCCCATGAACACCGCCATCTGCACCACCACCTCGAGCAGATCAGCTACACGGTCGTCGTCTCCATTTATGGAATGCAATGCAGCGCACCAATAATCGAGAAAACGTACCTTCGTGCCGGCTTCCTGTTACAACAACAACATCGACAGTGCAGAAATGTCAGCAATCAGGTAGCGTGAAGTAGACTTGAAAGAGAAACTAATCTATCTAACGTTTGCAGGGGCGCATATACTGACGTGGTAGAACTGCAGCTGCACGGGCAGCGACGCCGACGACGTGAGGTCCGTCTCCGACAGCTCCATGTACGGGCGGCCGTCCTTGTACGCCCAGCCGGGCACGCAGCTGCGAGCTCGGTGACCACCACCGTCAGAAACAAATGGAGATAAACAATCCATGGGCTGAACCTGAAATGGAGTTGCAATGCAAGCTAACCCGCTCACGATGGCGCAGAACGCTCTCCGGTACTCGTCGAGCACCGCCCTTACGCGACCGCCGCCGTCGTTGGTGATCCACGCGTCCACGCAAAACAAATGGCTGCCCATTCAAATGCACACCATCGCACGAAGGAACGTCAGGGGAAAGCAACGGGAGAGAGCACATGGAACCGGCAGGAATGGAGACCTACCTGGAAGGGAGCGGTCCAGCGATCATCGGCGCCCAAAGGCAGATGTAGAGGCAGCCGGGGATGCGGGCCGCTGCGCGCTCCAGGACGCGCGCCCGGGTCCCCGCCGCGAGCGAGAAGATGGCGTCCATGAGCAGAACGGCGCGGGTGTCCCTCTCATCTTTGGAGGCTACCCAGTCATGGCGGAGGCGGTCTCCTATTTGTACCCGAGCTCACCGAGCGGGAGAACTGAGGAGGAAGGGGGCAGCCGGGCAGGGGAGGGAGTGGTCCGTACTCCGTACGTGACAATCGTTTGACAAGTACAAAAAGGGACGCCAAAAAGAAAATAAAATAGAAAAATGCTTCAAATAGAAAAAGGAAATAAATGTGAAGATTGGAATCACTGGAACTCTGATTTTATCCAGCATAGGAACAAAATGCTCCAGACAGAAAAAGAAAATCAATGTCAAAATTCCGGGGCTGTTTGGTTCTCAGCCATAAATTGCCGCAACTAAGTTTATATAAGTGTGGTGTGGCAAAAAAAATTTAAACCACACTTTACCATGCCTAAAGAAATCTTGCCATAATTTTATACTCTATGACACGTGGAGGCCAAAATATTCATGTCTAAGTTTAATTGCCAACCAAAAATAATTACCAACTTGGTCAAAGTTGCCTAAGGTGAAGTGTGGCTAGCAACCAAACACCGCCGAACTCTGATATTATCCGGTATAGCATGTTAGATATTTAGGCAATAATGCAAATTCAAGCACAATTTAATCTAGAAAATAACAAAATGTTTGCGGCAGCCATAACGAAAATGACACCTAGGTAGGGTGTCTTTATATGATTTTTGGTAATTGAGTGGCAGCATGATCATGATCATGTGTACAATTGGTGTGCGCAAGTATACAAGTTAAAGTCCTACGCATATAAGGATGGATTTGGACAAGGCAACGTGAAGTTTAAGTGATCAATACATCAAGCAAGGTTGAAGACATTTACAAAGTCCGATGCATCGCTCAGATGAGATAACACGAAGAAAACAAGGCTCAAATTACATTGGATAGTGTCGTCGGAAAGCTCCAGTGGTATAATGAAGTGAAGCACCAAAGAATAGAGCAATGTACAAATTAAATTAAATGAATCGATCTGATTGTCTTATACTCACCAGAGTTGCTAAGGACCGGAGCTTAGCTTACTATGCAGTCTAAGTGCAGAGAGGAAGATCTCACCTATACTTCCCTTCGTCACCGGAGACCACACCAACGGATTTTAGGGCCAGAGGAGTTGGAGACGCAGTGGAGAGAAGACAGAGGGCACCAAAACCTTCCGGTGCAAGGCACCGTAGAATAAAGGTGCTATACATATGCTATGAAGAAGGTTTTTAACCTCACCAAAAACTTCCGGTGATCACCGAAGATCCACCATTGGATCTTAGGCTCTCCAATGATCGACAATGGCTAGTCGACGTGGTAGTCATCGAAACTCTCTAGTGGTATCACCTATGGTTTCTGATGATCACTTCACGTGCATAGTCCAAATGCCAACGGTTATATCTAGGATTGCAGGCTGTATATACCACCCCAACCGGCCATTTGAGTGTTGTTGGAGGTAAGGAAAGGTTCTACTGAGTTGAGGCTCATCTCTTTATGATCTGGCCACCAGAAGTGCTTAAGGAAGATTAGATGATTAGCATTACTGTTTTGTGAAGTGCTTAGGCTAGTTAGAGACCGCTTGTTAGCGCTTGCTTTAGTTTTAGGCCTAGTGTTTAGTGAGGTTTACATACATCTTGCTACTCGGCGCTTGCGCGCACTATTGTTGCAAGCAAAGAGCTGGGGTAATCTTGCGAGATCACACCAACCATGTTTGTAGTATGGTCAATGATGGTGTACCAGAGGGAACAAAGGTCCATGTCACTACAAAGAGTATTTTGATACATAATGTTATCAGTTGGTCACAGACACCCTAAAAATCATCATAGGTAACTATCTATGAGGGTCTTGGAAATGGTCATAAAATCATAATCTATCAAAGCAAAAAAAACCCATCAGACTCGCTAGAACGGTGATGTCTGCAATCGCCATGGATTAGCTGTTCATCTGGTTTGGAGGCAGTGTACAGTGATGAAACGGAACGTCATGGACATGTGCCATGTTAGCACTGCCATGTGCTATGTCATGGACATGGTTTGGTTAGAAACTTAATAGTGGAGAGGGTGGGAAGCAGTAGCAACATTATGGGGTGTTTATGACTACTCCACTCCATGTTTTTCAGCTCCACTCCACATTTTTTCGCCAAATAGGTCCAGCTCCACGCACTTAGTTCGAGGAAAAAGGTGGAGTTGTGAGAGCACCTAAAGGGGTGCTCCACAAACTCTAAGTTTTTATGGAGCTGCTCCATAATGGAGTTTGTGAAGCAGAGTTTGTGGAACAATCCTAAACACTCCCTATAACCTAAGCTGGGAGCAATGTTAGAGGCACTGATGGTGTCATTCCCACTAGTTGACATACCCTGTTCGCTTGAACTACTTCAGCTGTACTTTTCAGCGAACGAACAATATTTTTCTCTCACAATAAATTAGCATAAGCATCAGCATAAGCCAAATTCCAGCCAAATAAATAGTGAGCTTGCTGATGTCATAGACCACAGTTGATGCAGGACGGAGTACATAGTGCAGTCCAATGAACAAGTACATCTTGTTGGAGCTTTTGGTCATTGGGACGTAGTCATACAGGTGTGATGGACCTTTGGTCGCTGAGAAGCGGTGTACAGGTGTGGGTAGTCACATGATGAAGATGCGCTCTCCAAAAACTTGGCCACTCGCACACCTAAGAAGGTGTTGTAGACGGGCGATGATTCTGGAGGCCTGCTCCTCGAACACCTGTGCACACAGGTGTTTGAATGGGGAAACATGAAGTACAATGGCAACTTAGAAAGGTGGATGATGCACTCATGTACGCGAGAGAGAGAGCAGGAGACCACCTCCTCTTATGTACCGGCAAAGGGAGGGATGAACCTAGATGTCGCAGCATTACTACGAAGAATAATCATGAAGTAGTAATCGTTGTGCGTTACTTAGAATAACATATGAAACTGCCACATTACTCTCCTATGGGAATTATTCTAGCCCGGCCAGTGCGTGTCATGTCATGTCACATCATTCCCACACCATGTCATGCTACAACATTGCTCGATGCGCACACATGTGCCACGCATTCCCCTATCTCAGCTTCAACATAGTTGCACACACAAGCCACCTATTTAAGTCAAGTCAATATTTAGTCAAAATCTCATACGAGATTAAGACTTAAATGCACCTTGCAAGCACATATCCACTTTTGGCACAAATCTCATTAGCATCAGCTATCCAATCATTATGGCCCACTGGTATCATAGGGTACCTAGCATAGTGAATTCGATAGCTCAAAGTGCCTTTTAGATGGATCATTACTCTCTCAAGAGCATACCAGTGATCATCTCCCGGGTTTGAAACAAATTGGCTTAGTTTGCTCTCAGTAAATGAGATGTCAAGCCTCGTAGCACTAGCTAGCATAAGTGAGCTTATGATTTGTGAGTATTTCAATTGATCCTTTACTACTCTACGGGGTTTTCCTTAATAACACACTAGGATCATAAGGCGTTGGAGTAGGGTTGCAGTCAATATACCCAAAATGACCCGATACCTTTTCTACATAGTGGGGTTGCAGAAATGTAACCCCACTGATGCCTTCTCTTAGCAGCTTGATATTAAGAATAACAATAGTCAATCCAAAATCATTCATCTCAAAATTGTTAGACAAAATATCATTCACCACCTTATCACATTAAGGATCTTCCAAAGATCAGTGTGTCATCCACATACTAACACAAGATCACACATTCTCCCCAACCATCGCGATATTACAACATATGTTAGCTTCATTCACAACAAAGCCAATAGATGTTGAATTTCTATCAGACCTCTCATGCTATTGCTTGAGTCTATACAAAGACTTCAACAATTTACACATCGTGCCTTCTTAACACTAGCTAGTCCTACTCAGGATTCGAACCTGCAACCTACTATCTAGCAAAAAAATATCTTACTACTGCACCACACACTCACTTGTGAGTATATATGGGATTTTATATTTTTGCACAAATATTTTGTAATCTTGTATTGAATATTTTGGCTACTAAATGAGCTCAAATAAAAAAGTTTCAACTACCATGTTTTAAATCTTATCAAGCACTACAACTTTGGTATAGGATGTATCTCCATCAAAGACTGTTTGAAAAATGTAGAAATTTAAATCTCAAAATGTGTGAATTTAAAACAACTATTTGAGATACTAAACAACTTCAAATTAAAAACTTACCAACAACAAACATGTATATCAGATTGTCCACTAGAATTTTTTAGTATTAACTATGTGAACATTCACGGTCAACTTTGGTATTGAGAACTACAACTTTGGTATAGACCATGTCAACATGAATTTCAAATTATGTAAACTCAAAATAAATATTTTGGGACTCTAAATAATTTCAAATAAAAAAGTTCATAACTACAAAGTTGTAGATCGCATCGAGAGCTACAATTTTGATATAAAGTTTATCTTCATCCGAGTTCATATGGAAATTTATGAATTATTTTTTGCATGAAACTATTTTTAGAGACAGTCATCTTAAGACACTCGCCTCTGTTAATCGATTTTTAGAGACAGATGCTTAGGACACTTGTTTCTGTTAATAGATTTTAAGAGACAGGCGTCACAATGTCCTAAGACGCCCACCTCTGTAAATAATTTTTAGAGGCGGGCATTTGGTTGAAGGTTGTCTGGCCATTTACTGAGGTAGTTTCATGTGCCCGCCTCTATTAATAAGAGAGGTTGTCTTCTAAAATTATTTTTGTGGTAGTATGACTATTTGCTACAAATCCATCTAGCTAGTCCATATAGATATCCTCCTCTAGCTCCCTATTAAGGAAATTTGTCTTAACATCCATCTGATGATGAACGAGAAGACTATGAGAGGATGCCAAAGAAAGTAGCACTCGAATTGTGGTCAGTCAAGCAACAGGTGAATAAGGATCAAAGAAGCCTTCACATTATTTTTGGGTATAACCTTTGGCCACAAGTCTTGCTTTATACTTTACAATAGAACCATTAGCCTAAGCTTTTTCTTGAACATCCATTTACATTCTATAGGTTTATACTCGTGACGATGTCCAACGACTTCCAAGGTTCCATTAGACATAATTGAATCCATCTCAATCCGTATCGCTTCCTTCCATAAGTCAGTGTTAAGAAATGAATATGGTTCTTGGAGTGTCATCCATGTGGTATACAATGTAATAATAAAAAAGACTTCGCAGTCATTTGTCTCTCACTCTTTCGAGTAACTATACTGGCGTCCTTCTCAAAATTTTCCACATGGGCTTCCTTAATGTGTTCTATCGGAACATGTTGTTTAGGGAGTAATATAGGTTCATGACTAGATGAGCCAGATGTATTTTTCATAAGACATTCATGATAAAAAAATTTGAGCATCTTTGGACTCTATGATTCTACCAACATGCATGTATGGTACTCGAAAGCTTATTATTAAGAACCTTTATCTCATGTTGTGAAAAGCATAATCAAGAAAAACACAATCAATAGTTTTTTTGTCCAAATTTATGTTTGTTGATTGGCACATTCAGCTTGGCCAAACAAACCTATGTGCACAAGTAGGATAGAGCTAACCTCTTCTTTCCCATTCCTCGAATGGTATTATTTCATTATTCTTTGTAGGAACTATTAGAGCATAAGTAAATTATCCACCTCTCCTCATAAGCTTAAGCTTTTGGGTTGAAAAAGTTGGTGCATGCAACTCAGTATGGTATCAAAGCCAAAGGTCTCGAGTTTGAATCCTAACTAGCACAATTAAATAAAATAATTGTTGCCCACTCTTATTCCACGTTTGAGGCCTGAAGGAGACTCCACATGATCGAGGGGATGCATTGGAGTATAAGTAAATTTCCCACCTCTCTCTACCAGTTTAAGCTTTTCGGTTGAACTAGTCGATACATGCAACTCCATAGAAACTTTTATCTCAGACATGAGAAGCAGTTAATATAACCCCACCCCACCATTCCTTCGAAAGTCCCACTATGTCGGCCCCTCATTTTGAGAGTCCTAGATGCATCTGTACTTGGGCCAAGATCATGCACAAGTACGAACAAATTAACAGAAATGGCACACAGAGATATATATAAAAAGTTCCGAGCTTTATTGATATCTAAAAGGGTAGAGTCTTACAATAGTGGCCCGAAGGGCATATTTATGGGTTACATAACTTGCAGAAGACTACTGCCGTGAAGCGGCATTTTATTACATCATGGTGGTCTCTAGTATGATAGTATTATGCAACGTAGCGATATCCTAATCCACAGGCAAGCTTGAGCGCGGTTGAAACCCTAGCTTCGATGTCTTCTTCCTACGATCGTAAACCTCGTGTAACTCCTAGTTCTCGTGGTGTGCCAGCTCGTCATAGTCATGGTCCTCCTCGGTGCCAAAATCTGTGAGTCAACAACGGGTGAGTACATACGTACTCAGTAAGCCCTAACCATAGGGTGGAAATAGAAGTGGTGCAGTGGTTAAGTTAAAGGATGGGTCCTAGCAGAGTATTTCCATTCTCACTAGTCCCCGGGTTAGTGTCAAATTACATTACTAGATTCATTACACATAAAAGTAAAACTAATCATAGGTGACCTCATCCCAGCATCTGCCCATTCCAAGGATGTGACTATTCGAATAGATTTAATAAAATCTGCAGAGGTATACAAATTTCCCCACACGATAGACACAATCCCTTCCGTGATCAGCGGATAGAATAGGCCTAACGAGACCCCGTACCCGAATGTAAGTGACCTTAGATTTCCATATAACTCTACTACGGCTTCTCAGGGGTTGAAAAACACACTAACCTCGGGAGGATACCTAATCGTCCCATCTCATATGCTCAGATGATACCACATCATCCCATCATATAATCTCGGATGATACCAAATCATTCCAACATAACAGTGCCGATGATACCTAATCATCATAATAAACAATAATATGGCCTCGAACGCGGCTAAAACTCAAGGGCTTAACATGGAAGATCACATAGCATCCACGCCAACCGGGCCATGGAAGATCACATAGCATACGTGCCTTCTCCTAATATTCTGCTGCCTACACCGGCCTCCTAGTAGAAATTATACTTCTATCTAACGGGGTGTGAGGTCAAGTCTACCCATATGAGATGTGTGGTTGTACGTAATACCTCACTAGGCAAGATGGCCTATGAATTGTTCCTTATGTGACCGAGGCGAGTATCTCCCACAGGAACCCTCTCCAGGTGATCCTGCCAAGATAACTTATCCCACATAAGTTACCTCCACTCACCCCCCTATCGGGGTTTAGTTCAGGTTTTCAAGCTTCAAGTTCCATAAATTATTATCCCTAAGTTCATTCATATCCTGGAGCTCATAAAATAACAAGGTAACCATTTATCTTAATTCAACATAAATCATATAATAACTGAGCTCATTTTCTAGGATAATAATTCATTAAATCAAGTTTATGCATATAGTTAAAGCAAGATGGTAGAAGGGTGGGGGAGCTAGGACTTGCCTTTGCTGTTGTCTCCTTCCAGCACGTCTATGTAGTCCAGGTCCTCTTTCCCCTAGTAGTCACCGTCGTCTGTCGGCGTAGCTATCGAATAAGACTACCGCCAAACATAAAATAAAAGGACAAAAGCAAACATAGAACAATATGGTGGTACCAGGTGAAATGCATAGAGCTAGATTTTAAATTAATTTTAGAAGTGGTTTCATGCAAAACGGAGTGAAGATGCAAAAGTTATCTATTTTAGAAGTTTAACCTATAGTTAATTAAATATGTGGAATTTTACATGCATTATCTGGTACATGAAAATATGTGCAAACTACATGATTAATTTTCTTATTGCATCTAGTTTATTTACAAATTTTCTAGGAATTTTTTTGAGCCAAAAAAATGGATTTCTAACACTCTGTGTACGTTACCTGGGTGCACCTAGCATTTTCTATAGTATACCCAACGCTGTGTGTGTGCGTGTGGCGTGTGTGGCTGACTGGTGGGTCTAGGGGTGATGACGATGTTATGGCCATGGGCCCACTAGTCAAAGAAGGTGAGAGGGAAGAGGAGGGTAACGGCTGGGGACGACCGTTATGGGAACGGCGTCATCGTCCGGTCCCACATGGAAGCGAAGGGACAGAGAGAAAGGCAACGACAGCAGGACGGCTGCCGTCGTGGCGCCAGAGAATAAGGGAGGGGAGCTCGAGATCACCGGAGCAGTTCACGCTGGCGAGGCTAAGCCCTAGTGTGGATGGTGAAGTAGTGGATGAGGCTTGGGAGGCCAAGCCGTGGCCGTTGGCGGTGGCCTGGGTGCTGGGGAGGACTGTGGTGGCGGTGGCAGCTCGCCAGAGGAAACACGGCGGTGCTGAGCGGTGGACTTGGCCTTAGAGGCCCTAATTAATCTAGTTAGCTACATGTATGTGGGTGCGGGTGAGTGGCGAATGCAATGGTAGTGTGGTGCTTAGCCGGGCCCTATCGGTGGCGGTTACCGGCCATGGTGGCTCGGTGGAGTGATGTGCACGACGGCAATGCAACACAGAGCAATTTATGGTCATCTAGCTACGACAGAAGGTAAAGGGGAGGCGCTAGGGATCACCTACCTCACTAATTGGCTCAGGACACAGCAGAGAAGGAGAAGGGGGAAAACGGTTCCAATGGCGACGGTGGCTCCTGATTTGGGGAAGAACGAGACTGAGCTCGGAAGGGAAGTGGAAAGGGGGAATGGAGGGGGAGATGACGCGTTCTAGCTCCTAGCGGAGCTCAGAGTGAAGAGGGCGAGGGCGAAGCATCACCACCCGAGCCTATTTATAGGCCGGCAATGGTGGTTTGGCCGGCGAGATATTTTCTCACCGCGTGCACCGCCATTGCGCACGCTCATGCTCAAATTGGCTAGGTCGGTTCGCCACAGTGCGGTCGTACCCATGCGCGCGGTGGAGGTTACTTGGCGGCTACCCATGGTGGTGTTGGCGGGGAGTGGCCATGGCGCCGTGTGTCGATGGTGGCACAGTGAGAGAGAGAGAGAGGGAAGGGGAGGAGCATCCGTGGGGCCGAGGGGGTTCGCGAGAGTGTGGTCGAACTTATCCACTCAGTGCTGGGCGAGCGGAGCGCGGCCATGGCGGCGTGGCCGAGGCGGGCGCCATGGCGTGGTATTCCTGTCGTCTGGAGGTAGACGATGGGGATGACACGCGGGCCCCATCCGTCAGCAAGTGGGAGAGCGGGGAGGGCGCGGGTGTTGTGCGAGATGGGCCGGGTCGCGGCGACGGGCCAGCCCAACGCGGAGGAAAGGTAGAGGGAGGAGGGAGGGCGGCTGCTGCCGCGGGCCGAGAGTGAGGGGGAGGGGAAATGAGCCCAAGTGGCCTTCTTCATTTTCCAATTCTTTTTCTATTTCCCAAATTTGCTATGCATTTGTTTGAATGATTTTTTAATTCAAATTTGAATATGCAAGTATGCAAGGTGTACCACCATATGTTCAACAAGCAAGCAAACAAGTGATCACACAATTCTACACATCACATTTTATTCTTAAGTGAACCTATTTATATTAATGTAATACCTATGCTAACGGTATATATTACTTCTTATGCAAAGTTTTAAAAAGTTCAAATTTTTAGTGATTTTTAAATTAGGTCAAAATTCAGGGTGTTACACACTATCTCTAACATGACGTTAACCAATTTGTAGAGCGTAGTTCTTTCTTTCGACTATCCTATTCAATTGTGGTGAGTTGGCGGTATCCTCTCATGAATAATTTCATGTTGTCATAGAAATAAAAAAATTCATTTGAAAAACACTGCCCACCATTGATCAGACATTTACTGTTTGATTTTTCTCTTAAATTGATTTTCTACTTCAGTTTTACAGGTATTAAAATAGTACAATGCTTCACCTTTTGATTTTAAAAATATATTAGTTGTCACTTGTGCCTACTGAACAACCCAGCCAAACATTTTTCTGTTGGTGAGATCAAAGGAGAACGATGATGCTGACTGTCAATAGCACTATAATCTGTTATCAGAGAGATTTGGTCTACCCGTGCCTTAACTTCATTCAGCGAGGTACTAGGATATATAACATGGAATCTGTCGTATTTTGAGTAGTCAGAGAGTCTTATAAATTCTGAAATTCATGTACCAGTCAAATATACAAGATCGACCGCATAAGTGCATGCCACACGCCATATATAATGTACTCCTCTTCCCTTGTGATGGTTTGTGTAGTGTAAATGCACGGTTTAGTATGACATCTTAGTACACGGTTCCTTAGAGTTCTTTTGGCTGGCAATTCGGTTATCTATACTTAATATATTAATTAAAGAGTGAAAATTTCTTTCTTTCGGCTCTTACTCTTTTTTCTATTCGGTTGTTCCTCACGTTTTCATCCGTCGTTCTGTCATCTCTCACTCCCACTTTTCTAGATTCGGATGTATTTCCTATTTGTCTATCTGTCACTCCTCTTTCATCTATCTATTTGTCGCCCCCTCGCTCTCACATTACTAGTTTTAAATTTGGAGCTGCACAACCACCATTGGTGCCGCACCATTAAATATCATGGTATAGCCATCCAAGCCAGTGCACGTAGCGAGGCACGTGCGGGGTTGCGGGGTGTGGCTTACCTTCCATCTTTTTAAAACTTACACAACTGTAACACATAGTCATCTATTTATGTTGAGTTAATCTCCTGTCCTCCTATACTCGATTACTCCCTCCGTCCCAGAATATCTGTCGTTCTCGCACCCCGAGAAACAACTTTAACAAAATATATATTAAAAATATTATTATTTATGATACATAATTAGTATTATTGGAAAAATCTTTGAATCTAGTTTTTTAACAAATTTATTTGGAGACACAAATATTGCACATATTTTGTACAAATTAAGTCAAAGTCGTGGCACGGACACCGAAAACAACAGATAAATTGGGACGGAGGGAGTAGTTGTTTATTATACTAGCATTTATTATGGGTGTTAAAATTTATTTGAATTAAGTTGCACAAGTAATTTAATACAAGGATAACTAGCTCATTATCATTGGCACTAGCGATTGTGCATCCTGTTGCACGCACAGACATATTTACTTGAGATATTTATCTATATGGCCTTTAAAAAAAATGTGTCTTCTTTTTATGGCCCTGGTTTTTTTGAACTTATGTATATGGCCCAAAAATGAAAATCTCTTCCTTCTATGGCCTTCCGTCCAATTCAGGCTACTGATGGTGTTAAGTATAGGCTAAATTACCATTTTACCCCTAGCAAAAAGAATAAAGTTTCAGCAGAAGAATTGTATCTTTTTCATACGATCTTGGGAGAAGACGATTTATATATGAAAATTATAGCTCTCGATAAGATCTATAACTTTCTAGTTTTGAGTTTTTTAATTTGAGGTCGTTAAGATGCTTAAAAAATTAAATAAAGTTTTAGCAGTATATTAATCGCTTACCCGCACTTATCGCCTTAGAAAAATCATATGTTTTCTTATATGGTGTCAAATGTAGATACTTTATATATGAAAGTTGTAGCTCTCGATGGGTCTACAACTTTATAGTTTCATGTTTTTTTTCATTGAGATCATTAAGATGCTCAAAAAATAATATAAAGTTTCAACAGTATATTAATCGCGCACAAGCCCTAAAACTATAATTTATGTAATATTACGTGTGACCTTATTTGTGCAATATTACTCTAAATCTAAAACAGACAAACTAAATTCTGCACTTTATTTTTTCATCAGGGGTAAAATGGTCATTTTACCACACACTTAACACCGTCAATAGCCTGAAATTGACGGAAGGCCATAGAAGGAAGATATTTTTGTTTTTGGGCCATACAGGTAAGTTCAAAAAAAAATAAGGTCATAGAAGAAAGACACATTTTTTTAGGGCCGTACAGGTAAATATCTCTATTTACTAGTCTATCATATAATATAATTTATACCTAATATCAATCAAAGAGCAACTGTTTTCTTCCATCTCTCACTCTCTCCTAGGCCGTCCGTCGATCACTCACTCTTCTTTCATCCCTCTATCCGTCATCCCTCACTCTCGTTGATCCTTTCCTCGCTCTCTGTCTCATCCATCCATCTCTCACTCCTCCATTGTCTCGTCCCTCACTCCTCTCACCATTCTCGGTTTGAGTTTGGAGCTACATAACATTTATTGGCTCCATACAACTCATGTCATAGCTTAGCCACCCGAGCGTGTTTGTGGCGCGAAACACGTGCAGGCATGTTACTCGCTTTCCACCTTGAACTCATAATACATGCACACAATAGCCACATATTTAAGTTAAATCATTCTCCTTCAGTTTGTCATGCAAAATTAATACTTTATTTCATTAGCATTTATTATGGGCTTTATAATTATTTGATTTAAGGGTTGGACCAAGCCCAATTAAATCTAACAAAAATAGGCAGCTCGGTATTTTTAGCACGAGCTCCGCACAATAAATTATGGGTCCTAATGCAACACATGAGCATGTTTGCTAGTTTTTATTAAAATCAATTTCACTGATTGTTCATTAAACTTGTCTCATGGTTTTACATAGCTCACATCTAGAACCTTCAAAAATGGAATATCCATTGTCTATTCTACCTCCCAGTATTTTCCGATATGACAATATAGTGGCTAGAGATCCAATTCCGTCAAATCATCCAAGCAACAGCGGCACCGACCGTGACTACCATCCCCATCAGTCTAACTCATATGTACAACCTATAAAACCGAATCTCTATTGCCTGCTCTATTTCTCAATGTTCTTAGATATAAAAAAATAGTAGCCAAGGATTCAATTTTGGTGAACCTCCATGTGGTGGCGCCGGAGGCTATAGTGTCAAAGAGAAAAAAATTGCCACCCTAGTAGTGATCGTTCGCGTATCTTTGCGCGTGGATTCCTATGTTTTTTTCTAAGCGCAGATAGATTGGCAGTGGCTTTACCAAATCGTGGGAGATGCTTTAAGAGCAACTCCAAGAGTCTCTATGAGTTTCAATCTTTATAAATATCTCTATTTGGACAAGCTCTCTAATTTTTGTTCTCTATACTCTAATACCTTATCATATATTGTATTTAGAGAAGTGTTTGGTTGGTGGTTTCGTAACGTAAATGGATAACAGAGGGTTGTTACATTTGTTTGTTTCAGCTTAGCCCGCAATCCGTTTCCCCGTAATTGGATACCGGCCCATTCGAAACTGATATCGTTGCTCCTCGGCCGTAACCCAATCGCATACAGTGTCCAGTTCATAAACCCGGGGTCCCTCATGGACCTGCTTCCCAGCAAAAACTCGGCCCAGTAGACGACATTGCGAATGGCGCGCAACTCCTGGGCCGGCCCAAATACATAACGACAGGCCAGAAGGGCGATCCAATCTCCGAACCGGAAGGTGTGGCCAGGAGGAACGGCGCTCGCTTCCGACTCTGGCCCGCCTCTCTGACCAAAAGGCCTGGCCAAGGAAGAACGTCGCTCGCTTCTGACTCCAGCCCACCTCTCTATCCCGCCTCTCCGATCGGAAGGCCTGGCCAAGGAGGAACGTTGCTCGCTTCTGACTCTGACCTGCTTCTCTGACTGGAAGGCCTGGCCAACGCCGCTTTTGACTCTGACCGGGGATGCACCGAACCTCTGCTTATAGCTCTTCTTCGACTAGCGCAGTCGGAGCCGACTGGGACCAACCGACTGGGGATGCCCGCTCGATGAGAACCCAGGAAATGGACGGAGCAAGTAAGTGTCACATCTAATTTTAAGGATAAAATTCAATGCACCAAACTCATGTGTGCCCAGGGATCAGTCACACACACAAGTTGATAAATTATAAAAAGTATCATCACGGTGTATCTTACATCACGTTTAATAACAACACATAGTCTTACACAACACAGCGGAAGATAAAATGATAACTCTCTCGTGGAACTCCATCATAGGGAAGGTCAACTGGTTGACCACAAGCCTAATAATCCTCAGGAAACTCCTCATACCCGTTGTCATCTGGTACCCATCCGGGATTTTTATCCAAATATAGAAAGTAAACAAGCGTAAGTCCTTCCCGTACTTAACAAGATAACATGGGGTTATGAAGCTCAAAAAGGATGACACAGGTTTACTACAGTTAGCACTTTTAGTAAGTCCATATTTTATTAACAAGTATAATCAAGTTATGCTTAATCTCCCATTTAAACCCACATAAGCAGATATCATAATCATTTGCATCATATTATCATCGTATACTATCATAAATGAACCACAATGAGTAACCAATTATTCTATGAGTTTTTTGGGCCGCTCGTGACCGTGAGCACGACTATTATAACAGTTTGTAACCCTCTGCAGAGGTGGTGCACATTCACCGCGAGTCATGATTCCCATATGCCTGGGTTAATTACTCCCATGTCACTGCCAAGGTGAGCGGGCAGGGTACACTATGAAGCCATTTCATAGGTTTCTCTAACAAGTTAGGGCCACTAGGTTTCCTCAGCAGACAGATGTAGGAATCCCCCTTTCCTATGGCACATATCCATCGCGGCTATACACATAGGAACAGAGGCAGCCCTATACCTAACGTGGCAAGCCCCTTTTGCGCCATAAAGGTAACCTCTAACAAGCTAGAAAAGGTCCTATTACTGAGCTAAAGTTAGAGCCATATGACTCTCCTGGTTGCACTGTCAGTCCTAGCTTTTGCCGACATATAAGTCCTTATGAAGGGCTGGGAGCAACATGATCAAAAGTCATTTGCACCTTCGCCCTATGGATCAGTTGTTAGAAAGCATGTTTTACTTTTAGTTCCATAGAACCATTAACCATTGTATAGATCATGTTCAATTAGAGCGCTAGCAATCTACCCATATGCAATTAACCCATAGGAGTCAAGGAAACATGTCATCCAATAACTAGGATGTCCTTATGGTTATCAAATTTAGACACATGCACATGAGTGATTGATTAAAGTGAATAGGACATCAAGGTAGGCCCATGCTATACTTGCCTTGGTTAGCAATCTCCTGCTGATCCTGCTGGTTGTCGAAGAACTCTTGATCTCCAACATTCTCCTCACCGTCTGAACACGACCAACACGGCAACATACAACATTCCAGGAACATTCATGCAAAGCAAACAATCCTACAGTTAGAACAGTACACCAATAGTATAGAAAACAAGATAAAATGTTTATGAAAAGAATCTATGTCTCGCTACGATCACGTCAACGCGAAGTTCATGAAAATCAGAGCTAAACGCGAAAGTTATGAATTTAACGAGGTTTCCTATAGCACTTTATTTAATTAAACCTAACCATGAAATTTAAAAGTTACAAACTTGATTAATAGTGGTACTAACACATAGATTATGAAATTACGAAGCTAACACAATTTGAACAGGTCAATTCGGAGCTAAAACAAAGTTTTTATGAGCAAAACAAATCAAGTGGCATTTCTGTAAATACTGAAAACGTATTTTGGACTAAAACAGTATACTTTACGTTTTCAAAACGAGAAAGTGTACTCTGGAAACATGCTTTGGACGGTGGGTTCAATAAAACGAAACCTAGGGTCTCTTTAGCAAATTTACACGCGAAGGGGTATCGGACGTTCTGGGCCGTTGGATCATGGATGGGTGGCTCAGAACAGATGGGAGGCAGAGAGAGAAAGGGGCGCCGGCCAGGAACAGTAGCTCTGGCGGTGGCGCTGCCATGGACGGTGGCAAGAAGGTCACCGACGCGCGCGGACTGGGGTCTATGGGCCACGGTTCGAAGAACCGAGGGCATCGGGAGAGAGAGAGGGCAAGCAAACTCGGCTAGGCCGAGAACGGGGCCGGAGGACACGACTGGCATGGGGGTCGCCATGGCTGATAGCGAGAGCACACGGCCGCACGCAAAACGGGCTCTAGAAGCCATGAAACAAGAAATAAACTGCACGGGGAGAGAGGGGAGAACAACGAAGCTCACAGCGGGGAAAAACGGGGTCGACGGTGGCTCGAAGACAGCGGACCACGTGGAGGCGGACGGCGGATCCCGACGCACGCTGCGGCGGTTGTTGTGGCTTCCTCGGCGCCTGGCGAATACGAAGAAGAGAGCAGGGAGGCAGTAGGGGTGCGTGCGGGGGTTCGGCACCCTTTAAATGAGGCTGGGGAGCGGGGCGACGCGCCCACGACGCCAGGAGCGGGTGGCGGTTGCGGCTTGGACCCGCGCGGGCGGTTGCGTGAGGTGGGGGATGGTGCTGACGCGTGGGCCCAGGCTGGCAGCTGCTGAGAGTGGGGCGGAGGCGCGCGGTGCTGGGCCGAGCAGTTGCGGCCGAGCTGGGCCGAGGGAGCGGCGGCGGTTGCCGGGGATGCTGGGCCAGCCCGGGAAGGGAAGAAGGGAGGGCGAGCGGGCCGCGGGAAGGAAAAAGGCCAATCGGGCTGAAAGTGAGGAAGAGAAAGGGAGGGAAAAATATTTCCTTTATCTTTTTCCAAATCAATTTTTCAAATGATTTTCAATTTGAATTTGAATTCAATTCAAACTTTAGTCAAAGCTAATCATTTCAAAAACAAATGTGCAGCAGCATGAATGCATCAACATGTTTCTATCCTTATATTTACTTTTAATTTCATAAAAATATTATTTCCTAAATTTGAAAATGCCCATATAATTGCATAATTAAATCAAAATTTTCTTGTTTCAAAAGACTGAAATTTTTTGGTGTTACAATTCTACCCCCTTAAGATGAATCTCGTCCTCGAGATTTGGGTGATTGCTTACTCAAATAGTTGGGGATAAGACTTTCTCAGATCCTCTTTTCTTTCCCAAGTGGCCTCATCCTCTGTATACCAATTCCACTGCACCTTGCACATCTTTATAGTTCGGCTTCTTGTAACTCTTTCTGCAGTTTCCAAGATCTTTATCGGATACTCTTCATATGTAAGATCTTCCTTAACAGTAAGCTCTTCCAAAGGAATCTGCTCTTCTGCTACTCTCAAACACTTTTTCAATTGAGAAACATGGAACACATCATGCACACCTGACAAACTTTCAGGTAGTTCCAATTGATAGGCCACTTCTCCACGTCTCTCTATAATCCGGAACGGTCCAATATACCTCGGTGCTAGCTTACCCTTCATATTGAATCTTCTCACACTTCTCATTGGTGACACCTTTAGGTACACATAATCACCAACTTCGAAAGTCAGCTCTCTTCTGCGAGTATCAGCGTAACTCTTCTGTCAGGACTGAGCCACTCTCAAGTTGTCTCTAATCATTCTCACTTATTCTTCCACGTCTCTAAGGACATCGGGTCCAAACACTTGAGTTTCACCAGTCTGATTCCAGAACAAAGGCGTTCTACATTTACGTCCATACAGCGCCTCAAAAGGTGCCATCTTGAGACTCTTCTAGTAATTGTTGTTGTACGAGAACTCTGCGTATGGTAAACTCTTGTCCCAGCTATTATCATACTGTAGTGCACAAGCTCTCAACATATCTTCCAAAATCTGGTTGATCCTTTCAGTCCGTCCATCAGTTTGCGGGTGGTAAGCAGAACTAAAATTCAACTTTGTCCCCAAAGATCTATGTACTTTCTGCCAGAATTGCAATGTAAACTGAGTGCCTCTATCCGACACAATTTTCTTGGGAACACCATGTAAGCACACTATTCTTTCCATGTACAACTCTGCTAGCCTTGCACCCGTATAGGTAGTCTTGACTGGTAAAAAGTGAGCAACCTTGGTAAGTCAATCCACTATTACCCATATTGAATCATAACCTCTTTGAGTGTGGGGCAAACCTATGATAAAATCCATACCAACTTCTTCCCATTTCCATTTAGGAATCTTCATTGGTTATAGCAACCCTGCAGGTCTTTGATGCTCAGCTTTCACTCTTTGACAAGTGTCACACAAAGCCACATACTCTGCCACATCTCGCTTCAAACCATGCCACCAATACTTCTCTTTGAGATCCAAGTACATCTTGGTACTTTCGGGATGTATGGAATAGGCAGACTCATGTGCCTCTTGCAGAATTGCATCACGGATAGCCTTCACTTTAGGTACACATATCCTTTTTCCAAACCAAAGAGTACCATTCTCATCCATCTTGAATCCTGGTGCCTTTCCAAGAACTATATTCTCCGCTATCTCCTTAAGTTTTTCATCCTCTAATTGACCTTTGCATATCTCTTGCTCCAAAGTAGGCTCTATTACCAATTCCATTGCATTAGTGACAAGACTCAAGTTGAGATACTCCATTTCCGCACACAACTCTACTAACATAAATGTCATCTGAAGTCCATTGGCATAACTCTTCCTGCTAAGTGCATCAGCTACGACATTTGCTTTTCCCGGGTGATAATGCACTTCCAAATCATAATCTTTGATCAATTCTAACCAACGATGTTGTCTCAGATTCAGATCGACTGGGTAAAGATATACTTCAAACTCTTGTGGTCTATATAGATATCACTCTTATGCCCAATTAGATAATGTCTCCAAATTTTTAAAGCATGAACCACAGCTGTCAATTCCAAGTCATGAGTAGGGTAGTTCAACTCATGCTTCCTAAATTGTCTAGATGCATATGCCACCACTCTTCCTTCTTGCATAAGAACACATCCAAGGCCCAAACGGGATGCATCACAATATATAGAGAAGCTCTTGCTTAAATCTGGCAAAATCAACACTAGAGCTGTAGTCAATCTCTTCTTTAGCTCATCAAAGTTTGCTTGGCATTTATCAGACCATACAAATTTGGCATTCTTTTCCAATAGAGTTGTCATAGGCTTAGCAAGCTTGGAAAAATCCTTCAATCTCCTATAGTATCCAGCCAATCCCAAAAAGCTACGAATCTCACTTATATTGGTTGGTGGTTTCTAATTCAATACATCTTGCACTTTGCCCGAATCCACTGCTATTCCACCATTGGAGACAATATGACCTAGAAAAGAGACTTCCTTCAACCAAAACTCACACTTGCTCCGCTTAGCATACAACTTATGTTCTCTAAGCTTTTGCAAGACCAACCTTATATGTTTAGCATGTTCTTCTTTAGTCTTGGAGAATATCAGTATGTCATCTATGAATACCACCACAAATTTATCTAGAAACTCCATGAACACCTTATTCATCAGATACATAAAGTATGCAGGTGCATTGGTCAATCCAAAAGACATAACGGTATACTCATACAAGCCATACCGTGTAGTGACATTACTATAGGATGGACTTGTTGTCCCGGGCGGTAACGGCCTTTAGTCCCGGTTACCGCGCCGGGACAATGATCCCAGGACTAAAGGTGGAACCTTCAGTCCTGGGTCATCGAGCCAGGACTAAAGAGGGACCTTCCAGCCGAGCAAACATGGCCGCACCCTTTAGTCCCGGTTGGTAACCCCAACCGGGACTAAAGGTTCCTTTTCTTTTTCTTTTTTTTGTTTAATTTGTTTTCAGTTTAGTTACACATATTTGTTTAATATATAATATGTTTTATGTACGTATTCTATGCTGCTAATATAAATACACGCACGCATATAATTACATCTAATTCTCATCTCGAGCATTATTATATTCGAATAAAGTATGAAACTATATATATTATAGATATATATGTATATATACAACACTTTCATAATCTTGTCCTCGAAAATAATGATATCAATAAACATTTAATTTACATCATTAGTTCCTTAGGATCAAAGTAGAACTCGCCGTTGGGATTTAGCACTTTTTCTAGAAGATATCCTGCTATTGACTCTTGAACTGCTTTTAGATGGTCTTTTTGCATGACCCTTCGTTTCAACCATTCAGTCTTGCATTTGAAATAAAAGGAAAAGTATTAATACATATATATATATTCATTTAAAAATAAATAAAAAATTGATATATACGTACTCTGAAGACATCTTTAGGAGTTCTTCTTATGTGTGTAGTGATAAATTCACAAACGTAGTATCCACACAAGTTATTACCTGGTTGCTGCCGCAAACACCACTGTACGAGAAGAAGATTATTCTCATCATCTCACACGTAAATTGAAGTACGATATAGTAATTAAACACATGGGGAAGTATATATAGTACAACTTACTGGTATTTCAACTACATTAAGTGGTGCCTTGCAATCCTTGCGGTGTTGCCAAATAAACTCTTTCCAAACCCTGTGCGACCAATAATGTACGATCGTTAATAAATTATGGCAAAGTCTATTCAATAATAGTTGTGCGCGAGAGATCGAAATTACCCCTGGATAATGTCTATCATATCTTAGTATAGTGCTCGCTCTTTTCTCAATGAGTCCAAGATTACTAACCGACTTGAGTTTAACTCAATGACAATGAGTATCCAGTGAAACCTGCATTGGTTTATACACACACGTACATGCATATAAGTTGTGTTGATATTACATAAAATGTGTAGACTACATTATTATTAACACTTACTCAAAGTTGTACGGGAAAAGTATTATTGTCTTGTCATGCTGCTTCACGAAGAACTTCATGATATTCGTCTGTGCTTCAGATACCCAGTGCTCCTTGATAATAATATCGGTTTTGAATACGATATAAGGATCAATGAAGCCAACACTGGTGTCTTTTATTCTTTGGAGCTCTGACATCTGGAATCTGTATATAAATATAAGTTTCATGTGAGGATAATTATATACATGTACGCATGGAAGTGAGTTTATTAAATAAAAGTAAGAATCACTTACAAACAAAAGGAGCTAATGATTGATTTGTCCAGAGCGTCCAAGTGGTATAGTTGATGCAATTCTTCGAAACTAATATGTAAGATGTCATTGCCACGGAAGTAATGATGGTCTCTAAATCTAACAAAGATCCACTGCTCACCCCTGCCACATGCCTACATGTACCACTTGTTGAGCAAGTACATTTGCGTACCCAATTCATTTAGAGCCGCAGGGTTGTACAGACTTTTGCCAAATTTATAAGTCTTCTAGGTATCAACTTCCAGGTTCTGGATTGGAGCTTTGCCCATCACTTGATCCAAGGTTAAACCAGTTTGTTCAAAAAAAGCATTAAGGTCCTGAACCGACACTTCTCTAGAGTTGTCTGGTCGATAGACTTCTATGTTGGAACCATATTCATTAGCAACAACAAGATTTTGCATTGGTTGCTTCTGTTGTCCGAGCTGTAGGACATCCTTCCCTGATGCTCTTTTCCTTTTCTTATGTGCATCATGTGACTTCACGAGGGAGCGGTCATAGTCTGATAGTGGCAGAGGCTTACGAACTTCAAGCATCTTTTTCTTGTGAGCTTCGACCTTCTGCCTCAGCTGATCTTGTGGTATGTAAAAGTACGACTTCTCCTTAAGCTTCACTTGTCTCTGCTTTTGGATATCTATAAAAAATCTTTCACTTTTTTTGTCTTCTTCAGCTGCTATTTGCTCATCAGTCTTTTCAGGAAGTATTTCTTGAGAAATAACTCTTTTTTTTGGGGTCTTCTTTGCCGCCGGGACCTTAGACGTCTTTGTAGTGCGTCGCTGTGGAGGGGGTGGGGGCGGTGTTGGAGACCGACGTGGAGGCGATGAGGCCGGTGTTGGAGTCCGGCGTGGAGGCATTGGAGATCGTTGTGGAGGTGGTGGGGCCGGTGTAGGAGTTGGAGATCGTTGTGGAGGCGATGGGGCCAGTGTAGGAGTTGGAGATCATCGTGGGGATGAAGTCGTCTCACCCCCCGCGATGCTGTGATGAGATGGGGAATGAATGATTGGGCTAGGCTGGGGGGAGACCCTACTACAAAAACAAGTTGTGGGTCAATTATTTTTGAAGCCAATATAAAATTAATGGAAAATAATATTTCATTCACTTTCATTCATACCTAGGGTGAGGTAGGGGAAGCGGTGGCGCCCCAGGAATGATGATGAAGCGTTTGCACCATTGAATAAATGTCTTCTCTGCTTCTCCTAGTGTCTTCTCCCCATCACCGCCTTCAATGTCAAGAGGAACATTGCTGTAACCTTTGAGCACTCTATCGACCGAGACGCTAGCATATCTAGGTTGAATAACTGACCCATGGATTCTTGGTGTCTTCGTTCGGTCTATTGGAGATACAACCCCAACAGCCACCATGATTGATGCATTATTACCATCTGGAATGTGCAGCTCACATATTGTTAGAGGCTCGGTAATGTCATCAACAGGGAAGCGCAACCCAGCTTCACCTTGAATAACTGGTAGCTCCATGGAAGCACAACTACTTTTCATCTGACCAACGGGGCTAATGGTGACTCTCGGCGTTGATTGCGATTGCATTTGACTCATTGCTAGCTGCACTTGCCTCTTGATCTCCTCCTGCATTCTTGCCTCAAGAGATTTTTCTTGTTCACGTGATTCAAGCAATGCTTGTCGTGACTCATTAACAAATTGCTCCAATACACGGATTCAGTCTGCCTCCTCATCCTTTTTTCTCTGGCGGCTTCTGTAGGTATCCTTGTCTGCTGGGAATGCTTGTAGCCACGGAACCGCCCCATAGCCTCTTGTTCGACCACCGTGTTTAGGATTCTCTAGGGCATATGTCAATTCATCCTTTTCTCTGTTGGGCTTGAAAACACCACTATCAGCTTCTTCCCTAGCATGAGCTAGTCTCTGTGTTGCTCCCTCAATTTTTTGGCCAAAAATTAGCTTGCTAGTGTCTGGGTCTAGGCTTCCCCCATGAGCGTAGAACCAATTCTTCGCGCATTGAGGCTAGTTCTTCTCTATTGTTTTAGGTATGATTCCCTTGGCAGTAATCTCTGCTTCTAGGTTCTGCCACTTGGGAATAGCACTCCTATAACCACCTGATCCCATGCGATGATGGTATTGCTTCTGTCGGGCATTATGCTGATTCCTCATCACACGTTCCTCACTCTCTTGAGATGTCTTGTATTGTACGAAGTCATCCCAATGGGACTCTAACTTGAAAAATGCCTTAGCATTGAAATCCGACGTTTCATTCTTCAAGATAAACTTTTTATACAATGTCTTTTGCTAACTCTGGAACAATGTTGCCATCTTCTTCATTGTCCAATCCCTCACTAGCTCCTTCAAAGCATCATCTGCTTGTAATGTGAAATGCTGAGTGATATATCTCCAAGCTAGGTTCTTGTCATGATCAGATATAAAACTAACATTAGGAGCGGATATCTTCTGCTTCCATTCACGAGCACTAACTGGGATCCTATCCCTTACAATGAACCCACATTGATTGACATATGTCTGAGCATGTGGTCCCAATGGTTTGCCGGTGTCGGTGTCGAATTCTAATATTATGAAACAGCCCTCTAATGGCTTTTTTGGCCCTCGGACTTTCCTACTCTTGCCGGTGGTTGATGTAGATCCAGAGACCGACTACATGAGTAGAAACACAACGATTAACAACAAATATACGTACGCATGCATCTATAAGAGATGATAAATAATCGAATATACCTCGCCAGTATTTTCTTACGCGACAATTTGTTGATCTTCAACCACCGGGATATTTAGGATATTCTCATAATCAGTAAAGTACTAACTCGTGTCATCTACATCCGCATTGGTGCCGGCGTTGATAATATCCGCCATTATGTCATCATTCAAGTTATCATCCGGAGCAGCCATTTGTATCTTCAAGATAACACATAGATAGAATTACTATGGCACATAACATAAGTACATGTGATAACACATATAGAATTACTAAATCCAATTAAATATAATAACACATAATATTTCATAAGGATAAACAATAATAAGGTATAGGCTTTGGAATCGAATCAAAAACACTTTCGATCCAAAAACATGGAAATAAGTACATGTATATATACACATAGAATGATACAATTTTCTCTCTCTCTCTCAACACATAGAATAAGTGCATATGTATATATCTCTAGATATGCATGTGATAACACATAGAATGTCTCTCTAGATACAATTTTCTCCCTCTCTCAACACATGGAAATAATTAAGTACATGTATATATACACATAGAAATAATTAAGTACATATATATGTATACATATAGAATCTCTAGATAGAATTAATTACTAAATCTAATTAAACCTAACATATATACATAGATAGAATTACTAAATCAAAATTAAATCTAACACATATATAGAGAGATAGAATAATAATTACTAAATATATCAAAAACTATAATAAAAAACTATCTAAATAAAGTACTAATTAAATTTTAATACATTTAAATCTAATTAACATATATCAAAAACTATCTAAAAAACTAAGAATAAACTACTAATTAAATTTTAATACATTTTAATCTAACATATATATCAAACACTACCTAAAAACTATCTAAAAAACTATCTAAAAAAGTATCTAAAAAAATATGGCCGAGCGTGCTGGCCGGATGGCCATGGCGGGCGTGCTGCTCGGCCACGGGGCCGAGCTGAGCCGCGCGAGGACGACGTACGGCGGAGACGATCTCGACGGCCGCCGGGCAGGGCTCGACGACGAGGCCGGGCAGGGGTAGACGACGACGGCGGCGCGACAGAGCTCGACGCGGCCGGGCGCGGCAGAGACGAGATCGACGTTAGTTGTAGATCGAAAAGTAGAAGATGAACAGAGGAACCGTTCGATATATATAGGCCGGGACCCTTTAGTTCCGGCTGGTAACACCAACCGGGACTAAAGATCCTTTAGTCCCGGCTGGTAAGCCGAACCGGGACTAAAGGTCCAACCGGGACTAAAGATCCTTTAGTCCCGGCTGGTAAGCCGAACCGGGACTAAAGGTCCAACCCTTTAGTCCCAGCTCGGCTTACCAGCCGGGACTAAAGGATCTTTAGTCCCGGTTGATGTTACCAGCCGAGACTAAAGGTATTTTTGGGTGGGCAAGTCCGCCCACCCTTTAGTTCTGGTTCCTGGCCTGGGCCGGGACTGAAGGCCTGAAAATTTTGGCAGCCCGCCAAAGTAAATGGAAATGCCTGGGATTTTGATTTTGTTCTCCTTGTTTAATACTAATTAATTCTATAGCAACTTCAATACTTTACAATATTTATTTTAAAAAATACTATTGATTAAATAATTATTTATTGTAAATAGGAAAATTTTGTAACCTAAAGTTTTTAATTTCTTTTATGAATATAGAATATAAATGTTACTAATACTAAGTATTTTGTTAATGCAAAAATATATTTGTAACTTAAAATTAATAAAACTAATATTATTTGATAGGAAATTTATTATCACATTATTGTAACGTCAATGTTTTAATTTTTTCTCGGTTTTTTTGACCAAAATGACAGGAAATTTTTGTTGAACCTATAAAAATAAAGAAAATGTAGTATTTTTGTTCTACATCTTTTTCAAATGAAAAAATGGCCTATATAAGTATTGTAGATCTTGATGATTTGAACAAACTTAATACTCAAAACTTTTCAATTTGAGACAATCTAGGGTTCCGAAAACTAGTTTGTAGGCGTCGAAATTTAAAAATCATAAATTTGAATCATCTAAACTTTCTCAAATGGAAAGTTGACCAACACAACAATTGTATATATTGATGAGCTGAACAAACTTGGTATTCAAAACTTTTCAATTTGAGACAATCTAGGGTTCCGAAAACTAGTTTGTAGGTGTCAAAATTTAAAAATCACAAATTTGAACCATCCAAACTATCTCAAATGGAAAGTTGACCAAAACAACAATTGTAGATCTTGATGATTTGAACAAATTTGGTATTCAAAACTTTTCAATTTGAAGTCATTTAGAGTCCATAACACTAGAGTCAAAGTGTTGTTTTTTCATTTGACCAAATTTGACTTGGTCAAACTTGCTCAAATGAGACACCAAATGACCTCAAATGAAAAATCTCTGAATACCAAGTTTGATCATATTAGCAAGATCTACAATTGTTACATAGCTCATTTTCCCATTTGAGAAAGTTTTATCAAACACTAGTCACAAATTCTTGAATCTCATATAGACTTTCTAAAACTATGTCACACACTTGTGAAATTTGAACTACATTTTGTTCAAACTTTCTTAAATGAAAAAATGGCCTATATAAGGATTGTAGATATTAATGAGATGAACAAACTTGGTATTCAAAACTTTTCAATTTGAGATAATCTAGGATTCCAAAAACTAGTTTGTAGGCGTCGAAATTTAAAAATCACAAATTTGAACCATCCAAACTATCTCAAATGGAAAGTTGACCAAAACAACAATTGTAGATCTTGCTGATTTTAACAAACTTGGTATTCAAAACTTTTCAATTTGAAGTCATTTAGAGTTCATAATACTAGAGTCAAAGTGTTGTTTTTTCATTTGACCAAATTTGACTTGGTCAAACTTGCTCAAATGAGACACTAAATGACCTCAGATGAAAAATCTCTGAATACCAAGTTTGATCATCTCAGCAAGATATACAATTGTTACATAGCTCATTTTCCCATTTGAGAAAGTTTTATCAAACACTAGTCATAAATTCTTGAATCTCATATAGACTTTCTAAAACTATGTCACACTTGTGAAATTTAAACTACATTTTGTTCAAACTTTCTCAAATGAAAAAATGGCCTATATAAGGATTGTAGATATTGATGAGCTGAACAAACTTGGTATTCAAAACTTTTCAATTTGAGACAATCTAGGGTTCCGAAAACTAGTTTGTAGGCGTCAAAATTTAAAAATCACAAATTTGAACCATCCAAACTATCTCAAATGGAAAGTTTACCAAAACAAAAATTGTAGATCTTGATGATTTTAACAAACTTGGTATTCAAAACTTTTCAATTTGAAGTCATTTAGAGTTCATAATACTAGAGTCAAAGTGTTGTTTTTTCATTTGACCAAATTTGACTTGGTCAAACTTGCTCAAATGAGACACTAAATGACCTCAGATGAAAAATCTCTAAATACCAAGTTTGATCATCTCAGCAAGATCTACAATTGTTACATAGCTCATTTTCCCATTTGAGAAAGTTTTATCAAACACTAGTCATAAATTCTTGAATCTCATATAGACTTTCTAAAACTATGTCACAACAGTGCATCGTTGTATCATACAGGCACAACAGTGAATTTCTTCTTGACGTATGACCCTTGGTTATGATCTTGTCGTAACCATAGAGTGTCTTCATCATTTAACATGATGCTTGGATCTTTCTTCACTATGAAGGGTGGAATTCGGATATTTCTTTCATAATCTTCTGACATGTCTCACTTGTCTTCAATTTCCACTATATTTATTTTTCCAGAAAGAACTATGTGACGCTTTGGCTCATTGATCATTGAGTTGATGTCTTCGTTTTTCCTCTCTTTGATTTTATAGACATGTCTTTCACATAGAACATCTGACTCACATCGGCAGCAAGGACGAATGGTTCATCTTTGTACCCAATATTGTTGAGGTCCACTGTTGTCATTCCATACTCTTTGTCGACTGTTACCCCTCCTCCGGTCAGCTTCACCCATTAGCACCGGAACAAAGGGACTTTAAAATTAGGTGCGTAGTCTAATTCTCATATATCTTCTATGCGGCCATAATATGTTTGTATATTCCCATTTGGATCTGTGTCATCTATGCGAACACCACTATTTTGATCGGTGCTCCTTTTATCTTGGGCAACTGTGTAAAATGTATTCCTATTTATCTCGTATCCTTGGTACGTGAGGATATGCCATGATGGTTGCCTAGCCAACAAATACAGTTGCTCATCAATATTGTCATCGCCTTAACATTCTTTTCGCAACCAACCACTGAAACTTTCCATGTGCTGACGCCTAATCCAAGCTTTAGTCTTCCCAAATGCCTTGTCGGATACACCATTCTTTGCCTTCCACTGTAGCAATTCCAGTGTTGTACCCAATTTTTTTTGCCCCTCTTCGGCCGTCGGGTATAGCAACTTCCTATGATCCTCAAGCATGCGCTCGAACTTAACTTTCTCTTTTTCACTTTCGCATTCTTGTTGTGCATCACGAATGGCATCACCAAGAGCATCACCGAGATCATCTTCTGCCGCTACCTCTTCTTCATCTCCCCCCATTGTAGTATCATCAAAGGCACCATACTGAGCAATAATGTCATCAATGTCTAAATCTTCTCCTTCACCTTCTTCCATCATGACCCCACTTTCTCCATGCTTAGTCCAACATATATAGTTTGACATGAAACCTGACTTAAGAAAATGTGAATGAAGACTCATTGATCTTGAATATTCCTTTAAATTCTTACATATGGCACATGGACAACACATGAAACCATCTCGCTTATTTGCCTCGGCCACACCTAAGAAATAGTGCATGCCCTCAATAAAGTCTTGGGAGCGGCGATCGGCATTGTACATCCAATGGCGTGACATAATCTGCATTACATGACAAATCATGAAAACCTTGAACATAGTTAAGTATTTTATTACACAACATAGATGACACACACACGGTTGATTAATTAACTAAGCCTGGCTACAACATAAGCAATCCCAACTATCACTAAACAAACTAAAACTACAATGCACTTCAGTAACATAATTATTTCATGACCGTACGCAACTAAAACAGACAAATCATTCTTCTGTTGAATATCAATAAGCTTCTCTTGCTGGCTCACTGCCTCATCATCACTAGCCACTGCCTCAAGCGCACCCGAATTCTGCATGTATGTAGCATAATCTTCCTCCCAGTACCAACCATCGCATCCATTGCCCTCCCACTGAAATTAAAGCCAAAAAATATTTAGTCAAAAATATTCAAGAAAAGCAGGTCAATTAGCCATAATAATCAAATGCGTAAGAAACTCACATCGCGATCCGGGCACTTGTAGAAAACACGACCCTTGTTGGGTCCCTGTCTCTTGACTCGGTACTCCATCACAATCTTCTGCTTACACTTGCCGCAGATAATGAGAGGGAGTTCTGGCCTCAGTCGTTTCGCAACCGAACGAGAGGCCGAGGATCCGGTACCAGTTGTCATCTACTTTCTATACTTATTTTTGCAAACTAGTGTAAATTTCACATTTTCTAAAATAATATATTTAAACAAAACTAAAATTATTTATTTATCTAACTAAACCATGAAATATGTACTATGTATAATAGTAAAACACCAAACTATCAAGTGATTTTACTATTGTAAATCATCATGTGATTTTGAGCTAAAAATGACATAGAAATCACATAGCTCAAAAACATGTTTCAATAAATAACCATCCGTACTAGTTGACCTTGCTTACGTGATCATCTCGGCGAGCATTTCTCCACCGGACGGCACCGTACTTGGCCAAGGAAGAGCTCCGATTCTACGAGGAAGGCAACATGGTCTTCCACGACCGTTGCCGCTCTCCCTCGTAGAATCAAAGCTCCTCCTTGACGTCCGTTACCGCTCGACAGAGAACATGCTCGCCGAAATGAACATGGTCCGCAAGTTCAACTAGTACGGATTTTCTATAATTTTCTAACTATTTTCTAAGTTTTTCATTTCATGGAAAATTTAATTCTAAAAAATAAAAGGCATGATTTCTAAGTATTTCATTTCATGGAAAAAATAATTCTAAGTGACCTGCTCGATATCGGCGAGCTCACGGGCGTTTAGGTTGCCGAGGATAGTAACATTTGTAGATGACATTTGTAGGTCTGAAGTTATCAAATATCCATCAAATTATAGCTCAAAAACATGTTTCAATAAATAACCATCCGTACTAGTTGACCTTGCTTACGTGATCATCTCGGCGAGCATTTCTCCACCAGATGGCACCGTACTTGGTCAAGGAAGAGCTCCGATTCTACGAGAAAGGGAACACGGTCTTCCACGACCGTTGCCGCTCTCCCTCGTAGAATCAAAGCTCCTCCTTGACGTCCATTACTGCTCGGCAAAGAACATGCTCGCCGAGCTGAACACGGTCCGCAAGTTCAACTAGTACGGATTTTCTACAATTTTCTAACTATTTTCTAAGTTTTTTATTTCATGAAAAAATTAATTCTAAGATCACGTAAGCCGCCGGGGACGAGGATGGCGCATGCTCCAGCGAGGACGAGCGAGGCGTGATTTTGATGAACTAATTTAACTTTTGTTTATCCAAACATATATGCAAATCATCATGTGATTTTGAGCTAAAAATGACATAAAATCATAATAAAGTCCAATATATAAAGTTACATATGCATCTACATCGCAAAATGAGATAAGCTACTGATAAAACATAAGAGGATTAAGTTTGTTACCTCCAAAATCGAAGAGCAACACCAATGGAGGGGGAGAGAGCAAGAACAACAGCAAGCTAAAGAACAGAGGCAGTGAGTTTGAATGGAATGGCTCGGGCTCGGGGAGGAAGAAATGAGCTGGTCTATAGGCCAGGATAATTAGTCCCGGTTAGGGGGCCAAACCGGGACTAAAGATTAATCTTTATTCCCGGGGCATCACCCAAACCGGGACTAAAAGCTTTAGTCCCGACTGGTATTACCAACCGGGACTAAAGGTAAACCTTTAGTCCCGGTTGGTAATACCAGCCGGGACTAAAGATCCCTACCCCACGAACAACCGTTGGGCAAGGACCTTTAGTCCCGGTTGGTATTACCAACCCTTTAGTCCCGGGGGCAAAAAATGCCAAGGCTAATGCCAAATTGGGATATTGTTCTAAAGTCTGTTCTCTAGTAGTGTGAATGTTGTCTTGGGTATGTCTGAGTTTTAAATCTTAAGCTGATGATAACCTGAGCGGAGATCTATCTTGGAGAACACATAGGCTCCTCTCAATTGATCAAACAAATCATTAATCCTAGGCAAAGGGTATTTATTCTTGATTGTAACCTCATTAAGTGAACGGTAATCCACACACATCCGTTGATTACCATCCTTCTTATCCACAAAGATCATAGGTGCCCCCCATGGGGAAGAACTGGGGCATATGAAACCTTTTTCTTGCAACTCTTTTAGTTGTTTCTTAAGCTCTTCTAATTCATTAACCCCCATTCTATATGGACATTTAGCTATTGGTGCAGTTCTAGGTAATAATTCAATAATGAATTCAATGTCTCGGTTAGGTGGCATACCTGGCAAGTCGTCAGGGAAGACATCCGGGAATTCCTCCACAACACGATCTTGTTCATTGGCATCACCATCCAACTGATTCACAGTAGCTGTTGGCTGAGCTTGCACTACCACTTCTACATAGATTCTATCTCATCACAACCACATATTTCTCCTAACACTAAATCATTGCCTGGTGTTGTTTCATCCAATCCATTCCTAGAATAAGATCAATTCCCGCTGTTCTCAACACAATAGGTTTCACTTTGAAGTCTACCCCCCTTAAGGAAATGCTAGTTGATGGACTCTAATAAGAAGCGGGCATACTACCTCCTGGTGAATTTACTAGTATGGGGTTTTTCATGGCACACAAAGGTATGCTATGCATTCTAACAAAAGCTTAGGAAATAAAAGAATGCGAAGCACCAGAATCAAAAAGTACTGTAGCGGAGATAGAGTTGACACTGAACGTACCCAACATGACCTCAGGCGTCTCCTGAGATGCATCAGATGACACATAGTTCACCTTCGCAGTGTGAGGTGGTTGGGCATTGAACTTCTGATTGCCAGTCTGGTTCTGAGGAGCCTACTGGTTCTGCTTCTTTGGACACTGATGAGCATAGTGACCTACTTCTCCACAGCGGTAGCATGCATTGGGGTTATTGGGTGCACCACTCTTCATAGGAGCATTGTTGGGCATTCCCTGGTGTGTTGTCGGGTTGCCAGTCTGTTGCGGGGGACGCTGATTACCAAACGGTTGCTGGTATTGAGGGCGTTGCTGGAACTGACTGCGCTGAGGATACTGACCACGGTTTCCCTGGTTAGATGGTCCTTGATTCCTCTACTGAAAACCCTACTAGGGATAAGCACGTGGGCAGGTGTTGCTTCTAGAAGCTTGCCCTTGAAGCCTCCTCTTCTTGGCTTCCATCTCTTTGCGCTTATCATCAATCACAATAGCGCGGTTCACTAATGACTGAAAATTAGGGTAGGTGTTGGACATCAGCTGGAGCTGCAGTCCATCATAAAGTCCCTTGAGGAAACGACATTGCTTCTCCTTATCCTCAGCTACATCATTTGGAGCATAGCATGATAGTTGAGCAAACTTGTCACGATACTCTACCACAGTCATGGATCCTTGCTTAAGGGATCTGAATTCCTCTTGCTTCAATTCCACCAGTCCATCGGGGATATGATATGACCGGAAGTTATCCTTGAATTCCTACCATGTGATAGTAGGAGCATTGTTGGGGCGTCCATACTGGAAAGAATCCCACCAATCCTGAGCTGCTCCCTAGAGTTAACCAGAAGCATACAACACCTTCTCAAGATCATTGCATTGTGCTATGTTAAGTTGCTTCTCCATAGCACGCAACCAATCATCTGCCTCCATAGGGTCTAAGGCATGGGTGAACACCGGTGGGCGACCCTTCATAAACTCTCCACGCTTATCCCTGACCTGAACAGGTGGTGGTCCTCTTGTAGGTTCGTTATCCAAGCGCTGCATCATAGCTTGCATCAACTGCGCTTGCATTCCCATCAATTGTTCCATAGTCACTGGTGGCAGTGGTGGTGGATTTATGAGAGCATCACAGCCACGACCATGGCCTCTGACTCTTCCTCCTCTTGTGGCCATCTGTTTTCCAACAAATGCGCAAAATTTTAGAGATTTCCCATTTATACAGAGCTTATAAAGATAAGGAACAATGCTGAAAATTTTCTGGACAAGATTCAAATACAGCAGTTTAGTAAATCTATTATAACTCGAGTTTCAGAGATCCAACAGAGGTGTACCAAGAGCAGTTGGAAATCTTAGGAGATCAGCTACAACTTTTATTTGGATCACTTTTACAGATTCTGATATACACATGGTCAAAAATAGAGCTAAACCGAATTTGTTCTGGGTTCCAGTCTGCGCAGAAACCTCAACTTGTGACAGCTAGATCTCACAAACCTGAATAGCTTTTGATGTGATTCTAGAGACATTTGAAAGATACAGAAGTCTAGTTATCTCCACAAAAATTTTAGAATTTTTGGCAGCCCAGATTTCGAGATACAAAATAAAGAACATAGGCTGCTCCAGAAAACAGCACAGCAGAGATAAGATAAAGCAAACTCATCTACATTAAGAACATCATCTAAACTTAAGGTTCCAACCTAAGGAATTTGTGGACATGCCCACAAACCTCCAGCAATCAAACAAACTCCAAATCATCCAAGTTCACAATTAAAAACATCTAATCATTAAAGTTCACAAGACCAAACAAGACTAGACATGACTCACGAACTAACAACGTTGTAATCTTAAACAATGCACCTAACACCTATGGGGCGGTGTCAATCATGGTGAACGATCGGCGCTTCTTCTTGTAGATAGGTGGCTGCCCAAGTTGAGCACGTAGTTCATCAACTTGCTTTTGGAGGCGTCTCTCAGGCCTCTGTGATACACGCAGCTCTCCCTTGACTTCTTCATCCATCCCCTGCATGGCATGGACATGCTGCACTATTGCTTCAAGGGTTGGATCACTTTCTGGTGGTGCCAAGACCTGCCAGTTACCCTCATGATCATTGTGAGGAAGGAACCTGAAACGATCCTCCCTCATGGCCTCAAAACAACGGCCATGGTAGTAGATGTAGGCGTCCTACGCTACATCTTCCATGCCATCCAATGCATGGGCCCTTCTGGTAGTGGCACGGTGGACAGTCTCCACCTCATGTCCATTCTTTATATCATTCCATGCGGTGACAACCAGCTCTACCTTCCAAAAGGTTGCCTCCAAAGGATGCTGGTACTCTGCACAATGATAGCTGATGGAGGCGTGCAGATCGGGGTAGTAGTCATCCAGCACATGGGTGAGGAGGGTGTGGTAGTAGGCCATCTTCGGGGCTAGTTTGAAGTAGTACTTGCACTTCCAGCCTATCTCCTCATCCACCACAAGGACAGCTGGGGATGGCACAGGTGTAGGTGAAGTAGCTGATGACTCCGCTAGGGTAGCTACAGTAGGATAGACAGGTGCGACAGCTGGAGTAGGAGCAGGTGCAGGTGTCGGGGTAGCCATCTCCTCATCGTCGGAGATGATCACAATCTCCTTCTCCACCTGTGGAGCACGTGGGGTGAACAAGGCACGGTAGCCTGTAGTGCTGAGGCGGGCGGTCTTCGGGTTATGAGACATCTATAGATTTAAAGTGAGATAGAATTAGAATCAACAATTTTATATAATAGATTAAGGTATGAAAAGCATAAATGTTTTAATAAAATAACAAGAATAAGTCAGTAAGCATGAAACTAGAGGAGCAAAGATGCCAAAACAATCATTTCTAACTAGGCTGACGTCCTACAGTCAACCTAGCTCTGATACCAATTTATCACACCCAATTTTAAGGATAAAATTGAATGCACCAAACTCATGTGTGCCCAAGGATCAGTCACACACACAAGTTGACAAATTGTAAAAAGTATCATCACGGTATATCTTACATCACGTTTAATAACAACACATAGTCTTACACAACACAACGGAAGATAAAATGATAACTCTCTTGTGGAACTCCATCACAGGGAAGGTCAACTGGTTGACCACAAGCCTAATAATCCTCAAGAAACTCCTCATACCCGTTGTCATCTGTTACCCATCCGGGATTTTTATCCAAATATAGAAAGTAAACAAGCGTAAGTACTTCCCGTACTTAACAAGATAACATGGGGTTATGAAGCTCAAAAAGGATGACCCATGTTTACTGCAGTTAGCACTTTTAGTAAGTCCAGATTTTATTAACAAGTATAATCAAGTTATGCTTAAGCTCCCATTTAAACCCACATAAGCAGATATTAGAATCATTTGCATCATATTATTATCGTATACCATCATAAATGAACCACAATGAGTAACCAATTATTCTGTGAGTTTTCCAGGCCGCTCGTGACCGTGAGCACGTCTGTTATAACAGTTTGTAACCCTCTGCAGAGGTGGTGCGCATTCACCGTGAGTCATGATTCCCATATGCCTAGGTTAATTACTCCCATGTCACTGCCAAGGTGAGCGGGCAGGGTACACTATGAAGCCATTTTATAGGTTTCTCTAACAAGTTAGGGCCGCTAGGTTTCCTCGGCAGGCAGATGTAGGAACCCCCCTTTCCTATGGTACATATCCATCGCGGCTATACACATAGGAACAGAGGCAGCCCTATACCCAACGTGGCAAGCCCCTTTTACGCCATAAAGGTAACCTCTAACAAGCTAGAAAAGTTCCTATTACTGAGCTAAAGTCAGAGCCATATGACTCATGGTTGCACTGTCAGTCCCAGCTTGTGCCAACAGATAAGTCTTTATGGAGGGCTAGGAGCAACATGATCAAAAGTCATTTGCACCTTCGCCCTATGGATCAGTTGTTAGAAAGCATGTTTTACTTTTAGTTCCATAGAACCATTAACCACTGTATAGATCATGTTCAGTTAGAGCGCTAGCAATCTACCCATATACAATTAACCCATAGGAGTCAAGGAAACATGTCATCCAATAACTAGGATGTCCTTATGGTTATCAAATTTAGACACATGCACATGAGTGATTGATTAAAGTGAATAGGACATCAAGGTAGGCCCATGCTATACTTGCCTTGGTTAGCACACTCCTGCTGATCCTGCTGGTCGTCGAAGAACTCTTGATCTCCAACGTTCTCCTCACCGTCTGAACGCGACCAACACGACAATATACAACATTCTAGGAATATTCATGCAAAGCAAACAATCCTACAGTTAGAATAGTACATCAACAGTATAGAAAACAAGATAAAATATTTATGAAAAGAATCTACGTCTTGCTACGATCACGTCAACGCGAAGTTCACGAAAATCGGAGCTAAAACGCGAAAGTTATGAATTTAACGGGGTTTCCTATAGCACTTTATTTAATTAAACCTAACCATGCAATTTAAAAGTTGCAAACTTGATTAACAGTGGTACTAACACGTAGATTATGAAATTACGAAGCTAACGCAATTTGAACGGGTCAATTCGGAGCTAAAACGAAGTTTTTATGAGCAAAACAAATCAAGTGGCATTTCTGTAAATACTGTAAATGTATTTTGGACTAAAACAGTATACTTTACGTTTTTAAAATGAGAAAGCGTACTCTGGAAACGTGCTTTGGACGGCGGGTTCAATAAAACGAAACCTGGGGTCTCTTTAGCAAATTTACACGCGAAGGGGTATCGAACGTTCTGGGCCGTTGGATCATGGATGGGTGGCTCAGAACAGATGGGAGGGAGAGAGAAAGGGGCACCGGCTAGGAACAGTAGCTCCGACGGTGGCAAGAAGGTCACCGGCACGCGTGAACTAGGGTCTATGGGCCACGGTTCGAAGAACCAAAGGCACCGGGAGAGAGGTAGAGGGCAGGCGAACTCGGCCAAGCCGAGAACGGGGCTGGAGGACGCGGCTGGCGCGGGGGTCGCCATGGCCGGCGGTGAGAGCACATGGCCACACGCGAAACGGGCTCTAGAAGCCATGAAACAAGAAATAAACTGCACGGGGAGAGAGAGGGGAGAACGGCGAAGCTCACAGCGGGGAAAAACGCGGTCGACGGGGCTCGGAGATGGCAGACCACGTGGAGGCGGACGGCGGATCCCATCGCACGCTGCGGCGGTTGCTGTGGCTTCCTCGGCGCCTAGCGAACGCGAAGAAGAGAGAGGGGAGGCAGCAGGGGTGTGCGTGGGGGTTTGGCACCCTTTAAATGAGGCCGGGGCGGAGGCGCGCGGTGCTGGGCCGAGCAGTTGCGGCCGAGCTGGGCCGGGGGAGCGGCGGCGGTTGCCGGGGATGCTGGGTCAGCCTAGGAAGGGAAGAAGGGAGGGCAAGCGGGCCGCGGGAAGGAAAAAAGCCAATTGGGCCGAAAGTGAGGAAGAGAAGGGGAGGGAAAAATATTTCCTTTATCTTTTTCCAAATCAATTTTTCAAATGATTTTTAATTTGAATTTGAATTCAATTCAAACTTTAGTCAAAGCTAATCATTTCAAAAACAAATGTGCAGCAGCATGAATGCATCAACATGTTTCTATCCTTATATTTACTTTTAATTTCATAAAAATATTATTTCCTAAATTTGAAAATGCACATATAATTGCATAATTAAATCAAATTTTTCTTATTTCAAAAGACTGAAATTTTTGGGTGTTACAGTAAGGCAGGACGTTCAAGTCAACCGCAATACCAAGGACCGTACCCTGTACACCTACAGGACAGTACCGACAGGACATGTCAGAAGGGTGTCCTGCAACCTTCTAGACATGTCAGAGCCCAGCAGTGTTGTGGGCACCGACGTTTACCCTATAGTGTTGTGCGCGCCCTCAACACCCATACCAGGCGAACACGGTAAAACCCCCCACATGCATCTAACATTAACAATATTGTGGGCGCCTACAATCATCATTGTACCCGACGGCGTGGGCAACAAGACTTAGTAGCATGCGTAAACTCCCCCTCTCTCACTTGTAAGGACATCCCATTCATCTATAAAAGGAGACGCGCTCTCTCCCAATAAGGAATGATAGAGGATCCATCGAAGAACTCCGACGACTCTCAAACAATTTGAACAACCAACGATCGATTCACCCTCTGCTAGCTTTAGACACTCTAAAGCTACATAGAGCACACACTCGAATACTTAGCGCACGTAGGAGCTCCCGTCACTCTCGGCCCTTCAGTTCGGAGTCCGACCGGACCTCTTGCACCCCCATCTTTCTTCCTCTCGTTTATAACCCCACAGCAAACTTCGAGCACCTGGGCTTAGGAATAAAGTCACCGACCGACTCAAAATGGATGTAGGGCACGTTGTCTGAACCAGTATAAACATTGTGTCATTGAGAGCTAGGCCACATCCGATCACAACGTGCGCCAAAACTATAAATATTTATGTGTTGGTCACTTTCTGCATCGACATACAGTGAGTCGCCTTCCCCACCTAACATTTATGGCAACATATCAGGTGCAAACCAACCAACCTATGAAACTTGAAAACTACCGATCAGGATCACTAGATGCTGATCCAATGAATGGGGTGAGGGAGCTTAAGCGCAAAAAAGACCGACGGGTGGGGGGCTTAAGCATAAAAAATCCCATCCCTCACCCTATCCATTGGATCAGCATCTAGTGGTCCTAATTGGTAGTTTCTAAGTTTGCACAGGTTGGTTGATTTGCACCTGATACGTTGCCAACATTTATTTATGTTTATAGTGCGCAACCAAACAGCACCTAGCCTCTTCAAAAGTGGAGGGTGAGAAGGTTGGTTTTGAAGAGCGGAAAAATGGAAAGTGATTTAGAGAAAATATTGGAACATGTTTTTTGTCTGTTCTATTTTTTGTGATAAAAGAGCCATGGAGGTTTTGATCTTCCAGAATTTCTGCCCTAAATCGATCCGGATCTGAGATCTCAGTTAGCGTCCTAATACTAGATGTTCTGGTTCCTGCTAATTTTAATTGTCAGTAGGCATAGACCGGGAGACCATCACAATGCACCACAGCAAACAGATTGTTGTGGATGTGCAATAATGAGGCTGATGCATGCAACAGCTGAGTGTTCCAAGTGACAAATCTGAAATCTGTAGCAAGGTTAGAAGACCGAGGCATAGAAAAGGAGAGGAAATAAAAAACCGAGGCTCTACTTTCTGTTTAGATTAGAATAATTACATCGCTCCTATATTTATAGTCTCTAATGGATTTTATCTCAAGTAATCTAAAGAGATAAAGTCCTCATAGATTTAGACTTTTCTACTAAACAAATCAATCATATTCAATCTTCTTTCCTAAACCGATTCTATTTCTATTTGCCTACTTCTTTTCCTATTTCTCCATTTATTCTGGATTTCCCCTGATTTGAGGGCACGACAGCGGCGGGCGCGCTACAGGGCACTGTGATGCTACAGTACCGTGAACACTGTTTACGCCGGGTCTCCTTTGGGCCCAGCCGGGTGCTTTGCCCCAGGCCTTGTTTGACCGCGGGGATCATCATTAAGCCTGTGACATTAAGTCGGGAATCCGTGATTTTCTTCACACAAGAAATACATTAAGAATCTATGCTAAGTTTTGGATGAAAAAAGCGTCATGCTTGAAGGAACTGGACAGTGATTTTCTTCACACAAGAAACACATGAAGAAACTGGACCGTGAGTATAACAAAATCAGGGAAGCAAGTTGATCCCATGGACGTAAATACGTAATGACACACGTCAAGACCTTTTGTTTAAAATAATTTCCATTGTTTCAGTCTTCACTTGGACTAGCTGTGATCTAGAATATAGATCCCAGTCCATATTTCTATCATTTTCAATTCCTTCTACTCTTTGTTCAAATCGTCAGCGAGTTTGGAATGAAACTGTGAAAAATATCAAATGTACTCTTATCTCTGTCTCATTGAAAGTTGGCAGGAAGTCAGAATTTAATCTTTTTTACATGCAAGCTGTAACTATCCAAGTGACCATTTTCCCCTAGCATGTCTCCTATATATGAACCAGGTAAGAATGTTCCACATAGCTGACTGTACATGCTGTAACTATCCAAGTGACCATTTCCCCTAGCATGTCTCCGGCCTATATATGAACTAGGTAAGAATGTTCCACATAGCTGACTATACATGCTGTAACTGTCCAAGTGACCATTTTTTCCGTAGCATATGTCTCCTACATATGAACCAGGTAAGAATGTTCCATATAGCTGACTTAATATCCTCCCTAGTCATGTTTCACTCTGCATTAGAAGTCTAGAACGAGGCCACGAGGGAAACGATGTGCTTTGCACGATTCGGTAATAACCGGGAAGAAAATCATATGAATTGTTTGACTCTTTTGACAGTGCAAATAGTTAAAATGAGTTACTACGTTGACACGGTGTCCATAGCAAAGTTCAAAACTACCGTTGGCCTCTGTACTTTTCCATTGCTCCCAGGTCCCAACGTAGCGTGGCAACAACATCCGTAGTCTGAACGTGGATTATTCGTACGAACATTTTGAATATTTCGTAAGAATTGTTGCTGTCCAAAGGCTCGATCGTCGTAGTATCTGCTGGCTAGAGACAGAAAGATAATTAAGCAGGAGAACAATCTACCAGTGACAGACGTGTCGTATTCCATAATGGGGAAAACACGACGATGTTCCTTAGAAAGTTCCAGTTGTCAGCATCAGGGCATTGCAGGGCATGCATTTATACTTGTTGTTTATATACTCGTGCAGGTGTTTTCATTTTACCTTTGTCAACAACAAAGGCTTGAAGATTATTACAGGGCATGCGTTTATACTTGTTCTTTAATTTTCGAGCTAAATTCTTCTTGTTTCCTGGCCTGCATCTAAAGCTTCAGTTCGGGCACAGACCTGATGTTTTTTTTAAGTATTCCTAACTTTTTTTTTCTAGTGCCGTAGAATTCTGGATCTTTTAATTATTATTTTCTAGACAATGTTTTAAAATTATGGATGCTACAAATTTGTGCGTGAATGTGATACTCAGCCTCCCAAACATCTCGGCGTAGTAAAGTACTCCCTTCATTTCAAATTATAAGTCCTTCTAACTTTATTGGAGAGTCAAAGCATTTCAAGTTGAACTAAGATTATAGAAAAAATTACAAAAATTTATAACACCAAATAGATATAGTATGAAAATATAATTACTAAAGAATTTAATGATACTTATTTGGTATCATAAATATTATTATTTATGATCGTCCAAACAGTCAAGGTAAGCCCCACATGTCAGCATACCATATTAGCATATGGACACGGTTCCAGACTCGTTTGGACGGGCTTGAGACCCAAATGACACATATTGGTGACTTAATAGGCGATTTACAAGCTTAGGGGCCAGGGTGACACAACAGAACAAGCTTGAGGATCTAAGCAAGTGATTTGCAATTTTGGGGACCAAGACGACATAATCCAACAAGTTTCACGGTGGATGATTTAATATGATATTGTTCTTTTGAATAAGATCATAATTGTTTTTTAATCATATTTACTTGTTTTCTATATTTTTTCTATGGTCGTTCAAACAGTCATTTCTATAAATTTACTATGTTTTCGGTCCTGTTTTCTATCTATATTATTATTTTATTTTTGTGCCTTTTCTATTCGTGTGTTTTTCCCTATGTTTCAAAGAGCCCTAAGAAGAGTGAGATCGTTTGAATTTTCATTCCAAATAAATCATCAATTTGCGGGTTGCGGCAGCTAGACCTGAGCAAATCTGGCCCGAGCCCGTCGGGTTAAGCCTGGCCCATGACTGCTTGCTGGACAGGCCTGGTGATGGCTTTAATGGCCCATGAAAAAAACGAGGCGAGCCAGCCCGGCCCTAGTATTTATTAAAAGGCCGATAGGCCCGACAGGCATAGCAACCGTCAGCCAGCCTGGAGCGGCGGCGGCATTTACCCCAGGAGTGAGTAGTCCAACAGTCAGTCGATCACTGAGTCATTGTTTAGTTGGTGAAATTTTTGATGAAATGGTACTGTAGTAATTTCGTTGTTATTTGGCAATTAATGTCCAATTATAGTCTAATTAGGCTTAAAAGATTCGTCTCGTAAATTTCGTCTAAACTGTGTAATTAGTTTTATTTTTTATTTTTATTTAATGCTTCATGCATGCGTTCAAAGATTCGATGTGACGAAGAATCTTGAAAATTTTTGCAAAATGAGAGGAACTAAACAGCACCTAATTCACTATCTCTGGTGTATAAATGAGAGCGGAAGAGATTCGGTTTTCACTTTTCACTTTTCCTCTCACTCTCCGTCGTCTCCAAGAGCCTCTCGTTCAAACGGCAGCCGGTGGCTGGCGGCTGAACAAGGCAGGCACCAAGAAAAATCGTGAACTCTGGAAGCACTAGCTGGCAGCTGGGCCTTCATCTCAGGTACGACCGTACGAGAGGATTTTCTCCTCTAATCCTCTTCATCTGGTTGTGAGAGCAGCATCTAGTTGTGTACTTGTGTTCGTGATTTTTTTACTGGCATGGTGGGGACGTGGGGTGCAGATATGAGAGTATTATTATTATTTTTTATAATGACACTCATAAGAGTGTTTCATATCTTTTATATATATGAAGAAAAACAAAGACCGGTACAAAAGATGGAGGATAAGACACACAACAACCTCTAAGAAATAAGAGTATACCAAAGATCAACATCCTGTTCTTCTTCAGTACTACTTCAGTGATATTTTTCAGCGAACGAACAGTGTTTTACTCTCACAACAAAGTCATGACTTATGCTGATGTTTATACAGATTTGTTGTGATAGGAAAACACTGTTCGTTCGCTGAAAAGTACCGCTGAAGTAGTACTGAATAACAGGACGTTGGTCTTTGGTATACTCTTATTTCTTAGTTTCTTTCTTTGAACGTCCACAACATGCTGGAACTTGGATCGCACTAAAAATATAGCAAAGAAAAGGAACACATGCAAACATCCTCGTCAAACAAGGCTTCGAAGACTGCAAAAGCCACTCACCGCGGACAAGGAGATTTAGAATCCACTTATAGAACATCGGCCAAAAGAACCCTCCTGTCGGGTACCATAAAACGGCTCTGCCTCCGCAGAACCGAATCTCCCTCGGCCCTGAGCCGCTTCATCTCGCGCCTCGGCGAAAAGGGCTTGCCTCTGTATCGCCTCTTGAGAAAATCCGAACGCTTTTTCTAGACCCCCGAGGCCGAAGAAGCCCTCGCCAAGCTTAAAGCACTGCTCACTAATCCTCCTATCCTGGTACCCCCGGCCAGGGACGAGGCCCTCTTACTCTATGTCGCCGCAACGACCCAAGTGGTCAGCGCTGCCGTAGTAGTAGAAAGGCAGGAAGAGGGGCATGCTCTACCCACCCAACGACCTGTTTACTTCATCAACGAAGTGCTCTCCGAGACCAAAACACGCTACCCCCACATCCAGAAGCTGGTCTACGCCGTAGTCCTGGCCTGGCGCAAGCTGCGTCACTACTTCGAGTCCCACCCAGTGACCGTGGTATCGTCTTTCCCCTTGGGAGAGATAGTCCATAACCGGGAAGCCTCAGGCAGGATAGCCAAGTGGGCCGTCGAGCTTATGGGGGAAGCCTTGACTTTTGCGCCTCGGAAAGCGATTAAGTCTCAGATCTTGGCCGATTTTGTGGCTGAGTGGACCGACACCCAATTACCACCTGCTCAAGTCCAGACAGAATGCTGGACCATGTACTTCGACGGGTCTCTGTCAAAGACCGGGGCAGACGCGGGTCTCCTCTTTATATCGCCCCTCGGAGTACACATGCGCTACATGGTGCGACTCCACTTCGCCGCCTCCAACAATGCGGCCGAGTATGAGGCCCTCGTCAATGGCTTGCAAGTCGCCATCGAACTTGGGGTACGACGTCTCGACGTTCGGGGCGACTCGCAGCTCGTCGTCAATCAAGTCATGAAGGAATCAAACTGCCTCGACCCCAAAATGGATTGCCAGTTGGTACGTCGCCTAGAAGACAAGTTTGACGGTCTCGAACTAAACCACATCGCGCGGAAGTACAACGAGGCCGCCGATGAACTGGCAAAGATGGCCTCGGCACGGGCTCCGGTCCCCCCGAACGTCTTCGCCAGGGACCTCTACAAACCTTCCATTGACCACATCTTGGTGGCAGAGGAGGGCCCATCTGTCGAACCCATGATGGGGCTCGACGCCCCCTCCGCTGCCGAGACTCTCTCGACCAAGCCCGAGGTCATGGAAGTCAACACCGAGCCTCCCCAGATCGACCATGATACGGACTGGCGAATCCCGTTCCTTGATTGGCTTGATTGGGGGGAGCTTCCTAGTGACAGGACCGAAGCCCGACGGCTTGCGCACCGAGCCAAGACTTACGTCCTCTGCAATGACGAATTGTCCAGGCGAAGTCCCTCTGGTGTCCTCCAACGATGCATCACCACCGAGGCAGGCCGAGCCCTGCTTTGGGACTTGCACGCAGGGGCCTACGGGCACCATGCGGTGCCTCGGATGCTCGTAGGAAATGCTTTCCGCCAAGGGTTCTACTGGCCGACGGCGGTCGCCGACGCCACCAAGCTAGTACGCTCCTGCGAAGGATGCCAGTACTATGCTTGGCAGACACATCTCCCAGCCCTAGCCTCCAAACCATCCCCATCACGTGGCCGTTCACCGTATGGGGGCTCGACATGGTCGGGCCTCTGCAAAAGACCCCCGGGGGCTACACCCATCTACTGGTATCAATCGACAAGTTCTCCAAATGGATCGAGGCTCGTCCGATCAATCGAATCAAATCCGAGCAAGCAGTGCTGTTCTTCACTGACATTATCCACAGGTTTGGGGTTCCTAACACCATCATCACCGACAACGGGACATAGTTCATCGGCAAAAAATTCTTGACGTTCTGCGATGACCACCACATCCGTGTGGCCTGGTCGGCCGTAGGACACCCAAGGACCAACGGCCAAGTAGAGCGTGCCAACGGCATGATCCTACAAGGCCTCAAGCCAAGAATTTACAACCGGTTGAAGAAGTTTGGCAAGAAATGGCTCGCCGAACTCCCATCGGTCATCTGGAGCCTGAGGAACACTCCAAGCCGAGCCACGGGGTTCACGCCTTTCTTCCTAGTCTATGGGGCCGAGGCCATCCTCCCTACTGACTTGGAATATGGCTCCCCAAGGCTACAGGCCTATAACAAACAAAGTAACCGCACCACCCGAGAGGACGCCCTCGACCAACTAGAGGAAGCCCGAGACATCGTGCTGCTGCACTCAGCTAAATACCAGCAAACCCTACGACGCTATCAGGCCCGGCGCATCCGAAGCCGAGACTTGAAGGTAGGTGACCTGGTGTTGAGGCTGGCGCAGAGCAACAAGGGTCGCCATAAGCTGACCCCGCCATGGGAAGGACCGTACATCATCGCCCAAGTGCTGAAGCCTGGGACCTACAAGCTAGCCAACGAGAAGGGCCAAATCTTCACCAACGCTTGGAATATAGAACAGCTACGTCGCTTTTACCCTTAAAATTCCAAGCATTGTATATATGTCGTTTCCCGGAATACAATCAAAAAGCATTCTTTAGTTGTTCTAATTTTTCGAGAAACCCCCCCGAGCCCATCGTGGGTCTCGGCAATACGATGACACTGTAAGTCCCACGCACCATTTTTTAGTCATTTTTCGACAAAATTCCTACGCCAAACCCTCTAGCACGCTCTGACGAATCGGTTGCGGAAAACCCAAGGACCAAAAGCCCGTCTCAGGGCCAGAAGGCTGGTAGAGTCACGAGACGGCCTAAGCCTCTGGGCTACGGCGCTCCCTCACCACCTTTTCGCCTATGGGACGGCTTAGGCTCCAAGGAGGTTTTTTGCAAAGAAATTAGATCGGAGACAACAAGAGGGCAGAGGCTCAGAGATATAAGACAAGCGATTAAAGAAACACGAGTACTTTAAAAAGAAAGGCCTCGACGGCCATAAGCGTTACAATACAAATTTAATTCCTACTCTATTTACATGGCCGCTTGGGCCCAGGTCAAGGCTCAGGACCTCCGGCATCGGCAGACGGCGGGGGAGGGACCACCTCCTCTTCAAACAACGTTGCCAACGCGGTGCCAGGGCCTTCCGCCGCCTCCAACAGCTTCGTCACCACCTTGTCGGCCTCATCGTCATCATCGGGGAAGACGTAGCCATCGCTGATGGCTTGAAGGTCAACACCAACATAGTGCGAGGCGATGACGGCCAGTGCGCGCTTGACGCCCGTTTGCAGCGCTCCTCGAAGCCGCTCACGCACTTGACCGCTCAGCGCAATCAGACGGCTCCCAAGGGAGCTGCCTGACTGAACCCCCTCGACCACCAGGGCCTCGCAGGCGGCATGGGCGGCACTCTTCAGCGCCTCGTGCTCCCTGATCTCGGTCTCAAGCACCGTCTGCACCGCGTTGGAAGCCTCGGCTGCCCAGGTAACCTCCGCCTTCGACTCTGCACTATAGAAAATAGAACGGGGTTGAGCGAGGGGAAAAAACAAGCTAAATAGGGATGGAAGCCTATGGAACTCACCCTTGGCCTTAAGCTCCTAGTGTCGGGCCTCGATCCAAAAGGCCTCGGCTTTCTCCTTCAGACGCTGAGCCTTGACTCTAGAAGCCTCGGTCGCCCTAGAAGCTTCACTCCCTAGCTCTGCGTCACACCAGGAAGTTAGGGAGCGAACATAAGGAAAAGAAAATAAAACAAGGGGACTAGGACTCACCCTCAGCCTTTCCCCTCCAAACCATAGCCTCGGTTCGCGAGGCCTCAGCCGCTGCAAGGGCCTCATCCAAAGTGCCTTTTGTCAGCTGGTGCGCACTCTGTTCCGCTCCCAGTTGCCCAGCAAGAGCCTTGCCCGAGGCCGTGGCTTCTTCGGCCCGAGACCTGAAGGCATCCCGATCATTGGCCACGTGGGTGAGCTCCTCCTCCAACTCCTTGACCCGCGCCGCCAGAGGGGCGAGATGTTCCTGAGCCGTGGCCGCCTCGACCTTCGCATTGGCACAACGAAGGCGGAGGTCCTCCACCTCTGCGCTCCGCGCCGACAGGAGCTCGTTGGCGCCTGCAAGAAGGCCCTTCTGCCGCTGAAGCTGGTCCTAGACGTCCCTCTCCCGTCGGAGAAAGACCGACTTCCCAAGAGACCGGGTCTTGAGCTCCTGGGGGAAACAGAACAGGGGTCAATCCCTACAAAGAAAACTTAGAAAAAGATCACCACATAAGAGGAGAAAGCACGAACCTGGGCGACTCTAGGCAGATCATTGGCCACCACGGACAGAGCCGTCCGTAATGACCGCTCCGCCAGCTGGCGGTACTGCTCAAACGTGTCCCAACGGCCGCCCTCAGCCGCATCCTCGAGGGCAAACAGAGGCTCTGCCCTAGGGTCATCCAGACTCTGCCATAGGACACGCGGGTGATCCCACCCACAGGGCTTAGGTCGTACTCGTGCGAGGGCCGAGCTTCCCTCGCCCGAGGTTGGAACCGGCTGTTCCACGACATCGGCCACCTCGGCGCCGGCCATCTCCTGCGCCCAGGAAGTATCATCGGAGGAGATCGGAAGGACCTCCACCTCCCGGGCGCTTTCCCGCAACAATGGCGGGCCTTGAACCAAGGGTGCCACCGAGGCCTCCGCCACCTTCACCTCCACTTCCTGGGCCGGCAGCCTCTCCACGATCACATCAGCCTCGGTGGTCCCGGGGGCTCTGGCCTCCGCCATCGTGGCCTCGGTGGTCTCGGGGGCTCCGGCCTCCGCCATCGTGGCCTCGGTGGTCGCAGGGGCTTCGGCCTCCGCCATCGTGGCCTCGGTGGTCGCGAGGGCTCCGGTGCCCGCCGCAGCGGCCTCAACGGTCCTATGCGCCGCGACCTCCGTCGTCCTGGCCTGTGAAACCCTGGGGACCTCGATCTCGGTGGTCTCGGCGGCCAAGGGAACCTCGGCCGCATCCGACCCACGGGCCACGCCATCGCGGGGCGGGGCACTCCCTCCCCCGCCTGTGTCAGGGCCGCCTCGGCAGGCCCTCCTTGGGTGGTCGGCTCCTTTGGGTCGACCCTCACCGACACCACGCCACGTTGTAGGGTGGCTTGCACCTCCGCCACCCAGTGGGTGGTGGAGCCAGGGTTAACCTTGAGCGCTTTTAGGGGCGCCAAGGTAGGCACCTCCGTAGGTCGCTTTCGGAGCGGGCAATTGCCGACCCCGGGTCAGCTCCTCCTCCTCCTCCCGGGAGTGCCAGGCTGCTTGCCAACGCCCTGGGCACCACCTCCCCTACGTCGGGGAGATGGTCCAGGGGACCCCGCCCCATCTCGTCCTCATCATCCCCATCCGAGGCATCCATCGATATCGACGGCGACGGGGACTCCTCCAACGGGAGGCCATCCTTCCTTTGTTGATGGCGGCGCTTGTCCAGTTCCTCGCGCGCGAGGATCTTCTTTGTGCGCTTCGCCTCCTTGGTGTCCTTCCACTTTTTCTGTGCCTCGACGTGCGCTCGGTTGATCGCCCACCGCCTCGCGTCCTCGGGAATGGGCGGCGGAGAGGCGCGCACGTCCCTCATCCCCTGCAGGAACGACGAACGCGCATAAGGGAACGAGAAGTAAGGAGAAACGTAGAAGGCTCGGGGGCTACAGCGGCGCGCGACTTACCAGCGAGAGGAACCCCCGCGACGGGCGCATCGTGATGGGGGTCAGGTTGCCGCCCCTCAGCTTCGCCTCCACCATCTCCCCCTCCCAACAAAGAATTTCCTCGTCGGAAAGGGCGGAGGAGGACATCCGGATGCCCTCATTCGGCTCACCCGGCCTCATCTCGAACAGGCACCGCCGCCAAGCCATCAGTGGCAGCACCCTCCGGTAGTGGAAGGCAGCCACGACCACGGCCGCGGTAAGGCCATGGCCCCCGCAGCCTCTCTAGCCCCTCTAGAAGTGGCTGCAGCTTGGGCTGATCCTCCCTTGGGACGCCGTACTTCCATCTCTCCGGGCAACTCCCCACGATTCGCCCAGTGTAGGGGGGAAGTTCTCCGTCGTCGTTGCAAAGATAAAACCAGCTCGTGTACCATCAACAATTGGATGGCGCGAGCTGGGCCGGGATGTAGAGGTGCTGGCGGTCCTGATGCACTTGGAGAGTGCAGCCGCCGGCCGTCACCGCTTTCCTCGTGCCCGACGTGCCCGTCGGCTTAGTGGTGTGCCCCGCCCGGAAGAGATGAAGCCACAACTCCCAATGGGGAGCAATCCCCAAGTACCCCTTGTAGACAGCGACGAAGATGGCCGCCTGCGCGATGGAGTTAGGGTTGAAGTTATGGAGCTCCACGCCATAGTAGTGCGGGAGCGCCCGCATGAACCGATCCGCCGGAACACCGAGGCCATGCTCGTGAAAGGAGACGAAGCTCACGACGTAGCTGTCGCGAGGCCTCGGCTCCGGCTCGCCCGATGGAGCGATCCACTTCGGCCTGTTGGGGTCCATCACCGGATGAAGGAGTCCGCCATCGATGAGCGACTGGAGCATCTCCATGGTGATGTCGGACGGGTCCCAAGGGTCTGCCTCGATGACAATGATGTCGCCGGCCATGAGTACGGTGGAGGGTTCGGATGCGGTGGTGACTCTCTCTCTCTCTCTCTCTCTCTGGCTCGCCTTTCTCCCTTCTTCTTCCCGGCGCCCGCTGCACTAGCGACGGCTCGATGGGGGTAGAACTAACGTAGGAAAGGTAAGGTGAGGAGGGGCGAGGCTCATTGCATATTTATACAAGGTAAAGGCGAAACGGACGGGCGATGAAATCGGGGAAGTTTCCCCCGAATCCGGCGTGGTTAACCCCGATCTGATATTACCACCCATGTGCCCACCTTTTTTCTCATTAATTACAGGAACAGTTACGTCCCATCCACCACGTCGCGCCTGACTGCTATGGCAGCAGGCGTCGTTCCGTCTCCCCAGAAAACCGCCTCAAAAGGCACGCCAGCCGTTGCCGAGGCGATGGGGAAGATATTCCCCCCGCCCTATTCCTTTCAGATGAAGGAACCGGGCTCTGAGCCTATTACGGTCCAGGGGTTCGAAGGCTGGGCCCCTAGGGGTTTTGACAGCCGCCCTAGGACAATAGAGTCAGAGACGACCATGGGCGAGCCCACACGTAGCCGAGGCCCAAGCAAGCGAAACGCTTGGGACACCCTAAGTCATGTCCAAGACCGGCAGGGAGGTCTCTGAATGGGATCCCACCGTAGGGAGGCGCCGAGCCACTGAGGCCCAGCGAACGGCCTCGGCACCCACTAGAGAAACCCTTCGGTACTCTTGGAGTGCATCTCTGGACCGCTAGCCGTCCCCTAGCGAATGGGGCACGGGCCTCCACTCAGACTTACCCGATAACAGCTCATCAGAAGTGCCAACGCTCGTGCCCACCGAGGGTAGCCTAGCACATTCCACCCCTCCTTTCGAGCGAAAAGGAAGCGTGAGGGTCGTACAAAAAGCCAGGGGAGCCCCTGACGGACCTCTTGCTTCATGCAGACGCTAGGGGGCTCTTCCTGCAACCTTGCCGAGACCTAACGACCCTGGCTCGCACTCGAGGGGGCTCGGCAAAACAACCCCTCCTTCCAAGCGAAAAGGAAGCGCGAGGGTCATACAAAAAGCCAGGGGAGCTCCCAATGGCCCTCTCGCTCCGTGCAGAGGCTAGGGAGCCCTTCCTGCAGATATGCCGAGACCTTGCTACCCAGGCTCATGCCCAAAGGGGCCTCGGCAAACAAACCCTCATGCGCGAGGGGCATACAAAAAGCCAGGGGAACTCCCGACGGCCCTCTCGCTCCGTGCAGAGGCTAGGGGGCTCTTCCTACAACCTTGCCATGACCCAGCGGCCCAGGCTCGCACCCGAATGGGCTCGGCAAACAACCCCTCCATCCAAACGAAAAGGATATGTGAGGGTCGAACAAAAAAGCCAGGGGGACCCCTGACCGCCCTCTCGCTCCGGGCAGAGGCTCGGGGGCTCCTCCTGCACCCAAGACAAAGACAAATGACCTAAGCCCACGCTAGAAGTTTCATTGCAAACACGATAAAGGGCACCGAGCCTGTTATGGTCTAGGGGTTCGAAGGCTGGGCCCCCTAAGGTTTTGATAGCCGCCCCAAGGCAACAGAGTCAGGGACGACTATGGACGAGCCCACGTATGGCCAAGGCCCGAGCAAACGATTGCTCGGGGCGTCCTAAGTCGTGTCCGAGACCGACAGGGAGGTCTCCGAATGGGATCCCACTGTAGGGAGGCACCGAGCCACCGGGGCCTAGCGAACAGCCTCGGCACCCACTAGAGAAACCCTCCGGTACTCTTGGAGCGCGTCTCTGGACCACTAGCTGTCCCCTAGCGAACGGGGCACGGGCCTCCACTCGGACTTACCCGATAACAGCTCACCGGAAGTGCCACCGCTCGTGCCCACCGAGGGTAGCCTGGCACATTCCACCCCTCCTTCTGAGCGAAAAGGAAGCATGAGGGTCACGCAAAAAGTCAGGGGCACCCCTGATCGCCCTCTTGCTTGATGCAGAGGCTCGGGGGCTCTCCCTACAAACTTGCCGAAACCCCGCGACCCGAACTCGCACTTGTGGGCTCGGCAAATACGATAAAAACTCCTCACTCAAACATGAAAAAAGCCCTTGGAGGAGTAAAATCCACTCCTCCAGGGCCTCGGGGGCTACACCCGGCGGGTGCGCTTGCGCGCACCCACCGAAACCTCAAGAAGCGAGATACAATCCCTACAGGAGCGGCTGTAAGCCAAATCTCAACAAACCCTTAGGGAGGGTGCATGCACTCCCCCTAAGGCTCGGGGGCTACTGTCGGGTACCATAAAACAGGGTACCCCGAGTGTACACCGAAAGAGTCACTTAAATCCCCGACCAAGCCCACCGGCTCTCCGCCTCGCCTAAGGCCTCGCACGGGAGGTCTCGACACCCTGACGGAATCTCCACCTCGCGCGAGGCCTCTCGCGAGAGGCCTCGGCAGGGAGCCCAATCTCTGTCTCGCCCGAGGCCTCGTGCGTCCAGCCTCGAGCAAGACAGCTATTCTCTGTATCGCTCGAGGCTGGCTTGACAATAACCCGTCGCTCTCACCTCGACCAGCCTTCCCGACAGCATGTCATGTCCCATTAATGCGTCAACCACTCCCGCAATCTCAGCCGGAAGACGGCTCGACACCGCAGAGCGGCCGACAAGACAAGGAGTCACATCAACACCATACCGGCTGGGATAAGGCACAGCGGGGATTACCGGCCACTGTGTTCTGGCGCTGTGCCCACGATCAGCGCCTGAACTGCACTGTGCCCCATAACCCCTGCCCCGAAGACAACGCAGCATGGGAAATCTGGCCCAAGTCATCATCGCCTCCGAACCAGCGTACCAGATCGACCGCTCCCTCCGGGCCTCGGCACTCTACGCCAGGGTCTCGGCTATCTCGGGATTCACGTCTGCCGAGACCCCCCACCACGGTTCGGCCTCAGCACTGACCGAGCCTCGGCCTCGTGCACAGTCAGTCCACAGCGACCCGCGCGCTGACCGCCGCGCTCGCTCCGAGGCAGCCCTGGAGCTCCCATGATGCATAGGATCGGATGTGACCAGCACGTCGCCCCAGCGCTCCAAGGACAGACCACTTCGACGACCACGCCACCACAGGAACAGGCTACAGGGCTCAGACATGCCGCCTCTATTCGCACGATGCCGTATAGTTAGCACATGTACTACCCTTGTCCTCCCTTCAAACTATAAAAGGAAAGGACTTGGGCCATTTCTAAGGGGGGAAGACAGACACTCACAAAAACAACACTCTGTAACACGCACACTTCCTTGCTGCCTGAGAGCAACGTCTCAAGCAGCCCATATCACTCCACGTCGAGACCTGGGACTAGCTCCCTCTCTCACTTAGCTTGTAACCCCCTACTACAAGCACTTCGGTGCAAGGAATACAAGATCGATCTCTCAGACTGGACGTAGGGTACCAATTGCCCGAACCAGTATAAGCCTTGTGTCTCTTTGCATCACCATCCGGGATTGGGAACACGCAGCACAAATTCACTAGTTGGTTGAGGATCCCCCGGTCCGAAACATCGACACCTCCAAAAGTCCAAAGAACGCAGGCTTACAGTTCTTCACCATCAGAATAGAGAGTTGAAGGTGCTAGACATTGCTGTAGCGCAGACCAAAAGAAGAGGTCGAGATCGCTGCATCAAAATCCAATCAACTGCTTCCTTTGATAAGCACACAAAATGCCAAGATATGAAGAAGATCAATAGATCTGACAGAACAAACTCTCACTGGCCCTTCGCTGACGCCAGATCGGACATCGTCGAGGTAGGGAGGCCAGAGACCTTATTTCAAAGTATTATTGTCGCTACTACCTTGTCGATGACACTAGAAACCAAATCCTAGATCAATGAAAATCTAGAAACCTAATTAAAACCACGAAGGAGAAGGAGATCGGGTCCCTGCTCCTCTGTCCACCGATGATGATGCCGGTTAGAAGAGAGGAGGGGAACCGAGACTGTTTTTCGGAAGGAGGGCGGCGGCTGAGGTTGGGGCGACGCGTTTCTATAAGTTGCGGTTAGGACAGAATAGATGTGTGGTGAGCAATCTGAGAGTATTATTTAATTATTTTTTCAATTGATCCGTAAATTTGTAGACTTTTGATGTTAAGCTCAATAAAATATACGCACTAATTAGTAGACTTCCTTTTCATATTTTAATCTAGTGTTGAGACTTGAGAAAGAAAAGTCACTTTTTTCCCTCTAGATCTATTTAAATATTTGCTCTTTATTTATTCAAATTAAATATGGGTGCTAAGAGTTGTTTGGGGTCCCTGTGTTGTCACCGTAGCTTGGTAATATGAATGGGCTCTGTATTCTTTCTGATGCCTTGCAGAGTTTTAGTTTTTCCTCTAACAATGCAACATTTCTGTGCATGTAGAGCTTGGAAGTGATGACCGGGTCGAACGAAGTGGTAAGTGATCACGAAGAGGGGGGCCAAGAAGAGGTGGAGCTGCAGTATCAGCCTAATGGAAAACGTTGCAAGAAGTCTCATGTTTGTAAAGATTTTGAAGAGTTAGAATCTGATGACCCTATGTCTACTGGCCTCAAGGTGAACTATCAAAAAACTATGATGGTTCCAATCAATATTTCAGATGAGAGACTTGAAACTCTTTCTAGAACTTTTGGATGTGGCAAAGGCTCCTTACCTTTCACATACCTGGGTCTACCACTAAGTTTAACAAAGCCAAATGCTCAGGACTTCATGCCATTGATCAACAGATGTGAAAAAAAGGCTCGCTGGGGTTTCTTCATTCCTGAGCCAGGCTGGAAGACTTAAACTTACTAATGCAGTTTTCACCTCTCTACCCACTTTTTATATGTGCTCCCTGAAATTGCCAAAAGGAGTCATCAAACAGATAGACAAGTTCAGGAAAAACTGTCTCTGGCAAGGTGCTGAAATGAATGCTAGAAAGCCACCAAAAACAGCAGCATGGAAAATGGTTGTGCAGAGAAGAAGGATAGTGGATTAGGAGTCATTGATATCAAGAAACAGAATGAAGCCCTTTTACTCAAGAATCTTCACAAATTCTTCAATAGGATGGACATATCTTGGGTCAATCTAGTTTAGGAGAAGCATTATAAGCAGGGTAAGTTAGCAAGTCACATTAAGAAAGGTTCCTTTTGGTGGAGAGACAACCTAAAATTGCTGGCCAAATTCAAAAGCTTAACCATGACTACTATTGGGGATGGACAGACTTGCTTTTTTTGGACTGATAACTGGAGACTGATGAGCTCTGCAACCTCTGCTCCTGAGCTGTTCTCTTTTGCCAAGAATAAATTGAATTCAGTTCAAGCAGTGCTCAGCATGGAAATTTTTTCTGACCTTTTCCACTTACCAGTCTCTCAGGTGGCTCTGTACAAATGCAAACCATTGAAGATGAGTTAGCACAAGTTGTCTTATCAGTAGATAAGGATAAGTGTATAGGGTCGAGATGACGGACTATAGGGAGAATAGTCTTTTCTAAAATTAATTACGCCGGCTAACCGAAATAAATACGGAATTAAAACTATCGGTCTAGCCAAGACTACACCCCTCTATTTAAGTTCACAAACACCTTATAAAGATCCTAATTAGGCAACAAAGGTGCCAGGCTAGTTAGAGCTCACCTAATCAATGCTAGAAGCAAGGTCACACAAACCTATGCAACTAGTACTCAAGCAACCAGGATAGCTCCTACACAATCTAGTAAGAAAAAGTATAATGCTCCTAAGCTCACTAGCAATGCTCAATAACAAGGCTACACAAGCCAAATTAGAGAGCTCAAATTACTTAGCTACACTAACTAAGCAATGTAACTAACAAGGCTACTCAAGACAATTAGTCACGCAAGAGAGCTTCTTCTATGCTACACAAGCAAGAAGGTAACTAGCAAGCCACCCAAGCTAACTAATTACAAGAGCAACAACACAAGTGTTGATGGTCACTAACACATGTTTTTACCATCAACATTCCACCCAAGAACATGATAAAGTGAGGTAAAACATCATCACAAATGTTGCATCTTGTTTATAATTCACCTATTTTCACTTATGCTTGTAGAATTATTTGTATGTAGGAAATTATAGCAAAAATGGATCAAAATGGTTACAAATATGGATATAAGGACCAAGTGGACATGGCAGTGGGGCCAGGGGCCCACATGCCACGCTGGCTTACCCCACAAGGGCGCCGCCCGGTGTGCCATGTGGCCTGGCCATGTCACTGATCCATAGGAGCTGTTCCAGAAGCAATGCCAAGCATTGATCTAAGTCAGTTTGCACCGATGGACAAGATGGAGTTGACGCGGATCCACCGGCCCACTGTCATACACTTGGGAGGCTCCAACCGACCTACAAACTGCCTTACCTACCGAATTTTGACATTTGCCAGTCCTACAACCGCCTTTGGGAGCCAACCAACACCGGAGGATCAAGAGGCGGTGGGTCCAAGGGCTGGCGGAGCCCCCTAGCCACCGCCCGGCGCCCTAGGGTGGCCATCGACCTCCTGACTGCCTAGAAGTACCCTCCTCACTCTACACTATAAATATGGGGTGTGGAGTTCAGTGGAGAAGAGCCCCATTCATTTCCAAGCTCTCCAAGCTTCTCCAAGCTTTCTAGCTTAGCTTAGCTTTAGAGTAGTAGCTAGTAGTGGAAGTAGAGCGAGAGCAGAGCTTCTCTCGAAGTCCAGAAGAGTCTTCTAGGTCTAGTATAGCTCATTTGTAATTCTTTCATTTAGCATTTGCTTTATTCAGTACTTTATTTCTAGTACTTTATTCTAGTATTATTGCTTTGCTTTGCTCAAGTACTTGTTCATTATTGTTCATCATTAGTGATCTTAGGTGCTTATTGCTTGGCATTAGTAGCATATGTTATCTCATTATTAGTAGTCTTTCGTTAGTACCGGTTCTACCATCTAGTTAGGGTACTTTGATTTCATTTCATCAGAGCTCAGATCAAAGTAGTAAGCCTATAGATTAAGCGAGGTACTTAGGCTATAGATTACCTATGGATACGGCTAGGCCTCCGGATAGATTGTGGTAGTTGGCAAGTGGTGATAACCTTGTCCATCCTCTATATTCCACCATGTTAGGTCTAGTTATTAAATCGTAGGGCTCGTGTTAGACCTTGTCTATTTAACTCTCCTAGTTGGTAGGCGGGCTATGCCCTGAAGTACTAGCGCATTTCTCCTAGTCATTAGTTTACCCTTTTGTTACTGAAAGATATATCGCTTGCTCTCCCACCTAGCTATCTCTAGTGTAGCTTGTTTAATAGTTTGTTTAGGTAGTTCACACTCAACCACCATTATCGTTACCTACCTAGGATATACTTAGGCTTTCCTTTAGCAAACCTAACCTAAATATAAGTTCTAGCCTTCCGTCTTCCTATGGGAAAAAATATAAATTTGACACTCGGTACTCACTGAGCGAAGTGCTATGCGATAGTTCTGTGCGCTTGCGGAATTCCTCCACTAGTTGTTAAGAAGTATCAACAATCATTTCTGGCACCGTTGTCGAGGAAAGCAACTGGCCTCGGATTTATATTTTTGCTAGCTTTGCTAACTAGGCTTTTAGTTATCCTAAGTAGTTTATTCTTTTTTCCTCATACCCTATCACTACCCTACACGACCATGGGAAACTGACCGGGGAGGTCCATTCATGATTTTTCTGCACCCTCGGCTGCTAATGTAGCCATCGGACCCAATGTTATCAATCAGGACGCTAACTTTGAGGTTAAGCCAGCGTTAATTACGATGGTTCTAGCTAGTCCGTTTTATGGGAAAGCCCACAAGGATGCAAATGCTCACCTCCAACACTTTTTGGAGATTTGTAGCACATTCACCATAAAGGGAGTGACCCAAGAGGCTATACGTCATTGCCTTTTCCCCTTCTCTTTGTTAGGAAAGGCTAAGCAATGGTTTTACTCTAACTGCAACGCTGTAGATACCTGGGACAAGTGTTCCAATGCTTTCCTAGTCAAGTTTTTCCCTATGGGGAAGACTAATGCTCTTCGCAATAAGATCTCTAGTTTTCAACAACTAGCGGATGAGTCGATTCCTGAGGCTTGGGAATGAATTCAAGAGTATGTCTCTGCATGCCCACACCATGGCATGGAAGACTGGCTTTTGATCTAGAACTTCTACCATGGACTAGTTCTGTTAGATAGGAGCCATTTAGATGCTGCTGCTAGTGGAGCATTCTTTTCGCTAAGTGTTGCAGATGCAAAGACGCTGATCAAGAAGATGGTTTCCAACCAAGGATGGAGTGAAAATCGACTCTAACCCCATAAACAAGGTATGCATTCAATTAAAAATTTTGACATGCTTGCAGCTAAAATGAATCTACTCGTGAAGCGAGTAGAACATTATGAGAAGATGAGTGCCCAAGAGACACTCAAAGCCATGGATTCCCACATGACTTGCGAAGTCTGTGGATATATTAAACATTTGGGAAATTTCTGTCCTGAGACCCAGGAGGATCTTAACTTCGGCAACATTGACAATGGGTTTCGTCTACAACAACATCAAGGATGGAATCAGCGCTCCAACAATCAAGGAGGTAACAATTATTACTCTTCTCAATGTGTGAATAATTTAGGTAATAATAGTTATGCTTTCCTTAAAAATCTTGTTTATAGCAATGGTAGAATGACTGATAGCATAAATAAAAAGTTGCATGCTCATGACAAGATGTTGGAAAACATAAATGCTAAATTGGATGAGTTTTCTTCTGCCTTAAAGAATCAACTTAGTTTCAATAAGATGATAGAAACCCAATTAGCTCAAATAGCTGCTGTCATACCATCCTATGAAAAAGAGAGAATTCCTGGCAAACCTGAAGGAACCATGGAGACAACCAACCTTGTCACGGCAAGGTATGACTTTTCTAAAAATGGTTCGGAATTTCCTATTAAGAAAGGTGATCCTAGGAACCCTGTCATTACTTGGTCCATAGGACCCCACACTTTTCATAATGCCATTTGTGATCTAGTATCTAGTGTTCACATTATGTCTAAGAAAACTTATGATAGATTGTTTTACACTACCTTAGCTCCAACCTCAGTTTACCTACAGCTAGCCGATCAATCTACCCATTATCTTGAGGGAGTAGCCACTGACTTATTAGTCAAGATTAGGAGTGCTTATGTTCCAATAGATTTTATGATCTTAGACATGGGCAACAACAAGGATACACCTTTAATCCTTGGTCGTCCTTTCCTTAATACTGCAAATGCTTGCATATATGTGGCTTCTGGGCAAATCCAATTCCATTTTGCTGGAAGAAAAAAATATTTGCTTTTGCCTCTAGACAACCTCTCTTTGATGAGAAACAGGTAAAGAACAAACATTCGAAGAGAATCAAGATGAAGAAACCAAAGCCGATTGAAGAACCGGTGAAGCCTATCAAGAAGAAGAAGAACAAAAAAAGATGGCGTAGAAAGAAAGATCTGTCCTCAAATTCGTCATCCCCTGATCCTGATAAGGCCTCCGAGGTGGAACAAGAGAAAACACCCCCACTCAAGGAAGAATGACCTTGAGCCCATAAAAAAGGTAAGTTCTCTATCCCTTGCATATTTACCGCATTACAAGTAGCTGCATCTCATATTTTAATTTCCAATAAAATTGCTTTGCATTGCATGATTAGTTAGTTGCATTTAGCTACTCTATGTTAATAAATAAAGTCTATAGTAGCTATGCAAGATAGGATAGGATTTGCATTTAAATAAAATAAACTATATATAAAAACATATATAATAAATAAATATTTAGTAAGTTATCTAGTAGTAATAGGTTTGGCCATTTAGTCATTTATTCATTCTAGTAGTAGTAGTTAGTCAATAAAGAAAGAATCGAAGAGCCGCCAGAAGACATTACAACCTATGCAAAAGGCAAGCTTGGGGATATATCTCTCCCCACTCAGGTATGAAAATCTTAAACCCTCTCTTTACATTCGTGTTTGTTTTACATGTCAATATCCATGGTCATAGAATGTAGAGAGGAGTGCCTTGAAATTTATCTTAAAAGAAACTCTGCTCTAATAAATGATGATAAAGTTATTTGGAGATGATGAATAGTTGATCTTTAATACTTTGCAAAAGCTTGCCATACAGTCTGATACTTCTTAAGTTTTGAGCATGATAATTTAGAGTTCATCTTATGTTGAATGCTTTTGTGTGTTGCAAATGCTAGAACCAAGTCTAAGTTTTTATGAGAAATGCTATAGCCAAGATTATAGTAAATCTTTGAACCTATCTAAGGAATAGTAAAAACAATCTAGAGTTTATTTTGCAAAATGCTAAAACTCTCTTGCTAGAAGTTCCTCAATGGTGATAAATTCCTACCAGAGCCAAATACATATTCATACATGATAAAGCCACTATAAAAGCTGCTTGTTTGTTTTGAGTTTTTTCAAGCCTTGTTGATCTGTGTAGAGAAACTTGTCATGCTTTTCGATCAAGAGCATGTACACCCACATACGTATGCTATTTCTATACTGGGAATACACAGCCACATATGCTTTTCATTCATTATTGCTCTATGAGAATCAAAGTTACCTCTCTAGCTATCTTTCATCAAAAAGAGAGGCATGGGCTATAGAAGAGAGAGAGAGAATGAAAGAGCAAAAAGCTCTAGTGTTCAAAAGAGGGAGAGAGAGTGAGAAAAAGAAAAGTAGCCATGCCCTCTCAAAAAGAAGCTAGAGAAGGGCAATTATGGTTGTCATAGAACCATCCAATTTATAAGAGCACAAGTACAATAGCAATCACCGAAGCGATCAAACCATCATACTTGAGCCCATACAAATCTGGTAGTCCAATGAAATCGTGAAGGATCTCAAACAACCAACATACAAGCCAAGATCATAGAGATTCAACATAACCAGTCACACATTACATCACAGTTCACAAATATTTGTCATACATCAGAGTTCAAATAATTATTACAAACCAAGTTTGAAAGTAGCGGAAGCAAAGTAGTTTAACATCGACATCACACATAGTTTAATACAAAGCCAATTTCATAGTCATCTCCAACCAAAAGCACAAGGGTGAGATGATACACAGAATGACCATTGCCCATGGTCCTAGTCCTCATCCACTGTAGGAGCAAAGCAGCTCTTGCAGTAGCCATGATACATAACATTATGTGCAACAATGGGAATAAAACCTTGAGTATGAGAAGGTACTCAGCTAGACTTACCTATCCAACTAATATACTAAGACACCAAGGAGTATGCAAGGCTTTATAAGTAGAGCTGGTAAACATTATTTGCATAAAAAACATAAGTTATCCAATATCTCTTTAATTGTGAATCACCAGTTATTAATCCTATCTCATACTATATTAGCACTATCATATGCCAAACATGTTGGTACCATTAAGTCATCACAATAATAACCATATCTAGTTGAGTTCTTGCATAATCTCATAACCACACTTCCATCAATTACTACGATGAAGTGTGATCCTATCAAGTTCTCACTATCCGAGAGAGATGGCGATTCGAATCGATTCCTACCCAGCTGGGGAATTATGTAACACCTCGGGTGTTAGCCTTGCATAACTTGACTTGCATAAAACAAGCATGAGCATCAAGCATTCATAAACCATCATTTACAATTGAAACATCTGATCGAAACATATGAAACATTGCTTGTTATTTCATGTTCCTTGTAACTTATGCATATGATCATGTGCAAATAAATGCTAGTGTGTAATGTTGGTCACTATAACACCTTAGCTACACTTAGGTTAACAAATGGAACCTTGTTCATGAAGACCACATTTCTTGATCAAGCATTTAAGTGTTATTTCATGTGTTGACCTGAATGGCTATATGTGTGACTACTTCATGAAATGCTTGAATGACCTCGCAAATTGTTTTAACATGCTTAGAGTATCATCATGAACAACTTTGGTATTTAGGGCTAGGGCTAAAGTGGTCATTTAGCCATAGTTGGAATGTGTATCTTGATTTCAAAGTGACATGTTTGACTAAAGTTGAACTAGGTGTTAGAGGCCTTGCATGGAGGAGTTCACTAAAGCAAAGTTGTAGTGTTTGACATAAGGAACAACTTTCATTTTGATGTCATGGACTGATTTTGCTTCTAACATGCTTGAATGGGTCCCACAAAAATCATCAAAATCCTGATTTCAACACTTAAGCAAATTTTCTAAGTGTGGCTCGACTGACAGCCTGACAGCCCTATCTTAGTGATGATATTACTAAGTCTCTGTTGCGAATTAGAACGAGGTACTTGAATCAAAGTTGTAGCTGGTACTTCGAGCTACAAAAATCATGTAGACCGTTTCCACTTAGGAGCCACGGTTTAGCAGTTAAATCGATGGGAAAACTCGCTGTCAGGCATGAACGATCGCGTTCTGACGAACTGAATCAAGTCCGGCACGCTGGCTTCGGTGGCCGACCGCCATCAGGCCTTGGCCGCCGCGTGGAAGGGAGAACGGCCGCGCGTCGCCTCTGCTCTGCCCAGCCAGGCCACGCCGCGCCTGGGCGCGCCTTCAAGTCGCAAGCACCCGCCCGCTCCTGTCCGCGCCCTCATTTCGCTTTTCCCCGGCTCTCCTTCGCCACTCACCTCGCCGCAGCCGCTGCAACCCCGGTGCCGAGAGCCCGCCATCGCCATTGGAGGCGCCAGCTCGCGCCCAGCTCCTCCATCCCCACCGCAACCCTCCACCGTCTTCCCAGCAACCCCCTGCGCCCTACCGTGCCCGCTGTTAGCACTCGGTAAGCCCCAGCGCCGTGCGCTAGCTCGCCGGAGCTCCGCCGCCAACCTCGTCATCGTGGCCACGCCGTTTTAGTCTACCACTCCACGCGTTAGTTGATGCGCTAGGTTTCCAGTAGCTCGTAGATGCTTGTCCGCGCGTTTGATTGAGCCGCTGAGGTCGTCACCGGCGTCCCGCCGACGTCCAGCCTCGCCGTTCCGCCATGGCCGCCGCCGCTAGCTCTAGGGTCAGCAATAGGGCCGGCCAAGTGGCTCTATAGGTTCGCCTGGTCGTGTAGGTCCTACACTGAAGACCTCACCGCCGGCGAAGCTCGCCGTCGTCGAGCCGCAGCCGCGCAGTGCCAGCCGCGCCGCTGCTCTGCTCTGTGTCGATGACGTGTGGGGTCCCCTGACCACCGGGTCCCACTGGTCAGCGACTGCAGTAGAGAAGGATGGCTCATTTTGATTCCAGTTTTTAATTTGTTTTGTTATTTTTGTATCTGCAGATTGGTAGCTCCAAAAATGTTGAAATAAATATGGTTGTGTTCCTTAGGAAGTGTAGTATTTAGGAAAAATATGTTCTTGGGTTCAACAGTAGAAAATTTTGGAGATTTAAATAGGGATTTCAAATGTGCTTTTGAATGCATTTAAATTTGTTTATTTTATATCTAAAGTTCCTGTGCTCCAAAAATTATGAAATTTTTGTGGTAGGCTATTCTTGTCATACCTGAGCTTGGATAAAAATTTGAGAACCAGTGCATGTGTAGATCTATAGTTATAGATTTTTCTTTTATAAATAGTTAATCCTTGTATGAATTTTTATAAATTAATTATAAGTCCAAAATTCATGAAATTAATTGGAGGTGATACTAGTACCATATGGATGTTAGGAAAAATAAGAAATCTGTTGTTTGACACTTTTCAATAGGATTTTCCATTTATGCTATTTCAAGCCTTGCTTCCTTATCATTTTTGTATGGGATGTTCTCCTTAGTAAAATGACCTGAAATTTTTATAGTAGTCCTTTGATAGCTTTATTAAGGCCCTGTAAATTTTTGGGAATTTATTAAGCACATCTGATGTATATTTATTATTTAACCTAGATATCTAAATAAAATAATAAAGGCAAATTAATAAATAGTTTGGGCTTTGCCATTATGTTATCTTAATTATGTTTGGTATGCTTAAACTGTTGGTAGGATCTAGGTTGTCAAATTGTGAATGATTACATGAAGTAGAGGTGTTATTACTTTATATTGCATGTTAAGTCATTTCCGGACTGATTCTAGAAAATGATAAGTTGCATGTTGAAACTGATGTAGACTGTAAAAATGGTTAATAACAAAGTTGTAGAAAATTTGATAAGCTTTCCAGAAAGTCCAGGATCACTAGATTTGGAATTGTAAAACTCCAGTTATGAGTAAAACAAGTAGATACTGCTTATGGCATAGTCGATGCATTGTAGGAATAGTTAAGTAGTAAGCGAGAAGAGATATGCACCTACTCAAACAATGCGATGCACTTGTTAACATTATGCATTCATAATACTCATACCATACTCATGCATCTAGGATCGGAGGAAGAGATCACGTTGCTGGAATTCGAAGAAGCCGAGGAAGGGAACCCGCAGGAGGATCCGCAAGCCGCAGCTCCCGAAGGCGTGGAGCAGAACCCTGAAGAACTTCCGGAGTGCCCTGACCACCGTCCTACTTCCTTTCTGCGAGGCAAGCCCCGGAGCATTATAAGTCTCCCAGTAATTTACAACTGTTTACTTACGTATTTATGATTGATGCATTAGGTTATAAGAGTTGAATGAAACCACTTGATGCATGTACATTCCTTGTCCAGAAATTACCCCTTTAACCGGTATAGGTCCAGGATCGAGTATATGCTTAGCCATGCTTAGACCGGTAGAAGTCGGGTGATTTCCTGTCACCTGCGAGATATAGGTGGATACCGGATCACGATTGGTCATAATTGCCATTGTGGAAAAGAACCATGGTTAATGTAAATGGAGACCGGGCGGGATATCGATAGAAAAGCAACAAGGCATGGAGGTCTTGGGTGTGGATCTATCCCCGTCTGTGTCGATCAAGGACCGTACCGTTGTTGGAACTTCTGACAAGATTGAACGCATGCCTCTCACTTAGCTGGCCGGATAACTCGTTCCGACCGCGAAGCCGAGTAATTCAACTCAGGCCGGGAATCGTTTTGTTGTGCGCTCCTTCCGGGGAACGATCAGACTGAGCCCAAGGGCAGGCTTGGCCTGAGCATCCTGGCATCTGGTGTTCCAGAATGTGCGGCGCAGTACGAACCCGCGAAATGTGTACCGGAGTTGTACCAAAGGTGACCTAAGACTATCGTGGCTGGTAGATCTGGGTTTGTGTTAGGAATAAATTCCCAGCTGGTTGAAATCGATTCGAATCGCCGTCTCTCCCGGATAGTGAGAAACTTGGCTAGCTCCAACATCGTAGTAACTGTGTTATGAAACATGATGGTTCAGATGAATATGGAATTACAATACTTGCTATGGTTACTATTGTATGATTCTAAATAATATACCACATGTTTGGCACAGGATAGTTGCTAATCTAGAAATGGATAGTTATAATTAACTTGATAAAGGAATCATAAGTGTACAAAGATTAATTGCCCTTTTTCGCAAAACTGTTGTCAAGTTACGTCCACTTATACAGCCTGGCATAATCCTTGGAGTCATTTATTTCTGGTTCATGACGGGTAAGTCTAGCTGAGTACCTTCTCGTACTCAGGGTTTATTTTCCCATTGTTGCAGATGGCACTGTGTATCATGGTTATTGCAAGAGTTGCTTCTATCCCGCTGTGGATGAGGAGTAAGCCTTGGGCAGGTTTCCATAGTAATTCCTATCTTTGCTTTTGTGGATCGTGATCTGGCATGGCACTGTATCAAACTATGTTGGAAAACTTTATCTCAAACTCATTTGCTTCCGCTTTGTTTATCAAACTTGTTTTGTAATAACTTTTATTCGTACTCTGATGATGAAAAGTATCTGTGAACTTTATGTAATATGTGGCATGTATGTTGAATCCTGTACGATCTTGGTTGTTGTAAATCGTTTATCGAGACCCGTCGTGGTACTCGACGGACTACCGGGTTTATATGGGTTCAAGTATAACAGTGCGACCGCTTGCGGATTGCCATTGTACTTGAATTCTTATAAATTGGTCGGTTCTGCGACAGCTGGCATCAGAGCAAGATTCAACGTTAATTGTCACAAGTGTATTTAAAACAAAAGTTTTTTCTTTCCAAAAACCCTTCTCTAGCAACTAATAGTCAAATAATAGGTATTTGAAATCTAAAGTGTGCCATTGATCACTTTCCTTATGCCCAAATTAAGGACTAATAGGTGGCTATTTAAGTACTAACATGGGGGTTTTTACTTCGTCGTCCATACGGCGTGCTATAGTATGGATGCCATTCACTTGAGTGGTAATGTATGGATCAAATGCCTCTACGCCAAAGTAAGATGAGTGTATGACCGCAAGATGTGAGCGTGCGGTCGGGAAGAGTTAGTTTTGGTACGGCTGTGTATGCATGCTTGCATGTGTATATGGTACGTATTTAATTGTGGGTTTAAATTCTTATCGGGTAGATTGATATGGAAGTATATGTATGGGTATGCATATATGGAAGTATTTACAATTACATTCTGCATATTCTTTATGGGTTTAGGGCTGAAATGAAATTTTATGCAGGTACACTAACAACGAAACGTGTAGCTCGACTAGTTACGCTATTTATGAGAGAACGTATGTATGCCACCGTGTCTACCGTTAGAAACAAATTTTTCCTAAGTTTGTGAGGACGTACGGCACGAGCATGCATCATGTAAAATTTCCATTCATATAACTACATTGTTCCTCCCCTCATAAAATTCTTACTCGTTTATGTAACTCTTATCCATTATGGCATTGTCTCACCAAGGGTACATGTTAATGGTACAGATGGCACGCACCAAGCAGACTGCTCGCAAGTCCACCGGAGGAAGAGCTCCTAGCCGTCAGCTTGCTCCACGTACCCGTCAACGTCACACGTTCCTTGGAGAGTTTGGGATGCCTACACTCTTATGGAGAGTGCTCAGCTATGTAGGTTATCCTGATGGAATGGAACCCCGCTACTTCTGGGCGAATGAGCGGTTGGGAGAAGGTCTCTTAGTTACTGTGGAGGCCATTGTTCGTCCCCGAGGTGACGATTCAGAGTGGACAGGCTGGTGTTATGAGTCGACTGGCAGGACTGCTGAAGAAGCAGCTGGCAGGGCAGCCTTTGGAATCTTGAGGGATATCATGGATCGTTTTCCTCAAGAGCTGGCAGCCGCATTGGTGGGAGTCTTTCCCAGAGGTAACCCATCCACTGACTCATGGCAGCAGGCAAGAGGAAGATCTTTGGAAATTGGTGCAGCAGAAGGGCAGCACAGTGATAACCCTGCAATGAGCGCCATGTTCGCAACGATGAGAGTGTTAGATGGAGTTGAGGGTAGCCTCAGACGTGTGTCTAGTGCTCTTGGTCATGCCCGTGAAGACCGACGTCAGCTTCAGAGGGAGCACGACATCGAGGTTGAGAGGCTCACCGAAGAGATGACTCGGTTAACTCACCAACGGAATGCAGCCTGGTCCAGGGAAGATGTCCTGAGGGCTCGACAGTTTGAGCTGGGACAGCAGCTGGCAAATGCGGAAGAATACAATGATAATCTGCATGAAGAGGTTCATCTACTGCACAATCAGCTCCACCCTTATGTACCACCTGGAGCCGCAGAAATGGATCTAGAGGGGTACGAAGAAGAAGAAGTGGCACCTGAAGAAGAAGTCGAACCTGAGGAAGGAAATGATTCTGCGTCTGACCTCGATAGTGATCATGATGAGGATTAGATCGCTTAGCGTGTAATGGAAAGACTAATGTATCACTTTTATTTATGGAATGGACCTGTAGTTCCAAGTTGGCATTAGTAATCAGACTATCATGTAATAGTAATCGCACGTTTGGACGAACGTCAATGCAATTCCAGTTCTTTGGCATGAATCACGCTTTAAATTGCATGCGTTATGAGCACGATAAGTGGTCAAATTGGTGATGTCATGTTGCGAGAAAGAATTATTATGCCTCTGTTTTTATTGTGATTTTGAGAATTTTTTCTCCAGTAATTTCAGTTTGGCATGAATATCTAATTCATCTGCAATCTCTTGGCATCGACCAATAATCGCTTATTGTTGCAACTTCGCAGATGACGCGCACCCGTGCAGGAGCTAGTAGCAGCCAGGATGGCAACCATGATGACTTGCCACCCCCACCCCCGCCGTCTGCTCAGGAGTTCTTTGCCCAGTTCCTGGGTAGCCAAAGGACAATGGAGGAAGCTTTGCGCCTCATCGCGCAAAACACTGCTCGTGGCCACCCACAGCAACCAGGGGCTGAGCCAAACCAGCATAGTTCATTCAAGGAGTTTTTGGACACGAAGCCGCCGATCTTCAAGGTGGCTGAGGAACCACTGCAGGCCGATGAGTGGCTAAATACAATCGAGCAAAAATTCCGTCTGCTAAGAGTCACAGAGCACCTGAAAGCAGAATATGCTTCTCATCAATTGCAAGGACCAGCAGGAATCTGGTGGACGCACTTTCTGTCGTCTCTGCCTGCTAATGCGAGAGTGACCTGGGATCAATTCAAGTTGGCTTTCAGGGGACACCATATTCCCCCGGGCCTGATGCGCATGAAAGCAGCAGAATTTATGAGGCTCACTCAGGGAACCAAGTCACTCACAGAATATATGCACGCATTCAACAACTTGTCAAGATATGCTCCAAGTTTCGTGGATACTGAAGAGAAAAAGATTGAGAGTTTCAAGCGAGGTCTGGGTACCAAATTAATGAAGACTATGGCAAACTCCCGATGTGCCACATACAATGAATTCATTAGTGATGCCTTGACCCAAGAAAATCACAACAACATGCATGCAGTTGCTAAAGGTCGCAAGAGGGCCTATGAGGCCGGTGCATCCGGATCTTTCCCGTCGAAAGCGCCTATCACAGCTAGGCCACAATTCCGTCCACCTGCACCCAAGTTCAGGCCTCCACCACCGAAAGCTCAGAATAACAGGCCACAGAAACCGTTTTGTAAGGCGTTTACTATTGCCTTACCAAAAGGAAATGGCAATCAGGACAGCTCAGCCGGATTCAAAAGTAATCAACCCTGTTTCAACTGCAACCAACTGGGTCATTGGTCCAAGGAGTGCCCCCACCCCAGGAGGAATGGCAACCCCACGCAGAACAATCAGAGGCAGGTGAATGCCAGGGCACGTCAAGGACAAGTGCATTATACTGCTGTGGAGGAAGTGCCCGCCGGAGAAGTTGTCACGGCTGGTATGTTTCTTGTCAACAAGCACCCCGCTGTTGTTTTATTTGATTCAGGAGCTTCTCATTCATTTATGAGTCAAGCATTTGCATCTAGACATAATCAAGAAATAATTGAAGTAAGCAAAGGGGGTTTTAACATAAGTTCAGCAGGGGGTACTGTTACTACCAAAAAGATAGTCAAAAATGTACTCATTTTGATACAAGGGAGGGAGTACACAACAGATTTGATAATATTGCCAGGATTGTCGATAAGTGTAATCTTAGGCATGAATTGGATGAAGTATCATGGTGCTCTTATTGACACTAGCACCCGTACTATCATGTTGAGAGAACCCACGGGAGGGAATGCTTTTCTAGTTCCACTCTCCCGCGATTTCGAACCCCAACATTTAGCCTGTGCTATCCAAGCCACCACCATATGTGATATTCCCGTGGTTTGTGAGTTTCCGGATGTATTTCCAGAGGAATTACCAGGTCTACCACCGGATAGGGACGTGGAATTTAAGATTGAATTAGTGCCAGGTACCGCACCCATATCCAGAAGGCCATATAGAATGCCACCCAATGAGTTAGCAGAACTTAAGGTTCAATTGCAAGATCTATTGGACAAAGGTCTTATCCAACCTAGCTCATCTCCGTGGGGATGTCCAGCATTGTTTGTGAAAAAGAAGGATAAATCACTAAGGATGTGTGTAGATTACAGACCACTCAATGCTGTGACCATCAAGAACAAATATCCGTTACCCCGCATCGACATCTTGTTCGATCAGCTAGCGAAGGCAAAGGTATTCTCCAAAATTGACTTGAGGTCAGGGTACCATCAGATAAAGATTAGACCGGAGGATATACCTAAGACTGCTTTCTCTACTAGGTACGGCTTATACGAGTATTTGGTTATGTCTTTCGGACTAACAAATGCTCCAGCCTATTTCATGTACCTGATGAACTCGGTATTCATGCCCGAACTTGACAAGTTCGTGGTCGTGTTTATCGATGACATATTGATTTACTCAGAAAATGAGTCAGATCATGAAGAGCATCTGAGGATTGTCCTATCCAGACTCAGGGAACATAAGCTATATGCCAAGTTGAGCAAATGTGAATTTTGGTTGAGCAAAGTACCATTTTTAGGTCACATTTTATCCAGAGATGGAATTTCAGTAGACCCATCAAAAGTGCAAGAGGTCATGGATTGGAAAGCCCCAACTTCGGTGCATGAAGTTCGGAGTTTCCTAGGGTTAGCAGGATACTATCGTCGGTTTATTCCAGACTTCTCAAAGATAGCTAAGCCTATGACCAGACTACTTCAGAAAGATGAGAAATACAAGTGGACACCAGAATGTGAAACAGCTTTTCACACTCTCAGAACTTTGTTGACTACAGCACCTGTGCTAGCACAACCAGACATTGAAAAGCCTTTTGATGTATTTTGTGATGCATCAGGAATAGGTTTGGGATGTGTACTTATGCAAGAAGGGAGAGTAATTGCATATGCCTCTCGGCAACTGAGAAAACATGAAGTCAACTATCCTACACATGATTTGGAACTTGCAGCCGTTGTCCATGCACTAAAGATATGGAGACATTACTTGTTGGGCAATGTATGTCATATCTTTACTGACCACAAAAGCCTCAAGTATATCTTTACCCAGCCAGAACTGAACATGAGACAACGTAGATGGTTGGAATTGATTAAGGACTATAATTTGGAAGTGCATTACCATCCGGGTAAAGCTAATGTAGTAGCCGACGCACTTAGTCGGAAGTCCCATTGCAACACTATGGAAGCGCTATTGGAAGATGGATTCAACTTGCTACATCCTGCTGTATTACACAATATCACAATCAGTTGTTCGCTTGAAGGCAAAATCATAGAGCTACAACAGACAGATGTAGGAATAAGTCACATCAAGAGAAAAATGCAAGAGCAAGAAACCAAACATTTTAGATTGGACGAAAGAGGTGTATTATGGTTTGAGGACCGACTAGTGGTGCCAAAAGACCGTGAGCTAAGGAATCAAATTTTAGAAGAAGCTCACTCCTCCAAATTGTCTATCCACCCGGGTAGTAGTAAAATGTATCAGGATCTAAGAAACCGTTTTTGGTGGACTAAGATGAAGAAAGAGATCGCAGCCTATGTTGCTAGGTGTGATAACTGCAGCAGAGTGAAAGCCGTCCATATGAAAACCGCTGGATTACTTCAGCCATTACCTATTCCAGGATGGAAATGGGAAGAGATCAGTATGGACTTTATTACAGGCCTTCCAACAACGCCCCAAGGTCACGATTCAATCTGGGTCATTGTTGATCGTCTCACAAAGTCAGCCCATTTTGTACCAGTTCACACAACATATCACGCGGGCAAATACTCTGAGTTATATGTTTCACAGATCGTGAAATTGCATGGAGTACCCAGGACCATAATCTCAGATAGAGGACCACAGTTCATAGCTCGTTTCTGGGAGCACTTACACCAAGCTTTGGGAACCAAGCTAATCAGAAGCTCCGCTTATCATCCGCAAACTTCAGGACAGACAGAGCGAGTGAACCAAATCCTAGAAGATTTACTTAGAGCTTGTGTTATATCTTCAAAAGGTTCATGGGAGAAATGGTTGCCTTTAGCTGAATTCTCCTACAACAACAGTTATCAAGCGAGTATCAAAATGGCCCCATTTGAAGCCTTGTATGGCAGAAAGTGCAGAACTCCATTGAATTGGATTGAGCCCGGTGAAAGGAGGTATTTTGGTATTGATTTTGTCAACGAAGCCGAAGAACAAGTACGTATCATCCAACAACACATGAAGGCAGCTCAATCAAGGCAGAAGAGTTATGCCGATAGAAGAAGAAGACCACTAACTTTTGAAGTAGGTGACTATGTGTACTTGAGAATATCACCCATGAAAGGTGTGAAGAGATTTGGGATGAAAAAGAAGCTTTCCCCAAGATATGTAGGACCATACAAAATTTTGGAACGAAAAGGAAATGTTGCGTATAAGCTACAACTACCACCAGAGATGAGTGCAATCTTTGATGTGTTCCATGTGTCTCAGCTAAAGAAATGTCTTCGAGTACCGGAAGAAGCTATTGCACCCACCAACGTGCAGCTCCAATCGGATCTGACCTATGAAGAAAAGCCAATTCGAGTATTAGAAGTGATGGAGAGAGTAACAAGGAGTAAGATCATTAAGTTTTATAAAGTGGTGTGGAACAATCATAGTGAACAAGATGCTACATGGGAAAGAGAAGATTATCTGCAAGAAGTTTATCCCGCCTTTTTCCAAGAATGGTAGGTCTTGCAAATCTCGGGACGAGATTTTTATAAGGGGGAGGGGCTGTAACACCTCGGGTGTTAGCCTTGCATAACTTGACTTGCATAAAACAAGCATGAGCATCAAGCATTCATAAACCATCATTTACAATTGAAACATCTGATCGAAACATATGAAACATTGCTTGTTATTTCATGTTCCTTGTAACTTATGCATATGATCATGTGCAAATAAATGCTAGTGTGTAATGTTGGTCACTATAACACCTTAGCTACACTTAGGTTAACAAATGGAACCTTGTTCATGAAGACCACATTTCTTGATCAAGCATTTAAGTGTTATTTCATGTGTTGACCTGAATGGCTATATGTGTGACTACTTCATGAAATGCTTGAATGACCTCGCAAATTGTTTTAACATGCTTAGAGTATCATCATGAACAACTTTGGTATTTAGGGCTAGGGCTAAAGTGGTCATTTAGCCATAGTTGGAATGTGTATCTTGATTTCAAAGTGACATGTTTGACTAAAGTTGAACTAGGTGTTAGAGGCCTTGCATGGAGGAGTTCACTAAAGCAAAGTTGTAGTGTTTGACATAAGGAACAACTTTCATTTTGATGTCATGGACTGATTTTGCTTCTAACATGCTTGAATGGGTCCCACAAAAATCATCAAAATCCTGATTTCAACACTTAAGCAAATTTTCTAAGTGTGGCTCGACTGACAGCCTGACAGCCCTATCTTAGTGATGATATTACTAAGTCTCTGTTGCGAATTAGAACGAGGTACTTGAATCAAAGTTGTAGCTGGTACTTCGAGCTACAAAAATCATGTAGACCGTTTCCACTTAGGAGCCACGGTTTAGCAGTTAAATCGATGGGAAAACTCGCTGTCAGGCATGAACGATCGCGTTCTGACGAACTGAATCAAGTCCGGCACGCTGGCTTCGGTGGCCGACCGCCATCAGGCCTTGGCCGCCGCGTGGAAGGGAGAACGGCCGCGCGTCGCCTCTGCTCTGCCCAGCCAGGCCACGCCGCGCCTGGGCGCGCCTTCAAGTCGCAAGCACCCGCCCGCTCCTGTCCGCGCCCTCATTTCGCTTTTCCCCGGCTCTCCTTCGCCACTCACCTCGCCGCAGCCGCTGCAACCCCGGTGCCGAGAGCCCGCCATCGCCATTGGAGGCGCCAGCTCGCGCCCAGCTCCTCCATCCCCACCGCAACCCTCCACCGTCTTCCCAGCAACCCCCTGCGCCCTACCGTGCCCGCTGTTAGCACTCGGTAAGCCCCAGCGCCGTGCGCTAGCTCGCCGGAGCTCCGCCGCCAACCTCGTCATCGTGGCCACGCCGTTTTAGTCTACCACTCCACGCGTTAGTTGATGCGCTAGGTTTCCAGTAGCTCGTAGATGCTTGTCCGCGCGTTTGATTGAGCCGCTGAGGTCGTCACCGGCGTCCCGCCGACGTCCAGCCTCGCCGTTCCGCCATGGCCGCCGCCGCTAGCTCTAGGGTCAGCAATAGGGCCGGCCAAGTGGCTCTATAGGTTCGCCTGGTCGTGTAGGTCCTACACTGAAGACCTCACCGCCGGCGAAGCTCGCCGTCGTCGAGCCGCAGCCGCGCAGTGCCAGCCGCGCCGCTGCTCTGCTCTGTGTCGATGACGTGTGGGGTCCCCTGACCACCGGGTCCCACTGGTCAGCGACTGCAGTAGAGAAGGATGGCTCATTTTGATTCCAGTTTTTAATTTGTTTTGTTATTTTTGTATCTGCAGATTGGTAGCTCCAAAAATGTTGAAATAAATATGGTTGTGTTCCTTAGGAAGTGTAGTATTTAGGAAAAATATGTTCTTGGGTTCAACAGTAGAAAATTTTGGAGATTTAAATAGGGATTTCAAATGTGCTTTTGAATGCATTTAAATTTGTTTATTTTATATCTAAAGTTCCTGTGCTCCAAAAATTATGAAATTTTTGTGGTAGGCTATTCTTGTCATACCTGAGCTTGGATAAAAATTTGAGAACCAGTGCATGTGTAGATCTATAGTTATAGATTTTTCTTTTATAAATAGTTAATCCTTGTATGAATTTTTATAAATTAATTATAAGTCCAAAATTCATGAAATTAATTGGAGGTGATACTAGTACCATATGGATGTTAGGAAAAATAAGAAATCTGTTGTTTGACACTTTTCAATAGGATTTTCCATTTATGCTATTTCAAGCCTTGCTTCCTTATCATTTTTGTATGGGATGTTCTCCTTAGTAAAATGACCTGAAATTTTTATAGTAGTCCTTTGATAGCTTTATTAAGGCCCTGTAAATTTTTGGGAATTTATTAAGCACATCTGATGTATATTTATTATTTAACCTAGATATCTAAATAAAATAATAAAGGCAAATTAATAAATAGTTTGGGCTTTGCCATTATGTTATCTTAATTATGTTTGGTATGCTTAAACTGTTGGTAGGATCTAGGTTGTCAAATTGTGAATGATTACATGAAGTAGAGGTGTTATTACTTTATATTGCATGTTAAGTCATTTCCGGACTGATTCTAGAAAATGATAAGTTGCATGTTGAAACTGATGTAGACTGTAAAAATGGTTAATAACAAAGTTGTAGAAAATTTGATAAGCTTTCCAGAAAGTCCAGGATCACTAGATTTGGAATTGTAAAACTCCAGTTATGAGTAAAACAAGTAGATACTGCTTATGGCATAGTCGATGCATTGTAGGAATAGTTAAGTAGTAAGCGAGAAGAGATATGCACCTACTCAAACAATGCGATGCACTTGTTAACATTATGCATTCATAATACTCATACCATACTCATGCATCTAGGATCGGAGGAAGAGATCACGTTGCTGGAATTCGAAGAAGCCGAGGAAGGGAACCCGCAGGAGGATCCGCAAGCCGCAGCTCCCGAAGGCGTGGAGCAGAACCCTGAAGAACTTCCGGAGTGCCCTGACCACCGTCCTACTTCCTTTCTGCGAGGCAAGCCCCGGAGCATTATAAGTCTCCCAGTAATTTACAACTGTTTACTTACGTATTTATGATTGATGCATTAGGTTATAAGAGTTGAATGAAACCACTTGATGCATGTACATTCCTTGTCCAGAAATTACCCCTTTAACCGGTATAGGTCCAGGATCGAGTATATGCTTAGCCATGCTTAGACCGGTAGAAGTCGGGTGATTTCCTGTCACCTGCGAGATATAGGTGGATACCGGATCACGATTGGTCATAATTGCCATTGTGGAAAAGAACCATGGTTAATGTAAATGGAGACCGGGCGGGATATCGATAGAAAAGCAACAAGGCATGGAGGTCTTGGGTGTGGATCTATCCCCGTCTGTGTCGATCAAGGACCGTACCGTTGTTGGAACTTCTGACAAGATTGAACGCATGCCTCTCACTTAGCTGGCCGGATAACTCGTTCCGACCGCGAAGCCGAGTAATTCAACTCAGGCCGGGAATCGTTTTGTTGTGCGCTCCTTCCGGGGAACGATCAGACTGAGCCCAAGGGCAGGCTTGGCCTGAGCATCCTGGCATCTGGTGTTCCAGAATGTGCGGCGCAGTACGAACCCGCGAAATGTGTACCGGAGTTGTACCAAAGGTGACCTAAGACTATCGTGGCTGGTAGATCTGGGTTTGTGTTAGGAATAAATTCCCAGCTGGTTGAAATCGATTCGAATCGCCGTCTCTCCCGGATAGTGAGAAACTTGGCTAGCTCCAACATCGTAGTAACTGTGTTATGAAACATGATGGTTCAGATGAATATGGAATTACAATACTTGCTATGGTTACTATTGTATGATTCTAAATAATATACCACATGTTTGGCACAGGATAGTTGCTAATCTAGAAATGGATAGTTATAATTAACTTGATAAAGGAATCATAAGTGTACAAAGATTAATTGCCCTTTTTCGCAAAACTGTTGTCAAGTTACGTCCACTTATACAGCCTGGCATAATCCTTGGAGTCATTTATTTCTGGTTCATGACGGGTAAGTCTAGCTGAGTACCTTCTCGTACTCAGGGTTTATTTTCCCATTGTTGCAGATGGCACTGTGTATCATGGTTATTGCAAGAGTTGCTTCTATCCCGCTGTGGATGAGGAGTAAGCCTTGGGCAGGTTTCCATAGTAATTCCTATCTTTGCTTTTGTGGATCGTGATCTGGCATGGCACTGTATCAAACTATGTTGGAAAACTTTATCTCAAACTCATTTGCTTCCGCTTTGTTTATCAAACTTGTTTTGTAATAACTTTTATTCGTACTCTGATGATGAAAAGTATCTGTGAACTTTATGTAATATGTGGCATGTATGTTGAATCCTGTACGATCTTGGTTGTTGTAAATCGTTTATCGAGACCCGTCGTGGTACTCGACGGACTACCGGGTTTATATGGGTTCAAGTATAACAGTGCGACCGCTTGCGGATTGCCATTGTACTTGAATTCTTATAAATTGGTCGGTTCTGCGACAAATTATTCCTAATACACACCCATACTTCTTTCATTGGGGTCACATTAGGTTACCTTTGGGACAACTCAAGTACAATCATGGGTAGGACCAGCACCGCACCCTCAAAGATACAACCAATCTGCTAAGGGGGCTCAGGAGTCTAACCTGCCCTTGTGAAAGCTCTAGTTTGGTTTTGGTGAATTGATGGAACCCTAAGTGCTAACCTAGTCTATCAAGTGATCATGATATAGGTAGCACACTCCAAGTGGTGAAGCAAATGAAGATCATGACATGATGATGGTGATGCCATGGTAATGATCAAGTGCTTGGACTAGAAAAGAAGAAGAAAAACAAAAGGCTCAATGCAAAGGTATAAATGGTAGGAGCTATTTTGTTTTGGTGATCAAGACACTTAGAGAGTATGATCACATTTAGGTTTGATAGTCGTACTATTAAGAGGGGTGAAACTCGTATCGAAATGCGGTTATCAAAGTGCCACTAGATGCTCTAACTCATTGCATAATGCATTTAGGATCTAGTGGAGTGCTAATACCCTTGAAAATGTTTGTGAAAATATGCTAACACATGTGCACAAGGTGATACACTTGGTGGTTGGCACATTTGAGCAAGGGTTAGGAACTTCACCGGTGGAGTGTTCGCCCATAGAGTGCGGACAGTCCGACGGTGCCACCGGCGCCCTAGACAAAAAAGACGGAGGTCACTGTAAGTGACCGGACGCTGGTCTCTGTTGGACCGGCGCGTCCGATCAGTAGCAGCTGAAGAAGCGTAGCGTCGGTCATCGACCGGACGCTGGCGCTAAAATGACCGGACGCTGGTTGGCTGTGTCCGGTCACACTGACATGGTCAAGCACAGAGGAGTTGCCGAGTGACCGAACACTGGGTGTGTCCGGTCGAGCATGACCGGACGTGTCCGGTCGAAGAAATTTGTTTCTGGAACCTTACTAGAAATGACTGGATGCTTGAGGCTTAGCGTCTAGTCACTTATGCCGCAGCGTCCGGTTGACTATTGACCGTTGAGATCGGGCGAACAATATTCAAAGAGAGGGGACATGTGGCGTGTATCACGTGACCGGACGCTGAGGTCTAGCGTCCGGTCACCCCGTGTTGTGCCTAGTGAAGGGGCTCAATGGCTTTATTTCATGGGGGTTTCTATTTAAGCCCCATGGCCGGCTCAAGCTCATTCTATTGGCCATTTGCATTAACATAGCTACCTTGTGAGCTTAGCCAAAGCCCTTCGACTCATCTCCATCATTGATTCATCATCTTTGTGAGATTGGGAGAGAATCCATGTGCATTGCTTGAGTGATTGCATCTAGAGGCACTTGGTGTTCGTGTTTCGCTGCGGGATTCACTTGTTACTCTTGGTGGTTGCTGCCACCTAGATGGCTTGGAGCAGCGAGGATCGTCGAGCGAAGGGTGGTGATTGTCTCCGGCTCCAATCATGGTGATTGTGAGGGGTTCTTGACCTTTCCCCGATGGAGAGCCAAAAGGTACTCTAGTGATTGCTCGTGGCTTGTGTGATCCTCATCTTGTGTTAGTTGTGCTACACCCTATTGAGGGTTTGGCATGTGAAGCCAATTAGCGTGTAAACCTCCAAGTGAGTGAATCGCCACAACGAGGACTAGCTTGCCGGCAAGCAAGTGAACCTCGGTAAAAAATCATTGTGTTTATCATTGATTCCGAGGTGATTGGTCTTCATAGTTATCCTTATGATTGATTGGCTCATTCATCTACACGACAGTATAACTATCTTGCTTACTCTTTTTACCTTACTGCAAACTAGTTGTCAAGCTCTTTAGTGTACCTAGTTATGAGAGCTTAATTGCTTGGTTGGTGTGGCTCTTTAGTTAGCTTTTGAGAGCACACTAACTTAGGGTAGTGTCATCGCTTTGTGTGGATAGATATTATCTATACTAGAATTGTGATAGGTGGCTTGCATTTTTAGTAGGCTAGCGCAACACTCGCTTCGCCTCATAATTGTCTAACCAGTTTGTTAAGTGTTGTTGTAGAAATTTTTAATAGGCTATTCACCCCCCCCCTCTAGCCATTAGGACCTTTCAAGTGGTATCAGAGCCGAGGTCACCGTGATTTGAGGCTTAACAACCTTCGGGGGTAAAAATGGCTCAAATCAACAACACCAAGAAGCCACCCCAATTTGATGGCTTAAATTATCCCTATTGGAAGGCTAAGATGACAACATATATTAAGTCAATCAATAGGAATGTTTGGAAGGTGGTAGAAACAAAGATTGAGATAGAAGATGAAGAGGCTCCCACCGCCGCCGAAGAGATGCTACTCCAAAATAATAACATTGCTCTTAGTGCCATCCATGATGCTTTGGATGAAAGAACATTTGAGTAAATCAAGAACATTGAGAGAGCTCATGAGGCATGGAAGAAGTTGGAGGAATCATTTGAGGACACTCAAGCCGTGAAGGGTGCAAAGGCATACATTCTTAAAGAGAAGTTTGTAATCTTCAAGATGAAGGAGGATGAGAGTGTGCCGGACATGTTCCATCGGATGGAAGTGCTTGTCAATGATCTCAAAGCACTTGGTGAGAAGATAGAGGACAAGGACTTCTCTAATAAGTTCTTGAGATGTTTACCCACAAGATTTGACATGTTGGTCACCTTGCTAGTGAGGACCGGTTTGGACACAATGACACCAAACCAAATCTTGGGAGATATTATGACCGATGATGCTTATAGAGATGATGATGAGAAGGAAGAAAAGAGGGAGAAGAAGGATGAGAAGAGGGATGACAAGAAGAAGAGCATGGCATTCAAGGCCACATCATCCAAGGGCAAGGCAAAGCAAGAAACATCAAGTGAAGATGATGGCTCATGGGATGATGATGATGATGAGAAGATGGCTCTCTTTGTCAAGAAATTTGGCAAGTTCATGATGAAGAAAGGGTACCATGCTAGAAGAAAGAAATCTTCATCCAAGAACAAGGAAGAGTCAAGAAGGTACTTCAAGTGTGGAAGCAAAGATCATCTTGTTGCTCAATGTCCATACAATAGCGACAATGATGATGATAACAAGAAGAACAAGAAGAAGGATAAGAAGGAAAAGAAAGAGAAGAAGGACAAGATGACCTTCAAGAAGAAGAAGGGTGGTTCATATGTGGTTACTTGGGATAGTGATGCTTCCTCAAGTGATGATGATGATAGTGATGATGACAAGACCACCAAGAAGAAGGCACTTGCTAGTATTGTAATCAATGAAAAGCCTTCTCTCTTTGACACCCCATCATGCTTCATGGCTAAGGCCACTAAGGTACAAACTTGTGATGATGGAAGTGAAAATGAACATGATAGTGAAAATGATAGTGATAGTGATAATGATGAACCTACTAAAGATGAATTATTTGACATGCTAGAGGATGCTAAAGAACATTTTGATATTAAGAGAAGGGAATGCAAGAGCTTGAATAAGGAGGTAAAAGCCCTTAAGAAAGCCCTTGATGAGCTCAAAGCAACTCATGAGAGGCTAGAGGAAGCCCATGAGAAGCTTCGCAAGGCTCACAAAAAGCTTGAGAAGGCTCATTCCTCTTTGCTTAATGAGCAAATTAAAAAGAAGCATGTTGAGACTTGTGATGTAGGTTTAACTTGTGATATAATTGATGAATCACTATCTTTCCCTATCATTGTTCCTCTCACTAACCCTTCTTGTAGTAATTCAACTTCCACCTCATCTAGTAGTGATGGTCTCACTTGTGATGCCTCACCAGTGGTTGAGAATGAGAATCTCAAGAAGGAGGTTAACAAGCTCACTCACACTTTGGCTAAGGCCTATGGTGGTGAGGATTGCTTGCTTATGTGCTTAGGTAGCCAAAGAGCTTCTCTCTATAAAGAGGGATTGGGCTATACCCCCAAGAAAGGCAAGGCGGCCTTTGCTCCTCACAAAACTAGTTTTGTGAAGAACAATGGTCGGTTTTGCACTAGTTGCAAGCAAGTTGGTCATAAGAGCATGAGTGTAAGAACAAGAGCAAAAATGCTAATGTATCCTCAATTAAGATTAATTCTTTCTATGTACTTACTAAGGGTACAAATGGTGTAAAGGCTAAGTTCATTGGTAAACCATGGATGGGCTCAAAGAAGAAAGCCATTTGGGTACCAAAGAGCTTAGTAACTAACCTTCAAGGACCCAAGCAAATTTGGGTACCTAAAAAGAATTGATCTTCTTTTGTAGGTCAATTAGAAAGCTAGAGGAAGACATTGGGCTCTTGATAGTGAGTGCACTCAACACATGACCGGTGATGTAAGAATGTTCAACTCAATCAACACCAATGGCAATGATGGTTATGATAGTATCACATTTGGTGACAATGGCAAAGGCAAGGTCAAAGGACTTGGTAAGATTGCAATATCCAATGACATAAGCATATCCAATATGTTGCTAGTAGAGAGCTTGAACTTCAATTTGCTATCCGTGGCTCAATTGTGTGATCTTGGATTCAAATGCATATTTGGGGTAGATGATGTAGAGATCATAAGTGTAGATGGCTCTAACTTGATCTTCAAAGGCTTTAGATATGAGAATCTATACTTGGTTGATTTCAATGCTAGTGAAGCTAGATTATCTACATGCTTGTTCACTAAGTCTAGCATGGGTTGGTTATGGCATAGAAGGCTTGGTCATGTTGGAATGAAACAATTGAATAGATTGGTTAAGCATGACTTGGTTAGAGGCTTGAAAGATGTTGTGTTTGAAAAGGATAAGCTTTGTAGCTCTTGTCAAGCTGGAAAACAAGTTGGAAACACCCATCCCAAGAAAAGCATGATGAACACTAGTAAAGCATTTGAGTTATTGCACATGGATTTGTTTGGGCCAACACAATACACTAGCATTGGTGGAAACAAATATGGCTTTGTGATAGTGGATGATTATACTAGATACACATGGGTATTCTTTCTAGTGGACAAAAGTGATGTGTTTGCAACATTCAAATCATTTGTCAAGGGCATTCATAATGAGTTTGAAACAACCATCAAGAGAGTTAGAAGTGACAATAGTAGTGAGTTTAAGAACACTAGAATTGATGAGTTGTGTGATGAATTTGGAATTAGACATCAATTCTTAGCCAAGTACACTCCACAATCAAATGGCCTTGTTGAGAGGAAAAATAGAACACTCATTGATATGGCAAGGTCTATGCATAATGAGTACAATGTGAGTCAATCTTTTTGGGCCGAAGCTATCAACACAGCTTGCTATTATAGCAACCACCTCTATTGTCACCCATTGAAAGAGAAGACACCATATGAGCTCTTAAATGGTAGAAAGTCCAACATTGCATATTTTTGGGTCTTTGGTTGCAAATGCTATATCTTGAAGAAAGGCACTAGATTAGGCAAGTTTGACAAGAAATGTGATGAAGGATTCATACTTGGTTATTCCACTACAAGCAAAGCATATAGAGTTTAGAATTTGGATAGTGGTACTCTTGAGGAAGTTCATGATGTTGAATTTGATGAAACCAAGGGTTTACAAGAAGAGAATGAGAACTTGGAAGATGTTAGAGGCATTCAACTTTCAAATGCCATGAAGAACATGGATATTGGTGAATTGAGGCCTAGGCAAATGAATGATGATGAAGATGATCAAGTGCAAGTGCTCTCTAACTCAAATGTGCACGATGATACAAATCGAGCTAGTACAAGTGGCTCTCATGACAATGAACAAGATCAAGTGGCTAGTACATCATCTCAACCCAATGATCAAGCAAGTGCAAGCAATCAAGTTCCAATGCTCCAACCAACAAATATTGCACGGGATCATCCATTGGACACTATCATTAGTGATATTTCTAGAGGTGTACAAACAAGATCAAGATTGGCATCATTTTGTGAGCATTTCTCATTTGTGTCATCTATTGAACCAAAGAAGATAGATGAAGCATTGAAGGATGTTGATTGGGTGAATGCTATGCATGAAGAATTGAATAACTTCACAAGAAATCAAGTATGAGAATTAGTAGAGAGACCAAAGGGACACAATGTGATTGGAACCAAATAGGTCTTTAGAAACAAGCAAGATCAAGATGGAATAGTAGTAAGAAACAAAGCAAGATTGGTAGCTCAAGGCTATACACAAGTTGAAGGTCTTGACTTTAGAGAAACATATGCCCCGGTTGCTAGATTGGAAGCAATTAGAATCTTGCTAGCCTATGCTTGTGCCCACAACATCAAGCTCTATCAAATGGATGTCAAGAGTGCATTTCTCAATAGTTACATCAATGAAGAAGTATATGTTGAGCAACCTCCCGGTTTTGAAGATGACAAGAAGCCCAACCTTGTGTACAAGTTGAAGAAGGCATTGTATGGCTTGAAGCAAGCACCTAGAGCATGGTATGAGAGATTGAGAGACTTTCTACTCTCTAAAGGGTTCATGATGGGCAAGATTGACACCACTCTTTTCATCAAGAAGATTGGAAAAGACTTGTTTTGTGTTGCAAATCTATGTTGATGACATCATATTTGGATCAACCAATTAAGACTTTTGTGATGAGTTTGGAAAGATGATGGCTAATGAGTTTGAAATGTCCATGATTGGAGAGTTGAGTTACTTCCTTGGTCTTCAAATTAAGCAATTGAAGAATGGTACATTTGTAAGTCAAGGCAAGTATATTAAGGACATGATCAAGAAGTTTGGCATGAGTGATAGTAAAGTCATTAGTACACCAATGGGAACCAATGACAACTTGGATTGTGATGCAAGTGGAAACATGGTGGATCAAAAATTATATCAGTCTATGATTGGAAGCCTACTCTATGTGACCGCATCAAGGCCGGATGTCATGTTTAGTGTATGCATGTGTGCAAGATTTCAAGCCTCACCAAGAGAAAGCCATTTGAAGGCTACAAAGAGAATATTGAGGTACTTGAAGCATACATAAAATGTTGGTTTGTGGTATCCTAAAGGAGCAAAGTTTGAGCTAGTTGGTTACTCCAACTTGGATTATGCGGGATGCAAGGTTGAAAGGAAGAGCACCTCGGGCACATGTCAATTGCTGGGAAGATCACTTATTTCATGGTCATCAAAGAAGCAAAATAGTATTGCATTATCAACCGCCGAAGCTGAATACATATCCGCTGGTAGTTGTTGTGCACAAATACTTTAGATGAAGGCCTCTTTGAGTGATTTTGGAATCAAGTTCAAGAAAGTGCCATTGCTATGTGACAATGAGAGTGCAATCAAGTTGACCAACAATCTAGTTCAACATGCAAGAACAAGGCACATTGATGTCCACCACCATTTCATAAGAGATCACCAACAAAAAGGGGACATTTGCATTAAGAGTGTTGGCACCGAAGATCAACTTGCCGATATATTCACCAAGCCATTGGATGAGAAGAGGTTTTGCAAGCTAAGGAATGAGTTGAACATATTGGATTTCTCAAATATGTGTTGATGCACCCCCACTCATATGACATGCCTCTCCTTTGAGCAATCCAAGGTAACAGTTGATTGGCATGTCATACATCCTTGCTAAGGACATGTTTAGTGCATCTAGACATCTTTCACATTTAATAGGCTCATTCATGAAAAACAAATGAATTTGATGATTATATGGTACCACTATTGCTACTATGCTTATTTTTGATCTAGTGGTAGCATATGACATGTTTGTGGGCTTGTAAACCTAGTGTTTAATCTAGAAAATGAGCTCTAAGTGTTTAACTCAACATGGTACAAGATAACCCTTATTTGGAGGTGTGAAGAAGCTTGTCCTTGGATCAAACCGAGTTAAATATCTTTGGTAAATGATCTAGATTGGACCAAATTTGGGGAAATGATCCTCACCCCATTGATTGACATTGATAATCTCAACCTATCTACATTTTGAACCTTTGTGGTCATTGATGACAAAGGGGGAGAAATAGTGTACAAAGATGATGAAAAGACAACAAAGGGAGAAAGAAACAAAGATATAAGTGATAGGGGGAGAACTTGACATAAGGGGAGAGATATGACGAAGGAAAGGGATCAATTAACAATTAAAATTTTGAGCACACAAGTAGGGGGAGCAAGCTCATGAACTTGTATGGTGCATTTGTATGTGCATTTCATATGTTTGCTTGCATGGCACAAGTTTTAAATTTCAATATCCATGCTTGTGTGGTGTATGCTAGTTGTAGGTTTGAATGATGAAATGAAAATCTAGCATGCATAGGTTATCTAGTGATGTCATTTCCAAGTGTTTCCAAGTGGTATCAAGCTAACCATAGTGCTAAGGATGGTATAATGGTGCACTCCGATTGGTATCACGCTTCAAAGGTCCATCTTTTATACCTTAGCATCATTTGGTAGACATTGTCTCCTATATTTCCTATCTAAGCATATGTGCAAGCTACAATCCAAACTCTTAGCACATATGTAGGGGGAGCAATCGCTACCATTTGGGGCTCATGAAACTTGTCCATATCCTTTTACACATGGTAAATATGCTTGGACAAGGAACATGGATTGAAAGCTCTAGTTTGGTTTTGGTGAATTGATGGAACCCTAAGTGCTAACCTAGTCTATCAAGTGATCATGATATAGGTAGCACACTCCAAGTGGTGAAGCAAATGAAGATCATGACATGATGATGGTGATGCCATGGTAATGATCAAGTGCTTGGACTTGAAAAGAAGAAAAAAAACAAAAGGCTCAAGGCAAAGGTATAAATGGTAGGAGCTATTTTGTTTTGGTGATTAAAACACTTAGAGAGTGTGATCACATTTAGGTTTGATAGCCGTACTATTAAGAGGGGTGAAACTCATATCAAAATGCGGTTATCAAAGTGCCACTAGATGCTCTAACTCATTGCATAATGCATTTAGGATCTAGTGGAGTGCTAACACCCTTGAAAATGTTTGTGAAAATATGCTACCACATGTGCACAAGGTGATACACTTGGTGGTTGGCACATTTGAGCAAGGGTTAGGAACTTCATCGGTGGAGTGTCCACCCATAGAGTGCGGATAGTCCAACGGTGCCACCGGCGCCCTAGACCAAAAAGACGGAGGTCACTGTAAGTGACCGGACGCTGGTCTCTGTTGGACCGGCACGTCCAGTCAGTAGCAGCTGAAGAAGCACAGCGTTGGTCATCGACCGGATGCTGGCGCTGAAACAACCGGATGTAGGCTAGCTATGTTTAGTCACACTGACATGGTCATGCAGGACGCTGGGTGTGTCTGGTCGAGCATGACCGGACGCGTTCGGTCAAACAAATTCGTTTCTGGAACCTTATTGGAAACGACCGGACGCTGGAGGCTTAGCGTCCGATCACTTATGCCGTAGAGTCCGGTCGACTGTTGACCGTTGAGATTGGGCGAACAGTATTCAAAGAGAGGGGACATGTGGCGTGTATCATGTGACCGGACGCTGAGGTCCAGCGTCCGGTCAATATGACTGGAGCGTCCGATCACCTCGTGTTGTGCCCAGTGAAGGGGCTCAACGGCTCTATTTTATGGGGCTTCTATTTAAGCCCCATGGCTAGCTCAAGCTCATTCTCTTGGCCATTTACATTGACATAGCAACCTTGTGAGCTTAGCCAAAGCCCTTCCACTCATCTCCATCATTGATTCATCATCTTTGTGAGATTGGGAGAGAATCCAAGTGCATTGCTTGAGTGATTGCATCTAGAGGCACTTGGTGTTCATGTTTCGCTGCGGGATTCGTTTGTTACTCTTGGTGGTTGCTGCCACCTAGATGGCTTGGAGCAGCGAGGATCATCGAGCGGAGGGTGGTGATTGTCTCCGGCTCCGATCGTGGTGATTGTGAGGGGTTCTTGACCTTTCCCCGATGGAGAGCCAAAAGGTACTCTAGTGGATTGCTCATGGCTTGTGTGATCCTCATCTTGTGTTGGTTGTGATGCACCCTATTGAGGGTTTGGCGTGTGAAGCCAATTAGCGTGTGAACCTCCAAGTGAGTGAATCGCCACAATGAGGACTAGCTTGCTGGCAAGCAAGTGAACCTCGGTAAAAAAATCATTGTGTTTATCATTGATTCTGAGGTGATTGGTCTTCATAGTTATTCATCCTTGTGATTGATTGGCTCATTCATCTACACGGCGGTATAACTATCTTGCTTACTCTTTTTATCTTACCGCAAACTAGTTGTCAAGCTCTTTAGTGTACCTAGTTGTGAGAGCTTAATTGCTTGGTTGGTGTGGCTTTTTAGTTAGCTTTTGAGAGCACACTAACTTAGGGTAGTGTCATTGCTTTTGCATGGATAGATATTATCTATACTAGAATTGTGATAGGTGGCTTGCATTTTTAGTAGGCTAGTGCAACACTCGCTTCGCCTCATAATTGTCTAACCGGTTTGTTAAGTGTTGTTGTAGAAAATTTTAATAGGCTATTCACCCCCCTCTAGCCATTAGGACCTTTCACCTTGGGCTTACGCCATTAGCTCTCCATACATCCTTACTGCCTCTAGGGTGCGCACTTTAACTGCTCGTGTCCCCGGCCTGAGTTGAGCTACTCGGCTTCGCGGTTGGAACGACTTATCTGGCCAACTATGTGAGAGGCATGCGTTCAACATGACAAGATGACCTCCAACGTCTGGTCCTTAAATGGCACAGATGGAATCACTATGATACCACAACATAAGACTCTGCCCGGTCTCCATTTATTCAACAGTACTAGGTTATGTTCCACGATAGCACAATATAGCCAACCGTGATCAAGTTATCACTTATAGCTCGTAGGTGACAGGAAATCATCTGACTTCTACCGGTCTAAGCATAGCTAAGCATGATAAGTGTTCCTAGACTTAAATAGGATTCATGGTAGATTTTTCTAGTCAAGGAAATGTAATATGCAGCAAGTGTTTCCAAATAACTCCTGTCACATAATGCATCAATACGAATAACTTTAGGTGACATTAATAAAGTAGGGAGACTTATAATGATCCGAGGCTTGCCTTTCACGAACGTTGCAGGCAGGTGATCCGGGCACTCCGGGAGATGATCAACCTCAGGCTCGCCTTCTTTGGGAACCTCCTGGTGCTGCACTTCCTGACCCTCCTCTTGTGGATCATCGTCGAGCTCCACCAATGTGATCTCCTCGGTTACACCTATTGCATGCATATGCATAAGTAAGTCTCATGAATGCATAAGAAGGATCATAGATGATGTGATAGGGGAATGTACATGCTGCGACAATGAGGTTAAGTAGCACAATGATAACAATGCTAACTCCTTGATTACTGAGTAGGTGCATACCTCTTCTCTATTCATTACCGAAATTCTACACAAGATAATTTTAGAGCTACACATGGCAGTTACAAGTTTACATCATAACTTAAGTTATTCTTATCCAAATGTTGTGATCTTGGACTGTCTAGAAAGCTTATAAAATTGTCTACAACTCTTATTTAATCACCAAAAGCTAATTCACATTCTATCCTAACCAAAACAGGCAATCTATCCAGTGATGTCCACAAATTCCAGAGAACAAGCATTTTGGGAGACTAACTTAAAACAGTTATAACTCCTAAACCCTTTGGCCTATTGCCCTAAAATTTTAACACAAGATATATGAAGAAGTTCCCTACAACTTTGTTATTAACCATTTCTACAGTAAACATCATTTTGACTATGCAACATACCCAACAACAGAAGCTGTCTGAAAACACTTCTAAATCGAATTATAAAGCAACAATATTTTTACTGCATATAAGCATTCCAAATTTGACATCACCAACTATACCAACAGTTTAGTAACATCAAATACACTCAACAAAACATAATGGTCAAGCTCAATCTATTCATTTAAATGCCTTCATTAATTTAATTAGATAATGAGGGGAAAATAACAAACATATACCAAATGTGCACAATAAATTCTTAGAAAATTACAGTAGCTTTCAAGTGCCCCCAATAGACTACTGTAAACATTTTATACCTTTTGAACATATATAACATCCTTTACAAAAATGACAAGATAGCAAGACCTATTTTAGTGAAATTAGTTAACCTTATTGAAAAGTGTCAAACAACAGATTATATATTTTTCTTAGCTTCATATTAGTTCCATACTACTGTGCAAAATTTTGCATATCAATATGTTACATATTTTTATCCCTATAATTTTCCTCAGAAAATACCATTTATTAATAGATAAATAGAAAGACCCTAATTCAATCAAGTTTATAGCAAGTTTATTATTTTTCCTAGCTAGAGCATGTCAACACAAGACCAACAAAATTGGAATCACAATTTTATGAGTTTTCTAGCTCAAGATATCTATTTTACAAGATTGTAAACATTCAGAAAGCACTTATCTATATATATTTTAATCACCATGAAAAATACTAGAAACTGTATATTTCATATTTTTATAAAACACTACACTTCATGAGGATTACAACAAAATTTGGTTCACAAGAATTGGACATCTACAACTCCACTTATGATTTTTTAAAGTTTGCATACAAATCTGAAATAAATAAACTAGCTTCTAAACCTAAGCCGCTGACAGCTGAGGTCCCCGAATCAGACGGGCCTGTACGTCAGTGAGCCAAAAATAGAGCAACGGAGCTGGCTGGCCAGAGTTCATCGACAGCGAGCTCTCCGATGACGGCACCGGCACTACGAGCTTCGCCATGACATCCCGCACACCTAGGGCTAGCTGGTTGGACCAATTGCTGGAGCTAAGGACGACGGTGGTGCTCATGATGGCACGGCGGACACGGTCGACGGCAAGCCGCTGGAGCTGGCTGAGATGGCTCAATCTAGGGCTACACCCGAGCTTCTACATCCTATAGCGATTCTAGCGCACCCACTATCCCAGCGAATGGTGGTCAGAGGCGGTCCGGCCACGGCGACATGGCATGGCGGCGAAATGATGACGAAGGTTGCACACTGCAAGGAGGCCTTACCGTGCGCTGCTAGCTAGCAAGGTGGGTGCGATGAGGCGGTGGGAGCATGATGGAGCTACGGCGGTGGCGAAGGAGCAACGAGGGCGCAATGCGAGGCCGAGCAGCCGACAAGGCGATGGCGGTGAGCGCTGCGCTACTGCGGCAAAGGCGAGAGCGAAGAAGGAGACAAGGAGGGGAAATGAGAGCACATGGAGTGAACGGGCGAGCGCTGGGCAGGTGAAGGCACGTCGTGGCCCGATATGGCCTGACCAGCTGGGCCATAAGCGTCGTACGGCCTCCACACAGTGGCCAGGTCCTGCGCTGGTCAACCACTGATGGCTAGGCCGATTAGGCCATCAGAGCTAGCGCCTGAGCCTAACAGCGCGATTTCGACGTCCTTAATCTCCTAAACCACGACACATTAGCACAAACTAACTTAACAAAAGTTGTAGCCCTATATACCATATCCAATTTCTTTTAAAAGATCAAGGTCTAATTCTCAACAATAAGGAGTAAAATCATCACAAAGTCAACACGGTGAAACTAAAAACGCATGTTGACTTAGAAAATTTCTAAGTGTTGAAAACTTGTGTTTTACTGATTTTTGTGAGCTCAAAATGACCAAGCTATGCACTGAATTAGCTCATGACCCAAAAATAAAAGTTGTTGCTCTACTCAAATACTACAACTTTGCTTAAGGGTGCTTTGCCATGCAAAGACTCTATGACATAGTTCAACATAGGTCAAACATACCAGTTTAAAAGGATGACTTCCACTATAACTAGTACTTAGAAACCAAACTAACCTTAGTCATGAATACCAAAGTTGTTTCTTAAGATATTCAAAACATGTTTAAGGTACTCCTAAGATTCCACACACATTTCATACATTGGTTACATGTAAACCCTAACATAAGTAAGGCAATTAAGTAATAACACATGCAATATAAGCCAACAAAGGGATAGTAATTGAGATGCTCATGCTCATGCATGATCAAGGATGCTTATGCTCATGCAATGTCAAGGTTAAATGCATGCTTCACACCTAGGGTGTTACAATGGTTGTCATGCCCCTATCGATGGAAATCATTTTGGTTTTCAAAGGATGGATAGACTAGTTCTAAGTGTCGTTTGGTGTTGGAGAGACACTTAGAGTAGTTTAGGACTTTGTTTTTCCTTTGGCCGCACTATTAAGGGGGGTATGGACTAGTAGCTTGACCTAGGTGAGTCTAGTGGGTTAGGTGTGGTGCACACTTATCAAACCTAGAACTAGGTAGCTCTAGAATAGCCTAAGATCAATTGGAGTCAACTTCATTCACATAGGATTTCGAGTTGGAAGTGAATGGAGGGTCAAATGACTGACTAGACACCGGTCTGGTTGTGACCGGACGCTGGAGGGTGAGTTCGGTCAGTTCATTTGATTAATGGTAGTCGTCTGGTACTGACCAGACGCTAGTCTGATTGTGACCAGATGCTGGAAGGTGAGTCCGGTCAGTTCTTTTGTTCCACTGCAATTGTTTGGTATTGACCAGACGCTGAGTGGAGGAGCACCGAACGCTAGGGTGTCTACGTCTGGTCAACATCAGTAAGGTTCTAGAGAGGATTTTTCTTGATCGAACGTGTCCTGTGGGTGCTAACCAGACACTGGTCAGAGCTCAACGGCTCTCTCTAACACAGTGGTGGGCACAACTGACTGGAGCATTCAGTCACCTTGACCGGAGCGTCCGGTCAGCCCACAGAGTGGTGACTTCGCCTCCAAATGTTATGTTTTGAATGAGGGGGTATAAATACTTACTCCAGTTGTCCATAGGAGGTCTCTTGCCCATTTGTTCAGCTGATAAACACCTTTGGAGTGCAAGGGAGTGCAAGAGCCTAGTGAGGTGATTGAGATTTGATAATCCAAGATTGAGGACCTCATTAGTGCATAGGGAGTAGCAAGTGTGCATCCACCCTTCCCATTAGGCTTGTCTTGGTCAAGTGAGAGTTTGTGCTTGTTACTCTTGGTGATCGCCATCACCTAGACGACTCGGTGGTGATTGGGAGCTTGGCGATCATCCGGCGGAGCTTATAAATGACCCAAGTCAAGTTGTGAGTAGTTGTGGGTGATTCACTATGATGGAGTGTCAAAGAATCAGCTCGTAGAGAGCACTTGATCCTTGTGTGGATCAAAGGGGAGCTACACCCTTGCGTGGTTGCTCCAACGAGAACTAGTGGGGAGTGGCGACTCTCCGATACCTCAGGAAAACATCATCATGTTCTTTTCCCTCTCTTTACTTTGAGCATTTACATTTGAGCAGTTCATTTCATGTCTTTACATTCCTAGAATTGCCATGCTAGAGTAGGATTGGAACCTAGGGTGCAAAACTTTTGTGCTAGAGAACAATAGAAACACATTCTAGGCACAAGGGGTGAAATAGGCTAAGTGTAGGGCTTAATTATTGCAAAAATTTAGAATTAGCCTAATTCACACACCCCTCTTGGGCATCTTGATCCTTTCACCCCTCTAGCCATTAGGACCTTTCAAGTGGTATCGGAGCCGTGGTCACCTTAATTTGAAGCTTAACAACCTTCGATGTCAAAATGGCTCAAATCAACAACACCAAAAAGCCACCCCAATTTGATTGTACAAATTATTCGTATTAGAAGTCAAAGATGACCACACATATCATGTCAATCAATAGAAAGATATGGAAGGTGGTAGAGACCAAGATTAAGGTTGCTAATCCAGAGGCACCCACCGTGACTAAAGAGATATTGCTCCAAAACAATGGCATAGCTCTTAGTGCAATTCATTATGCTCTTGATGAGAAAACATTTGAGAAAATCAAGAACATTGGGATAGCTCATGAGGCTTAGAAGAAGTTGGAGGAATCATTTGATGGAACTCAAGCGGTGAAGGGCGCTAAAGCATACATTCTCAAAGAAAAGTTTGCAAGCTTCAAGATGAAGGATGATGAGAGTGTGCCGGAGATGTTTCATAGGCTCCAAGTGCTAGTCAATGATCTCAAAGCACTTGGTGAAGAAGTGAAGGACAAGGACTTCTCTCATAAGTTCTTGAGATGCTTACCTTCAAGATTTGACATGTTGGTCACATTGCTTGTAAGGAGTGATTTGGACACCATAGCACCAAACCAAGTGTTGGGAGATATGATGACCGATGACACCTATAGAGATGATGATGAGAAGGAAGAAAAGAAGGAGAAGAAAAATACAAAGAAGGATGAGAAGAAGAAGAAGAGTGTGGCATTCAAAGCCATATCATCCAAGGGCAAGGCAAAGCAAGAATCATCACATGAAGATGAAGGCTCATTCTCATGGGATGATGATGATGATGAGAAGAAGATGGCTCTCTTTATGAAGAGATTTGGCAAGTTCATGGTGAAGAAGGGCTATCGAGCAAGAAGGAAAAAGTCATCCAAAAGCAAGGATGAAGCAAGGAGGTGCTTCAAGTGTGGTAGCAAGGATCATCTTGTTGCTCAATGCCCATACAATAGCGATAATGATGATGATGACAAGAAGAGAAAGAGGAAGGACAAGAAGGAAAAGAAAGAGAAGGACAAGATGACCTTCAAGAAGAAGAAGGGTGATTCATATGTGGTCACTTGGGATAGTGATGCTTCCTCAAGTGATGATGATGATAGTGATGATGACAAGACCACCAAAAAGAAGGCCCTTGCAAGCATTACCATACATGAGAAGCCTTCTCCCTTTGACACTCCATCATGCTTCATGGCTAAGGCCACTAAGGTACAAACTTGTGATGATGGATGTGATGATGAGGAACATGATAAAAATGAAAGTGAAAGTGATGATGATGATGAACCAACTAAAGATGAACTATTTGACATGTTAGAAGATGCTAGAGAATATTTTGACATTAAGAGAAGGGAATGCAAAAGCTTGCGAAAGGAACTAAAAGCCCTTAAGCAAGCCTTTGATGAGCTCAATGCATCTCATGAGAGTCTAAAGGAAGACCACGAGGAGCTTGGCAAGGCTCACAAGAAGCTTGAAAAAGCTCATTCCTCTCTACTTAATGAGCAAAATGAGAAGGAGCATGTTGTAACATGTGAAGTAGGCTTAACTTGTGATATAATTGATGAACCCTTCTATAACCCTATCATTGTTGCTCCTACTAACCCTTGTATCACTTCCACTTCTAGCTCATCTAGTAGTGATGGTTTCACTTGTGATGCCTCACTATTGATCAAGAATGAGACCCTCAAGAAGGAGGTAAATGAGCTCACTCGTGCCTTAGGCAATGCCTATGGCGGCGAGGCCCGCTTGCTAAAGTGCTTGGGTAGCCCAAGATTTTCTCTCAACAAAGAGGGATTGGGCTATACCCCCAAGAAATGCAAGGCGGCCTTTGCTCCTAATCAAGACTAGTTTTGTGAAGAACAATGGTTGATTTTGTAATAGATGAAAGCAAGTTGGGCATGTAGAGCAATATTGTAAGAACAAGAACAAGCAACCAAATGTATCCTCAATTAAGTTTGATTCTTGTTATTTTCTTACTAAGGGTGCCAATGGTGTGAAGGCTAATTTGCTGGTACACCAATTGTGGGCTCAAAGAAGAAAGCCATTTAGGTACTAAAAAGCTTAGTAACTAACCTTCAAGGACCCAAGCAAGTTTGGGTACCTAAAAGGAATTGATCTTATTTTGTAGGTCAATTACAAAGCCAAAGGAGGCATTGGGTTCTTGATAGTGGGTGCACTCAACACATGACTACTGATGCAAGAATGTTTAGCTCAATCAATACCAATGACAATGAGAGTTATGATAGTATTACATTTGGTGATAATGGCAAAGGCAAGGTCAAAGAGCTTGGTAACATTGCAATATCCAATAACATGAGCATTTCCAATGTGTTGCTAGTTGAGAGCTTAAACTTCAATTTGCTATCCATGGCTCAATTGTGTGATCTTGTATTCAACTGCATATTTGGGGTAGATGATGTAGAGATCATAAGTGTAGATGGCTCTAACTTGATCTTCAAAGGCTTTAGATATGAGAATCTATACTTGGTTGATTTTAATGCTAGTGAAGCTCAATTGTCAACATGCTTGTTCACTAAGTCTAGTATGGGTTGGTTATGGCATAGAAGGCTTGGTCATGTTGGAATAAAACAATTGAATAGATTGGTTAAGCATGACTTGGTTAGAGGCTTGAAAGATGTGGTATTTGAGAAGGATAAGTTTTGTAGCTCTTGTCAAGCCAGCAAACAAGTTGGAAACACCCATCCTAAGAAGAGCATAATGAGCACTAGCAAGGCGTTTGAGTTGTTGCACATGGACTTATTTGGACCAACACAATACACTAGCATTAGTGAAAACAAATATGGCTTTGTGATAGTGGATGACTATACTAGATACACTTGGGCATTCTTTCTAGTGGACAAGAGTGATGTGTTTGCAACTTTCAAGTCATTCACAATGAGTTTGAAACAACCATCAAGAGCGTTAGAAGTGACAATGGTAGTGAGTTCAAGAACACTAAAATTGATGAGTTGTGTGATGAATTTAGAATTAGACATCAATTCTCATCCAAGTACACTCCACAATCAAATGGCCTTGTTGAGAGGAATAATAGAACACTTATTGACATGGCAAGGTCTATGCTTAGTGAGTACAATGTGAGTCAATCCTTTTAGGCCAAAGCTATCAACACGACTTGCTATTGTAGCAACCGCTTATATTGTCACCCATTGAAAGAGAAGAAACCTTATGAGCTCTTGAATGGTAGAAAGCATAACATTGTATATTTTTTGGTCTTTGGTTACAAATGCTATATCTTAAGGAAAGACACTAGATTGAGCAAGTTTGATAAGAAGTGTGATGAAGGATTCTTGCTTGGATACTCAACCACTAGCAAAGCATATAGAGTTTAGAATTTGGCAAGTGGTACTCCTAAGGAAGTTCTTGATGTTGAATTTGATGAAACCAAGGGTTCCCAAGATAAGAATGAGAACTTGGAAGATGTTAGAGGCATTCAACTTTCAAATGTCGTGAAGAACATGGATGTTGGTGAATTGAGGCCCAGGCAAGTGAATGATGAAGAAGATGATCAAGTGCAAGTGCTCTCTAACTCAAATGTGCAAGATGATACAAATCAAGTATGTTCAAGTGGCTCTCATGACAATGTGCAAGATCAAGTGGCTAGTAGATCATCTCAACCTAATGATTTAGCAAGTCCAAGCAATGTTCTTATTCTCCAACCAACTCATATTGCAAGAGATCATCCATTGGACACTATAATTGGAGATATTTCTAGAGGTGTACAAACAAGATCAAGATTAGCATCATTTTGTGAACACTTCTCATTTGTATCATCCATTAAACCTAAGAAGATAGAAGAAGCATTGAACGATGTTGATTGGGTGAATGCAATACATGAAGAATTAAACAACTTCATAAGAAATCAAGTATGGGAATTAGTTGAGAGACCAAAGAACCACAATGTGATTGGAACCAAATGGGTCTATAGAAACAAGCAAGATCAAGATGAGATGGTGGTAAGGAACAAAGCAAGATTGGTAGCACAAAGTTACACTCAAGTAGAAGGTCTTGACTTTAGAGAAACATATTCTCTGGTTGCTAGATTGGATGCAATTAGAATCTTGCTAGCCTATACTTGTGCCCACAACATCAAGCTCTATCAAATGGATGTCAAGAGTGCATTTCTCAATAGCTACATCAATGAAGAAGTATATGTTGAGCAACCTCCCGATTTCGAATATGACAAGAAGCCCAACCATGTGTACAAGTTGAAGAAAGCATTGTATGGCTTGAAGCAAGCACCTAGAGCATGGTATGGGAGATTGAGGGACTGCCTACTCTCTAAAGGGTTTATGATGGGCAAGGTTGACACCACTCTTTTCACCAAGAAGATTGGAAAGGACTTGTTTGTATTGCAAATCTATGTTGATCATATCATCTTTGGATCAACCAATCAAGATTTTTGGGAAGAGTTTAGGAAGACGATGGCTAATGAGTTTGAGATGTCCATGATTGGAGAGTTGAGTTACTTTCTTGGTCTTCAAATCAAGTAATTAAAGAATGATACATTTGTGAGTCAAGGAAAGTACATCAAAGACATGCTCAAGAAGTTTAGCATGAATGAAGCAAAGGCCATTAGTACACCAATGGGAACAAATGACAATTTGGATAGTGATGCAAGTGGCAACATGGTGGATCAAAAGTTGTATCGCTCTATGATTGGAAGCCTACTCTATGTGACTGCATCAAGGCCAGATGTCATGTTTAGTATATGCATGTGTGCAAGATTTCAAGCCTCTCCAAGAGAAGGTCACTTGATGGCTACAAAGAGAATATTGAGGTACTTGAAGCACACACAAAATGTCAGTTTGTCATATCCCAAAGGAGCAAAGTTTGAGCTAGTTGGTTACTCCGACTCGGATTATGCAGGATGCAAGGTTGAAAGAAAGAGCACCTCAGGCACTTGTCAATTATTGGGAAGATCACTTGTTTCATGGTCATCAAAGAAGCAAAATTGTGTTGCATTATCAACCGCTGAAGCCGAATACATATCTAACGGTAGTTATTGTACACAAATACTTTGGATGAAGGTCACCTTGAATGACTTTGGAATCAAGTTCAAGAAAGTGACATTGCTATGTGACAATAAGAGTGCAATCAAGCTAACCAACAATCCAGTTCAACATGCAAGAACAAAGCACATTGATGTCCGCCACCATTTTATAAGAGATCATCAACAAAAAGGGGACATTTGTATTGAGAGTGTGGGCAACGAAGATCAATTTACCAACATATTCACCAAGCCACTTGATGATAAGAGGTTTTGCAAGCTAAGGAATGAGTTGAACATATTGGATTTCTCAAATATGTGTTGATGCACCTCCACTTATATGACATGCCTCTCCTTCGAGCAAAGTAAGGTAAAAGTTGATTGTCATGGCATACATCATTTGCTAAGGACTTGTTTAGTGCATCTAGTCATTCCTCATGTGTTATAGGCTCATTCATGAAAATGAAATGAATTTGATGCTTGTATGGTACCACTATTGGTTTTATGCTTGACTTGATATAGTGGTAGCATATGACATGTTTGTGGGCTTGTGAACCTAGTGTTTGATCTAGAAAATGAGTTGTAAGTGTTTAACTCAACATGGTACAAGATAACCCTTGAAATGAGGTGTGAAGAAGCTTGTCCTTGGATCAAACTGAGTTAAATATCTTGGACAAGTAATCTAGATTGAACCAAATTTGGAAAAATGATCCTCACCCTATTGATTGACTTTGATAATCTTAACCTATCTAAAATTGAACCTTTGTGGTCATTGATGACAAAGGGGGAGAAGAACAAAGATATAAGTGATAGGGGGAGAAGTAATCACTAAGGGGGAGAAATATGACAAAGAAAAGGGATCAATTAAAATTTGAGCACACAAGTAGGGGAAGCAAGCTCATAAACTTGATTGATGCATTTGAATATGCATTTCATATGTTTGCTTGCATGGCACAAGTTTTAAATTAAAATTCCATGCTTGTGTGGTGTATGCTAGTTGTAGGTTTGAATGATGAAATGAAAAACTAGCATGCATAGGTGATAGTTAGATATGCCTTGTTTACTTGCTTTGCTTTCACAAGTGGTGCTAGAGCCTTGCTTATAATGTTGATCTCACGAGGTATCTAGTTGTCGGCACGAAAATTCATCTCGTGCCGAGGCACACGAGCAAGCCAAAAGGGTCTGCTCGATAGAAATAGAGACCTGCCTGGCTTCAACTCAGGGATTATCGATCCTGCGCACTTCTCTCGAGACGTGTCAGTCAATTTGACCCTGCAATTGACAAGGAGAGAAAGTTAATCAGTAATTTAAGGCACAGTCCCGAATGTGCGGCCCTGAGAGCCAATGTGGAAGGAGATCGACTAAATAGCCGATTCCAGCATACTCATAAGAATAAATCAGTTAAAGCTCATGGAATTATGGAAGAAAAATCGGTTATCATTCAGGATGAACATCGTTATTTAGACAAATATTCATCAATGGCAGTAGGATGTCAACACTAATCAGTTTATGCTAAGCCAATGACTGCAAGTAACCGAATCCCTTTTTATATAAAAATTCAGCACATCATCATTTAACCATTTAATAGAGATAGATTAAATGAACATATTAGATCTCATCTATCGCTATGACTAGTGGGGCATGAGGCAGAATCATGCAGGCCATAGAAACAACAATAAATTCGATGACCTTAACTTATTACTAATATCAGTGGGGCATGAGGCAGAATCATGTAGGCCATAATATAATAATAAGATCATGGGGCTAACACATCTTTCAACCTACCCTTACTTCAACGGTCTCATGGCGTGAACTGCATATGTGAAAACACTCGATATCGGCAAAAACAACAGATTCAGGCATAGTGCACAATTAAAGTCATGCCCTATCAGGAATAGATCTACTAAATAATGATCCTCACTCCATGGTGCTAACAGTGAGGTGTGAGGTAGAATCACACAGGCCATGATAACGGGCCAGGGAACGATTTTTGTTAGCCGACAGATCTATTCAAGACCAGACATGCCTTAACCGCACACTATGCACGATCAAGATTGACATAAAACAGCCGATAAAACATAACTCATCATTTAAGGTGCGAATTAGATCAGTTTATATTAATAAATGATGGGTTAAATAGGATATAAGGCTGATCTAGATCAATCCCAATTAGGCGAAGTGATATTGCTGTGATTAAATAAATAATGAAAGCAATAAACAATATCAGGTAACTTAATGAATCTATCCGAAGGACGCCACCCATAGATAGAGTCGATAACTTGACCTTAATCTAGTTCGAGCAGTGGAGATCGACCAGATCGATGCAACCGTACTTGGACTAGACAAGAGTCGATAACTAGCTTATACCAGAGTCGCAGTGGAGGTCGACCGGATCGATGCAACCGTACGAACAGAAGTATAAGCCATAATGGTACTTACAGACAAGCCAGAGGTCGGCCGAACCGATGCAGCCCTGCTCGTTGAAGAACTCGCTGAGATCTACTCTACTCCTACTCCTAAGGGGTGGTCAAAGCCAAAAAAAGTAAGTAACTTGTATTTGATTGATTGTGTGTCTTTACAATAGCCGGGGGCTAATATTTATACCCAGGGCCTAAACACGAATCCTAATTAAGCACAACTCATTATAATTTTTGGCCTAAGAGAAAACATTCCTAATTTAAGATAACTTGGACTCTAATCTTTCCCTTTTTATAGAGTCCAACATGTTTTTCCTAGCGCCGATTGTAGCTATCATAGTTATCTGTTGGCGCTATCTGAAGAGAGCCGATTCCAGTGCTGTATTCGAATCAGCTGATACCGACCTTTATGCAATCGATTCCTTGATGACATGATTTTGGAAGCTTTTGAGTTCCTATAACCCTTCTTCCAAATTCTGGTGTAAACACTAGTGTTTGTGTTTTGCAAGTAATTCCAAGTGGTATCTAACTAGCAATGGTGCTAAGGATGGTATATTTGGTGCACTCCAACTGGTATCACGCTTTAAATGTCCATCTCTTATACCTTAGTATCATTTGGTAGACATTGCCCTCACACATTTCTAATCCATGCATATGTGCAAGCTTCAATCCAAACTCTTAGCACATATGTAGGGGGAGCTAATGCTACCAATTCAGGTTCATGAAACTTGTCCAAATTCTTTTACACATGGTAAATATGCTTGGGCAAACAACATGGATTCAATTGAATTTTAATTCATATATTTGTGAAAGGGTTATCATCAATTACCAAAAAGGGGGAGATTGAAAGCTCTAGTTTGGTTTTGGTGAATTGATGAACCCCTAAGTGCTAACCTAGTTTATCAAAGTAATCATGAGATAGGTAGCACTATTCCAAATGGTAGAGCAAATTGAAGATCATGATGATGGTGTGACCATGGTGATGATCAAGTGCTTGGACTTGGAAAAGAAGAAAGAGAAAAACAAAAAGCTCAAGGCAAAGGTGAAACTTGATAGGAGCTTTTTGGTTTGGTGATCGAGACACTTAGCGAGTGTGATCACATTTAGGATCGATAGCCGTACTATTAAGAGGGGTGAAACTCGTATCGAAATACGGTCATCAAAGTACCACTAGATGCTCTAACTCTTTGCATATGCATTTAGATCTAGTGGAGTTCTAACACCCTTGAAAATGTTTGTGAAAATATACTAACACATGTGCACAAGGTGATACACTTGGTGGTTGACACATTTGAGCAAGGGTGGAGAAGTTGGTGAAGTGGAGTCACTGAAAAACAGTGATCGGACACTGAACTCATAGTGACCAGACCCTGAGTGGTGAGTCCGGTCAATTATAAAAGGTGACGCACTTAGGCTTGTCTGGACTACGACTGGACACCGCACAATGAATGTGATCAGACGCGTAGGGCCTACGTCTGGTCACAAGTGACGTATGCTAATGTAGTGCTGGCAGCTGAGGTAGTGAGGACCTGATGCGGTGGTGTGTCCGTGATCGGACGTGTTAGGTCATGGAAAATGGCTCTAGAACCTTATTGGAACCAACTTGACGTAGGGAAGTAGTGGGGGGCGGCGCATCCGGTCTTGGCGCTCACGCGCGTGCTCTGCTGTTGATCGGCATGTCCGGTCATGCGACGGGTGCGTCCGGTCCTAACTTAACTGCGCGGGTGTTGTGAGTTAGCCATTGGAGATCAGCGGCTAAGGTTGAATGCTCGGTGACCGTGGATGGCGTTGGTTGACTGGACGCTGAGGCGTGCATCCAATCGTACCTAATCAGCCTGTCCGGTCGCCCCGAGTTGGGCTACAGTGTGAGTCTAACGGCTCTATTTCGTGGGGGCTTCTATTTAAGCCCCATGGCTGGCTCAAACTCACTCTCTTGGCCATTTGCATTGACATAGCAACCTTGTGAGCTTAGCTAAAGCCCTCCCACTCATCTACATCATTGATTCATCATTGTTTTCGATGATTTCTTGGTATTCATTGTGATAGATTGTCGTCATCTTGTGATTGGTTCATTCCTCGACACAGCAGTATAACTCACTACCCTACCTTGTATTTACATTCCTAGTGTATCTAAGCTCTTTAGTGTAACTAATTTTGAGAGCTAGCTAGTGTCGTGTCTAGTGGTTAGTGAGGTTCTTTAGTTAGTCTTTGAGAGCTCATTAACTTAGTGGTAGTGACTTAGCCTTGAGTGTGAATTAGAGACTATAGCAACTAGAATTGTGATTAGGTTGCTTGCATTTTTAGTAGGCTAATGCAACATTCGCTTCGCCTCATAATTGTCTAACCGCTTTGCTTAAGTGTTGTTGTAAAATTTTTAAATAGGCTATTCACCCCCCCTCTAGCCATTAGGACCTTTCACACTCGATCATAACAACGATGCAAAGTTAGATCACTCGAGTGACACTAGATGACCAATATGCAAACAAGTTTGCCCTTCTTGATAGTACGGCCATCTATCCTAAACCTGGTCATAAACTTCTCTACACACCTATGACCGGTGAAATGAAATGCCCTATAGGTTATACATTTGACTTGCGCATTCCATTCCATCTCCCCCAATATTGGTTCATCTATCTGTCGGTGCGGGACCCACGGGATACCCCGCAAGGAAGGGAGAAGACCTAGTCTAATTAGGATTCTTCCCCTATAATCTTAGTAGCAGTATTACTCTGTAATCCTACTAGGAACTCTCATTGTAAACCGACTAGAACTCTGGCCTCCTAACTATATAAAGGAAGGCAGGGCTCCTTGGATCGGGAGTTCAAGAGAACAATGGTATGACACAACACTTTACGATCAATCTAACGCAAAGGCTAACACCGACTGGATGTAGAGCTATTACTCGATCAAAGATTGAGGGTCTGAACCAGGATAAATCGACTGTCTCTTGTGTTAACCATCGAGTTCTGCATATACTGAAGCCCGAACGTACTGCCTCGGGTATCCCCGTGGTAGGCTATCAGTGGTCAAACATTGATAGCTGGCACGCCAGGTAGGGGCTTTCGGCGACTTTGCATCCGAGAGCTCGATGGACCTCGACAACATGATCTTCTCGAAGGGATCAATCTTCATCTTTCGTTCATGGATCTACGAGGTAGGCGACGATGGCAAGCTCCAAGGTCGTCTCCTCGAAGATTAAGATCATCATCAGGATTTTTCCATTTCGGCGACAAGGATAGATTGTAACACCTCTGGTGTTTTGACCTAGCACTAAAATTTGACATGTCATCATATGCATTGCAAAGCATTCATAAAGTAGAAATTTTTTGAATGCATTCACTAAATAAGCCTTATTTCATAATGTTGTTATTTCATGTGATGTGTTTCAAAACCCTAAATAAAGATCATGACCACAAGGGTCAAATTTCATGTGATCATGTGAGGTCATGTGTCATTTGACTTAAATAACCCTAATGGGCCATGTTACTGGTCAAAAATCAAAATTTAAGTAAAAGGAAGACAAATCAAATTTGAATTCAAGTTCAATTTATAAAAGTCCTTTTTGCCCCTTTTGGCTAATTTAAAATCCATGTGGAATTTGGGGTTGAGGCAAAAAGCAAAGTTGGAGGTTATTTTATGTGGATCAACTTTGGTATTCAAAGTTTTTCAAGTTTACATATAAAATTTGGAGTAATTTTGAAATTATTCAAATGCTCAAATGCACCCCAAATTCAAATTTCAAAATGGAGGCAGAATTTGAAAATATTTCTAGAAGCAAAGTTGTAGAGTTTGAAAAATTAAACAACTTTCATTTTTGGAGATTTTCAACTTCTTTAGAAAATTTGTGAGTAATTTGAAAAATAGACTCAGTGGCAGTTCTATAAATAATTCAAAAATTAAGATTTACATCACCGCTTACCGCCGGTGCCACGCCTCTGCCGCCGCCGAGCGTTTTGCGCCGCTTCCTCGTGCCCTGGCACGTCTTCATCGCCGTGGTGTCTTCGTCGTGTGCTATCGAAGCCAGACGAGCTTCTCCCGGCTATAAATAGTCGTACCGTCGTCGTCCCTCTCTTCCTTTCCTGCCTCTGCTCGCCGCCGACGACCTCGCTGCGCTCGCAAAATTCGCCGCCGTCGTAGCATCTTGAGTCAGTAGCATCCGCCAGTAGCTCCGCCTCATCTTCCTGCTCCTCCCAAGCCTGATCGTGTCACTCCTGGAAGTCCAGCGCCACCGCATGACGTCGTCTTCCCCGAGTCCGGCCGAAGCTCCGCCGCGACCCACCTCACCGTGGACAGGGCGATTCAGTACGTCTCCGCCTGCACCAAGTACACCCTCGTGATCACGGTGAGCTCCTGAGCGTGAAGATCGCTCTTCTTTTGACTCTACTGCACCGTAGACATAGCTACGTCGACCGCTGTCGAGTCCAAGTCGCCATGGCCGGCGTAGGGTTCCATCTTGTGTGCCTGTTGCTGTTCTGAGGGTTGGGTTAGATTCGCGACATGGTGTAGATCACGTTGGTGCAGTCCATCTCACCGGAGAAGCACCGCTGGCGTGTTTTGCCGATCGGAACTGACCACGCCGCCGTGCGGTTGCTTTGAGTCACTGACAGTGGGGCCTGGCTATCAGTGCGAGTGAGGAAGAAGAACAGTAGAAATTTTTATTTTCTGAATTTGTGAATAGTGCTGAAACTTTGGGAATTTGTAGGAAATTCATGATAGCTCCAAAAATTATGAAATTTTGTGTGTAGCTTCTGTACATGTTCTAGTATGATTTAAAAATTTGAAACTTGAAATTTGAATAAATTTTTAATGTTCAAATATTCAGTCCATTAATTGAAAAATGCAATTTCCATGATTTTTGTAGGTCACTATATAATTCCAAAAATTATGAAATTTGTTTTGGTACACTAATTTGTCATGAGGAAGCTTACATAAAATTTTCAGGTCATTTGGAGCAAGTTCATTTTTGGGCTTAATTCCAAATTAATTCAAAAATAAATAAAGGCAAACCCTAAGTGTTTGATTAGTGTTGGATCTTGTTTTGGTCATGTTTTGTGACTAGTAGGGTTTCAAGATCCATTTGGTCAAGTCGCATGTGTGGTTCTTGATGGTAGGATTGCAAGTTGGTTTTGTTGGCTTGCAACTGTACCGTGAAATAAAATCATTTGCGGGGTGTTTTTACATTTCATGTACCATGAAAGCATCATGTTTACATTATCATCATGTTGAAGCATAAGTTATTATTTCGTGTAGAATCTGAGAGTGAAACGATTCTAGTTGAGCAAGTTCTAGAAGAATCCCTGGTTGTCACGGGATTCGATAATTGTGGTACTGATCCGGAACCTGAGATCGTCAACGAAGGCAAGCCCCGGTTTAAGCATTAAGCCATTACCTTGTTTACTTTGAAAAGTTTATCACCTATGTTACTTAATGCATTAAGTTGTTTAATTCAAATGTTACCTACTTGATGCATTACCTACCTTGTTACTTGTTTACCATCCTTGGAGATGTTTTTATTTACAAAGGCGTAGAATGCTTAGTATGCTTTATAGTAGGCTTTCAAAGTAAAAGTTTTGATACAATCAAAGATGGCATACTAGCCAAAGAAAGAAAGAAGGTTGAATGAACTAGAGACTAGTTGGGTGACTTATCTTGAATGTTGGGTAATGTTGCCGGCTATGTCGCTTAAAGGTCACTCATTGTGGATCTTCTGAACGAGACACTTTGTAGTACTAGTCGCATACTCCGGTAAGCCTACTTCGGCTAATCTGATACTAAGATGAATGCCCACGCACTGGGAGTGGAGAGATGGTGGGAGTAGCGTGTACCCTCGTGGCTGGAATGTGGCCGGATTTGAGGTGTGCTGTGCTCTCGGGTGGCGTGGAGACGGCTTAGTATAGGAGGATCCGGTAGCGAGGTTGATATATGCAAGATTAAGTTCTACATATGTCGTGTGATAAGGAATCCCCAGCTGGGACTTGAATCAATTCGAATTGCCGGTGCTCCGCAGATATGGAGACTCGATTCATTACAGAAGCAATGCAGGACTGGTGAATTACTAAAATATGAGAATAAGAATGGAATGAGAAGGAATGGAATATGGGAAATGTATATTTAGTTGAGATAATGAACTAAAAGGACTTAGGGGTAAAATTTGAGAATAGGATAAATATAGTAAGCTTTTGGCAAAGGACTTTGAATTTTGCTACATCCTTACCTTGTCCCAAACCCCTGCATCCCTAAAGTCTTACACCGGTTACGTCGGGTTAGTCTTGTTGAGTACTTTTGTACTCAGGGTTTGTTAACCCTTGTTGTAGGTGAGTCACATGCGCAGGCTTGTTTTGGTCCCTGCTGCATGTCGGTGTTTGTAGTCAATGATGATGAGGAGTAATGAATGGCCTTTGGACAAGGCACTAGTTTGTATGATAAATAAAGTTAATGTAATATTATCCTGCTACTATGGTTGTATAACACTTATGGTATTGTAAGTTTGAAAACAACCGGTTTGTAATTATGTTATCTTAAGACTTCCGCTATCTTTTACTCTGGTATATATTTGAATAAACTGTTGTAATCTGCAATGACTGTGATTGGGATCCTGTTTGAAAAGAGAATCATGGATGATTTGGGTTTCCCAAGGACACCCGACAGACCTGTTGAGTTGTTGGGAACTCGTGTACGCTATTCGAGGTCTGTTAAGACAACGATAGGTGCACGTGGGCCTGATTCCTTAGGAGGTTCTGCCACAGCTGGTATCAGAGAAGTTCCCATCTAAGATCATTGTAGGTTACTTTGGAAAACCTTCAAAATGATTTGGATCAAGGAAAGTAAACATGATATTTTGAAAGTTCAATTTCTTTCTTCTTACCTTTGATCTAGTCTCAATCTTGACTTATTTGAAAGTTTGTGGCGAATAATATGCTCAGGTTTGTCCTATGTATTAAAAATCTAGTACTTATGATTATATAAATCTTTTGTACTTAGATTCGTAAGATCGATTCATGCATCATGCTTAAGCACCTTGCATAATAATTCCCCTTAATAGTGGTTGGGTAAGTAATGTCAATCCCATTCTTGCTAACCTCCATTATCCTCAAGCTATTCTTATAGTCCTACCCTAAATTCTACAGGCTATGGCAAAGACCAAGAAAACCGCACGCAAGTCCACCGGACCTCATGGAGTCCCTCGTCACTAATTGGCACCAAGAAATCATGAACTTGGTGAAGGAAGCTCCAAGAACCTAGGAGAGGAAGGATCTTCAAGCAACCCCGCCAACGTCGAGAACCTTAATAAGGAGCTCAACACTCTTCATCGAGCTCATGCCAAAGATCAAGAGGAGTTGGCAGAAATGCAAAGGGGTATCACCATGACCATGGAGCTGCGGAATGAAGCCTAGACACGAGAAGATGCGGCCAATGAATGCGTCAATGAGTTGGAGTTCTACGTAGAGGACCTGGAGATGGACAATGCCATTCTGCATGAGAATGTCCATATGCTGTATGCTCAACTTCATCCTCCTCATGGGGATGGTGAAGTTACCGATGAAGAAATGATTGTAGATCCAGGAGAAGTCGAGAATGAGGAAGAGGAGGAGGATCCTGAGGAGTTGGTGTACTTCTCAGATGAAGATGAGGTTTCGTCCGATACGGGCACGGATGACGAAGACTGAGAGCTTGGAGTAGTAGTAGTTGCTTTACTGCTTTCCTAAGAAAACCAGGGTTGTCTTGTGGGATACAAGACATGTAATATAAATAAGGACCCTTTGTAGCATGAAACCTTTTAAATGCTTTCAATAAAGAATAATGTAAGTAAACATGTTTCTCTAACAGATGCCTCGTCCTATCACCCGAACTGGTGCTAGTGGCTCGCATGACGATGATGAGTGCGCAAATCCTCTGCCAATGCCCTCGACTATGGTAGATGCCATAGCCGCACTCGTCAACGCAATGGCAGAGAATGCCAGGCTGTTAAGGGAGTTGGCGCAGAACCAGCAGGCACCATACCCTCATCGTGGCCGTCGTAATGGAAATGACGAGTCAACTTATGTGGATTTTACTGACACACGTCCGCCTGTATTCTCTAAGGCAGATGAACCTTTAGAAGCTGATGATTGGCTTAGAACAATAGAGCAAAAGTTTGAGCTGATCCACTGTACTGAGGTTCAGAAACCAAGGTTTGCGGCACAGCAACTCCGAGGAGCTGCTGGTGCCCGGTGGGCAAATTTGGTAGCAGTACAGCCCGCTAGTCACCAAATCAACTGGAGGGAGTTCAAGGATTCCTTCAGGGCACATTATATTCTGGATGGTGTGATGACCATGAAGTTAGAAGAGTTTTTGGCCCTTAAGCAAGGGGAGCACCCAATGATGCATTATGTTGGGCGTTTTAACCACCTGTCGTAGTATGCTATTGAGTATGTGAATACTGATAGGAAGAAAAAGAATCATTTTCTTAGAGGCCTAAACACTAAACTTCAGACCATGATGGCAACTTGTGGTAATGCATCTTATCATGAGACAATCAACATTGCTATCGCTTCAGAGGAGAATTACCGCCGACACAAGGAGGCGAAGAAGAAGAAAATATTTGCTTCCGGATCGTCGAGTGGAAAGCATCAGAAGATAGTATACCATCCTCAGAATCATGGCCGTGCACCATTCCACCCACAACAAGGCCAAAGCAGGCAGCAGATCTTTATTCGCCCTGCAACTAATACACCTTATACTCATCAAGCACCGCAGCAGCAGAACAATACAAATAATGCAAACCGCAATGCTACTCCCCAGAATCACAATTTTCCATGCTATAATTGTGGTAAACCCGGGCATTTTTCCTGAGAATGTCCGTATCCTAGGAAGAACAATCCTGATGCACCTAAAGCCCCTATTAATCAATCTCAGAATCAGTACAAGGGCAATGCTCAGAATAATCAGAAGGGTCAGGCTGAGAAGAAAACTGGAAGGGTATTCTATACTCAAGTGGAATCTATTCCAGAAGGAGAACCAATTATGATGGGTATGTTTCCCATTGCTAAGCATCCTGCAATTACCTTATTTGATTCTGGTGCATCCCATACATTCATCAATCGTACTTTTGTTGTGAAGCATGGGATAGCTATTGGGGAAACAAAAGAACCCTATCATATACAGTCGCCTAGGGGACGAATCTGTATAAGGGAGGTAGTTCAGCATGTACCTATTGATTTGGGAGGTTATGAGTTCCCTACCAATATGCTGATATTAAAGGATCAGGATATAGATGTGATCCTTGGTATGAACTGGTTAACTCAGCACGAGGCTATCATAGATGTCCTGCGTAGAACCATAAGGGTAAATGCACCTGACAGCAAAACCCAACTTCTCATCCAACTTCCCTTTCCTAAGAGTACAGTGGAAACAGTCAGTGCAACTATTGTTGAAGGAGCCGAGGAAATTTTAGTGGTATGTGAGTTTACGGATGTCTTTCCCGATGACCTGCCTGGTCTGCCACCAGACCAAGATGTAGAGTTCAGAATTGATCTGAAACCAGGGACAGCACCAGTGTCTAGAAGAGCATATAGGATGCCACCGAAAGAATTAGCAGAATTAAAAATGCAACTACAAGAGTTGTTAGACAAGGGTTTCATTTAACCCAGTTCATCACCTTGGGGATGCCCTGCTATCTTCGTGAAGAAGAAGGACCAAACCTTGAGGTTATGTGTTGACTATCGGCCATTAAATGAAGTCACCATCAAGAACAAATACCCCTTACCCCGAATTGATTTGCTTTTTGATCAACTTGCGGGAGCTAAGGTATTTTCGAAGATAGACCTAAGATCAGGCTACCACCAGATTAAGATCAGACGTGAAGATGTGCCGAAGACAGCATTTACTACCCGATATGGTCTATATGAGTATTTAGTCATGTCTTTTGGGCTGACCAATGCCCCGGCTCATTTCATGTACCTGATGAACTCAGTTTTCATGCCTGAGTTGGATAAGTTTGTCGTGGTGTTCATTGATGACATTCTTACCTACTCTAAAAGCAAAGAGGAACATGCGGAACATCTCCGTATTGTTCTACAAAGATTGAGAGATCACCAACTATATGCCAAATTCAGCAAATGTGCATTTTGGTTAGAGGAAGTACAATTTCTGGGTCATGTACTATCTGCTGAAGGTATAGTTATTGATCCAAGTAAGGTAGAAGAAGTCCTTAATTGGAAAGCACCTACAACTGTTCATCAAGTTCGTAGTTTCCTGGGGTTGGTAGGGTATTACCGTTGGTTTATCCCTGACTTCTCCAAAATTGCGAAGCCAATTACTAGACTGTTGAAAAATCAAACTAAGTTTGTATGGTCGATAGAATGTGAAGAAGCCTTTCAGACATTGAAGAAGTTGCTGACAACTGCACCGGTATTAGCACAATCTGATATCGAGAGGCCATTTAATATCTATTGTGATGCATCTGGGATTGGTATTGGCTGTGTTCTAATGCAAGAAGGCAGAGTCATAGCATATGCTTCCAGACAACTTAAGAAGCATGAAGAACATTATCCCACCCATGATCTTGAATTAGCTGCTGTTGTCCATTCACTCAAGATTTGGCGACATTATTTATTGGGCAATATATGTCATATCTATACGGACCACAAGAGTTTGAAATACATCTTCACCCAGTCAGAGTTGAATATGAGGCAAAGAAGATGGTTGGAACTTATTAAAGATTATGATTTAGAAGTGCACTATCATCCGGGCAAGGCTAATGTGGTTGCCGATGCCCTGAGTCGCAAGAGTCATTGTCATTGCCTGATTGTAGAACCGATGCAGCGAACATTGTGTCAAGAGGTGGAGCATCTGAATTTACAAATCATACAACAAGGTTCCCTATCCAACATTGTAGTTGAGTCCACTATCAAAGATCAGATCATTGCTGCTCAACGGAAAAGTAAGGGCATAGCCCATATTAAGGATAAAGTTAGATCTGGGAGACCAACATGTTTCAAGATTGATGAATCAGATGTCGTATGGTTCAAGGATAGGTTGGTAGTACCCAAAAATCCGGAGCTGCGAAAGCAGATTCTTGATGAAGCTCATTCTACAAGATACTCCATTCATCCGGGTAGCAACAAAATGTATCATGATTTGAGAAAGATATATTGGTGGACCAAAATGAAAATAGAAATAGCTCAATATGTGGCCAAGTGTGATATTTGCCAGAGAGTCAAAGCAGTTCATATGAAGACTGCAGGTCCATTACATTCGTTGCCAGTTCCATCTTGGAAGTGGGAAGATATCTGTATGGACTTCATCATGGGATTACCCAGGACATCTGCAGGCTACAATTCAATATGGGTTATTGTTGATCGTCTAACCAAGATAGCTCATTTCCTACCAGTCAGAGATAAATATCGAGCGGAGCAGTATGCAAAGATTTATCTTGATAGAATCTTCAGTCTGCATGGGGCACCCAAGACCATTGTCTCTGACAGAGGGTCATTGTTCATATCCAAGTTTTGGAAAAGTCTACATGAGTCTTTAGGAACTAAACTTATCCATAGTTCTTCTTATCATCCGCAAACAGACGGACAGACTGAAAGGGTAAATCAAATTCTTGAAGATATGTTAAGAGCATGTGTCCTTTCCTTTGGTGCTAAATGGGATGAATGCCTTCCCTTAGCTGAATTCTCGTATAATAATAGCCATCAAGAGAGCATTAAAATGGCACCATTCGAAGCACTGTATGGCCGTAGGTGCCAAACACCTTTAAATTGGTCAAAAGCTGGAGAACGTTGGTTCTTTGGACCGGATGTGGTCAAGGAAGCTGAAGAGAAAGTTAAACTCATACAAGCCAATATGAAGATAGCTCAATCCCGATAGAAAAGCTATGCTGATAAGAGGAGACGACCGCTAGAATTCAAAGTGGGAGATTATGTCTACCTCAAGGTATCACCGATGAAAGGAGTTCATCGTTTTGGGATTCGGGGAAAGTTGGCACCCCGTTATGTCGGTCCTTTTCAGATCCAACAACGATGTGGACCAGTCGCCTATCGCGTCAAGCTACCAGATCACATGTCAGCGGTGCATGATATCTTTCATGTATCTCAGTTAAAGAAGTGTCTTCAAGTACCTGACCAAGAGATCGACTTTGGTGATGTAGAACTAGAACCTGATTTGACTTATGCCGAGTACCCCATTAGAGTTTTAGATCAGAAAGATTGAGTCACTCGCAGATGTACAATCAAGTTCTACAAAGTACAATGGAATCAACACGCGGAAGATGAAGCTACTTGGGAGTCCGAGGATTACTTAGAAGAGAACTTTCCTTACTTCTTCGCTTCTATCTAGCTGCAATACCTTGTCTATATTGTAACTTGTCTTGTTGATAAGCGAATGGAAAACCCCCTCACTAGCCTTTTGAATAAAGTTATGATGTGTTAGCTTGACACATTTCCTTTTCCATTACTTAGCCTTAAGTTTTAAATCTCGGGACGAGATTTCTTTAAGGGGGAAGGGTTGTAACACCTCTGGTGTTTTGACCTAGCACTAAAATTTGACATGTCATCATATGCATTGCAAAGCATTCATAAAGTAGAAAATTTTTGAATGCATTCACTAAATAAGCCTTATTTCATAATGTTGTTATTTCATGTGATGTGTTTCAAAACCCTAAATAAAGATCATGACCACAAGGGTCAAATTTCATGTGATCATGTGAGGTCATGTGTCATTTGACTTAAATAACCCTAATGGGCCATGTTACTGGTCAAAAATCAAAATTTAAGTAAAAGGAAGACAAATCAAATTTGAATTCAAGTTCAATTTATAAAAGTCCTTTTTGCCCCTTTTGGCTAATTCAAAATCCATGTGGAATTTGGGGTTGAGGCAAAAAGCAAAGTTGGAGGTTATTTTATGTGGATCAACTTTGGTATTCAAAGTTTTTCAAGTTTACATATAAAATTTGGAGTAATTTTGAAATTATTCAAATGCTCAAATGCACCCCAAATTCAAATTTCAAAATGGAGGCAGAATTTGAAAATATTTCTAGAAGCAAAGTTGTAGAGTTTGAAAAATTAAACAACTTTCATTTTTGGAGATTTTCAACTTCTTTAGAAAATTTGTGAGTAATTTGAAAAATAGACTCAGTGGTAGTTCTATAAATAATTCAAAAATTAAGATTTACATCACCGCTTACCGCCGGAGCCACGCCTCTGCCGCCGCCGAGCGTTTTGCGCCGCTTCCTCGCGCCCTGGCACGTCTTCATCGCCGTGGCATCTTCGTCGTGTGCTATCGAAGCCAGACGAGCTTCTCCCGGCTATAAATAGTCGTACCGTCGTCGTCCCTCTCTTCCTTTCCTGCCTCTGCTCGCCGACGACGACCTCGCTGCGCTCGCAAAATTCACCGCCGTCGTAGCATCTTGAGTCAGTAGCATCCGCCAGTAGCTCTGCCTCGTCTTCCTGCTCCTCCCAAGCCTGATCGTGTCGCTCCTAGAAGTCCAGTGCCACCGCGCGACGTCGTCTTCCCCGAGTCCGGCCGAAGCTCCGCCGCGACCCACCTCACCGTGGACAGGGCGATTCAGTATGTCTCTGCCTACACCAAGTACACCCTCGTGATCACGGTGAGCTCCTGAGCGTGAAGATCGCTCTTCTTGTGACTCTACTGCACCGTAGACATAGCTACGTCGACCGCCGTCGAGTCCGAGTCACCATGGCCGGCGTAGGGTTCCATCTGGTGTGCCTGTTGCTGTTCTGAGGGTTGGGTTAGATTCGCGACATGGTGTAGATCACGTTGGTGCAGTCCATCTCACCGGAGAAGCACCGCCGGCGTGTTTTGCCGATCGGAACTGGCCACGCCGCCGTGCGGTTGCTTTGAGTCACTGACAGTGGGGCCTGGCTGTCAGTGCGAGTGAGGAAGAAGAACAGTAAAAAATTTTATTTTCTGAATTTGTGAATAGTGCTGAAACTTTGGGAATTTGTAGGAAATTCATGATAGCTCCAAAAATTATGAAATTTTGTGTGTAGCTTCTGTAAATGTTCTAGTATGATTTAAAAGTTTGAAATTTGAAATTTGAATAAAATTTTAATGTTTAAATATTCAGTCCATTAATTGAAAAATGCAATTTCCATGATTTTTGTAGGTCACTGTATAATTCCAAAAATTATGAAATTTGTTTTGGTACACTAATTTGTCATGAGGAAGCTTACATAAAATGTTTAGGTCATTTGGAACAAGTTCATTTTTGGGCTTAATTCCAAATTAATTCAAAAATAAATAAAGGCAAACCCTAAGTGTTTGATTAGTGTTGGATCTTGTTTTGGTCATGTTTTGTGACTAGTAGGGTTTCAAGATCCATTTGGTCAAGTCACATGTGTGGTTCTTGATGGTAGGATTGCAAGTTGGTTTTATTGGCTTGCAACTGTACCGTGAAATAAAATCATTTGCGGGGTGTTTTTACATTTCATGTACCATGAAAGCATCATGTTTACATTATCATCATGTTGAAGCATAAGTTATTATTTCGTGTAGAATCCGAGAGTGAAACGATTCTAGTTGAGCAAGTTCTAGAAGAATCCCCAGTTGTCACGGGATTCGATAATTGTGGTACTGATCTAGAACCTGAGATCGTCAATGAAGGCAAGCCCCAGTTTAAGCATTAAGCCATTACCTTGTTTACTTTGAAAAGTTTATCACCTATGTTACTTAATGCATTAAGTTGTTTAATTCAAATGTTACCTACTTGATGCATTACCTACCTTGTTACTTGTTTACCATCCTTGGAGATGTTTTTATTTACAAAGGCGTAGAATGCTTAGTATGCTTTATAGTAGGCTTTCAAAGTAAAAGTTTTGATACAATCAAAGATGGCATACTGGCCAAAGAAAGAAAGAAGGTTGAATGAACTAGAGACTAGTCGGGTGACTTATCTTGAATGTTGGGTAATGTTGCCGGCTATGTCGCTTAAAGGCCACTCATTGTGGATCTTCTGAACGAGACACTTTGTAGTACTAGTCACATACTCCGGTAAGCCTACTTCGGCTAATCCGATACTAAGACGAATGCCCACACACTGGGAGTGGAGAGATGGCGGGAGTAGCGTGTACCCTCATGGCTGGAATGTGGCCGGATTTGAGGTGTGTTGTGCTCTCGGGTGGCGTGGAGACGGCTTAGTATAGGAGGATCCGGTAGCGAGGTTGATATATGCAAGATTAAGTTCTACATATGTCGTGTGATAAGGAATCCCTAGCTGGGACTTGAATCAATTCAAATTGCCGGTGCTCCGCGGATATGGAGACTCGATTCATTACAGAAGCAATGCAGGACTGGTGAATTACTAAAATATGAGAATAAGAATGGAATGAGAAGGAATGGAATATGGGAAATGTATATTTAGTTGAGATAATGAACTAAAAGGACTTAGGGGTAAAATTTGAGAATAGGATAAATATAGTAAGCTTTTGGCAAAGGACTTTGAATTTTGCTACATCCTTACCTTGTCCCAAACCCCTGCATCCCTAAAGTCTTACACCCATTACATCGGGTTAGTCTTGTTGAGTACTTTTGTACTCAGGGTTTGTTAACCCTTGTTGCAGATGAGTCACATGTGCAGGCTTGTTTTGGTCCCTGCTGCATGTCGGTGTTTGAAGTCAACGATGATGAGGAGTAATGAATGGCCTTTGGATAAGGCACTAGTTTGTATGATAAATAAAGTTAATGTAATATTATCCCGCTACTATGGTTGTATAACACTTATGGTATTGTAAGTTTGAAAACAACCGGTTTGTAATTATGTTATCTTAAGACTTCTGCTATCTTTTACTCTGGTATATATTTGAATAAACTGTTGTAATCTACAATGACTGTGATTGGAATCCTGTTTGAAAAGAGAATCGTGGATGATTTGGGTTTCTCGAGGACACCCGACAGACCTGTTGAGTTGTTGGGAACTCATGTACGCTATCTGAGGTCTGTTAAGACAACGATAGGTGCACGTGGGCCCGATTCCTTAGGAGGTTCTGCCACATAGATCAGCTTGCCGGAAGATTTGCACAGCTCGTGATGTCCAATCCAACTCAGATTTCGTGACTTCACGCATCCGATTCAAACTCAGGTTTCGCTTCCGAGACGGAGTCTTATCCGAGTTCTTTTGGAAAACCGAGTTCTTTTTCGACAAAGCTCCGGAACACGATGTCAACCTATCAAGAATACTACTCGGAGTACACTCGGAGTACTTCAAAGAAGTCGGGTCCTCTTCCGTTCGGACTCCACAACATGGCAACATCTTATCAGACATGGCCCAAAGGATCCACCTATCCCGTGCTTAGAATGACGCTGAAGGGAGCCCAGGAAGGCCTCGTCTTAACTATAACATCTCAAGACTGCATCGTCCATTGGCCAGGTTCCATCCCTGAAGATGACGGCATCCAACTAGTCGACAATATGACAACAGCAACTCTACCCTACCAAGAAGGAGACTCGATCTGTGACTTTGAAACCTCTACTGAAGTTATCAACAGCTTTGGCAGTATGAAAACCAATGATGATGATAGAACAACTCACGCTAGAGAAGTATTCATGATTCACCGTCCTCGATCACCATTGGTCCCCCCAGAAGCACCCAACGTCAGGTCTTTAGATGAATCTGAATCCAATATATCACCGTTTATCCAGGGGCACGATGGTGAGACTGAGAGTCAGAGGCAAGCTAGAGAGAGAAAGAACAAATTGAAACAAGGACATCAATGTCGTGCTAAACAGTGAAAGGACACTTGGATCAAATATGAGTCAGACCTAGCTGAGTACAATAGAAGAAAATCAGAGCGAGAGGTCGAAGAAGGACGAGCAGCAAATACACTATACGATAAGATTCGAGAAGCACTAGAAGAACTCTGGGCGACTTCATATCCCAATGAAAAACAAGAATAGCTCCGGGATTTCCTCCGATCAACCATCCTTAGGACGCACGATGGAAGGGCAACATCTCATGAACAGGAAGATCAAAATCAAAGGAAGTCCGCCTTCAAGAGACTTGGACCAAGTGGAAGTCACAACAGCGAAAGTAGAAGAAATCATAGTCAAAACGACCGAGTCGAACAACCAAGAAAGGCCAGAAGCAAAGCACCTACTCGGACTGCCACGCAAAACTACTCTCACCAAGACAACGGTTGGCAAGAAGGGGGCGCTGAATCAGAATACACAGAAGCCAGAATGCACGATAGATTCCCCTATTTTGCGAACAGACTTGCTTTAATACGACTACCTCACAAGTTCAAGCCGTCCAACCACTCCAAGTATGATGGCAAGACCGAACCAAAGCAATGGCTTAGGATTTACTCGCAATCAATTGAATTGGTCGGAGGAGACGATGACATCAAAGCCTTGTTCTTTACCATGGCCCTAGAAACCATGCCACTTCAATGGTTTGACAAATTGAATCTAGGATCAATCAGAAATTGGGAGGACTTGTAAAGAGCTTTCTATGAAAATTTTGTGGGTATTATTACACACCCAATCACCCATGTAGAGTTAAAAGGACTCAAGCGGAAAGGAGGTGAAAGTCTCAGAAATTACTATCGACGATTTGGTGAACTACGAGCTCAAGTACATGACATCACACAATGAGAAGTAATCGAAGCTTTCTCTCACGGAATCATGGCTTGGTGGCAATTTCAAGACTTCTGCAAAGAAAATCCAAGAAACAACAAAGAATTTAGACAAACAGTGGAAAAGATGATTACTGCAGAGGAGAAGACACGAGAAAGATTCCTAGATAAAAACAACAGAGACAACCCGGATAGGCAAAACCCTCAAAACAACAGACATCAGGAGAGAAAGCGTGGTCCAGACAACACGGTAGCAATGGCTGACAAATCAAAGAAGTTTTCAAAAACCAGAAGATATGACAACATTGAGAACATACGTTGCCCCTTGCACCCTAATGGAAAGCACACCATTAGAAATTGCTACACCTTCAACGAAAGATACACAAGAAAAGATAGTAAGGGGAACAATAAAGAAGACAATCAGAAAAAAGAAGATGACAACCATGAAGACAAGGGATTCCAAAAATCTAGAGGGACAGTGGCAGTAATCTTTGCCAGGGTTCCAGATTCCAGAAGCAAACATCAAGAAAAGCTAGCATTACGAACCATCATGGCAGCAGAACCCGCTACACCAAGATATCTCAATTGGTCAGAGTATCCAATCCAATTCTCAAGAGAAGACCAATGGACCAGCGTAGGAAACACAGGCCATTACCCACTAGTTCTAGATCTGACCATTGTCGATATGATTGTTACGAAAGTACTAATCGACAGAGGAGCTGGACTCAACATCATCTTTTCATAAACACTAAGGAAGATGGGACTACAACTCACCGGGATGATTACACCAACAAGTACACCTTTTTATGGCATAGTTCCCGGCAAGGCAGCCATGCCACTCGGGCAAATCACTCTACCAGTTACTTTTGAGACTCCCTCGAACTACCGTACAGAGTTCATCAAGTTTGAAGTTGCAGACTTTGATTCATCATACCACGCAATCCTCGAGCGCCCGGCACTAGCAAAATTCATGGCAATACCACATTATCCATACCTATTGCTTAAGATGCCAGGACCTAACGGTGTCCTTTCTATTCGAAGCGATTTGAAGCACGCCTTCGACTACGACATTCAGGCAATCCAAATTGCAGCCAAAGCACAAGCCGACAATGGTAGAAAAGAAATAGCCACTATTGTCGCAGAAATAAGCCAAGAAGAATTAGAGATACCGGCTAAAAAGCCCAGCATCCTCGCACCACCAAAGCAACCTGACGTCAAGCAAATCGACCTGGGCACTGGCGATCCCTCCAAAACTGCAACCATCGGCGCCCACCTCTCGGCAAAATAGGAACTCGCGCTCACCAACTTTCTTCGGGACAACAAAGATATCTTCGCTTGGAAGCCAACTGACATGCCTGGTGCCCCAAGAGAGTTGGCTGAGCACAGAATTGATATCAATGAAGGCTCTAAGCCCGTAAAGCAACGACTACGACGATTCTCACCTGACAAGAAAGTAGTAATTAAAAAGGAAATTACAAAACTAATGGCAGCCGGATTCATCAGAGAAATCCTCCATCCAGATTGGCTAGCAAACCCAGTTCTGGTACAAAAAAAGAATACGGACGAGTGGCGCATGTGTGTCGACTACACAGATCTCAACAAACACTGCCCCAAAGATCCGTTCGGGCTACCATGCATTGATCAAATAGTTGATTCAACAACAGGATCTGCCCTATTATCCTTCCTTGATTGCTATTCAGGATATCACCAGATTGCATTAAAGGAACAAGACCAGAGCAAGACATCTTTCATCACTCCATTCGGTGCCTACGGCTACAAAACCATGTCATTTGGACTAAAAAATGCTGGTGCGACTTACCAAAGAGCTATCCAAACATGCCTCAGTGATCAGATCGGAGAAAAAGTAGAAGCATACGTGGATGACGTAGTGGTAAAGACAAAGAACCCAGATGCACTAATTGAAGACCTAAAGCAAACCTTCAAAAACCTGAAAAGATAGAGGTGGAAATTGAATCCAAACAAATGTGTATTCGGAGTTCCTTCGGGACAACTACTCGGATTCCTAGTTAGTCATCGCGGAATCGAAGCAAGCGCCAAGCAAATTCAAGCCATAACAGAGATGGGCCCTCCTCGAAGTGTCAAAGATGTGCAGAAGCTAACAGGTTGCATGGCGGCACTAAATCATTTCATATCAAGACTGGGCGAAAAAGGGTTACCTTTCTTTAAATTGCTAAAGAAGACAGACAAGTTCGAGTGGACAGAAGAAGCCAACGAAGCTTTCAAGAAACTCAAGGCATATCTCACATCCTCACCCGTTCTCACACCTCCAAAGAAATACGAAGACATGATGTTGTACATTGCGACAACTTCTACTGTGATCAGCACAACGATTGTCATGGAAAGAGAAGAAGAAGAGCGTGTACATAAAGTACAACGCCCCGTATATTATATTAGCGAAGTACTGTCAGAATCAAAAGTCCGGTACCCGCATGTACAAAAACTACTCTATACCCTACTAATCACTTCACGCAAGCTTCGCCACTATTTTGAAGGCCACAAGATTACCGTGGTGATATATTTCCCACTCGGAGACATCAAGTGGGTAGTTGAACTTGGTGCTCTCAATATCGATTTCACCCCATGGAAGGCAATTAAATCTCAAGCTCTGGCTGATTTTGTTGCCGAATGGATAGAAATTCAACAACCTATGTCAAGTACCATCCTTGATCATTGGAAGATGTACTTTGATGGATCACTCAAGCTAGGCGGAGCCGGTGCAGGCGTCCTCCTAATTTCTCCAGATAGAAAGCAACTCAAGTACGTCCTTCAGATATTATGACAGGCTACAAACAATGAAGCAGAATACGAAGCCCTCATCCATGGGCTACGAGTGGCAATTACCCTCGAAATCAAGTGTTTACTCGTATACGGCGATTCAGCAGTAGTCATCAATCAAGTCAACAAAGATTGGGATTGCACCAAAGAAAATATGGGCGCTTACTGTGCAGAAATACGAAAGCTCGAAAAACATTTTCAAGGATTAGAAATTCTACACGTCCTGCGCGATTCTAATAAAGCAGCAGACATCCTCGCCAAGCTTGGATTAGACAGGGCGAAGGTCCCACCCGGAGTATTCATAGAGGAGTTATCAGCTCCCTCTATCAAACAACCCGGTGAGATAACCCCTAAAATCTCAACCAAAGGCACCCAGATCTTGGTAATCACCACTTCATGGACCCAGGTTTTTATTGATTACATCAAAGAGAATAAGTTGCCAGCAAAAAAAGAGGAAGCTACCTGAGTTGTTCGCAGAAGCAAGAATTACGTCCTAGTAGGAGACAAGCTCTACAGAAGAGCCGCATCATCAGGAGTACTCCTAAAATGCGTCTCATTTGAAGAAGGCAAAGAAATCCTAAACGAAATACACTCAGGTTGCTGTAGAAATCACGCTGCTTCAAGAACACTAGTCGGCAAAGCATTCTGCACTGGTTTCTACTGGCCAACCGTTTTGAAAGACGTAGAAGAACTCATCAGAAGATGCAAAAGTTGTCAAATGTTCGCAAGACAAGATCATGTGCTAGCTCACAACCTCATCTGCATACCACCTGCTTGGCCTTTCTCCTGCTAGGGGCTGGATCAAGTAGGACCTCTCAAGAAAGCAAAAGGCGGCTTCGAGTACATCTTTGTAGCAATTGACAAGTTCACGAAATGGATTGAATTCAAACCACTCGCAAAATACAGCGCAGCCAAAGCAGTCGAGTTCATCCAAGACATTATGCACCGCTACGGCATGCCTAATTGAATCATCACGGATTTGGGTTCTCCCTTCACAGCCACAGAATTCCAAAGTTGGGCACAGGACTGCAGCTTCAGAATAGATTACGCATCAGTCGCACATCCAGAGGCCAACGAACAAGTCAAAAGGGCAAACAGACTCATACTAGCTGGATTAAAACCAAGATTGTATGAAGAACTAGTAGACTATGGATCAAAATGGATTGAAGAATTACCCAAGGTCGTATGGGGGCTGTGGACTCAAATAAGCAGAGCCACCGAATACTCACCTTTCTTCCTGGTGTACAAATCAGAAGCCGTACTACCCGCAGACTTGATCTGGATGTCACCACGGATAGAACAATACAACGAAGGAGAAGCAGAACACACCCAAAGATTAGAACTCGACAGTACAGAAGAAGTCAGAGTAAACACTACCCTTCAATCAGCAAGATACCTCTAAGGACTAAGACGCCACTACAACAAGAATACCCAGTCTCGATCATTACAAGTCGAAGACCTAGTACTAAGAAGAATACAAAAAACCGACGGGCGCCATAAACTTCTCAGTCCATGGGAAGGTCCTTTTATCGTCACAAAAGTAATCGAACCGGGCACATACAAGTTGATAACCAAAGACGGAAAAGAAGTCCACAATACATGGCACATCAGTCAGCTACGAAGATTCTACGCATGAAAACAACTCAAGGGAAAATATGTATACAAGACACAAGAGATCAACGTTCATGATCAAACAAAGATAGCGCTCACCAACAACATATGTACCATTGTGACCTATCAATATTCATGATCAATAAAGATGGTTCTTTCTCGACAAACATATGTCTCATTATGGTTCTCCCCAAGTTGTTTCCAAAAAGAACAAAAAAGCAAAATGGCTGAAAAGACGCCTGAGCATACCGGCCCAGAGCAAAAGAGCTAAAAACATGCTTGAGCCCACCGATGAGGGTAGCTAATAAGCTAACACCCGAACAAAAAAGCAAAATGGCTGAAAAGACGCCTGAGCATACCGGCCGAGAGCAAAATAGCTGAAAACATGCTTGAGCCCGCCGATGAGGGTAGCTAATAAGCTAACACCCAAACCAAAAAGCAAAATGGCTGAAAAGACGCCTGAGCATTCCGGCCGAGAGCAAAAGAGCTGAAAACATGCTTGAGCCCGCCGATGAGGGTAGCTAATAAGCTAACACCCGAACCAAAAAGCAAAATGGCTAAAAAGACGCCTGAGCATACCGGCCGAGAGCAAAAGAGCTAAAAACATGCTTGAGCCCGCCGATGAGGGTAGCTAATAAGCTAACACCCGAACCAAAAAGCAAAATGACTGAAAAGACGCCTAAGCATACCGGCCGAGAGCAAAAGAGCTAAAAACATGCTTGAGTCTGCCGATGAGGGTAGCTAATAAGCTAACATCCAAACAAAAAGCAAAATGGCTGAAAAGACGCCTGAGCATACCGGCCAAGAGCAAAATAGCTAAAAACATGCTTGAGCCCACCGATGAGGGTAGCTAATAAGCTAACACCCGGACAAAAAGCAAAATGGCTGAAAAGACGCCTGAGCATACCGGCCGAGAGCAAAATAGATGAAAACATGCTTCAGCCCGCCGATGAGGGTAGCTAATAAGCTAACACCCGAACCAAAAAGAAAAATGACTGAGAATAAGCCTGAACATAAATCAGAGCAATTTCTAGACAAGACCCTCTAGCTCAGAAGATCCCAAGAAGCGCTACATGGTTTCGCTCAAGAAAGCACTTGAACAACGCTTGTTCCTGCTCAACAAGACTTCAAGGAAATAAGACAAGGCTTCCAGAACTCTACCATGAAGCGCTCGGGGGCTTGCCGGTCCTAGGATACTTTTGCAACCAGAAATAGGACCAGATGCTGACCACACTATGAGCTAAGCCAAGAAGAAGAAGCTAGAGATATCCTAAGTCTTTTTTTTAATACTAACAAGAACGTAAAGTTTGTCGACACAACGGGCTATACCGAGTTGTTTACAAGTCACAGACGAAAGCCAGACAAGCACTCAACAAGTCAAGGAAGTCTGTCAAGACATCAATCTACATACACCGAGTTGTTTCACACGGCACAGATGAAAGCCCGAGTTGTTTACAAGTCACAGACGAAAGCCAGACAAGCACTCAACAAGTCAAGGAAGTCTGTCAAGACATCAATCTACATACACCAAGTTGTTTCACATGGCACAGATGAAAGCCAGACAAGTACTCAGCAAATCAATAAAATTTGTCAAATACAACGATCTACACACAGCGAGTGGTTTATACAATGCGGATGAGAATCAGAATAGATAGCTACCCGGAGAAAATTCTAATCAATTGGACAACACATTTAAAGAGTAAGCAAGGATTAGACATCTAGACAAAGAAGACATCAACAAAGATAGAGGATCTTCATTCAAGAAAGAGTATAAGTATTCTATTACAAAAGCCGGAGTGTAGGGGTCGATTACATTCAAGCATTGTCATCAGGAGTAGAAACATCAATATTGAGATTATCTACAATCTTCCTGGCTAAGTCATCAACCTCGGGCTCTAACCTCTCAACAGCATCGAGGTACTCTTGGCTCTCGGCTTCGTTAGCAACCTTGGACAAAGGAAAGTCCAGAGAAAGAACTCGGACCTGGGCAAGGACGTTCCTGGTGCAAAGATGGGCACAACGCTTCATGAACTCCTAGAAATGGGTCAGCACTTGGGGAATGAATTGAGCCCAAGAATGACCATCGTCTGCTGAAGTCCGAAGAAGGTCGGCTACTGACCGAAAAGACTTCCACAAAGCTTTCCAATTTTTAGTAGCCGTTGCCAACATGCCAGTCAAGTCCTCAACGGTCTTTTGGGCCTGCACAAGATCTCTGTCAGCTCCACGCCTAATCAATCTAGCAAGCGTGAGTTCTTCTTCAGCTTGAGCAATTACCTCCTCAGCCTTGTTGTGGCTAGTTCGAGCGAGCGTCTTCATCTCCTTGATACCCTCTGAGAGCTTCTGCTTTTCAACTCGAAGAGCTAGGCCAGGCAACAGAAACAAGTCAGTGGAAAAGAAAATCAGAGTACAAAAGAAAAAATGAAAAGTTGGCAGAAAGGGAAGCCAGAATACAAAAGGAAACAAAAAGAACCCGCAATACCTTTGCACTCGTTCTTCGCAGCATCCTTCTGCTTCTCTACCTCTACCACCCGGGCACAAAGAGTTTTCTCCTCCTTTTGATGCATCTGACGCTCGGTCTCCAACTCGGCCCGGAGGAGGTCAAGCTCGGCCTTCAGGGCGCTTACCTCAGAAGACAACTTCTTCTCGTTTTCAGACAAGAAAAAGAAGCCAGTATGATCTCGAGAGAAAGACTGAACAAAGAGAGAGAGAGAGAGAAGGCATAAGAAGAAAACGAAGATCGAACATCCAAAGAAAGAACTCTAGCAAAACTCACCTGAAGCTTTTCACCAAAGGAAGTCGAAAGGGCCCTCCAGGCAGCAGTCAATTCTGACAGACGATGGGTGGCGTCGAACTGTAGCAACACTTCGTCGTCCAAGCGCTGACTACTGGTTCCAAGGAGAGCAGAGGGTGAAGCTGGCGAAGGCAAAGAAGGCAGAACTAGGGTTGTATCCTAGGAAGCCCCAGCTACCTCTTTGGAAGTACCCACCGCCGTGGCCACGGTCACCTTCGGAGCAATAGGATCAGCAGCGGCAGGGGATCTGGCTTCCCTCATAGCTACCTTGCCGACCGAACATCCCAAGTCCAGAGACTCAGCGCACAGAGGCGGGTCAGAGGACTGAGAAGAAGTAGGTGGAGGGTTAAGGGAAGGCGAGGGTCTGCAAAATCACAAGAAAAATCGATGATAAAGAATATGAGCGAGGGAAGAACAAAGAGAGAAGCAAAAAAGCATAACAAGGAATCACTTACTCAGCTATCTTCTTCCTCATAAGACCAAAAGAAGACCTCACAGGGGGAACCACGGCAGCAAAGACATCCCCGCCACTCGGCGGCAGGAGTAGCGTAGCCGGTACCGGAGCCCCGGAAGAACTCGGTACCAGAGTTACGGAAGAACTCGGTACCAGAACCTCAGAGGAACTCAGTGCCGGTGCCCCAGAAGGACATGTACCCGATGACCGCTTACTACAAAGAGATCAAGACCAAAGTCAGAACAAAAAGAAGGTTTCAACTATAGGAAAGCAAGAAAACAACTCACCGATGAGTAACAAGGGCAGCACCATCGTCCTCTTCCGCCTCACCCTCGACCAAGGTTGCCAAAACACCAGCTGAAAAAGGACAAAAGTACTCGGTTCAAGATAAAAACAAGAAGACAAAGGGACAAAGCATATTAATATGCTCACCTAAGAGCATGCTAGCTACAACTAGAGTACCTGGACGAGTACTTGACTGGCGGGGCTTCTTGGCAGAAGACAAACCAAAAGAACTTTCAGCTCACCCCCTCTTTCCGACACTGCGAGGGCCTCGGGGAACTGAATGAGGAACATATTCTACATATACATCAGGGTTTGCGGAAGAAACACTAGGAAGCATTATGACGGTTTGCGACTTACTAGTTAAAGAAGCCCCAGCAAGACTACCCCCAGCCCCCACGATGGTAGGGAGGTCGTGAAGGGGAATCGGGTCGACGAAGTTACTCCCCAATTCCTACGAAAAGAATAAGAAAACAAGACAAGGAAGATTAAGCGAAAATAGATACAACAAAAAGAAATACAAAAAGTACCCGCACCAAGAGAAAACAACTTACAGCTAGAGGTGGGTTCTTCGCACAGAACTTGGAGACGGTAAGCGGGACAACGCTTGCTCCTTTCAGCATCTTCTGAAGACGCTCGAGTACCTCCTTGTCGGTCAACTCAAGGGCAGGGACCATGCGTGAAGGATCCTCAGCCCCAGAGTACTCAAAGCCAAAGTTCTCTTGCTCCTTCAGAGGCTGAACACGACGGCGAAGAAAACTCGAGACAATTCCAAAGCCGATCAAGCCCCGCTGCTTTAGAGTGCTTATCCGCTCAAGGAACGGCTGGATAGCCTAGAGCTCGTCCGACGTCAAAGAGTTCTTTTCCCACCGGTCGTTAACCGAGGGACCAGATCCAGAATGTACAGCGAAAGAAGGAATCAAATTGGTGGCATAGAACCAGTCAGCACGCCAATACCTCACAGAATCAACCAGGTCATAGTCAAAGAACTTGCTTTTAAGACCCTGGTGAAACTAAATCCCGCAGCCACCAAGAACATTGGTGTCTTCACGGCGGGGTTGAGGCTTCAGACGAAAGAAGTGATGGAAGAGAGAAAGAGAAGGAGGAATTCCAAGGAAAGCTTCACAGAGATGTACAAAAACAGAAAGATGGAGGACGACATTGGGAGTTAGATGGTTCAGACTAACCCCAAAATAACCGAGAAATTGATGAAGGAAGGCGGAAGCAGGAAGGCAAAGTCCAGCATGGATAAAGGAGACAAAAAGAATAATCTCACCAGGACCTAGAGCAGGGACCCGATGCTCGCCTGGAACTCTCCATTCAGCAATGCCCTTGCTCTAGATCAGACCATCACCGGCAAGCTCGCGAAGCTAGTCTTCAGTCGTTGTCGGAGCTAGCCAAGCTTTCTAGGCAGCCCTCATGGCCACGAACTCTTGGTTCTCGATCACGGAAAGAGATGACTCCTTGTCCACGAAGGTTGCCTGGGACTTGCTCGCGGCCTTCTTCCTACCCATGTCCTAACGGAGGCAAAAAGGCACTAGGGGAAGAGAAGGCTTGGACGGCGGCGCTAAGATGGTGGCGGCAATGGCGATGGCGGAGGTGCAAAGGCTAGGGTTTTCAAAGCAAAGGCAGGGTACCAAAGAAAAGGAGGAGAAAGGCCTTTAAATAGATTTTACACCGGTAAAAACGTGGCCCACCAGGCCTGTTTTAACACGGCATGAGGACGCAATGGTTCATTTACCGACACAGCTAAAATAATGGACGGCTCAAATCCACACAATGGTACAGTTCAACGGGCAGATTTCAGACTTATCCATCCAACACCACGGCAGAATTATCATATCACCACAAAAAGAACTCATCATCAATGAAGCAAAGAAGGGTTATCTCACAAGGAGCGCAACAACCCGGTCCTTACAGAAAGAACTCAGAAATCTCATCAACAACCAGGACAACAAGAAAATAAGGAATTGCAACTCAGAAGACAAGATCCTTTCCATTTTATAACTGGTTTCAAAAATAGAAGATTACACATCTTACAAGACCCAACGAACTCGGTACCACGAAAAGCAAAGTAGCAAAGAGGAACCCGGACACGGCTAGGCTCTGGAATGACTACGTGTCCCAAATTGCTACTCGGAAGGACAAACCGCCCTCGGCTACACTATTTTCTTCAAAGGACGGATGAAGTGCATCCAAGGTGGAAATCAGCAGCACGGCGGGACAACATGGAGCAGAGAAGGCCGGCAGGCATCTGTCTACCCAAGACCGATGTGATGCTAGATATGGTGTTGATTTGCACCGGACAGTCTCAGGACAGGCGATGAGGATCAACCCAGAACTGCCAGATGAAGAAACGAAGCCCACATCACAAGACTTCCTCCAACTACCGCCATGTACATCCTGGTACATTGCTGCTGTGGGATTAGCCTACCTCTAATCCCTATCACAAGACTCTCTCCAGCTATGGCAAGACATACAAGAATTGCAAAATACGCCCGGGGGCTGCTCTACTTTACAAACTACCATATTCATGACTACAGAGACTTTAGAACAAGCAACAAAATGCTCAATGAATCAAAACAGCACTCCAGGAGGGTATTAATAGACTGAAGGAGCGGTGCACGTGGACCAGGAGCACAAACGAAACAAGCCTAACAAAGGACACAGTGAAAAGACAGAATTCAATGAAAAAGGACTCGGGCGTGAAGGAACAGTACTCAAGGACAAGCATATTCGAAAGGATATACCAACACTGTACAACTCATGAACAAACAACATTCACACTCAACCACCACCATATGACTATATCTGACAACAGCAGACTACTAGAGAATATGCCAAGACCCTGCATCCGAGTTCTTCCTGAACAAAACAACCCGGATAAATGTTCGGGGGCTGCAACAGGAGAAGTTCTCAGTTCTTTTCAAACAACATAAGATTCAAGACCCTCCAACTTTTTGTTCCAAATAGCAAGAGGCTCGGAGGCTACACTCAGTGAGTGCACTTTTTCTTTCAAAAAGCGCACATCACTCCGAAGACTTCTTCAAGACAGACGACTTCAAGACCACACGACAAAAAGAACCCAGACATAACTATATCCGAGCTCTTTTCGACAAAGAAGCCAGGTATATGCTCGGGAGCCTTTCGACGAAGAATCAGGACGATTTCAAGAAAAGACCCTCAAGCTCCTTGTGCCAAACAGCAAGAGGCTCGGGGGCTACATCCAAATGGGAGTACTTTTTTCTTCAAAAAGGTACACACCACGCAAAGATCTCACGAAGCGCTACATGGTTTTGTTTAAGAAAGCACTCGGACGACGCTTGTTCCTGCTCGACGAGACTCGAAGGAACAAGACGAGGCTTCCAGAACTCAACCATGAAGTGCTCGGGGGCTTGTCGGTACAAGACCCACGGGATACCCCGCAAGGAAAGAAGAAGACCTAGTCTAATTAGGATTCTTCCCCTGTAATCTTAGTAGTAGTATTACTCTGTAATCCTACTAGAAACTCTCATTGTAAACCGACTAGGACTCTGGCCTCCTGACTATATAAAGGAAAGAGAACAATGGTACGACACAACACTTTACGATCAATCTAACGCAAAGGCTAACATTGACTGGACGTAGGGCTATTACTCGATCAAAGATCGAGGGTCCAAACCAGGATAAATCAACTGTCTCTTGCGTTAACCGTCGAGTTCTGCATACGCTGAAGCCCGAACGTACTGCCCCGGGTATCCCCGTGGCAGGCTATCAGTGGTCAAACATCGACACTATCTTGACCTCACTTACTTTTCACCGTTGCCTTCGTCCAATGGCGCCAAGTCTTGCTCAAGCTTCACCGCCACGTGGTCCATCGCTCTAAAGCCTCCAACTTGCCCTTCACGCTTGCAACCGGTCCATCAAGCCAAGTCTTGTCTTAATCTTCTCCACCTTAGTCATATGACTCAATGTCATGTCTCATATGTAATAAGCTCCTTTATCACAAGTGTGAGCTTTGCAACATTTCAAAATCATTTCTACCTCTATGGCATGTGTTGCTCACACAAGTGTTTTTTGGACTAATTACCTATGTATCTCACATAAACATTTATTAGTCCACTTAGGTTGTCACTCAATTAGCAAAACCAAACAAGGACCTTTTAAAGTGGTATTACATAGGAGGCTCCACCTCTTTCTCTTCATCCAGAGTCTACAAAAAAGCTGATGGACCATCCTGTTGTACATCCTGCATTCAAATGGATTTGGGCTAGTCCATGTCAGCCGAAACACAAGTTTTTTTTTCTGGTTATTACTCAAGGACAGGCTCAGTACCAGAAACATCCTAAGAACAAAACACATGGTCATCGACAGTTATAACTGTGTGCTCTGTAGCCACTCCATTGAGAAAACTTCTGAGCATTTGTTTCTCAGCTGTCACTTTGCCAAGCAATGCTGGAGCCTTTTGGGGATCAACATTTCAAATAATAGCAGCTTCCCAGAAATCACATCAACCTTCAAAGTTAAATTGAGTCAAAATTCTTTACGGTGGCAGTCATACTAATGTGTTGGTCCATTTGGACAGTTAGAAATGACTTCGTCTCAATGGAGTTCAGCCAAGTGCTCAGAACTACAGAAGGAAATTCTTCCTGGAATTAAGAATGGTCCAGCACAGGGTCAAGCCAAGCTTACAAACAAGTTTTGAACTATGGATTCTCAGCCTAAATTCAGAACCCTGATTGGTTCCTCTTTAATTTTCTTTGTCTCTTTTTTTGTCCCCTAATTTTGTATTTCCTTTTGTAGTTACTTGTTCACAAACTTTGCTCTTAATAAAATTCCTGTAGGGGCCCCAGCCCCTCTAGTTTCCTCAAAAAAAGAATCTGATGACCCAAACATGACCTCCGCTAAATGCAGAATCTGTAAGAAAATTCTCACTGCCCGTAGTAAGAATGGAACTTCTCACTTGATAAGGCATATCCAAATGCATGATAAAGGGCAGGCTAGTCTTGATCAGTATATTCTTCGGGCTGAGAGTAATCATGATGGCTCTGTTGCTCTCAAAAACCATAAGTTTGACCCAGATCTTATTAGGAGGGCAATAGCTATATTTCTTACTGGTGGTGAGCATGCTTTTTTAGCTGTTGAGGAAGTTGGATTTCATTATCTTCTTAACTGTTGTGTCCCACAGTTTAAGAAAATTGGTCGTTTCACTGTGAAGAGAGATATAATAGCTATGTACCAAACTGAAAAAGATGCTTTAAAAAAGTATTATCTGATGCACCTGGAAGAATAAGTTTCACTTCTGATAATTGGAAATCTATATTGATGCTGATTGGAAGTTACAGAAGCGAATAATATTATTTAGCGAATTGCTTCCTCCCTATGGTACGTGTTGATGAGTCTGCTGCTGAAGAACAAGTTAATAAAGTTGTAACCAACCTTTATGAGTTATTTGATGAGTACAATGTCCTGAATTCTGGCCCATCTACCACCAATCCGAGTAATAGTGTTGAACATAATTGACAAGATGACTTGTTTGATGATTATTATGCTGACTACTTGACAATTGTTGCACCACAAAGTCAGAAATCTCAGTTGGATCTGTATCTGGAAGAACCTACAAAAGACCCAAAAGTTGATTTGGACATATTGGAATTTGGAAGGCCTCATCTGTGAGTTATCGCCCAGAACTTGCAAGTATGGCGCGAGATCTCCTTACAATCCCTGTCTCTTCAGTTGCCTTAGGCATTCAGTATTGGAGAAAAGGTGATAACTCCTTGTCAAAGTTCCCTGAATCCAGAAATATGGAGGCTTTAGTTTGTTTGCAAGATTGGGTGCGTATGAAGGACATAGGTAATGTACATGTTCTGATTTTTTTTAGATGAATACATGTTCGCAGTTTAACATTATCACATCACATGTTCTAAATATGTGAATTTGGTTTTGATTTCAAATTGCAGCCACAGAAGCTACTGAACTTGATGATACTGATGAGTTCATGGCTGTTGATTAGAATTTCAGGTGGTTTCCTTAAACTCAAAAGTTTATATGTTCACATGCAAGTCAAAAAAACTCGCACTATATTGTTTTGCATGGTTCTAAAATTCTTTTGGTAAAGTCCTTGGATGCCTTTTCATGAATTTCAATATCCTAATTGGGCTTTACCAAAAAAGACATATTATGAATGATCAGCCATTGATTGTTGCTTTTGAGTATGCTTGCATATTATAAAATAGCCGAAATATTTGATGGATTAGAATAGTCGTGTGTCAACTAGAATTTTATTTCGGCTACAATGGCATGCTCAAAGAAACATATTGACTGCTATAAATATGGCTGATATTTTATTATCGCCCTTAGAACAAATATATTACCGATAAATTGTTATCGCCCTTAGAACAATTATAATTATGGCCGATGGGTGTGTTGACATCGTGCTTAGTCTTAGAGTAAATGATGCTTATTTTTTGGCACGCAAACTTTGCCAAAAAAAAGGCATGTGTTAACACTCAAATTTGGCTTATGATTTGAACGTTAAACAACTTGGTCAAACATGCATTAGTTTGGTTAATTCGGCTACTGGTAATAGTGATAATGGTATTTGGCCGATTAATGAATTATTAAGTGATTCGTGCAGTGGACAAGTGTGTGTACTTCAGTCTGTGGCTGTGCCTAGCGTGGAACTCTTCTGCAACCCAAGAGTATGAGTGTTGATTGCAAGAAAGATCCTGTTCAATCCAGACATGTCTGGGCCTAATTGTTTGCCCGTTTCAGCAACCTGTCTGTACTTTCCAGATAATTGGTATTCAGATTCAGATATGTTAGAGCAGAGCCAATATGTCAGAGACGACGCCTAACGCCTGCCTGTGTTTCATTCCGAGTTCAACGTCACGAAATTGCCATAATTAATTAGAGAGCTCGATAGTTGAGGGATCAATCTGTATGGATTAAATAATTGGAGTACAGGTGCAGCTCGGGTAAATGAAAGAGAATAGCAAGAGAAGAAGATTAAAGGAAAGCAGAGACGGTCATAGAGTCCAACTAGAAGACGTACAGAGATTGATACGTGAAAAGAAACAAGGAGAAACAGATATCGGACTGGAGGTCACGTATGTATACGGTATGCGGCATCAGAAGATTTGCTCCAAAGGAAAGATTAATTGCCCAGGAAACAAACGCCCTGTTCGCTTGTTGGTTTCAACCAGCCCAAACCAGCCAGCCAATAGTGTTTTTCTCTCACAACAAACCAGCACAAGCCAGTCCAAACCAACCCAGAACCCAACCAGCGAACAGGCCGAAACTCATTGATACGGCCAATATTGGTTCGGAGTTTCTTTTCCCAATCTCATCCGAGATGGACCTTTGTACGTGTAATGGAAAGATCAGCCGCCCTATATATAAAGGGTGACGGTTGATTGATAATACAAATATATCAAACATATCTACTTTTATCTTTTATCATGTCTTCCAATCTATTATTATTTTTCGTTCTTCGTTATCGACAATGATCGTTGCTTCAACGATGGCGAAACCCTAGAGCGGTCAGGCCAGCTAGGGCAGCCCATAGCCGCTGCACATCCCGACGGGGTCTCTCTTAGGCACGTGGGGTTTCGGGTTTCAAGAGACCTCACCGACGTGTCTTGCGTATCGCGCTTCTGGCGAGGCTCCTCCGGCGATGTGTCATGCGTATCGCGCTCATCGCCGAGGGCACTAGGTGACGTGTTCGTGTGCGGACACAAAGGAAGCTAAAGATCGATTTCCTTCATGTATAACAAGTAGCTGCTGCAAGTGCCAGGTTTGTTCGGGCTACAGGGACGGGCCTGGGAGTTAATATTTCATCGTGGGACTTGGCCCGTCCCGGCCCGATCAATTTACTGGGTGGGCTTGGACACAAGTCTACGGGGCCGAAGGACCCGGACTTTTAGTCGGCCTGGCCTGGCCCCAGAAATCCTAGCGGCAGCTTCGGCTCGTTTTCCCTCGCCTGCGTTGTCAGTGTTGCCATCTTCAGCGATCAGCATCTCGCGAATTCCCTGTCGCATGTGCCGTGTGCCTGTGCTTGGGCCGCGGGCTGCGGAACGAACCCGTTCCCTTTTCTCCTCTATCTCAAATTCTAAATGCACAGACTAGTATGGAATATTCCGGCAAGTTGGTACGCATAACGAAGATGCATATACAGACACACCACCCTATGCTCTACAACAACTGAACAATATAGGAGTATATTTTTTATCACTCACATTACCCATTTAAGCAGAGCGGCTGTGATGACTGTCCTTGAGAGAGAGAGAGAGAGAGAGAGAGAGAGAGAGAGAGAGAGAGGAGGATATACACGCAGGTGCGTGCATGCGACGCGTATATGCCAAGAGGCCCGTCAGGGAGGTTGTGTTGATCTCTCCTTTGTCAGCTAGTACTTGGGCTATAGCTTGTAGTTGTAGGTGGTGTGCACACAGCACACGCACGTCGTTTATTCCCGTTGCTACGTGACAAACCGGCGTCGAAGCTGAGATACCAGTTGGGTGTCTGCGCCAGATTCCAACGTGTATGTCGTACGTTTCCTTGCTTTAGAGTTGATAGCGTACTAATCCAATGATACGTATGCACAGGCTACATAATTAGGCATAGTCGTCTAGTACAGCTCTACCTCAATACTAAACTATTCCCAGGCACGCTTAGAATGTTATTCGGTAGTGGTCCAGTACACTGTACACTGCACGGCATTAAAATCCTAGCGAGTAGCTACCACACTACGAAATGCAGGAAATAATTTATTCATATGCACAAAGGAAAGTGAACGCAGGGACACGGTATTTTTTCCCCAAAACATGATATAGATATAGATGCTCACATATATACACACTCACCCAATTAATGCACACATACATATCATGTCTCTATGAGTACCTCCGAACAGGTGGCAGGTTTGGGTCTAGGGCTCTAGCCTCCGTAGCTTGGCGTGGCTCGAAATATCTCTTATCGTTGATGAAGTGCAGTGTTGTTTTTTTCATGGTGACGTCAAATTTTTATTAGGCTTCACTTCACCTTGTGGAAGGCCTTATACCACATGTAAAGTTTTTATCTAATTTGAAGTAGCCCAAGACGTTGAGCCAAATTATCTACTCTCAATCGGTCTAGTTCTAGAGAGAAGAGAGTAGGACGCCTCAAGCCTCCACGTTTTCAATAATCTTCGTCGCAATCCCCATGCCTTGTACTTCTCTAGACTCAGGGACTCTAGACTCCTAGTGCCGAGGCCCTAGGGGTTGTATCTGTCTGCACACTGCGCTTCTAGGTCGAAGTCTTGGGACTCGGAGACATGTCGCATGTTGCGCGCTGGCCCGCCTGGCTGCAGCGCAGGCAGGGCGCCAAGGCCACGCAAGATGATAGAAGCACGACCGTCGATCACCACCTGTCAGTCGTCGCCTACTCCCAAGTTCATAGTTTTGGACCCTTGGAAAATCCCCATTCTCAAATCCAAATTCCATACCCGATCTAAAAATTATATGAATGATTTAATTGATTAGGTCATTTTTATAGAGTTGCACAATGAAGAGGACTAAGACATTAAAATCCTTTTTCTCCGGCTTCACCAATTAGGTCTAATAATGGGTTGGGTTGAAATGAGTTGAGTTCTCAAGTGGGCATATATTGGATGGGTGGGAATGTGTTTTATATTTTCAATGGGTTGGGTTGGGTTTAATAGAAAATTGGATTATTGGGTTCTTTTTTGGGTTTGAATGAGTTGAACCATGGGCTGGTGTTGGGTTTCCATATATTAATATAGGTACATGTTTATGTTGTTTTGAAATGGATTGATTGTACTAGATGTTTTTAGGTTAATTTATTGTGTGACCCACATAGTCAAATAGAGGTGCTAATTGGCACGATGTAGCTTATTGTTACATTAAACCATTTACAACAAAATTAAGTCAATTTTTTAGAATTTTCACTTGTGAACCTGAGGTTTTAGTTATATAGTCTAGTTTTTAATATAGGGTCCATATGTTAATCTTGCCTAGGAAAATTGGTACAAAATAGCTTTATGTCACTTTGAATCACTTCCAATAAATTTTAGTCAATTTTGTTAAAATTTTAAGGTGTGGACGTGAGTTTTAGTTCTAGGGTCCAACATTTAATGTTGACCTCACATGTTGATCTTATTGTGCAAATTGGTACAGAGTAGCTTCATGTTAGTTTGAATCACTTTCAATAAATTTCAGTTAATTTCATGGACATAATCTATTAGTTTCTTTTTGATTGGAGCCCACACATAGTCGCTAATTTACACAAAAGTAGAGGTGAACATTTCTCAAGCTGGACAAAAAAGCTCAAGGTTATTTGACTAAATAATCATGCTCCAAATAACTGTCTTTTTGGCTAAAATATTTTAGGCGGGCCGCCCTAGCGCCCACTATTATGTTGGAGTGAGATGCCACGAGAAAAAGAAAAAAAATGCAAGCATGAAGCTGATGAAGTACGTACATATTAGATATATATATTCCTTTGTTGCTTTTATCTGTCGTTATATAAAAAATTAATATTTATAGCATATAATTAATACCGTAAAATAGATTGTTAAATCTATTTTTATTATAAATTTATTTATAGAGATATAAATGTTGCGAGGGTAGGTTTGTGTAGCTTATAAAAATGCATGTCGTGTGTAATCCTTGTGTAGGGCAGTAGGGGACGGATGGCAACGGCCAGACACCGGCGTTATCTGCTCTCGGCTCTGCCCCAGCCCCCCTACGCCTCGAAATGTCAACGAGGAATTCTCCGTCGGGGGTTACTGCCCCATCCCCGTTCCCGCGGGGGTAAATTTCCACTGTCCCTGTCCCCGTGAAGGCTCACGGGGAGCACTTCTTCCCCATTCCCGTCCGCGCTCGGGGATTTAATCCTCGCAGGGATCCCCATCCCCGCATCAGCCTGGAGGTTCTCGCCGGCGATGATGGTGAGGTTGGTGATGATGGGCTTGGAGTTGAAGGTGAGCTCCTCGAGCGCGGGCCGGTACTGGCCGAGCAGCTCATCGACCAGCGCTTGCTCGGCGGCGCTGGCGGCGCCATTGGAGGAAGCGGCGGTGGCGTAAGATCTAGGGTCCCGCGGCGGCGGCTACACAAGGCACGGCTTCTTGGCGCCACCGGGGTCGGGGCCCGCGGCGGATCTGCGGGTGGAGGTGGAGGCGAAGGCTTCCATGGGGACCGCGGAGGCGGAGGTAGAGGCGCGCATGACCGGCGGGTGGGCCGTGGGCGGGCGGCAAGCTAGGGTTTGGGGCGCATGGGAGGAGAGAGCGGGAGAGGACAAGTGACGAGTGAGGAGTAGGCAGAAGCGGCGGCTTGGCTCGGCTGATGGCCGGGCCACGCGCATCAGCTACGCCCCCCACGCGGCGCGAGCCACTGGCCCAGCTCTACGGCTACGATGGGCCGGCCCAACTACGCGCTCAGCGGACAGCTAGCCCAGCTAGCTTAAGCAGCAGCCTCCTTAGTGCACATTTTGGGTCCCCGCGGTGAACGAGGACGGGAGCATGCATACCATTCCAGTCCCCGTCATCCCCGATGGGATGATTTTTTTCTCTATGGGAAGAAAATTTATACCATCTCGTTTCTTAATGGGTGAATTCCCCGCGGGGAATCCGGAACGGGCCCCGTTGACATCTTTACCTACGCCTAGGGATGAAAACGGATCGGATACGGACGGATATCACCGATATTACATTTATTTTTATATTTTTGTCCGGATTCGGATTCAAATACGGATAGTGTCAACTATGTCGGATATGATACGATTGGATATCGACATCATAAATATGCGATTTGAGTATTCGGATATGGATACGGTATCAGATGTTGGATATCCAGACTCGATACGGACAGATCTCAATCTCTCTTAACAGACTCGGTTTCGAATACGATCGGAAAGTATCCCTACCGTTTTCATCCCACCTACGCCTCCTCAAACTTTTCCGTTCCTTCGCAGCCGGCCACGGCCACGGCCACGTCTCGCTCGCGTCGCGTCCACCTGCTACTTTTTGGTACAGTATAAAGGGCGCCCATCGCACCGCGCTGTCTCTCATCTCTCTGGTCTCCCTCTCCATTCCGGCCCGCTCCCCATTCCGATCCCAGCGCACGGGCAGTCCAGTCCGGTTCACGCGCATGGAGTCTCTAGTAGCTGCGCTCCCCGCGGGCGGCGCGGCGGCGGCGGCGGCGGCGGCGGCGGCTGTCGGCGGGCTGGTGGCCGCTGCAGCGCTCGCCGGAAAGGCCGGCCTCGCCGGGCCCAAGAAACACCTCAACGCGCCCCCAGGTCAGTCACCCGACATGATCCCGCACTCTCTTGTCTAATGCGGAGCCTGTCGTCCTGATCCTTGATTAGTCCGGTTCCTTCTTCGGGCATCGGTACAAACTGCTTTTTCTTATGTTCTTGCTGGGGTGACGGAGGATTTAATTTAAGAAGAAATTCTTTCCAGCGTTCCGAATAACAATCACGTCCCTACATTCACCTTTCTTTTTTTTTTGCATAGAAAACTATAAATAAATTATTTCTTGCATTTCCTAGTGTGGTCGCTAATCCTAGAAAAAAAATAAGGGTATGGATTTTGATGCCATGTATACTGGACCACTACCGATTACCGAATCACATTCTGAGCGTGCCTGGGAATAGTTTAAGGTTGACTGGTTGAGCGGTGCTAAACTATCTGTAGCCTGCTCTCCATTAGTGCACACTTATCACCGGATTACTACGCATGCTGCCCAACGTGCCTAACTGCCTAAATACTTTTGGTTCCAGAATTAAAATCATAACCTCGAATTAGAGCAGTTTCTTAATCTGACAATAAGACATAATTTAAGCTAATGGTAGGCTGTGTGAAATTTACAGTGAAAATTTCTTGATTCGTGGCTCACCTAACATGAACAAAACAGAAGCTTCCAGAAGTTTGTGAGTTGTGTTAAGCAAATATATGGAGTGTGGAATACTGATACATCCGCCTCCATGGCCCACCTAATTCATTGGTGTAGATCAGATCAGCATCAATCTTGATCTAGTTGGGCTGTCCATAACTCTGACCTTCCACCAACTGACAGCAACAAGTCAAAGTGATGTCTTTTTCTTTGTCAAAGTTATGCAAAGCAGTCGACAGTTTTGAGATTTACATGTGCAGTGTTACAGGGAAATTTGTTATTTCATTCCTTCATTTATATTTCTAAGAAACTAGTTTTTATCTAAAAAAAGATAAAATGGTGTCACTGCCATAATGCCATGCCACTTACTGAAACCCTCTATTTGCTTTTGATTAAAATGGTCATTTGTTCTGATTGAGGAACTGCTGAAAAGGAGCCTCGTGAAACTTCAGCAGTACCTTTTTTTTAAAGGCTTGCTCATGAATCAATTTTCCACAAGTTATTCTCTCTGCTTATTTCAGCTTCTTATTTTGATTTATAAACTGTCTAAGAGTCTAATACAAAGTATTTTGTTCCTTGAATACTTTTAAAATTTTATATTGTATTGTGCCAAACTAAGGAAATATGTTTACATTATTACGTTGTATCCAAACCTTTGACTAGCAGTTTGCTTGGTGTTGTTTTACCATAGTATTCCTGGCAGTGAGGTAAGTGAATAACACTACCAAACTCCAGAAATCTTCATGAATATATAAATAATTTATTCTTGTAATTTGATATTGTATAAAAACCTAGTTTGGGGCAAGCATATGCTTATTTCCACGTAGAAACTCAAAAATAACAATAACATAATATGGTACCAGGTTTAGCATTTAATGAACCCATGTTCTTATCAAATATTACAGATTTTCTTTCTGGGTAAAATAACTAAACCTTCAAGTTATTTTATTTCTTTTCATGCAGCTGTCCCTGGTTTACCAATGATTGGGAATCTTCATCAGTTGAAAGAGAAGAAACCCCACCAGACCTTTACAAAGTGGGCTGAAATTTATGGGCCAATTTACACTATAAGGACCGGTGCTTCTTCTGTAGTTGTGCTCAATTCAGCTCAAGTAGGCAAGGAGGTTAGTTGGAAGTTGTGTGTTTTCATCTTTTGTGGTTCCTTAACCTATAACATTGCGATTGGCTACTATACATATTTTTTTCTCCTGAAGTTCAGGTAACAGATGACAATTGGACCTTTAGTGGTGTTACCATGATTATTGCATAATAAACTCCACACTTTTAATGTTGTCTCTTCTAGTATTTTTCTTAGCAATACGAGTTTTTAATGGTGATCTCCTAAGTCAAGCACTGATATGAGAGTTCTGTTTGCATCCTGAAACAAAATCTTTAACAAAAAAAGACCATTTTACAACCCTGACATTGAATGTTTTTCTCGAACACTGACATTGTATGTTTGACTCATTATTCAAAATATCAGCGTAACATCAAATTCTCCCAACTGATGAAAATAATCAAGAAAAAATATTAAATTATTTTATTGACATAGGGTATAGTGTCATCTTTCATCCCCACAAATTTTGAAACCAAGGCTTTGTTGTTGTTGTTGCTGTTGTTGCTAAACTTGTATGTGGAGCAATAAAAAAGGAAAAAAATTAGGGCGTGATCTGATCCAGTTTGAATAATTTGTGGTAGTAAATTGAGTCAACATTTTGTATGGGGGTTAAATGGAAAAATAAAATAGTTTAGATGGTATAAATGGGTTTCTGTTAATGATAGAGTTGATGGCCAGGTCCGTAAAGGCTTAAATTCGGTCATCATCCTAGGTGCTTGGGCTATCTGGACTCACCACAACCGGTGTGTTTTCGATGGCATTTCCCCTTTTCTGACTGGTTTTATGCCACTAGCTTTAGAGGAGTTGAGGTTTTGGAGTTTGGTTAGGATTTGAGGTGTGTCTTATCTCGTTGCCCTTGTGCTGGTTTGTATTTAAAGTTTTATTAGTTGCGCGAGTTTTAGTTCTACAGTGTTTTGTGTGTGGGTGTGTGATCTGCATGGGGGCTCTAACCCCCCTTTTTTCTTGTTAATATTATGATAAGCAGGTCTCTTCCGTGTTCGAGAAAAAAATGGTAAAATGGATTTCCTTCTTCCTATTTTAAAAACTAATTTGTTGTTATCCTGGCTGAAGGGCGGGCCTGGTGCAAGCGGTAGAGTCTTACCGCCTGTGACCGGAAGGTCCCGGGTTCGAGTCGCGGTCTCCTCGCATTGCACAGGCGAGGGTAAGGCTTGCCACTGACACCCTTCCCCAGACCCCGCACAGAGCGGGAGCTCTCTGCACTGGGTACGCCCTTTTGTTGTTATCCTGGCAATAATTTTTCTTGTGATGGAATGAGCCTTTTTGCTTCAAAGACATACCAGGATAAAAGTTATAGTGTTGTTGTAATATTGTTTCTTCTTACATTTGCCAAAACTAATATGACAGTTATTTTGGTCCTGCATTTTACAGGCAATGATTGCAAAATTCTCATCAATATCTACTCGAAAGCTATCTAAGGCATTGTCAGTGCTCACCCATGACAAAACTATGGTTGCTACAAGTGACTATGGTGACTTCCACAAAATGGTTAAGCGTTATGTCATGACATCCATGCTGGGTACTTCTGGCCAGGTACAGGTTACAATTTTGACATCACACAATTGTAATAACTGTTCTTCAGTGTCAACCACGACTTCAATCAACTGAGGTCTAACAATGCTGCGATTGCACATAACATCAGAAACAATTTAGGGACACAAGAAACATGATGGTTGACAACATGTTGAACACTTTCCAAACATTGTTGACCGATGATCCAAATTCTCCTCTGAACTTCCGTGAAGTCTTCAAGAATGAATTATTTCGCTTATCCCTGATTCAGGTAAGTCTACATTTAGTGTGGTTGTTCATGGTTGCTCCATAAATTTTTATTACCTTTGTTCATAAATAGATGATATCCTAGAGCTTGTCAAACTTTACAAACTTTTCCCACTAATGCACATAAAAGTATTAAGATTTAGCACATGGAAATGATATTCTGGATTTGTCATCATCAAATTTATATAAACTTTTGTAAAGAAATAACTGTTGTCGATGTAATGGAGGTAGTAGTAGCTTCCATGCATATCATGGTTAAGATTTAAGAACTTCACATTGGCCTGTATACATTTCTGAGATTGCCTGCTGCAATTTCAGGCTTTAGGTGAGGATGTGAGTTCAGTCTACGTGGAAGAGTATGGGAAGGTTATATCAAAGGAGGAAATCTACCAGGCCACTGTGGCTGACATGATGATGTGTGCAATTGAGGTCGACTGGAGGGATTTCTTCCCATACCTCAGCTGGATTCCAAATAGGAGCTTTGAAACAAGAGTACTGACTACGGATGCTAGGAGAACTACAGTGATGCAAGCCTTGATCAATCAGCAAAAGCAAAGAATTGCACGTGGAGAGGTAACACAAAGGCATACTTCAACGATTTTGTTGAGAGAGAATATATAGAAAAGTTATTCTTGAGTTCTTAAATCAGTATAAACTCCAACGCAGACTAGGATATCCTACCTGGACTTCCTGCTGGCAGAGAATACACTGACTGATGAACAGTTACTGATGCTGGTGTGGGAGGCAGTCATAGAAGCTGCTGATACTACTTTGGTCACGACCGAGTGGGCCATGTATGAGATTGCGAAGCACCCAGAGAAACAAGTAAGCATTGAAGCTTGTTGTTCACCTTGTAGAAAGACTGTTAACTACTTATACTCTTTGGTAACCACATTTCTTTCGCACATCAGGAATACCTTTATCAAGAAATCCAAAAAGTGTGTGGCAATAAGACAGCTACCGAGGATCACCTGCCAGAGTTACCTTACTTGAACGCGGTGTTCCATGAGACCCTGAGGCGGCATTCTCCAGTTCCATTAGTGCCTCCAAGATTTGTCCATGAGAATACCAACTTGGCTGGCTATGAGGTTCCAGCTGGCACAGAGGTGAGCACAACAATGACCACTCACAGCAAGCTAAGTGTTGCATATATAATGTTGGCTGCTGGCAGGTGAGTTCTAACACAATTCACAAATCTGCTAGATGATCATCAATCTGTACGGATGCAACATGAACAAAAGCGACTGGGCCGATCCTGAGGAATGGAAGCCAGAGAGGTTTCTGGACGGGAGGTTTGAGGCTGCCGACCTGTACAAGACCATGGCCTTTGGTGCAGGAAGGAGGGCCTGTGCTGGCAGCATGCAGGCGGTGAACATCTCGTGCACAGCCATTGCTAGGTTTGTGCAAGAGTTTGCCTGGAGGCTCAAGGAAGGTGACGAGGACAAGGCTGACACCATCCAGCTTACAACCAACAGGCTTTACCCATTGCATGTGTACCTCACACCAAGAGGAAGGAAATGAGCATGAATTGTAGACAGGTTATTACTGTACTATTTCAGTACTTTGCTATTGCCTATGTATGGAACTTTTGGATGAGAACTCTACGCTGTGGTAGTTTTATTTGGTCTTTGGTCTGTTAAAAAAAAGCCAGAAAGTTAAGTGTTAATAATACGAAGTGCATTTCATCTTCTTGGAAATAAAATTACATGGGGACCGTCCGCACCTAGCATAGTGCAGACGTCCAACAAATCACAACATGTGGAAAGAGAGTTCGGAACCAACACGGGAAAGGCGAGGTAGCTGGTCAGATCGAAAGGTCCACAAGTCAGGAACAATATACCAGGTGCTGACAGTCCGCATGGATTTTTTTAACATCTTCTGCGGATTTCAGCCGCCTAGTTAGTACTCCCTCCGTTTAGAAAAAAGTAATTACTAGATTTGTAAGAGTCAAATTAGTTTAAGTTTAATCAAATTTATACAGAATAATATTAATATTTATATCTCTAACTAGGTTTACTATGAAAATATATTTTGTAATTATTTTAGTGTTACTTATTTTTATATTATAAATGTTAATATTTTTTATATAACTTTGATCGAAAAACATATATGGAATGTCTAATTGGAGTCCAGGCAAATAAAATACAACTTTCATTAAATCATCTAGCAAAAACGATTTTGAAAACTTCTTCAAAAATTAAAGAATGGACTTTACCATTGCGTTCCTCTCATCGAGATAGTCGAAAAACATAGATTGTCCAATTTGGAGTCCGAATAAAGAAATATGCTCCCAGAAAGATTTCATTGCAATCTCCGGCTAAACAGGTTTTCACAGCCTGAGGCTAAATCATGATTTTCTTGTTGGAAACTCTAATCTAATGGAAAACTTGCAAATTACTTGTAGAATAAGTTTTCTACGGGCACAGGAGCACTCTCTCTATTTATATAAGGCCCTTTTTGAATGGGGGTGACTAAACTTTAGTCATCCCCTTTTTTTAGTTAAAGACCCAAACAGAGTGACTAAATGGGTGACTAAATCAATTAGTCCATTAGTCCCTTAGGGATAACTAAAGGGGACTAAACGGCCAAAAAGACACTCCCCTACCCCTTCCAAACACCATCGTTCCTGAATAAATGAAGATTGTGTGCATTAATTATGTGTGTTTTGGTCTTTGTATAGTAGCTTTAATGACCATTATCCCTCCATCCAAATAGGGTAGCCCAAGGACTAAAGAATCCAAACAGACCCACGAAGACCACAACCGATTCAGAGATCAATCTATTTAATCGTCGAAAACACATGTTAACCTTACTTTTATCTCCAAGCCCTAGCTTTTTGAACTCCCTTGCTGTCTAGCACGTCTCTCGACGAAATTTGTCAGCGTTTTAGGTGGCCCTCATCCAAGAGCACCCCCACGCGTCTCGACTGCGGGTCTTTCCAAATGTCATTTGTGAGTTTTTCGCACCAACAACAAGCATCTCATTGGCCTTGTTAATCTGCTTGTCGGCTTGCCATTGGGACCATCCGTTTGGTTCCCTCTTGTTTTGGTTTTTTAGTCCTTTCGTTTTTTTTGTCCGTTTCGTTCTCTCTTCTTTTGGTTTTTTATTAGTCTTTTTGTGTTTTTTGGTGAGTCATGTTTTTTGTTTTTATTGTTTCATCAGGCCCATTTCGTGTCCACTTTCTCTTTTAGTCGTCGTTCGGATCGGTTCGGTTATTTTTTAACATCTGTCCCCCGCACTTGGTGGCTTTTTTCTTTTTCTCATAAACGTCAAAAGCAAATAATAAATATAACATCATGGTATTTTGAACAATTGATTTTTTTTTGCCTAAGAAATAAAGGTTTTCACCATCAAATTTTAGTAGATAAGCCAATGGTCCGTTTCGCAAAAAAGAAAAAGATAAGCCGATGGTCCAACTATCAAACTATAAACTAAAATTTTAAGTAGTTTATTGTCTAATCCAATCCAAATTTAGAGACAATTTCTTCACGTCAACAACTTACTTTTTGAGACTTTAATCAGATATTAGAATTACATATTTTTATGGGTTCTAAACAGGTCATAGAACTCCCATATTTTAACTATAGCAACACATGGATAGTACTCCTCCATCTCAAATTATAAATCATTCCACTTTTTGAGAGTTTTGACCAAATTTATATAAAATAGAATAATAATATTTATGATACCAACTAAGTATCATTAAATTCTTCATTAATTATATTTTTATAGTATATACCTATTTGATGTCATGAATCTCTACTATAATGGACCAATCAAAATTGTACTAGGTTCCTCTAGGAAAAAGTCCCCCGCTGAGAGCCTCCAACCATTGTGCACTCAGGAAAATCCACACAGTAATTCATCTCCATTAAAATCAAGGGCTAATAAAACACCTAAACCAAATCCGATGACCACGATTAGATGTGGGATGCCAGGCTTCTCACCCCCGCGCCCTCCTCGCACGCCGCACGCCACGACCCACCGCGACCGCGATTTAACGCTCGAAGCCAATCATCACTGAATAAAAAAACGACGTTCAAAACCTTCTGGGCCGCCGCCGCGCCGTTCGACGTTCGAAACCTTTGAAAGGTCCTAATGGCTAGAGGGGGATGAATAGCCTAATAAAAAAATTTCTACAACAACACTTAACAAAATGGTTAGACAATTATGAGGCGAAGCAAGTGTTGTGCTAGCCTAGTCAAAATGCAAGCTACCTATCACAATTCTAGTTTAGATAGTATCTATTCACACAATAGCTATGACACTACCCTATGTTAGTGTGCTCTCAAAGGCTAACTAAAGAGCCACACCAACCAACCAACCAAGCTCTCACAACTAGCTACACTAAAGAGCTAGACAACTAGTTTGCGGTAATATAATGAGAGTGATCAAGAAGGTTATACCGCCGTATAGATGAAGGAACCAATCAATCAGAAGGATAAATAACAATGAAGACCAATCACCTCAGAATCAAATGATAAACACAATGATTTTTTACCGAGGTTCACTTGCTTGCCGGCAAGCTACTCCTCGTTGTGGTGATTCACTCACTTGGAGGTCCACGCGCTAATTGACATCACACGCCAAACCCTCAATAGGGTGCCGCACAACCAACACAAGATGAGGATCACACAAGCCATGAGCAATCCACTAGAGTACCTTTTGGCTCTCCGCCGGGAAAAGGTCAAGAACCCCTCACAATCACCACGATCGGAGCCGGAGACAATCACCACCCTCCACTCGATGATCCTCGCTGCTCCAAGCCGTCTAGGTGGCGGCAACGACCAAGAGTAACAAGCGAACCCTGCAGCGAAACACGAACACCAAGTGTCTCTAGATACAAACACTCAAGCAATGCACTTGGATTCTCTCCCAATCTCACAAAGATGATGAATCACTGATGGAGATGAGTGGGAGGGCTTTGGCTAAGCTCACAAGGTTGCTATGTCAATAAAAATGGCCAAAGGGTATGAGCTTCAACCGGCCATGGGGCTTAAATAAAAGCCCCCATGAAATAGAGCCGTTGTACCCCATCACTGGGCACAACGTAGGGTGATCGGACGCTCCGGTCCGATCAACCGGACGCTGGCCCTCAGCGTCCGGTCACGTGATTCACGCCACGTGTTTGCTGCTTCAAATACTATTCGTCAGATTTCAACGGTCATCTCTTGACCAGACACAGCGCACAAACTGATCGGACGCTCAGCCTCCAGCGTCCAGTCGTTTCCAGTAAGGTTCTAGAAACGATTTTCTTCGACCGAACATGTCTGGTCATGCTTGACCAGACCCTGCCAGCGTCCGGTAACACTGTGACTTTTCTTCACGCTGCCCGACAACAGGACCGGACCCTGGACCTCAGCGTCCGATCAGTCCAAGACCCAGTGTCTGGTCGATGACCGACACTAGTGTCTATGCTGCCACACTTGACCGGACACGCCGGTCCCTCTGAGACCAGCGTCCGGTCACTCAGTGACCAGCAAGAATAACTCCTTTTCACCTCTAACTTCTTCACCCTTGCTCAAATGTGCCAATCACCAAGTGTATCACCTTGTGCACATGTGTTAGCATATTTTCACAAACATTTTCAAGGGTGTTAGCATTCCACTAGATCCTAAATGCATATGCAATGAGTTAGAGCATCTAGTGGCACTTTGATAACCGCATTCCAATACGAGTTTTACCCCTCTTAATAGTACGGCTATCAATCCTAAATATGATGACACTCTCTAAGTGTCTTGATCACCAAAACAAAATAGCTCCTGTGGTTTATACCTTTGCCTTGAGCTTTTTGTTTTTCTCTTTCTGGTAATTGATGACAACCCTTTCATAAAGATATGAATTAAAATTCAATTGAATCCATGTTGCTTGCCCAAGCATAGAGCTTTCAATCTCCCCCTTTTTGGTAATTGATGATAACCCTTTCACAAAGATATGAATTAAAATTCAATTGAATCCATGTTGCTTGCCCAAGCATATTTACCATGTGTAAAAGGATATGGACAAGTTTCATGAACCCCATATGGTAGCAATTGCTCCCCCTACATATGTGCTAAGAGTTTGGATTGTAGCTTGCACATATGCTTAGATAGGAAATATAGGAGTCAATGTCTACCAAATGATGCTAAGGTATAAGAGATGGACCTTTGAAGCGTGATACCAATCGGAGTGCACCATTATACCATCCTTAGCACCATAGTTAGCTTTATACCACTTGGAAACATACTTTGAAAAGATACCATTTGTAAAAACTCACTTGTAAATGAAAGTTATCTAGTGATTTTATTTCATCAATCAATCTTACAACTAGCATACATCACACAAGCATGGATATTTTAAATTTAAATCTTGTGCCATGCAAGCAAACATATGAAATGCACATTCAAATGCACCATACAAGTTCATGAGCTTGCTTCCCTACTTGTGTGCTCAAAATTTTAATTGATCCCTTTCCTTTGTCATATTTTTCATATTTCTCCCCCTATGTCACTCCTCCTTTGTTGTCTTTTCACTATATCTTTGTTTTTCTCCCCATGTACTAATATCTTTGTTACTAATATCTTTGTTTTTCTCCCCCTTTGTCATCAATGACCACAAAGGTTCAAAATATAGATAGGTAGAGATTATCAATGTCAATCAATGGGGTGAGGATCATTTTCCCAAATTTGGTATAATCTAGATCATTCGCCAAAGATATTTAACTCGGTTTGATCCAAGGACAAGCTTCTTCACACCTCCAAATAAGGGTTATCTTGTACCATGTTGAGTTAAACACTTAGAGCTCATTTTCTAGATCAAACACTAGGTTTATAAGCCCATAAACATGTCATATGCTATCACTAGATCAAGTCAAGCATAGAAGCGATAGTGATACCATATAATCATCAAATTCATTTGATTTTCATGAATGAGTCTAATAGAATCAAACCACTTGAAAGGTCCTAAAAATAGAAAATGTGACTAGATGCACTAACCATGTCCTTAGCAAGGATGTATGTCATGCCAATCAACTTTTATCTTGGATTGCTCGAAGAAGAGGCATGTCACATAAGTGGGGGGGTGCATCAACACATATTTGAGAAATCCAATATGTTCAACTCATTCCTTAGCTTGCAAAACCTTTTCTCATCCAATGGCTTGGTGAATATATCAGCAAGTTGATCTTCGGTGCCTACACTCTCAATGCAAATGTCTCCTTTTTGTTGGTGATCTCTTATGAAATGGTGGCGGACATCAATGTGTTTTGTTCTTGCATGTTGAACCGGATTGTTGGTTAACTTGATTGCACTCTCATTGTCACATAGCAATGGCACTTTCTTGAACTTGATTCCAAAGTCACTCAAAGTGGCCTTCATCCAAAGTATTTATGCACAATAACTACCGGCAGATATGTATTCGGCTTCGGCGGTTGATAATGCAACACTATTTTGCTTCTTTGATGACCATGAAATAAGTGATCTTCCCAACAATTGACATGTACCCAAGGTGCTCTTCCTTTCAACCTTGCATCCCGCATAATCCGAGTCGAAGTAACCAACTAGCTCAAACTTTGCTCCTTTGGGATACCACAAACCAACATTTGGTGTATGCTTCAAGTACCTCAATATCCTCTTTGTAGCCTTCAAATGACTTTTTCTTGGTGAGGCTTGAAATCTTGCACACATGCATACACTAAACATGACATCCGGCCTTGATGCGGCCGATACAATTTTTAATCCACCATATTGCCACTTGCATCACTATCCAAGTTTCCATTTGTTCCCATTGATGTGCTAATGACTTTGCTATCACTCATGCCAAACTTCTTGATCATGTCCTTGATATACTTGCCTTGACTCACAAATATACTATTTTTCAATTGCTTGATTTAAAGACCAAGGAAGTAACTCAATTCTCCAATCATGGACATCTCAAACTCATTAGCCATCATCTTTCCAAACTCATCACAAAAATCTTGATTGGTTGATCCAAATATGATATCATCAACATATATTTGCAACATAAATAGATCTTTTCCAATCTTCTTGATGAAAAGAGTGGTGTTACTTTGCCCATTGTGAATCCTTTAGAGAGTAGGAAATCCCTTAATCTCTCATACCATGCTCTAGGTGCTTGCTTTAAGCCATACAATGCTTTCTTCAACTTGTATACATGGTTGGGCTTCTTGTCATCTTTAAAACTGGGAGGTTGCTCAACATATACTTCTTCATTGATGTAGCTATTGAGAAATGCACTCTTAACATCTATTTGATAGAGCTTGATGTTGTGGGCACAAGCATAGGCTAGCAAGATTCTAATTGCTTCCAATCTAGCAACCGGGGCATATGTTTCTCCAAAGTCAAGACCTTCAACTTGTGTATAGCCTTGTGCTACCAATCTTGCTTTGTTCTTTACTACTATCCCATCTTGATCTTGCTTGTTTCTAAAGACCCATTTGGTTCCAATCACATTTTGTCCTTTTGGTCTCTCTACTAATTCCCATACTTGATTTCTTGTGAAGTTATTTAACTCTTCATGCATAGCATTCACCCAATCAACATCCTTCAATGCTTCATCTATCTTCTTTGGTTCAATGGATGACACAAATGAGAAATGCTCACAAAATGAAGCCAATCTTGATCTAGTTTGCATACCTCTAGAAATATCACCAATGATAGTGTCCAATGGATGATCCCTTGCAACATTGGTTGGTTGGAGGATTGGAACTTGATTACTTGCACTTGCTTGATCATTTGGTTAAGATGATGTACTAGCCACTTGATCTTGTTCATTATCATGAGAGACACTTGTACTAACTTGATTTGTATCATCTTGCACATTTGAGTTAGATAGCACTTGCACTTGATCATCTTCATCATCATTCACTTGCCTAGGCCTCAATTCACCAACATCCATGTTCTTCATGGCATTTAAAAGTTGAATGCCTCTAACATCTTCTAAGTTCTCATTCTCTACTTGTGAACCCTTGGTTTCATCAAATTCAACATCATGAACATCTTCAAGAGTACCACTATCTAAATTCCAAACTCTATATGCTTTGCTTGTAGTGGAATATCCAAGTAGGAATCCTTCATCACATTTCTTGTCAAACTTGCCCAATCTAGTGCTTTTCTTTAAGATATAGCATTTGCAACCAAAGACCCGAAAATATGCAATGTTGGGCTTCCTACCATTCAAGAGCTCATATGGTGTCTTAATGGAGACGGGGATCCCGATCTTCCGTCAGGTGATGGTAACTATCGTTGTGGCGGAGAATGACACACCGATCCGGCTTCAGATCGAAAGATCGAACCCTGCAATCTTAGCACCACAGCTCCTCTGGTTATCAACCAAGTCACGGACCAGGTTGACCTCGCCAAGAAGGCTAATCCCTGCCTACGCAATGAAGAACACAAGCAAGAACGAGAAAGAAAGCAACCAAATTGCAGATGATTGATTAATCTCACGAGTTGGGGTCTCACAAACCGAAGAACGGCGAAACTGTTTCTTGATAGAATAATCTAAGCAAAACCCAAACCCTAATGGAGGGGTGGCAGCTGTTTATGAAGACTCTAGGGTTGTGCAAGACCCCTGGACGCGCCCCTAATGGGCCCAAACTCGATACATAGTCCAACGGACCAAAAGACGGTGTCGCAGCATCATGGCAGATTCTGGATGCTGACTTGTTTCGATGATTCCTGTTGATTACGAATAGCTTTTGACGTGAAACCACATGGATTGGCTTCCTTATCAAATTAGCTTTCCATCCATATGTGGATCATCGAAAACGGAGTCAGGATGCGTCCAGGGCGACCAGTTTAAGGCAGACTGGTCCTGGAGGCCAAGGCAGACTCGAATTCTTGTTGGACTGGGCCTCCGGCTTGTGTTGGACGTCCTTGCTGGTCATCATCACCTCCTCCACGTCCTCTTAGTCCCTCTTGACCCTCTCCAATGTTCCTAAGCAAGATAACATCATTAGGTAGTAGTCTATTCTCAAAAGTATGAAAAGGATCGCTTAAGAACGAGCTCACCTGTAAATTGAGTTGACGCATTCGAGCCCGGGTCATTGGACCTTGCATGACGGTTGGAGGATCAGCTGGTACATCCGAAGGAGTGATGTCCTCATCATCCTCCCCCTCTTTAATCGGAGTCATCCTCGACTCAAGGTCATCTTCTTCTCCCAAATAAGGTTTCAAATCTACAATGTTAAATGTGGGACTAACCCCGAACTCGGGTGGCAACTCAAGTTTGTATGCATTATCATTTATTTTCTCAATAATCTTATAACGACCAGCTACTCTTGGCATTAATTTAGACTTACGTAGCTCAGGAAATCTATCTTTTCTTAAATGTAACCAAACCAAATCACCCGGTTCAAGTTTAAGCTCTTTTCTACCTTTACTACCAGCAATTCTATACTTTTCATTTATGCTTTCAATATTTGCTTTAGTTGTTTCATGCAACTTACGAATAAAATCAGCACGCTCTCTAGCATCACTATGTATTCTCTCAGTGGTAGGTAAAGGCAAAAGATCAATAGGAGCACAGGGGTTAAAACCATACACTACCTGAAAAGGACTTACCTTGGTGGTGGAATGTTCCGCTCTGTTATATGCAAACTCCACGTGCGGCAAACACTCTTCCCACATCTTCAAATTGCGCTTCAAAATGGCTCTCAACATGGTGGACAATGTTCGATTCACAACCTCAGTTTGCCCATCAGTTTGGGGATGACATGTTGTAGAAAACAGCAGCTTGGTCCCCAATTTATTCCACAACGTGCGCCAAAAATGACTCAAGAATTTTACATCATGATCTGAAACAATAGTAGAAGGCATACCATGCAAGCGAACAATTTCTTAAAAGAAAAGGTCAGCAATATGAACAGCCTCGATGTTGTGGGCACAACATATACTTCTTCATTGATGTAGCCATTGAGAAATGCACTCTTAACATCCATTTGATAGAGCTTGATGTTGTGGGCACAAGCATAGGCTAGCAAGATTCTAATTGCTTCCAATCTAGCAACCGGGGCATATGTTTCTCCAAAGTCAAGACCTTCAACTTGTGTATAGCCTTGTGCTACCAATCTTGCTTTGTTCTTTACTACTATCCCATCTTGATCTTGCTTGTTTCTAAAGACCCATTTGGTTCCAATCACATTTTGTCCTTTTGGTCTCTCTACTAATTCCCATACTTGATTTCTTGTGAAGTTATTTAACTCTTCATGCATAGCATTCACCCAATCAACATCCTTCAATGCTTCATCTATCTTCTTTGGTTCAATGGATGACACAAATGAGAAATGCTCACAAAATGAAGCCAATCTTGATCTAGTTTGCACACCTCTAGAAATATCACCAATGATAGTGTCCAATGGATGATCCCTTGCAACATTGGTTGGTTGGAGGATTGGAACTTGATTACTTGCACTTGCTTGATCATTTGGTTGAGATGATGTACTAGCCACTTGATCTTGTTCATTGTCATGAGAGCCACTTGTACTAACTTGATTTGTATCATCTTGCACATTTGAGTTAGATAGCACTTGCACTTGATCATCTTCATCATCATTCACTTGCCTAGGCCTCAATTCACCAACATCCATGTTCTTCATGGCATTTAAAAGTTGAATGCCTCTAACATCTTCCAAGTTCTCATTCTCTACTTGTGAACCCTTGGTTTCATCAAATTCAACATCATGAACATCTTCAAGAGTACCACTATCTAAATTCCAAACTCTATATGCTTTGCTTGTAGTGGAATATCCAAGTAGGAATCCTTCATCACATTTCTTGTCAAACTTGCCCAATCTAGTGCTTTTCTTCAAGATATAGCATTTGCAACCAAAGACCCAAAAATATGCAATGTTGGGCTTCCTACCATTCAAGAGCTCATATGGTGTCTTAATGGAGACGGGGATCCCGATCTTCCGTCAGGTGATGGTTACTATCGTTGTGGCGGAGAATGACACACCGATCCGGCTTCAGATCGAAAGATCGAACCCTGCAATCTTAGCACCACAGCTCCTCTGGTTATCAACCAAGTCACGGACCAGGTTGACCTCGCCAAGAAGGCTAATCCCTGCCTGCGCAACGAAGAACACAAGCAAGAACAAGAAAGAAAGCAACCAAATTGCAGATGATTGATTAATCTCACGAGTTGGGGTCTCACAAACCGAAGAACGGCAAAACTGTTTCTTGACAGAATAATCTAAGCAAAACCCAAACCCTAATGGAGGGGTGGCAGCTGTTTATGAAGACTCTAGGGTTGTGCAAGACCCCTGGACGCGCCCCTAATGGGCCCAAACTCGATACATAGTCCAACGGACCAAAAGACGGTGTCGCAGCATCATGGCAGATTCTGGATGCTGACTTGTTTCGACGATTCCTGTTGATTACGAATAGCTTTTGACGTGAAACCATATGGATTGGCTTCCTTATCAAATTAGCTTTCCATCCATATGTGGATCATCGAAAACGGAGTCCGGATGCGTCCTGGGCGACCAGTTTAAGGCAGACTGGTCCTGTAGGCCAAGGCAGACTCGAATTCTTGTTGGACTGGGCCTCTGGCTTGTGTTGGACGTCCTTGCTGGTCATCATCACCTCCTCCACGTCCTCGTAGTCCCTCTTGACCCTCTCCAATGTTCCTAAGCAAGATAACATCATTAGGTAGTAGTCTATTCTCAAAAGTATGAAAAGGATCGCTTAAGAACGAGCTCACCTGTAAATTGAGTTGACGCATTCGAGCCCGGGTCATTGGACCTTGCATGACGGTTGGAGGATCAGCTGGTACATCCGAAGGAGTGATGTCCTCATCATCCTCCCCCTCTTGAATTGGAGTCGTCCTCGACTCAAGCTCATCTTCTTCTCCCAAATAAGGTTTCAAATCTGCAATGTTAAATGTGGGACTAACCCCGAACTCGGGTGGCAACTCAAGTTTGTATGCATTATCATTTATTTTCTCAATAATCTTATAAGGACCAGCTACTCTTGGCATTAATTTAGACTTATGTAGCTCAGGAAATCTATCTTTTCTTAAATGTAACCAAACCAAATCACCCGGTTCAAGTTTAAGCTCTTTTCTACCTTTACTACCAGCAATTCTATACTTTTCATTCATGCTTTCAATATTTGCTTTAGTTGTTTCATGCAACTTATGAATAAAATCAGCACGCTCTCTAGCATCACTATGTATTCTCTCAGTGGTAGGTAAAGGCAAAAGATCAATAGGAGCACGGGGGTTAAAGCCATACACTACCTGAAAAGGACTTACCTTGGTGGTGGAATGTTCCGCTCTGTTATATGCAAACTCCACATGCGGCAAACACTCTTCCCACATCTTCAAATTGCGCTTCAAAATGGCTCTCAACATGGTGGACAATGTTCGATTCACAACCTCAGTTTGCCCATCAGTTTGGGGATGACATGTTGTAGAAAACAGCAGCTTGGTCCCCAATTTATTCCACAACGTGCGCCAAAAATGACTCAAGAATTTTGCATCGCGATCTGAAACAATAGTAGAAGGCATACCATGCAAGCGAACAATTTCTTAAAAGAAAAGGTCAGCAATATGAACAACATCGATGTTGTGGGCACAACATATACTTCTTCATTGATGTAGCCAATGAGAAATGCACTCTTAACATCCATTTGATAGAGCTTGATGTTGTGGGCACAAGCATAGGCTAGCAAGATTCTAATTGCTTCCAATCTAGCAACCGGGGCATATGTTTCTCCAAAGTCAAGACCTTCAACTTGTGTATAGCCTTGTGCTACCAATCTTGCTTTGTTCTTTACTACTATCCCATCTTGATCTTGCTTGTTTCTAAAGACCCATTTGGTTCCAATCACATTTTGTCCTTTTGGTCTCTCTACTAATTCCCATACTTGATTTCTTGTGAAGTTATTTAACTCTTCATGCATAGCATTCACCCAATCAACATCCTTCAATGCTTCATCTATCTTCTTTGGTTCAATGGATGACACAAATGAGAAATGCTCACAAAATGAAGCCAATCTTGATCTAGTTTGCACACCTCTAGAAATATCACCAATGATAGTGTCCAATGGATGATCCCTTGCAACATTGGTTGGTTGGAGGATTGGAACTTGATTACTTGCACTTGCTTGATCATTTGGTTGAGATGATGTACTAGCCACTTGATCTTGTTCATTGTCATGAGAGCCACTTGTACTAACTTGATTTGTATCATCTTGCACATTTGAGTTAGATAGCACTTGCACTTGATCATCTTCATCATCATTCACTTGCCTAGGCCTCAATTCACCAACATCCATGTTCTTCATGGCATTTAAAAGTTGAATGCCTCTAACATCTTCCAAGTTCTCATTCTCTACTTATGAACCCTTGGTTTCATCAAATTCAACATCATGAACATCTTCAAGAGTACCACTATCTAAATTCCAAACTCTATATGCTTTGCTTGTAGTGGAATATCCAAGTAGGAATCCTTCATCACATTTCTTATCAAACTTGCCCAATCTAGTGCTTTTCTTCAAGATATAGCATTTGCAACCAAAGACCCGAAAATATGCAATGTTGGGCTTCCTACCATTCAAGAGCTCATATGGTGTCTTAATGGAGACGGGGATCCCGATCTTCCGTCAGGTGATGGTAACTATCATTGTGGCAGAGAATGACACACCGATCCGGCTTCAGATCGAAAGATCGAACCCTACAATCTTAGCACCACAGCTCCTCTGGTTATCAACCAAGTCACGGACCAGGTTGACCTCGCCAAGAAGGCTAATCCCTGCCTGCGCAATGAAGAATACAAGCAAGAACGAGAAAGAAAGCACCAAATTGCAGATGATTGATTAATCTCACGAGTTGGGGTCTCACAAACCGAAGAACGGCGAAACTGTTTCTTGACAGAATAATCTAAGCAAAACCCAAACCCTAATGGAGGGGTGGCAGCTGTTTATGAAGACTCTAGGGTTGTGCAAGACCCCTGGATGCGCCCCTAATGGGCCCAAACTCGATACATAGTCCAACGGACCAAAAGACGGTGTCGCAGCATCATGGCAGATTCTAGATGCTGACTTGTTTCAACGATTCCTGTTGATTACGAATAGCTTTTGATGTGAAACCACATGGATTGGCTTCCTTATCAAATTATCTTTCCATCCATATGTGGATCATCGAAAACGGAGTCCGGATGCATCCTGGGCGACCAGTTTAAGGCAGACTGGTCCTGGAGGTCAAGGCAGACTCGAATTCTTGTTGGACTGGACCTCCGGCTTGTGTTGGATGTCCTTGCTGGTCATCATCACCTCCTCCACGTCCTCTTAGTCCCTCTTGACCCTCTCCAATGTTCCTAAGCAAGATAACATCATTAGGTAGTAGTCTATTCTCAAAAGTATAAAAAGGATCGCTTAAGAACGAGCTCACCTGTAAATTGAGTTGACGCATTCGAGCCCGGGTCATTGGACCTTGCATGACGGTTGGAGGATCAGCTGGTACATTCGAAGGAGTGATGTCCTCATCATCCTCCCCCTCTTAAATTGGAGTCGTCCTCGACTCAAGCTCATCTTCTTCTCCCAAATAAGGTTTCAAATCTGCAATGTTAAATGTGGGACTAACCCCGAACTCGGGTGGCAACTCAAGTTTGTATGCATTATCATTTATTTTCTCAATAATCTTATAAGGACCAGCTACTCTTGGCATTAATTTAGACTTACGTAGCTCAGGAAATCTATCTTTTCTTAAATGTAACCAAACCAAATCACCCGGTTCAAGTTTAAGCTCTTTTCTACCTTTACTACCAGCAATTCTATACTTTTCATTCATGGTTTCAATATTTGCTTTAGTTGTTTCATGCAACTTACGAATAAAATCAGCACGCTCTCTAGCATCACTATGTATTCTCTCAGTGGTAGGTAAAGGCAAAAGATCAATAGGAGCATGGGGGTTAAAACCATACACTACCTGAAAAGGACTTACCTTGGTGGTGGAATGTTCCGCTCTGTTATATGCAAACTCCACATGCGGCAAACACTCTTCCCACATCTTCAAATTGCGCATCAAAATGACTCTCAACATGGTGGACAATGTTCGATTCACAACCTCAGTTTGCCCATCAGTTTGGGGATGACATGTTGTAGAAAACAGCAGCTTGGTCCCCAATTTATTCCATAACGTGCGCCAAAAATGACTCAAGAATTTTGCATTGCGATCTGAAACAATAGTAGAAGGCATACCATGCAAGCGAACAATTTCTTAAAAGAAAAGGTCAGTAATATGAACAGCATCGTCTCTCTTATGACAAGGAATAAAATGTGCCATCTTAGAAAAACGATCAACCACCACAAAAATACTATCCCTCCCCCTCTTAGTCCTTGGCAATCCCAACACAAAATCCATAGATATATCTGCCCAAGGAGTAGAAGGAACAGGAAGAGGCATATACAAACCATGTGGGTTCAACCGCGACTTAGCTTTTTGACATGTGGCACACCGAGCCACATATCGCTCTACATCTCGCCTCATCCTTGGCCAAAAGAAGTGTGTGGACAGCACCTCCTCCATCTTCTTAGCACCAAAATGTCCCATCAATCCGCCTTCATGTGCCTCCTACAACAACAAAAGACGAACGGAACCAACTGGAATGCATAGGTGGTTAGCTCTAAACAAAAACCCATCACTGATCATAAACTTATTCCATGTGCGTCCCTCTCTACAATTAAGCAACACATCCTTAAAATTAGGATCAAGCGCATATTGTTCTTTAATGGATTGAAGACCAAAAATCCGGCAATCAAGTTGGGATAGCAATGTATATCTTCTAGACAAAGCATCAACAATCACATTATCCTTCCCTTTCTTGTGTTTGATAATATAAGGAAAAGATTCAATAAATTCAACCCATTTAGCATGCCTACGATTCAGATTATTTTGAGAGCGAAGATACTTAAGCAATTCATGATCAGAATGAATAACAAATTCTTTAGGCCACAAATAATGATGCCACGTCTCTAAAGAACGAACAAGTGCATACAATTCTTTATCATACGTGGAATAATTAAGAACAGGACCATGCAATTTTTCACTAAAGTAAGCAATAGGTTTACCATCTTGCATCAAAACACCACCAATGCCAACTCCACTAGCATCACATTCTAGCTCAAAAGTCTTACCAAAATTTGGAAGTTGCAGCAATGGTGCGTGTGTAAGCTTGTCCTTCAAAATGTCAAAGGACTCCTCATGTGCCTCTCCCCAATGAAACACCACTCCTTTCTTCGTCAACTCATGCAATGGGGCAGCAATGGTGCTAAAATCTTTGACGAAGCGGCGGTAGAATCCTGCAAGACCAAGAAAACTCCTCACCTGTGTGACTGTTTGGGGAACTGGCCAGCTCTTTATGGCTTCAATTTTCATCTCGTCCACCTCAATTCCCTGTGGAGTTACAACATAGCCAAGAAAAGAAACTCAATCCGTGCAAAAGATGCACTTCTCAAGGTTACCAAATAAATGTGCATCACGTAAAGCATTAAAAACAGCACGTAAGTGATCCATATGTTCATCAAAAGACTTGCTGTAAATCAATATATCATCAAAGTAAACTACCACAAAATATCCAATAAAAGCTCTTAAAACCTCATTCATTAAGTGCATGAAAGTGCTAGGTGCATTTGTCAAACCAAAAGGCATTACTAACCACTCATACAACCCGAATTTAGTTTTAAACGCAGTTTTCCATTCATCTCCAAGTTTTATTCTAATTTGGTGGTAGCCACTTCGCAAGTCAATCTTAGTGAAAATTATAGAACCACACAACTCATCTAGCATGTCGTCTAGCCTAGGAATAGGATGACGATACCGAATAGTAATATTATTGATGGCTCTACAATCAACACATATACGCCAAGTTCCATCTTTCTTAGGAACCAAAAGTACAGGAACAGCACAAGGACTAAGGCTTTCACATACATACCCGTGGTCCAAAAGGTCTTGGACTTGTCGCTGAATTTCCTTAGTCTCCTCAGGATTGGTTCGATAAGCAGCACGGTTGGGTAAGGTTGCTCCCGGAATCAAATCGATTTGATGCTCTATCCCTCTCATAGGTGGCAGCCCCGGGGGTATCTCAGCTAGAAAAATGTCCTCATACTCCTGCAAAAGGTTAGTGATAGCAGGAGGTACCGAGCTAACAATATCATCAAGCGAAAACATAGCTCGTTTGCAAACCAAAGCATAGCAAATATCATCATCAGAAATTTCAGCAAAGTCACATTTTGTTGCAAGCATAACACCACCCTTCAATTTAATCCCCTCAACCTTAGAAATAGATGTAGACTTATCCTTTTTAGGTGGGAAAATAGAATTAGCAACTTGCTGATTTTCAGATTGAACATCATTGAAACTAGCAGCGCGTTCTCTATCAGCTTGTACAATTTGAGCAGGGGTCAAAGGTACCAAAGTAATTTTCTTTCCTTTATGCACAAAAGTGTATTTATTACTTCTACCATGGTGTGTAGCATCATTATCATGTTCCCAAGGATGACCCAATAAGAGTGAACAAGCTTGCATAGGTACCACATCACAATCAACAGAATCAGCATAAGAACCAATGGAAAATGAAACTTTACAAGTTTGTGTTACCTTTGCTTTACCAGAATCATTTAGCCACTGAATATAGTATGGACGTGGGTGTGGCCGTGTGGTCAAGCCAAGCTTCTTGAACAAATCAGAACTCACCAAATTGTTGCAGCTACCTCCATCAATAATGACACGTGCTCGACGGTCGCTGATGATGAAGAAAATCTGGAACAAGTTATGGTGTTGTAGCTTCTCAGGTTGCTAGACTTGTGAGCTAAGCACCCACTGTACAATAATGCTCCTATAGGACGCCGTGGCCTCGTCACCAAGGACTTCGCCGTCCTCCTCATCTGCATCTTGGTCTTCTTCATCCTCAATGTTAGAGGTGCTGATGTAACCATCTTCTATAGCAATATATGCCCGCTGACTTGGGCAGTCCTTCTGCACATGGCCAATGCCATGGCAGCGATGGCACTGAATACCCGAAGTGTGTCCCGTCGATGCAACGGATGAGGAACTCTTGGTAGGCACCTGTAAGGAATTTTTACCTGAATCTGAAGGTCGTGTGGGAGGTGTCTTAGGTGTAGTGGAAACTCCAGAGGCTGTTGGTCGCTTGCTCGCTGGTGGAGGCATCCGAAAAGTGGTTGGCTTGGTCAGCCCCGAAGATGGTGCCGAGCGTGGCATGTATGTGCTGGTGCTGACCTTGCTCTTGCCCTGCTATTCATGCCCCTGCAATTCCTTTTTTGCAAGCATAGTAAACTGAAACAACTGGTTGACAGTGTTAAATTCTTTATAATCAACAATGTCCTGAATCTCACGCCTCAAACCCGAATAAAAACGACAAATGGCATCTTCGTTTCCCTCCACAACACTACAACGCATCAATCCCTTTTGGAGCTCACCATAGTAATTATGTACAGATTTATCTCCTTATTCTAAACGCATCAATTTCTTACGCAAGTCTCTATGATAAGGAGGAACAAAACGATCACGCATAGCTACCTTAAGTTCTTCCCATGTACCAGGTAAAGCATCCTATGCAGCTAGCCCATTCCACCAAATAATGGCAAAATCCTTAAACTCACTAGTAGCTTGTCTAACTCTATGCTGCTCAGGTACAAGGTGGGCACTAAACTTTTGTTCTACCGTCATCTCCCAATCAAGATATCCCTCAGCATCATAATGACCCAAAAAAGATGGTATTGTGAACTTAATTTTAGCATAAGGATCATCAGGCACACGGTGATTATTACCTTGACGGTGGTGGTGGTGGACACCACCCATACCTGTCGTGTTGTGGCGAAGACGTTGTCGTAATCTCTCTTGTCGGACAGCTGCTCAATCTATGTTTCCAGCGGCATCATGCACCGTGTCTTGACCATCGGTGTTGCTGCCGGAAATGTCGTTGTTGCCCGCCACAAAGGTTTCCAACTCAGTAACCTTGTCGGTTAGCGTAGAAATTCGCTTGTCCAATCTCTCCATTCTATTGCCAATGTTGAGTTCAATGAGTGCGTCAGTGACGGCCTTCCTGACAGCCTCATTCATCCTTTTTTGGGCATCCTCTACAACAGCTTGTAGTTGCTCTTGGCTGACACACTCGTTGAAACCCTTAGGATTGTTATCTTCAGTCTGATCACCTCCTGCCATTGTAAACACAAAAACAGGAACAAACGGTGAAAGTTATCCCTACCAAATGACTACATGGTTGTAGTGGTGTCACTTTTCACAGCAAGTGGAAGCGTCTTACCAAGTTCTTACCAAGTTCTTACCAACGCAAGCAGTGGGCGGTACAACCGGCGGCTGGTTCGTGATACCTGTGAGGTAGTGGTACCGAGATTACAAGGCCCTTTGTCTGTACTGATATGAAGAATTTGTGGAGCTTGGAAGGCAAACAAAGAGTAATATGTATATCTGGCACACAAGTCAGTAACAGAAAGTAATGCTGAATTATAGTCCAAAGTACTTGTTCTCGTTGCTGGTCTAAAGTGTTGCAAGTAACAGGTTGTGACAAAAGTATGGTGGATAGCAAGGTGATAGGTATGAGAAAAACAAGTATGGTGGATGGAAACAGCAACACAAACAAGGAACCAGATAGCACATGCTAACATAGCTCACTTTGGTCTTCTTTATGTGCTCCTCTAGATATTGTTCCTCTTTTGCCCCTCTCTTTTTTTTATTTTTTGGGCTGTTGTTGTTTTTTGGGAAATTTCGACTTTTTTATTTTATTTTTTTGATATTTTTCCTTTACTTAGGAGCACAAAAGAAGTAACCACAGAAATATATGAGCTCAAACAAGTGTAAGACGTGGCCTGTGGAATTTTCAGAAAACTGGATGAAAATCGACAAAAACCTTGTGACCATGAAACGAGGATCTTGTGACCACTTTTTGACCAATATAAAAATTCCAAACCCCAGCTAAGCCGAGATGGATGGATCCAAATTTTTTTTCTGATCAATTTGCATATATGGAACATCAAAAACGGAGTTCGTATGCGAAAACTGGACCAGTTTTAAGAATTGGCTCCGAATTAGAGGACAAAACGAGAACAATGTGTGCAAAATTGGTCACAACAGCCAAGATTTGATAGAAACGATAGGGGAAAACACACGAACTGGACTCTAACATGACCTAACCAGCAACAAGACCTCGACTAGGACACAAACTCAACACGACGGACTCTAAAACTGAAATATGCAAAGGCTATGGCGCGGAAGGTTCTAGGACAGGAAAAACGAGTATGGCACTAGACTATGGGACGAATGCGAAACACTCAAACTAGGGAATAAAAGTGAACCTGATGATATACCTTAGCTCTGATTACCACTTAATGGAGACGGGGATCCCGATCTTCCGTCAGGTGATGGTAACTATCATTGTGGCGGAGAATGACACACCGATCTGGCTTCAGATCGAAAGATCGAACCCTGCAATCTTAGCACCACAGCTCCTCTGGTTATCAACCAAGTCACGGACCAGGTTGACCTCGCCAAGAAGGCTAATCCCTGCCTGCGCAATGAAGAACACAAGCAAGAACGAGAAAGAAAGCAACCAAATTGCAGATGATTGATTAATCTTACGAGTTGGGGTCTCACAAACCGAAGAACGGCGAAACTGTTTCTTGATAGAATAATCTAAGCAAAACCCAAACCCTAATGGAGGGGTAGCGGCTGTTTATGAAGACTCTAGGGTCATGCAAGACCCCTGGACACGCCCCTAATGGGCCCAAATTCGATACATAGTCCAACGGACCAAAAGACGGTGTCGCAGCACCCTGGCAGATTCTAGGTGCTGACTTATTTCGACGATTTCTATTGATTCCGAACAGCTTTTGACGTGAAACCACTTGGATTGGCTTCCTTATCAAATTATCTTTCCATCCATATGTGGATCATCAAAAACAGAGTCCGGATACGTCCTGGGCGACCAGTTTAAGGCAGACTGGTCTTGGAGGCCGAGGCAGACTTGAATTCTTGTTGGACTGGGCCTCCGGCTTGTGTTGGACGTCCTTGCTGGTCATCATCACCTCCTCCACGTCCTCTTAGTCCCTCTTGACCCTCTCCAATGTTCATAAGCAAGATAACATCATTAGGTAGTAGTCTATTCTCAAAAGTATGAAAAGGATCGCTTAAGAACGAGCTCACCTGTAAATTGAGTTGACGCATTCGACCCCGAGTCATTAGACCTTGCATGACGGTTGGAGGATCAGCTGGTACATCCGAAGGAGTGATGTCCTCATCATGTCTTCTCTTTTAATCAATGACAATAGAGGCGGTTGCTACAATAGCAAGCCGTGTTGATAGCTTCGGCCCAAAAGGATTGACTCACATTGTACTCACTAAGCATAGACCTTGCCATATCAATGAGTGTTCTATTCTTTCTCTCAACAAGGCCATTTGATTGTGGAGTGTACTTGGCTGAGAATTGATGTCTAATTCCAAATTTATCACATAACTCATCAATTCTAGTGTTCTTGAACTCACTACCATTGTCACTTCTAACTCTCTTGATGGTTGTTTCAAACTCATTGTGAATGCCCTTGACAAATGATTTGAATGTTGCAAACACATCACTTTTATCTACTAGAAAGAATACCCATGTGTATCTAGTATAATGATACACTATCACAAAGCCATATTTGTTACCACCGATACTAGTGTATTGTGTTGGCCCAAACAAATCCATGTGCAATAACTCAAAAACTTTACTAGTGCTCATCATGCTTTTCTTAGGATGGGTGTTTCCAACTTGTTTGCTAGCTTGACAAGAGCTACAAAGCTTATCCTTTTCAAACACAACATCTTTCTAGCCTTTAACTAAGTTATGCTTAACCAATCTATTCAATTGTTTCATTCCAACATGACCAAGCCTTCTATGCCATAACCAACCCATGCTAGACTTAGTGAATAAGCATGTAGATAATCTAGCTTCACTAGCATTAAAATCAACCAAGTATAGATTCTCATATCTAAAGCCTTTGAAGATCAAGTTAGAGCCATCTACACTTATGATCTCTACATCATCTACCCCAAATAAGCATTTGAAACCAAGATCACATAATTGAGCCATGGATAGCAAATTGAAGTTCAAGCTCTCTACTAGCAATACATTGGATATGCTCATGTCATTGGATATTGCAATCTTACCAAGCCTTTTGACCTTACCTTTGCTGTTATCACCGAATGTGATACTATCATAACCATCATTGCCATTGGTATTGATTGAGTTGAATATTCTTGCATCTCCGGTCATGTGTTGAGTGCACCCACTATCAAGAACCTAATGCCTTCCTCCGGCTTTGTAATTAACCTACAAAAGAAGATCAATTCTTTTTAGGTACCCAAACTTGCTTGGGTCCTTGAAGGTTAGTCACTAAGCTCTTTGGTACCCAAATGGCTTTCTTCTTTGAGCCCATCCATGGTTTACCAATGAACTTAGCCATCGCACCATTTGTACCCTTAGTAAGCATATAGCATGAATCAAGCTTTATGAAGGATACATTAGCATTTTTGGTCTTGTTGTTACATTCTTGCTCTTTATGACCCACTTGCTTGCAACTAGTATAAAACCGACCATTGTTCTTTACAAAACTAGTCTTGTAAGGAGCAAAGGCCGCCTTGCCTTTCTTGGGGTATAGCCCAATCCCTCTTTGTAGAGAGAAGCTCTTTGGCTACCCAAGCACATAAGCAAGCGGTCCTCACCACCATAGGCCTTAGCCAAGGTGTGAGTGAGCTTATTGACCTCTTTCTTGAGGTTCTCATTCTCAACCACTAGTGAGGCATCACATGTGAGACCATCACTACTAGATGAGGTAGAAGTGGAAGTGCTACAAGAAGGGTTAGTAGGAGCAACAACGATAGGCATAAATAGTGATTCATCAACTATTTCACAAGTTAAACCTACATTGCAAGTTTCAACATGCTTCTTTTTATTTTGCTCATCAAGCAAAGAGGAATGAGCCTTTTCAAGCTTTTTGTGAGCTTTGCCAAGCTTCTCATTGGCTTCCTCTAGCCTCTCATGAGATGCATTGAGCTCATCAAAGGCTTGCTTAAGGGCTTTTAGTTCCTTACGCAAGCTTTTGTATTCCCTTCTCTTGATGTCAAAGTGTTCTCTAGCATCTTCTAGCATGTCAAACAATTCATCTTTGGTAGGCTCATCATCATCACTATCACTATCATTTTCATTTTCATGTTCATTTTCATCATCATGTTGTTCATCACTTTCATCATCACAAGATTGTACCTTAGCGGCCTTAGCCATGAAGCATGATGAAGATTCGAAGATAGAAGGCTTCTCATTGATAGCAATGCTTGCAAATGCCTTCTTCTTGGTGGTCTTGTCATCATCACTATCATCATCACTTGAGGAAGCATCACTATCCCAAGTGACCACATATGAACCGCCCTTCTTCTTTTTGAAGGTCATCTTGTCCTTCTTCTCTTTCTTTTCCTTTTTATCCTTCTTCTTGTTCTTGTTGTTATCATCATTGTCGTTATTGTATGGGCATTGAGCAACAAGATGATCTTTGCTTCCACATTTGAAGCACCTTCTTGACTCTTCTTTGTTCTTGGATGAAGACTTCTTTCTTCTAGCACGGTAGCCCTTCTTCACCATGAACTTGCCAAATCTCTTCACAAAGAGGGCCATCTTCTCATCATCATCATCATCCCAAGATTCATCTTCTTCACTTGATGTTTCTTGCTTAGCTTTGCCCTTGGATGATGTGGCCTTGAATGCCACACTCTTCTTCTTCTCATCCTTCTTCTCATCTTTCTTCTCCTTCTTTTCTTCCTTCTCCTCTTCATCTCTATATGTATCATCGGTCATGATGTCTCCCAACACTTGGTTTGGTGTCATGGTGTCCAAACCACTCCTTACTAGAATAGTGACCAATGTGCCAAATCTTGAAGGTAAGCATCTCAAGAACTTGTGGGAGAAGTCCTTGTCCTTCACCTCTTATCCAAGTGCTTTGAGATCATTGATAAGCACTTAAAGCCTATGAAACATCTTCGGCACACTCTCATCCTCCTTCATCTTGAAGCTTGCAAACTTCTCCATGAGAATGTAAGCCTTTGCACCCTTCACAGCTTGAGTGCCCTCAAATGATTCTTCTAACTTCTTCCAAGCCTCATGAGCCATCTCAATATTCTTGATTTGCTCAAATGTTCTCTCATCAATTGCATCATGAATAGTACTTAGAGCAATGTCATTATTTTAAAGAAGCACTTCTTCGGCCGTGGTGGGATTCTCTATATCACCAATCTCAATTTTGGTTTCTACCACCTTCCACACATTTCTATTGATTGACTTGATGTATGTGGTCATCTTTGACTTCCAATAAGGATAATTTATGCCATTAAATTGGGGTGGCTTCTTGGTGTTGTTAAGCCTCAAATCACGGTGACCTTGGCTCCGATACCACTTGAAAGGTCCTAATGGCTAGAGGGGGGGGGTGAATAGCCTAATAAAAAGTTTCTACAACAACACTTAAGAAAATGGTTAGACAATTATGAGGCGAAGCAAGTGTTGCGCTAGCCTACTCAAAATGCAAGCCACCTATCACAATTCTAGTTTAGATAGTATCTATTCACACAATAGCTATGACACTACCCTATGTTAGTGTGCTCTCAAAGGCTAACTAAAGAGCCACACCAACCAACCAACCAAGCTCTCACAACTAGCTACACTAAAGAGCTAGACAACTAGTTTGCGGTAATGTAATGAGAGTGATCAAGAAGGTTATACCGCTGTGTAGATGAAGGAACCAATCAATCACAAGGATGAATAATAATGAAGACCAATCACCTTGGAATCAAATGATGAACACAATGATTTTTACCGAGGTTCACTTGTTTGCCGGCAAGCTATTCCTCGTTGTGGCAATTCACTCACTTGGAGGTTCATGCGCTAATTGGCATCACACGCCAAACCCTCAATAGGGTGCCGCACAACCAACATAAGATGAGGATCACACAAGCCACAAGCAATTCACTAGAGTACCATTTGGCTCTCCGCTGGGGAAAGGTCAAGAACCCTCACAATCACCATGATCGGAGCCGGAGGCAATCACCACCCTCCGCTCGACGATCCTCGCTGCTCCAAGCCATCTAGGTGGTGGCAACCACCAAGAGTAACAAGTAAATCCCGCAGCGAAATACAAACACCAAGTGCCTCTAGATGCAAACACTCAAGCAATGCACTTGGATTCTCTCCCAATCTCACAAAGATGATGAATCAATGATGGAGATGAGTGGGAGGGCTTTGGCTAAGCTCACAAGGTTGCTATGTCAATGAAAATGGCAAAAGGGTACGAGCTTCAACCGGCCATGGGGCTTAAATAGAAGCCCCCATGAAATAGAGCAGTTGTACCTCTTCACTAGGCACAATGCAGGATGACCGAACGCTCCGATCCAATCGACCGGACGCTAGCCCTCAGCGTCCGGTCATGTGATTCACGCCATGTGTCCCCTGCTTCAAATACTGTTCGTCAGATTTCAACGGTCATCTCTTGACCGGACGCAGCGCACAAACTAACTCGACGCTCAGCCTCCAGCGTCCGGTCGTTTCCAGTAAGGTTCCAGAAATGATTTTCTTCGACCGGACATGTCCGGTCATGCTTGACCAGACCCTGCCAGCGTCCGATCACACTGTGACTTTTCTTCGCGCTGCCCGACAACAGGACCAGACCCTAGACCTCAGCGTCCGATCAGTCCAAGACCTAGCGTCCGGTCAATGACCGACACTGGCGTCTACGCTGCCACACTTGACCGGATGCGCCGGTCCCTCTGAGACCAGCGTCCGGTCACTCAGTGACCAGCAAGACTAACTCCTTTTCACCTCTAACTTCTTCACCCTTGCTCAAATGTGCCAACCACCAAGTGTATCACCTTGTGCACATGTGTTAGCATATTTTCACAAACATTTTCAAGGGTGTTAGCATTCCACTAGATCCTAAATGCATATGCAATGAGTTAGAGCATCTAGTGGTACTTTGATAACCGCATTCCGATATGAGTTTCACCCCTCTTAATAGTACGGCTATCAATCATAAATGGGATCACACTCTCTAAGTGTCTTGATCACCAAAACAAAATAGCTCCTATGGTTTATACCTTTGCCTTGAGCTTTTTGTTTTTCTCTTTCTTCTTTCCAAGTCCAAGCACTTGAGCATCATCATGGCATCATCATCATCATGCTATGATCTTCATTTGCTTCACCACTTGGAGTGTGCTACCTATCTCATGATCACTTGATAAACTAGGTTAGCACTTAGAGTTTCATCAAATCACCAAAATCAAACTAGAGCTTTCAACCTTCCTATCGCCCGCGCCCACGTCCACACCCTTCATGGAGAGGAGGAAGCCGCGGTGCCCATACGTGCCCACGCCCTTCGCGGAGGGGAGGAGGAAGCCACAATGCCCGTATGTCATGGCACGGCGCCGCCGATCGCCCGCGCCCACGCCCTTCGCGGAGAGGAGGAGGAAGCCGCGGTGCCTAGTGAGCTGGGTCTGAACGACGACGAGATCCATGTCACCGTCGGCGACATTGCCCAGGTACTTAATTATAAGTGCAAATCTCTCAGATATCCCATGAATCTTAGTCACTGCAATTTGCAATAGCATCTTGCTACTCAGAGCGCCGACCTCACGTCGTCGCACAATGTGCAACCTTCATCTGCCTGAACGACGGCACGCTTTCATTGCTATATTGCCTCAGTTTACCGGACGTGGTGAGGAAACCCTGCTGCCCATCGCTACCATCGGCTGGCTTGCCATAACCCCGACACCGCGATGAACACGCAGCATGCCACTAAACTCGGGTGACCTGGCTGCATTTACGGACTAGCCGGCAGAAGATCTGGCCGGCCACATCTCATTGTCATCGCACGTACTTTACAATGTCTACTATCAGTATCATTGGGACTCTTAAGTCTGATCATGAACGATTTTCAATGTGACAAATACTCTGCATTTGTTCTAAAAACTCTAGGAGTGAAAAGTTGCAAAAAATTAGCAGCGAACCAAAGGAGCTTGATGGCTTGACCCTAGCAGCCTAGCCTACAGTTAACACACTATGTTACTACTAAAAAAACTAGAAAACATGTGCTCTGTCTGGTTTCAGTTTCAGTTTTAGTCATGTGCTAGAATCTGATAATATGCAAAAAAAATTTTTGCATTGAGTTCAAATAAAGTCTCTTCGTAAATATGGAGCCTTTTTCTTTCTCAAGTTTTTTCATATCAGAAGTCACTTCTTTTTTCCACCATCTAATGGATTAGATGTCGACAATATTTTTTTCATTCTAGATCAATATGTACCAGTGCCAGTGTGCAACACTGCAACTTGACTGATATAAAAAATACTAAATAATATTCATGTGTTGCAAATGTCAGAATTCCTTTTATTTGTGAACTGAGGTACCGTAGAATTCTATATACAACTTAATTTACCGAAACCAAAAGTTCAGTATTCAGATGGGACAAGAGTAACTATCCCATGATCAATAATCCTGGTTTGTTCTAATTGTTCTGAATTTTATTGCATGACTATGATGAATGCTTGAGCTACATATCAGTACTCACTTTTGGGGTCTGTCTATATAAAAGAAAAATAAGTAGAAGGAAAGAGAAAAAGATACCTCCCTTGCATGTTTTTTAAGATCATACTATGTGGTCCTCCTTGACTTTCATGCTTTGAAGTTTCAGTCATGTGCTCTGTCTGGTACTCTGGTTACATATTCAGTTACTAGCACAACTTATAGCTACCACAGATAACATATGTTTCTGGCTTAATTTTGATGCAAGGTATGCCAATTTACGAGTCTGTTAAATTTGTATTTGACACATAATGTCAAATTAGTTCTGTGCCAAACCAAATATTCACTTAAATCTGTACCTAGTTATCTTATCTTGGAGGAAACCCTGCTACCCGCCGCTACTGCAGGCTGAAGATCCTCGCTGGTACTTCGCAATGTCTACGCCCAGAGATACACGCAATGCACTAAGCGATATCACCAACATCGCAGGTATGCTTTCAGTATAAACAACACTTTTGTCTAAATTATGACATCTGAACTTTTGGATGTTTACACAGACACCTTTCATTCAGCGGATTGAACAGAGATGTATCATTTTACTTTGCCAAACTCAAAGCACTTGAGCATTTGTAACTACATGTTTTCAGTCATGTTAATTCTGTAGTGAATTTTAGTCAGTGAAGATAAATTTGTGTTTCTGAATTCTGATATATTTTCAGGGATTTATCACACAATAAGTTGGAGGGCTCAATTCCTGATGTCCTTTCACAGCTGGCATCTCTCATGGTTATGTGAGTTTTCGGGTCCCCGATGACTTTCATGTCTTAGAGTTTAACTATAAACAATTGCTAATACTAATCTAATTATTATATACTACTGAAAAATGATTTTTAGACTGGTCCATAATTTTTAGGACTACACTACTTGATTTATGGTGGAGGCGGGTGCCTGCTGGATGTCCGGGCTGCAGCACCAGGATCGCCGCTGCCATTGCTTGCTCTTTGCGAGTTTTACTGATGGGTACGATCTATGAATGACAGGTGTCAGGAGTTGTTACGATGAGGAAATTAATAATTTAGCTTATTATCTGCCATGTACAACTATCAACTTTACTGATGATGGAATTCTTTGTGGACATTTTGAAGAGCCGTGCAAAAGATCTTCAAGTCATGATTAAGGACTTAGGTAGAATGTAACTTAGATGGTTAATACAAGAAATAACTTTACTATGTCTTCTTATGCAAAAGTGTTTCTCGGATTGTAAACATGCTCAAATACAATTGTGTAAAAGTTGAACTATGAAAAAAATCATTGGTTGTTTTCATGTGCATTTCTTGAAATGACTTTAATTTGAGACGGAGGAAGTATAAAAATTAAAGTTATGATATATTTATGCCCTAAATATTTTTGTGCTCAGCAACTAGAGAAAAAATTCTATTCAGGTTGCATTTTGATTGAATACCAGCTTAACGGGACATTGTCATATTATTATCTATATAAATTAAATTTTATTATGAATGTCCTGGTCGTTATAACCAAATTATAGCTTTTAAATTTTATAGAAAGGATGAAATAGAAATAGATAGTATCGTCGTTGTCGTCATTTTCTCTGAATATTTAATAGTTTGTTTTCTCCCCTTCACCCTATGGACATGTTTGCTTGATATTAATCAATCTTAATCCCTTGAGTTATTATTATTAATAAAGTTGTACCTGTTCACGATGGCCGCAATTCTTATCGGCGAATAGCTATTAGGGCATGTACAGCCCACAGATACAGGGTGTCTGCAAGTTCTTGGAATCCGACACACAGACAGCTAAGCAGACACATGGTACAATGGGCTATCTATTTGACTGTATGCGAGTTGTTTAATGCTTTCATGTATCTATGATCAAGTATAAGTATGCGCCCTATTCGTTTGAGCTACTTTTCAGTAATGGAACAGTGTTTTCTCTCACAACATTTCAGCATAAACATCAGCATTAGCCAAATTTCAACATAAGCGAACAGGTACCATTCCTATATACCATTTTGTGGCTAGCTAATCACATAGAGCAATATTTAACTCACGCTAGAAAAAAAACGCTCATACTAGTTCATCAATTGCTCATTGTACGTTATTCAGGAATATTTACAGGCAGCGTCCTGATGACCGCGTTGTGCACTAACTGAAGTCAGAACTTCAGAAAAAAACATACTTTTCATGAACCTGGACCCATGATTTTCAGAACTTAAACAGAATAAGCTCCATGCAAGCTGCCGCAATCAATTAGCTAAACCTGATGAAATAAACAAGGCAGCTATATATTCATCAAGGCAATTAGCTCAACCTGATCAAATAAACAAGGCAGCTATATATTCATCAAGGCAATTAGCTCAACCTGATCAAATAAACAAGGCACATCAAGGCAGCTATAGACCTGAAAGACAACAGGGCTCATAGACAAAAAGCATGCTGCTAATATCAATATATGAATTACATGCTGCCGTCACCGAATTAAGACTGCAGTTGCTAGACGATTCTCTGTAGAAGAACAGCGAGAGCAGAGCAAACAAGCAGCACAAAAGCAGAGTTTCAGAGAACTGCAGGTACAAAAATAAAAGTTTAGTTGCATACTCTTTTGAACCCAACAAATGAACTGCAAGACTTCACAACAACAGCTCGATAGACTCCCAACCCAATGCCACAGCTAACTCAACTGTAGATCTGAAGGAGAACGGTCTAGCAGTTGACACTCTGAACTTTCAGATCAACAGAACATGTGTCGCACACCTCCAAAACTCGCGGCAGCCGGGAGAGCTCGCCCGAGCAGCGCGCTGCGGGCGGGGCGGACCTCGCCGGTGCACCTCTCTTGGTGGGGCGGAGCCGATGCTGCGCCGCTGTTGGGGAAGAGGGCCGCCCGCTGCGGACCTTGTCCTTCTGCCCCGCTGCCGCTGTGGATTTGGCGCGCAAAATCATCTCCGGCGCTCGTCCACTCCCCCGTACAACGCGACTCTAGAGAGACGAGGCCTTCTTGGACCACGAGCCACGCTCGTCGTCTCGCGAAACGACGGGGTGAGCTCGTCTCCTCGTTCACAGGGTTCTTTTTTGTAAAATAAGCGACACGCCGACGGGTGTACAAACGCGCTGTACATGCCCTTAGGCGGCGGCCGCGTACGCCTCTCCTTCACCTTGCATTCTGTATGTATATTTTTATATATAAAAGGTCGTTATAATTCCTCCTATCTTGATTCTATTTATTTAATCTTAAGGCAAATCACCATCACGCTTCCTTGGTTTCATAGCCGGCGTACGTTGCAGATTGCACAACATAGTTGAAGGCGCGCAACGGCAAGATCAAGGAGATTATAGGATCAAAACACATGACAGAAATTAGCCAGAGTTCGGCTCAAAGAAACTTCCTCTGGACGGCGAGCACACTCTCTCTTATTCGTTGTCGATTGTCGAATGACTATGAATTGACATATTGAGAATTCAATTAATTTGCATTTAAATAGTTTTTTATAAAACAGAACATGCATGAATTTATTTGCTACTTGTAGTAGAAGTATACTACGCGGTAGAATTGTGAGGTGTCACGAGGCGGTCAAGGGAGGAATACAGTACCTGAACAGGACATTTCGGGTTCCGGCGTGAATATTGGAGTAATCCTATGCATTGGAAGTTTAGATACTACAATGCAAATTCCAAGCAATGGATTAATGGACAGCCTTCGTCAGGTTAGGTTTATATATGCTATTTTTTATCTGACATCAACTACTATTCTAACAATTCAATAATGGTACGCCACGAGCGTATGTATGTGACTCTCGTCCAGACGCGCCTACCAGCCCTGCGCAGGACTGGTCCCATCTCCCTCAAAAACAAAACAAAAAAATCCCCACTCCGCTCACCCACCCCGCGGCGTGGTCGCTCATCCGCCCGCCCCCTTCCCCCACCGAACGCCTGTCTCCCGCCGCGCCGTGCCCTTCCCCCACCACGCCACACCCCATCGCTGGCTGCGCCGTGCCCCATCCCCCGCGAGCGGAAGGTGCTGGACGACCGCGGCCGAGCGAGCAACAGTGTTGGAGTAGCAACAATGGGGCCACGCAGTGGGCGTGAGCCTGGGCCGCAAGAAGGCACGAGAGAATTGTAGGAGCAACGGGCCACGCCAACAGGCGTGAGTGTGTGGAGCGACGTCCCCCTGACTCGAGCTTGCTGACTACCGCAGCTCCCCATCATGTAGGCCGTGGCTGCCGGCGATGCCGTGTTTCAAATGTTTCAGGCATTTCAGACTTATGTTTCAAGTGTTTCATCTGAATGTTGCAAAAGTATATTTGAGATGTTGCATATGTTGCAATGACAATATACGCATGTTGCAAGCATATGTTTTCAAGTGTTTTAGGTGTTTCAGATGAGTGTTTCAAGTGTTTCATCTGAATGTTGCATATGTTGCTATGGCTATACACACATGTTTCAAGTGTATGTGTTTTCAAGTGTTTCAGATGTTTCAGACTTATGTTGTAATTGTTTTATATGGATATTGCATATGTTGCTATGGTTATACACGCATCACTACTACACAAAGTTTATCCTCACCGGTTCCAGACTACCCTTCACCGATGGTTTTGGCCTTTATTGGTAAAAGTCGTTGGTGATAGTCTGCCTCATCACCGCCGGCTGCGCATCGGCGGAGGTATGGGTCATCACCACCGGATTAGATTACGATCCGGAGGTGTTGTCGGTTACTTCACCGCCATGTCAGAGTATGATCCGGCGGCATTTGGTCGCGTACCACCGTCGGTGTTGCGGACGATCCGGCGGCGATGACGGGGACAATAGTCGGTTCGGCGTGCCATCCGGTGGCGATGACGGGGACAACAACATCGGTTCGGCGTACCATCCGGCAGCGATGACGAGACATCAATGTCGGTCCAGGTTATGATCTGATGTTGATGTAGTTACCAGCACAGCTGGTCGTTGTTCGATCCGGCGGTGTTGATGCCGGTATCACCATCTTTTTGGCATACTATGCGGCGGTGAAGCCCTCTCCATCACCGCTATAGTTGTGGCGATGTTGTTACTATCACCACCGGTTGATTCCATATCACGAATGATTTGGACAGGCCGTTAGTGATACTACATTTTCCATAATCAATTATAATAATAACAGAAATATTATTTCGATTACACTAGACCTAGGTCGTATACATATACACATTGGCCCTGTTCGGCTGGCAGAATTTTGGCTGAAACTGGCGGAAAAACACTGTTCTGGCTGAATTGTTGTGAGAGAAAAACACTGTTCCGGCTGAAAAAAGAAGCCGAACAAGCCGAATATAAGGTAAGCCGAATAGGGCAATTGTCATAACATATACATCACTGCCAAGACACAGTTCCATAAAATACATCCAACCACAAGAATGACATGTTGTTTGAGAACACATAACCAAAAGAAACTGACATTACAAGGTGAAGAACATTAGCACCTGACATTACAAGGTGAAGAACATTAGCACCTTCATTACATACCACAATGGTCTCCATAGAGATTCACGGCCAGGTCCATAATGAAACTGTCAAGGTGTTCTTGCATGTTTTAAGTGTTTCATCTATTTCTGACGTATGTTGTAAATGTTTTATCTGTATGTTTCAAAAGTAAGGGGGTGTTTGGTTGTCCCTCCTAAATTTTAGTCGCGGTCCTATCGAATATTTGGACACATGCATGCATGGAGTATTAAATATAAACTAATTACGAAACTAATTGTATAGTTTATGACTAATTTGCGAAACGAATCTTTTAAACCTAATTAGTTCATGATTTGACAATGTTTTGCTACAGTAAACATGTTCTAATGACGGATTAATTAGGCTTAAAAAATTCGTCTCGTGGAGTACCGACGGATTATGTAATTTGTTTTTTTATTAGTATCCGAACACCCCATGCAATATCCTCCCGACACACCTCCTAAATTTTAGTAGCCGGATCCAAACACCCCCTAAATCGGGTGTTTGCATATGTTGCAATGGGCGCTGGTGGCTAGTGGACAGTGGCCTACTACAGCCACCTGGTGGCATTGTTCGCCTAAACGGTCGTTTAACCCGTTTAGCGCCGTTTCCGTTTAATCACCCGTTTACCCCGTTTAATTGGTCGTTTAGCCCGTTTAATGGGACGTTTTTCCGAATAATAGCTAAACGGTAGGTGACCGACTGTTTACCATTTAGCGTTTAGGAAAACACTGCGCTGGTGGTGTTGCTGCTGGAGCGCCGTCATGGTTCACGTGCGGGCGCCTGTGGCCGGCAGACGCCTCCGCAGCGTGCATTCGCAGGCGGGGCAGCTGACTTGGGACCCATGTAGTTTTCCTCGTGTGGGCATGGGATGGGCACGGGGCCAGTTTCGGACGCTAGCGCGCGATGTAGGCAGGCATGGGACATGGGACATGGGACATGGGATGTGATGTAGGGACATCGGTGGGGAGCTACGTCCGGACACATCCTGTGGACGGACGTCCGGACACTAGCCCTTCGGATAACAATTAGAGTCAAATACTCAGCATCAATGTGTTGGACCCAACCATTGTGACTTGGGTAACTCAAAACCTTCTTGCAACCATCGTCAAATTATGGAGACAAGGTCATCAGAGTCCAAGACAACAACAAAAGCACAAACCGATACTGATGGCAACCTCGATGGATTCCTTTGCCATCTTGCACTATCCACCAACTCACGTACACTCCGATGACAGAATGACAGATAATAAAACCAACGATCATCTCGTCACGCACGACGAATGCATCCTATAAAAGCACCGGTCGGATTCTTGGCCGCACGCACGAACCGAGCTCACGAGCCAAGCCACGGCCGGCGACGACCATGACGACCTGGTTCAGTTGCTCCTCCAGGAAGGCGGCGCGGGGCCAGCACGTGAAGCTGGTGTTCCCGGGTGGCCACGTCGAGCTGCTGGACCGCCCGACGCTGGCCGCGGACGTGATGGCGCGGCACCCACGGTTCTGCGTGGCGCGGCCCGACGTGTTCCGGGAGCCTGCGGCTGCCGGCGCGGTCGCCGCGCCGGACGCCGTCCTGCAGCTCGGGCACAAGTACTACGTCGTGCCGTGCCGCACCGTGCGGAGGCTGCAGAAGTACTCCGCCGCGTCAACCTCAACCTCATCCTCCCGCAGCGGCGGCAGGCGCGGCGGCAGTAGCGGAGCCGCCGTGACGCTGAAGCGGCACCTCGCCGGTGAGAGGGGGCACAAGGTCGGCGGCAGGAGGTGGTTCCGGTGCCTTGTGGGTGGCAGCGGCGGCGGAGCCCAGGCGCAGTCGCAGTCGCAGTCGCAGAGGCCCCGTGAAGACGTCGGCCACAGCGGCAAAGCCGAGACGGTGAGGACGAGGAGGAAGCTAGACGTGAAAGAAACCAATAAGGAGAGCGGGAAGGCGCCCGGTGGAGGGTCGCCGGGAAGGCGGCGGCGGCGAGGCCCCTCGCCGGGTAACTCGGCGTCCTATTCTTGGCAGCCGAGCCTTCACAGCATAACCGAAGAATAAATCGCAGGGGATGGGGCGCCGCATCCGTCTGTATCTTCCTCTGACTCCATCTCTGTCTTAAACTCTAATGAGACGGCTGGCTGCTGTGTTCGTCGCCAGTACGCAGTTCTTCCTTCCTTGGCGTGTGCGTGCGCTCGACATGCCTTTGGTTCCTTGCTGCCGATTTGCCTTCCCGCGTACGGTCTCTTTCTCTCCCATGCTCGTCAAGGCATGCCAGGGAACGAACCATTGACGCCGTTGGACGCAGAGCCGGCGAGCCGCGCGCACATCCTCTGACCACTGGTGGGGGTGGTCGTGGTCTTCGTTTGCGTGCCCACACGGAAGACCACCGCAGCTGATCCTACTATTTTTTTCCATGTCCGGCCTAGCTGCTGCTGCGGCCGTTCGTCCATATCCAGAGGTGAGCATGACGAGTTCGCCAGCTATCTCCTCTCCGGCTCTCCCTTCCCTGTGCCTCGCCCAGAGGCCCAGAGCAACAGCGCGAACACCAGCACGCCATCGTCGCGTATACAGCTACATCCACCATTGCCAAGCCCAAATCAGAGAAACAAGCATCTTCATGGCGTCCCCGTCGGGCGTCAGCCTCTGGCACTGGAGCTGATCTGCTGATGCCCACGTCAGCAGCGTTCAAGGAACCCGGCGGCCGGCGGGAGGCGATATGATCAAATTAATCCATGCGAATTGTGAGGTGGTACATTAGTGTAGCTTAATTTTCATTTATTTTATGACTTTTGCTATTTATCTGTTCACAGATTTTCTAGGTACTAAATCAGTCAGATTTCTATACATTTGATTGCGCTTTAGGATTTGTGCTATAACTGTGTACCGAGTCGCATGTATAAAAATTTGACAGATTTGACCACATAAAATCTGTCGGTAGATAACTAGACACTCCTTTATTTTGTATACACTTCTATATTTTAGATGCCTTAATTTTAAGATGATTTCAGACAACATTTTTGTACCATCGACTAAGTACAAATAAATTGTTACTTTTATGATTTATTATTTATCTTTGTGTCATAATATATTAATTTTTTATCCTTGTGTGACTATAGAAATAATTATAAATTGTTAATTGTCTTTGTGCTAACACAAATCAGATTTTGTCAGATTTGTGATTTTGTCTAGCGGTTTTTTTTTTTATTTTTGGAACCTAAAATTACATATTGTACCTATAGAAATTGCAACGAACTAAGATTGCAATTTTAATATAAAGTATATACCACTACTACAAAATTGATTTTAGGAGACAAGCCATTTTATTAACGGAGGCGGTCACAAAATGTAGGTGTCCTAAAATATGTAAGCATTTTTGGAGACAAATATTTTATTTACGAAGGCGGTCACAATTGACCGTCTTGTAAAATATATTTATCGAGGCGAACATTTTATTTACGGATGCGGTAAATAATGCCCATCTCGTAAAGTCGGTTTACAAAAGCGGGCGTCTTAAGAGGTCCGCCTTTGAAAAGAGCCTATTTCCAGAGATGGGCCTCCTATGAGCCTGCCTCTGCCGAGGCCCAGCCGGGCCGCTAAGCTACTCCGCATGTATACACTCAAATACAAAACCCTAACCTAGTCGGGTCATTTCTCTCTACGCCGTCAGCCGGGACTCCTCCCGCTTCCCTTCTTTAAGAAAAAAGTCGGCCGTCGGGACTCCTCTTCCTCCGCTTCCTCATCGGTAGCCTCCCCTCTTCTTCCCTCGTCCTCCCTCCCTCTCCCTCGTCCCCTGGCGGATGCGAGGACCCCATGGCAGACGCGAGGATCTCGATGCGGGGTGCCGCACGGTTGATCTGCGCAGTCTGGCTCGACGAAGGTCCACCAAATTCGGCACAGATCTAGCTCAGTGTGGCGCAGGGGTTGCCCGTGTGGTCGGTGCCGTTTGCAAGCCCGTGCCTGTCGGAGGAGGTATGGCCCTCATCCTATCTCTCCTCTCTCAATCTCAATCTCCCTCACGCTCCCTCCCTCGCAAATCCATGATAAGAACACAACCCGACGATGGTAACAGGCGGGGGCTACAGAGACCTCCGGCGCTAGCGGTGTAGGGGCTGCAATGGGCTCCCCCTCGGTGGCTGCGGCATGGGCTGAGGCGAGCCACGGTGACCATAGATCTGGCAGCGGCTGTGCAGGCTAGGGCGAGCAACAGCAACTACGGCGGCGCGGTGGGTAGCGGGCTTGGTGATCGGCTCGATAGCGGGCTCAGTCACCAGGCTCAGCTGCCCTTTTTATTGATTTAAGAAGGCATGCAATGGGCACCTCCTACGTTAACTATGATTAACACAGGCGGTAATGGGCACCACCTGCATTAACTGTGATTAACACATGCACCTGCACTGAGGCAGGCATGCTGCTCGCCTCTGAAAACTATTTCTGACTGTCTGGGATAATATACCTAGTAGTAGTTTATAATAATCATCGCCCGGAAGGAAACTAAAATTCAGGCACCTGAGTTTTAGCAAGTCCCTTTTATATATGACGATGATGTTGATCAGCTGAAGCCGGTAGACTTTGATCGTTTGGCTGTTGTGTGTTTGAGCTCTGAAGTGTTAGCTTCGCTAATTGGGTGTGCATAGTATTATCTAATTAACCTTATTTGGTTCTCTATTGTTCTTGGATCCAGCTATTACCATTGCTTCTAGTTATAAAACATGTGTCCGAACACACGCAAAACCTCTACTGATAGTTGAGGTTCCCTACTTCACCATTTGTGTAGTCTCAGTATATACTCTCTGTGGGAGGAACTATCATTCTTGGAGAAAGTCCTCCACGTATACCTTCCATTTGTAGTTAAGATGTAGTCACTAGAAGATTGTTCGTTAAGATGGAGCCACGCCAAAGCCAGGGTGCGCTAGGTTATTTGATTTTGACTTGATCATGGATCCATACAAACTTTCACTTCAAATACGGGTGGATCCAGCGTGGTGGGCTTAAGCCCCTCTGCCTACATTCCATTGAGTTAAAAGAGAGGGTGAAGAGAGAGAAAGAGGGAAGAGAGAGGAAGGAGATGGAGAGGGATGGAGAAAAAAAGGAAGTCCACCACTAGTAGAGAGAAAACTTTCGGTTCAGCACATTAGCCTCGGTTAGAATTGGACCCAGGACTAATGTGAGCATTAGTCCTAGGTCCAAGTTTCTTGCGTGTCAGAGGACCAACACCAACCGGGACTAAAGGGTCTACATTAGTCCCGGTTGGTGTTACCAACTCGGACTAAAGGGCCTTGACCCTTTAGTCCTGGTTCATAACACCAACCCTTGACCCATTAGTCTCGGTTGGTGTTATCAACCCGGATTAAAGGTCCTTTTAGTCTCGGTTGGTATTACCAACCCGGACTAAAAGTCCTCCGACGGGTTAGTTCAAAAGGAAAGCATCCCATCCAAAGTCACATGTGTTGTGTGGGTGGGGTGGAAAGGTACGCGTGAGGCAGTGTATGAGGTCTTGGGTTCGAATCTCTTGCGAGGCACAGAGGTGGGAGGCATTATTTTTTTATCCTCGAAGGACCTTTAGTCCAGGTTCAACCTAGTGTCGGTGTTTCAGATCACCGACTAGTAAATTTGTATCTACGCGTCTGGCTCGGATGGTGTGCTCGGAGGACACAAGGATTTGTATTGGTTCGGGTGGAATGTCCCTACGTCCAGTCTACTGCTGCTCGTGTTACCGGCACTAGTTTGTAGTAGGGGTTACAAACGGGTGAGAGAGGGAGTCGATCCCAGGTCTCTAGTGGAAGGATTGAAGAGTGCTGAGAGTTTGTTCAGTTGTGCGCTCGTGTCCCCACTTGTGGCGTCCTGCTTCCCCTTTTATAGGTGAAGGGAGGGTGCATGTTATAGAGAGAGGAAAGGAGAAAAGCGAGGGAGAAGAAGGCCTCCAGGGCCGTCATGTCCTTCTTTTTCATTATGAGGGTCCCACCGATGCTGTAGATGGTGATGGCTCCACAGTGGGCTCCTATTCACCACTGGTGCCATGCCCTGATGTCATCAGCTGGTCGTGGCGTCCCATCCCGTCCCGGCAGACGGCGTGGTGAACTGACATGCCTGTCAGTGGCCGTAAGGAGAGTAGGCAGCATAGCTACCATGCACCCATCACTGTTGGCAATGTGAACACCCAGGAGTGGCCTGACGTGGCCACGGGTCATGTTGAGACATGCCTGCTTCCTTCTCGATGTTAGAAGTTTGACCCTGGGGTCGTACCCTTAGTCCTGTAGTGGTTGGAGACGGTATGGATCCCCATCGGGTGAGACAAAGCCCACGCTCTCGGTGTCGGGTGGGACGGAGCCCATGCCCTCAGGGTCTGGTAGGACGGCTCTCGTACCCTCGGGGTCGGGCGACACAGGCCTGTGCCCGAGGGGTCGGGTGAGACGGATCTCGTGCCCTTAGGGTCGGGGGGATGGCTCCCATACCCTCAAGGTTGGGTGACACGGGGCCCGTGCCTAAGGGGTCAGGCGAGACGGAGCCCATGCCCTTAGGGTCGAGCGAGATGACTCTCGTACCCTCGGGGTCTATCAAGACTGAAATACGTCCTCGATTATCTAGGCGAGTTTGTTATCCATAGTCCTCAGATCTCTTCTTCGGGTATCCCTAATACTGATACCCGATAGTAGCCCCTGAGCCTACGGAGGAGTAGGATACTCCTTCGTAGGCTTTTTCGGATGGAGGGACTTCGAGGGCTTCGATCTTCTACTACACACAGGATGCCTTGGTGGGTTGTGATTCCTTTCTGTCATGATCAGACTCCTTGGGAACATGTAGCTACAAGATTCGGTGGGCCAGAAAAGATTTCTCTTGATTCCAACCCTCCCTAGGATCCAATCGATCCGCCATCGTCATGCGATCGTGTATTCGGTCTCGTTGTGAGTCCAACTTCCCTCGAGCCCCCGCACGTAGCAGGGGTCTAGTTGAGGGGTCAACTTGTCTTGTGATCGTCCTCCCTCAAGCTTTCCTTGATGGATGAATCATGATGCTTGGTGAGCTATTAACGGGCTAGTCTGAGTGGGCCCCCGGCTTCCCATTTGCAGGGTTCTGGCATCGGTCAGCTGGTGACTGACTCCAAATTCTAGGAGGCCAATCCATATAGTTCCTGGGTCCGTTCGACCGGTCCCAAGGGCTCGCTGCCTTTCTTCGAGGAAAACCCATGGACTATGAACCAACCAAGACTTGAACATGGGCTGGGATGCCTGCGGCGCTCGTACACCCGGGTACTGGCCACTAGCGGGCCCATCCCTTTCCACCCCTCACTCTAAAGGTGCCTCGGAGCGGTTGTGAACCCGTTGGTGGGCCAACCTTCGAACTCTTGGGCTTGAATGGGTCGTGGGAGCATTTTTAGCTCCGTATCCCTCAATCCTGTGGCGATTCTTGGTCCATTGGATGGGGCAAACCATCATCCGATGCATCCTTCGAGGGAGCAGCTAGAGGAGGTGTGTGCGTGTAAATCTAGGTGGATGGTTCACCTCTCGCCTCACTGCGCCTTATAAATAGTGACATCCCCTTTCATGTTTTGGCACACTAGACTGCAACCTTGCCTTCTCTGCCTTTTCGCCGCCAGCGCCCTAGATCTATAGCCTTCGCTTCTCTGCCACCGCCAAAAAGTCCTTGCTCCTCCATCTTCGCTTTCCATGGAGTCATGGTACTGCTCCGATGTCACCCACGCATGCATGGACGACCTCATCAAGCGCGGTCTTCTTCATGGGAGGACCGACGCGACGGAGTGGCTGGTTCCCGGCCATGAGGATGTGCCGATGCCGCCCGATGGTTACATCATCTCCTTCGCGCCCTTCCACAAGCACATGTTCGCAATCCCCCCTTATCCGTTCTTTCGGGGCTGCTGCACGACTACCAGATCAAGCTGTAGTACCTCAACCCCAACAGGATTCAGCACGTCGTGGCCTTCATAGCAATGTGCGAGGGGTAACTGGGGATCGATCCACACTTCGAGTTGTGGAAGTACTTCTTCACCATCTCCCTACATAGGAAGAAGGATAGAGGTAGGGAGATCCTGGTGCCGATGGGATGTGCGAGCATCCACCTCTAGGGGTAGTGGGTGGGCGAGTACATGCCTTGCCAGCTGTCCAGATCTAATAAGGGGTGGCACGCGCAGTGGTTCTACTTGAAGAATGACCCTGCCGCCCCCTTACTAGTCTTCACTGGGCGCCTGATCGAAGAGGTGCCCCCGATGTGGCTGTGGGGGCCGCCCGTTAAGGAAAATAAGAGGATGCGTGACATCCTCGAGGCCGTCGCATCCCTAAGGAGCCACGACCTTCACGGGGCTAGCGTCATTGGAGCATACCATGCGAGGAGGGTGGCACCGCTCATGGCACGCGCCCTCCTGTTGTTCAAGATGATGCTATTTGTGGAACTCGGTGGGACGATGCTCACCCAGGGGTCGCTTCGTAACAGTGAGATTATGCAGCACATCTAGGAGGCAATGGATGAGCTTGACTCCATGTTCCCAATCCTAGGACATCCCATGATACGGCTGGAGTCGGGCTTTATCGAGTTGCCAGCAGATTTGGGCTTTTGGGCCTCCGTCGCGCCGTTGCCGGAGCACATGGCCGTGAGGGCAGCGAACCGTGCTGCAGATGAGCGAAGGAAGAAGGATAAGGATGACAAGGAGAAGAAATGGCAAGCAAAGGAGCGGGCAAAGCTACAGCGAGGGAAGCCACACCAAGGCTCGTTGGAGAAGGAAGAGGAGGAGGAAGAGGAGGAGGAGGAAGAATAGGAGGAGGACGACGGCTCCATGTTGCCCATCCCGTGGGACAATCTGGCCGACAGGGATGAGGACCCACCTTCACCACAGGCGGGGTCCTTCCCATGGCATCTCTTGGAGCAAGAATAGGAGGACACACCCCTAGAGATGGTGGGAGTGAGACGCCCGCTCCGTCCGGGCCTTCTACGCTGCCCTCGGAGCCGAGGGGAGCTAGTGGTTCTGCCTCATCCAAGCCTCCTGAGCAAAGGGAGGACTTAAAGCAGTAGCGTGATGAGGAGTCACAGCCGGGGCTAGGTGGGCCGGCCCTGAAACATCGGTGCCTGGTGGCATCAAGGTAGGCTGAGAATTTTTCGTCCTTTTGTTTCTAATGAATTTTTGCCGTAAATTGACCATCATATCCTTTGCAGCATCAGAGGACGTGGGACTTTCCTAAGGCTTGCGCCGAAGAAGAGCCTCGCCCTTCGGCAAACGGGATAGGGGCTGGCTGGCACCCATGGCGGGTGTGGCGCTGGTGTGGCCATGGCATCGAGCGGGGAGGCACAACCGATGGCTGCTTCCATGAGAGAACAGATAGAGGATGGCGTGTCCAAGGCACCCATGGTGGGTGTGGCATGGCTGGGTGTGGCATGACATCATAGGCGGAAGTGGCGTAGCTAGAGTCATCATCTGCGTGGGTGGCTGCTGCTCTAGTGGGGCTAATGGTGGACGCACCCGAGACATCTGTGGTAGATGTGGTAACGGGGCAGGCCTCCACATCTATAAGGAAAATGGACCCTAGGCCCATTTACTTTGGATTTTGGTGTTTGATGACCAACACAACCAAATTGGACTAATGAATTTGCAAGTAATTGTTTTGTAGTTCAATAGGGTGCAAGACATGACTTGGACGAAGGCGGCGTGATGATCCGATGATCAACACCTCAAGAAAGACATTGGAAGATACATAGAAGACCCAAGATATCAAGCATAGTCCAAGCACGAAGATAGGAACCAAGCTAGACGCAAGATCATGAAGAAATAAGCTTCACATAGGTGACCGGAGGTGGCCCTTCGCCCATCCTCGATGAAAAGATGGACGCAACGCTTGAGGTACCTTACAAGGGTGTCTGGTCCTGTGTCCACAGCCTCCTCTAGTTCGGCGGTGAAAGCTCGGATCTGGAGGGACTGTTCTCCTTCCTTAGCTGGCTCTAGTTCCTGAAGGCACATGTCCCCAAATTGCTCGGCGATGAAGTAGAGCTTGTCGAAGGTGATCCTCTTGTCTGGCTGCTCCTCTTCTAGTTCATCACCGATGTTGAAGACTATTCCCATCTGAAACATAAGATTAGTTTGAATGCAAAAGGCCCCTACCTAGCGCGCCAACTGTAGGATTATTTAGCTCCGATAATGCCTAGCAAAGTGATCATGTAGACGAATCCAGATGGTAGTACACGAGGCACAAGGATTTATACTGGTTTGGGGCGTGGTAGCATGCTAAACCCTACTCTAGTGGTGCTGTTGCTCATGTATTTATATATTCAATTACAGGGATTGTTGCTTCTAGCTATGAGGTAGATTGGAACGACAAATGGTGTCAATCCCGAGCTCGAGGTCCCTACTCTCTTTTATATCGGCGAAGAGGTAGGGTTACAGAGAGGATGATTAGGCCAACAGATTGAGTTCCTAGTTTGTTATGAGCAACAGATTGAACCTAGCTATCATCTAGAGACACCCATCTTGGTTTGCCTTGATCTCCACGTTGGTCGATTGCATCAGCCCTTGCGGGCCTCCTCCTTGGTGATTGCTGGGCCGATAGCTTGGTGTTGGTCACATATATGGGCGGTGAAGTTACCCCTGGCCCATATATCTGACACAAAGATTCTGGTTCAGTTATCTTGGATTCCACCTCTAGTAGCTTCTCTTCCACTTCTTCAGGTAATGGGGTGTTCTCTAAATTTTTATCAAGAATGTTTCTCCCCAAATTGGCAGAGACATGTAAGAATGAACCTCCTAAAGTGTTGAAGGAGAATGAGGTCTTGAATGGCAAGGTCAGGGCCAATATTAATAATATCTTTAAAACGTTCCCATGACGTGCCAAGAGATTCTTTTTCTTTTTGTTTAAAAGATAAAACCTCTGAATGAAGAAACTCTAAAGATGGGAAAGAAATATAGGCAAAAGCTAGAGCATAAAGCTTCCCAATCTCCTTGCATACTCCTTATGGTTTAATTATACCAATGTTTAGCTCTTCCCATTAAAGAGAATGGAAAAAGCTTCCATCATAAGGTTTCATCTAACATGCCCACAATGTGTAAGCATGCATATGTTTGCTCAAACACACATAGGTGGAAGTAAGTGTTTTCATCATCTTCACCTGAAAAGAATTGTTCTTCGACCATGTTAATTAAACATGGGTGTTAGGATAGGCTTTGAGGATTTTGGTGGCTCTAGGCATGTGCTCATAGGTGCAACGTATTGATGGATAGGAGTGGATTCCATAGTAAAAGAAAAGAATAAAAGAATAAAAGATACAAGGTTAAGCTAGGTTTAAAGTTAACTCAACAACCGTTTCCTCAGCAACGGTGCCAGAAATGCTTGTTGGTGTATTTGAACGCACATAGATAAATCCGCAAGCGCACAAATACCGATGTAGCACTTCACCAGAAAGTATTCCAGAATATCGAACTCAAGGAAACATGTGTGAAATTAACTAAGTCTAGCTTAACCAGGAGTAACAACAAGGCTTAGGATAAACAGGAGCATAGAAGGGATCATTAGGGTTTTCTAATTCTAACTTGGGTAAGTTATATCTTCTACTATTCAAATGGAGACATTACTAATGAAAAGCACAATTAGAGTATGCTTTCCTATAGTAACCAGGTCCTGCTCGGCCTACAAACGGGAGATGGTCTACAAAGGACTCAACAAGGCTTTATAGTCACCCTTGTGATCTACCACCGATCCGGAATGCAAGGTACATCCACGAGTATCCTAGTCTAAGCACAACGCTTATACTACTTTAACCTAAGAGTGACAAGTATTAAAGTACTAAAAAAGAGTCACAAACCTGATGAACTATATAAACACGATACTTACTTGAATCAGAAGCTGATTACTAGAGAAATCTCAGAAGAAAGCTCAAATAGAATTTAATTCCGCCAAGGTACAAGCCACAGAGAGAGCACCGACAGGCTGGCACTTCCTCCAAAACTCTTCCCTCATTCACTATCTCACTATTTCTATTTATAAAGACTAGATCCTAACTTGGAGGACTAATCTTCTCTTGATTGCTGGCTCTGATCCTGATGATGAGGATGTGAATTAGGGTTTTAGGATGGCTCTACTGGAGGAAGTATAGGCGGTATTTATAAGGGGCACCAGGGGTCCTATGGGCCCATCAATCCATGGCAACATCAAATCTAGACCCTCGAATCGAACCAACCTTGAGCAACGACATAGATTTGAACTTTAAGGTGGTGGAGAACCGACGTACGAAATAGAGGCTGCAAGGTGGGGCCCACTGGTTGGCCAGCCTTCAGGTGGGACCGGCCGGCCCCACACCTTGACACCTTGGCGTGGGTCTTGGTGAGTTGTCTTTTGGATTGTTCTAGAGTCTTCCTAAGTTGGTTTCGTCGTAGAATAACATAATTTGCTTTGATGAATATGTCATCCTTGATGGTTTTCTGATTAAATCCTCCTGCAATCATGAAATCACCAAAATTTGTGGAACTCATTAGTTTAAAACACTATACCTATGTTGGTGATCCATTTTAATCATTTATGTAGGGTGTATTGACTGTTTGTGATTAACATTAACTACCGTCAACATATGTAGAGCACAAACCAGTGTAGAGCGCACGAGAGTGGCTGGCCATGAGATCTTAGGAGAGGAATGCTTTGCTATGGTTGTGAATGAGGTGAAGAGAAGGAGATGCATGGCATGACTTTTATAGGTACTTTGGCCTCTACCGTGAAGGAAACGAGATCACCTCACCGCAATACCCAAAGATTTTGATCGTAATTGATTTAGAGAACACATGCCTGAAAACGGGGGATCACAGGAGCCACGGGTGGTACGACCGCACCTTGGGTGCGCTCGCACCCCCAGGAGCTCCTCCCTAGACGTGCTTTCGTCTAGATGCTCATGCATGTTCAAGATTGCAAGAAATCATGGTTTCATATTTTTATATTTTCAGATCAAAAGATGAGTGAGCATCATGCATGGCATCAAAATTAATCAAGGAATATTTAAGTTACCATTTTCACATGATTTGAGTGAAGATACATGTGATTAGCAAGAATAAATTTTTATTCATTAGGGGTAATAAGGTCATTTAAATTGTTTTGAATTAAATTAAAGAATGTATTAAAACTATTTTTTTAAAAATTTTATAAGTTTGCAATAAATTTATGAAAAGCGATTAATTCTATTATATCTATTTCTATGTTAGTGTCATGAGAAGGCTCTAGAAAGCTTTTAAACATTGATCGTTGGCTCTAAATATGTTACCATCATCATCCTGGATGGTGATTGTGTCGTGTGACGATGTGTTGATGACGGTGTACGGTCCCATCCATTTGTTGCGCAGTTTTCCTTCACCGAAGAGCTTGACTCGGGAGTTGACGAGTAACACTTTATCTCCCATCTTAAACTCTTTTTGTTGAATTCGGTCATCATGCCATCTTTTGGTTCTTTCCTTATAAAGCTTGGCACTTTGGTATGCCTTCTCTCACCTTTCTTCTAGCTCGGCAATTTGTTTTTGCCTGTTCTTGCCGGCTAGCTTTACATCCATGTTCTAGCTCTTTATGGCCCAATAAGCTCGGTGCTCAAGCTCCACTAGTAAATGACAGCTTTTTCCATACACAAGTTAGAATGGCAACATGCCGATGGGGGGTTTATAAGCTGTCCTGTATGCCCCGAGTGCATCAGGAAGCTTGTTCTTCCATCCTGTCCCCATCTCATTGACTTTTTCTGTAGGATATTTTTGTTTTGTTTATTTGATGTCTCTGTTTGGCTGCTTGTCTGAGGATGGTAAGGTGTAGCAATGTTGTGCTTGGCTCCAAGCTCCTTTAGGAAGGCACGAAATGTTTTATCGATGAAGCGGGATCCTCCATCACTTATCACCATTCTTGGTGTTCCAAAGCGAGGGAAAATCACTTCATGAAACATTTTCCATGCGTGCTTGGCGTTGGCAGCTCTGCTTGGTAGAGCTTTCACCAACTTGGATACGTACGTAGTCGATGGCGACAAGGATGTACTCACAATCTTGGGACTTTTGAAATGGCCCCATGAAGTAAATGCTCCAGACACCAAATATCTCCACTTGCAAATTGTACTGCAGGGGCATTGCATTGCGAGCATTGATGCCACCTTGCAACTGGCATTTTTGACACCTTTGAATGAATTCTTTGGTGTCTTCGTACATCGTTGGTCAGAAGAATCCACACTGCTAGATTTTGGCTTGTGTGCGGAATCCTCCATAATAGCCTCCGTATGGTGCTGCATGGCACTTCTCAATGATCTGCATGCCTTCCGCCATTGGTACGCACCTCCTCAACAGGCCATCAGAGAATATCCTATATAGGTACGAGTCATCCCAAAGGCGACGTCTGCTTTCGGCTTGTAGTTTTTCTCCTATTTTCTCCTGGTGGTACATAACCTGCAACCATGAAATTCACAATGTTCGCATACCACGGTTGGAGTCCGTCACCTTCAGTAGCATGTCGTTGCGTAAGAAGTCATTTATTGGCAATTCCTGCATGTTAGTGACTTGCATACACGATAGATGATCATCCACAGTATTTGCTACTCCCTTTTTATGTTTTATTTCAAGATCAAATTCTTGGAGGTAGAGAATCCATCTTATTAAACGTGGTTTAGCATCTTTCTTAGTAAGCAAATATTTAAGTGCAGCATGATCAGTATAAATAATGACTTTTGCACCCACTAAGACCTAAACTTATCTATAGCAAAAACGACTGCTAAGAGCTCTTTTTCTATAGTAGCGTAGTTAAGTTGGGCTCTTGTCAGCGTTTTGCTAGTGTAAGTGATTGCATGATGCTTTTTGTCTTTGGTTTGGCCAAGGACTGTACCAATATCGTAGTCACTAGCATCACACGTGATCTCGAATGGAAACGATCAATCGGGTGGTTGGACGATTCGTGCTGAGATGAGTGGTTTCTTTAGATTGTGGAAAGCATCTAGGCACTCATTAGTGAACTCAAAAGGTGCATCTTTAGCTAACAGGTTTGTGAGGGGTCTAGAGATGTGTGAGAAATCTTTAATAAAGTGTCTTTAAAACCCTACATGACCTAGAAAGCTATGGATTCCTTTCATGTTCACGGGGGTGGTAGCTGCTCTATAACCTCGATTTTGGCCTTATCTACCTCAATCCCCCTCTCAAACACTAGGTGTCCAAGAACGATGCCCTCTCGGACCATGAAATGGCACTTTTCCCAATTAGGTCCTTTTCTTGGCATCGCTGCAAGACTTTGTCTCAATTCTCAAGACAGTGGTCAAAAGTTTTCCCATAGACCGAAAAGTCGTCCATGAAAACTTCCATGATTTCTTCTATCATATTTGAGAAAATAGACATCATGCATCGTTGGAACGAGGCGGGTGCATTACACAACCCAAATGGCATTCGTCTATAAGAGTATGTTCCATGCAGGCATGTGAAATTTGTCTTGCTTTGATCATCGAGGTGGATGGGAATCTGATGAAACCCCGAATACTCATCAAGGAAATAGAACAAAGAATGCTTCACCAACCATTCTAACATTTCATCAATGAAAGGCAGTGGAAAGTGGTCTTTCTTTGTTGCCGCGTTGAGTTTTCGGTAATTAATGTACATTCTCCACCCCGTGATGGTACATTGTGGGATTAACTCATTTTTATTATTTTCTACGACCGTCATTCCTCCTTTCTTTGGTACCACTTGGATGGGACTAACCCATTCGCTATGTGGTATGGGTTAAATTATCCCGGTATGAAGAAGTTTGAGGACTTCCTTCTTCACGACTTCCCGCATCGCATTGTTCAACCTATGCTGGGGTTCTGTAGCTGGTGTGCTAGAGGGATCAATTGGAATACAATGGGTACAAAGGGTTGGACTTATCCCCTTAAGATCTTGCAAAGAATACCCAAAAACTGGCCTATGTTTCTCTAGGATGACGATGAGTTTAGCTATCTCCTCATCGGTAAGCTTATTGCTAATGATTACAGCAGTTACTTTGTTGCCATTATGAAAAGCATAACATAGGCCAGCGGGTAGGGGCTTAAGTTCAATCAGAGATCGTGCCGGTGCTTCCTCTTTAGGAAGTTCTATAGTTTTGTATAACTCGTCCTATTCTTCAATGAAGAGTTTGGCATCTTTTTCTAAGGATGACTCAGGGGACTCGAAGGGTGAAACCGACATGACTTCCTTGAGTAGTTTTGGGTAGGAGAGAGATTCTGCCACCGAGTTTTTGGTTCGAGTGATAGGAATGGAAAAAGTGTCTCTCCCTAGCTTTACGTCTAAATCTCCTGATTTTGGTGGTTCTACAAAGAGTTTCTCTAGGGGATGCCGAATCATGATGTCAAAATCCTATATGTCAAAGACATGAAAGTCTAGGGGAATTTCATTTTTATTGTGATAGAGTGATATGTTGTCAAGAACCCCTAATACTTCCAGTCTAGTTCGAGGTGTAATTCTGTAGGATTTGTTTGTCGAAGCGAGGATGTCATCACCAAAATAGGTGTGTGCAAATGATGCAGACATAAAATTTGCTCCGACCGTAGGATTTTATAGAATATCCACCGAAGTTCTGCAGAGTTGGCATTGGATGGTTGAAGAAGGGGTGCGAATCTGAATTTCTTCAGAAGAAAGCTCCGCTTCTTCTACCCATTCGCTGCTCATGATTGCTATCAACTCCTTGATGCTTTCCCTAAGGAAACTTTCATCTAATGGGTCAAGATGAGTGATCGGAACTGGTGGTCTCTTTTGGCACAAGTAATTCGAGGTATTTATGAAATCTTTGAAAAATCATCCTCGAAATACGGAAGATCAAAGGTTGAAAACCTTCCTCCGGATCTTCTGGTTCGGGTGAGGGTGTTTGGATAGAAGTTGTAGGTTCGGCCTTAGCTGAAGAGACTTCCTCAGGGCTTAACATGGGTTCTACATGGAGGGGTTCTAAAGGATGTGTGTTTTCTAGAATGCGGTCTAGGAGGGCTTCTCCTTCCTCTGTGGTTTTGTGTGTGAACGAACCTCCGGCAGCGATGTCAAGCTGTAAGGCAGATTCCTTGCTAAGACCTAACCAAAAGTGTTGTAACAACACGTGGTTGGGTATAGACAAGTCTAGGGCAGAACGTGATTGGATTGAAAATCGGTCCCAGGCTACACCTATGGTTTCCTTCTCTTTTTGTTGGAAGTTGAGTATTTCTTGTCATAGGGCAGCGATTCGGGATATATGGAAGAATGCGAGACAAAATATGTTCCTTAGTTCTTCCCAATCTCCATTTACCTTTCCTACGTTATGGGCGTACCACTGTTTCGCCTTTTCATTAAGTGAGAAAGGAAATAACTTCCACCGAAGTGTTTCTTGTGCCATGCCCGAAATGGTTAGGCAAGCACAGAGCTGCTCAAACTCCCGTAAGTGGTGATAGGGGTTTTCATAATCTACCCCTGAGAAGGTCTGTTCACGAACCATGGCTATGAAGCCAGGGCAGAGCTCATAACTAGAAGCTGTGATGGGCTTCGATGATCTTGGTGGTTCTATGAGCTTGCCCTTGGGACCAGAAAGTTGTTGAATTGTAGGTTGCTCCATTGAAGAAAAAAAAGAGTAAAAAGAAAAGAAAGGTAAAAAAGGATGATGGGTGAGCTCATCACTGTTGATTTTCCTCTTCCATATCCAATTCGGGCAGTGATGCCGGTTTTAGACCCGGCATTGATTTATGAGTGTATACTTGTGTATATATATAGGTTACTCGGGGCAACAATGGCTATTCTTGATCATCGATTTATATGAAATCGAGGTCATCACAGATTTCCTCATGCTCATTTTCATTGTTAGAAACAATGTTTTGCAAGCTGTAGAAAGCATCTCTAATAGTGAGAAGCATTTTGTTTAGATCTAGGCATTGTTCGGTTAGCCCCATTCCGGACAGTTCCTAGCGTGGAACCGTTCCAACGTTATATAAATTGTCGATGCAAGTGTCCGGCTGGGAATCGTTCGCAACGAACCGAGACTCCATTGCAGGGATCAGAGGAAACCGAGGCAATAGTATGTTCGGAAAGCATACGGCTGGCTGGGCGTTGGGCTGATAAGGTGGTAATCTTTGAATCTAGTTTCTCAATCATATTGGATGGAATATTTTGTTACCAAGAACTTAATGTCCTCAATTTAATGCGATGCATGCTCTTGAATAACCAGGTATGATACTATGGACTGAGAATAATAATGTCTATTTTTTTGCCTGTAATATATCTTATTGTTCCTGCTAGATGTCATCTATCTGCATGAGTCGGGTCATCTGCGCATTGTGAGAAGGGATCCAGGAACTCAAGAATGAATATAAATGAAGAATTAGAAACTCACAGTCAAGCTAAAGTTTCTGCTATAAGCGGTCCACCGGCCGATGGAGACGTGCAGACTGGGAGAGCTGGCAATGCATGGTACTTCAACGCTGCCAAACCTTGTGCCGTGTGGAATAATCATACTACCGGTCAGAACCAGATGGACAGATAGTAGTAGATTATAGCATCCCGCTAATCCCGCTGGGATGGAGTGTATATTAATAATATGTGCACAACCCAAGCCTTGGGTCAGAAACAAATGCGAGAGAGACCACGCATAGCTATTACTCGTCGCATAAGCCAGGCCAGGCCTCTCATGCACACAAGAAGGTAGCGGTCTAGCGGGAGGAGAAAGAAGACGTCTCGGATCGATCGGGCCATCAAGGAGGCCACCGAAGGATGGGCACCGATTCACCGCCGTCGTCGTCGTCAACGGCGCCGGTGGCCGTTGGCGCGAAGAACGCCGTGAGGGCCGTGGCACAGCACCACCGGGCCGTGGTCGGGTTCCTCCTCGGTTTCTTCCTCGTCCTCCTGCTCTACACTACTCTGTCTTCGCAGTTCGGTTCACAAACCGCCATTGGTTAGTACTACACCGATCTTGATGTCGTAGATACACGTATATACACCTCCAAGCAAGGTTTTCTTCAGTTGTTGTGGATGTCTATTAGAATATTTATCTGCTGGCTTTCTTTTCGTGTGTGTGTGTTAATTCTTCAAGCTATTTAAGAATTCTCAATCCGCAGTCTGTTCTTGTCTCCATGGCAATAAAGCCATATTACTTTTGTTTTCTTTTATTCTTTCTTCTTTTCTTTATAAAGGAACACCACTGCTTTATTCCTCTTTTGTTTTACTTCGTCAGCTAATCCTTTGTCCTTTGACCATGCTATGCTAGGTGACGTATTTGTTCTACCTTCCTTTGAAATTCTCTCCATGCATCTTAACTATTATTTTACTTCTACTGAGAACAAATTAGTGGTACTGAATTGTATATATAAAGAATATATACTTCTACGTAGGTCGGTATGTATGCATGCATATGCTATCTCTCTCTTCAAACGGTTGTGGTTAAAATATAGTTATATATAATTACTCCTATACAGTAAGAAACAAGCACTGCATTGATATTCCTACAGCAAATGATCCGGAAAATAGAATGAATTGAAGTGATTTCTTAATTTGTGCAAGAAGACCATTATTGGGCCTCTTTTTTTTTTGACAACCATTATTGGGCCTCCTAACAATATAATCATGCATGAAACATAACCACCGTATCGAGATATATATATATATACACACACACACTCACATGCATGCATGTGTTGACTAGCACCTATTTAATTTGTGTTCTCGACTTTTAATTTGCTGGCATAGAAACGAGCTGTACTTGACATTTCTTCCTTCTAAAGCCAAATATATACACGGATCCGTCTGTCTCAATGTATGTTAGACCAGTTGGTAAGCCTCCTGATGACGTTCTCATGACCAGAGTTCGAATCCTTGGTGAGACGAATTTTTGGTTGGCGATGTGAAAAAAACCCTCGCTTGTTCTGTTTCCCAAGTCACAGGTAAAATGGACCGGTCCTCACAGGGTAATGAGCCCCTATGTGCGGACGGGGCATGGGGTTGAGGGTTCTCTCGGGCTGGGCGAGAAGTCCTTTACTTTAAGCTAAAATAGCTCGGATGTGTCTACCCCGTAGCCTGAGTTTTTTTTTAAATCAACTTTTAGAGTTATCTAAAGTCAAAAAATCTTCAACCAGAGTGTATTATAAAAAAGATCACCAATATTTATGACACTAAAATAGTCATATATATAGATACTATAATAAAACTTATTTTCATAATTCACTTATTTGATATAATAAGTTGATAAAGGGAGTACATATATAATCATTATATAAAACCAGTTCTTTCTTGGTACGCGCAGGTGTCCTACAGTCTTCGTCGGCCGTGCGTAGTGGTCAAGCCGCCAGGGCTGCTGCTCCATCGTTGCCGTCGTCTTCGTCTACGCCGAGTAATTTGGCACAAGGTACTAGCTAGCTTACACTAACTTGTGCCTAAAAACTGCTTAGAGTTTATTAATTATTTATATAAATTAATGAAGAGATTAATTGCTGCGTTCTTAATCGAATGCTGGATCATATCAGGACTTGTCTAGAGTCTGGATGCTTTGTTGATCGAAGTACATACAGATACTCGGTCTTTGTAGCTTTGTGTGACCCGTCGTCCTCGGTCTTCTTAATGACCGTGATGGTGATGAGTTTAGCATGTCTATGGGCTGGCATGGCTACATATATAATCATAATGGAACCAGTCAGTATGTTAAGGTTTTAAGTTAGAGGAGATGCTCCTGGCAGAAAAAAAAATTCAGGAAAGATGCTTTGCTTGTTAAGTACTGTTGAGGATGATTAAGGGCCAATAGCATGTGAGCGATAGATGCTTACTGGCTACTAATGTATTCTTCCTAAAATATAAAATATAATGAATTCTTAGTTTGTTTTAATCAAGCCACACTATTCTTGATTTAAGTTCATAAAAAAGAATAATAATATTTAGGCTATCAAATAAGCATTTATATTATTTATGAAATTTTTTTCATATTTTTTCTTTGTGTGATGTGGTACGTAGACTAATATACACCAGAATGCCCTAGAATAAAATTAGTAGAACTTTGTATTGTCTTCGAAAAATTTTAAGATTGCTTTTATTCAGATTGGATGTAGTAATGATTAGTTGCTTTAGTTTCTTTGTTTATTTTTGTTCTATCCATGTTATGATGTACCATTATTTAATAGTAATAAAAATTAATAGTTTGGCGAGATAGAAATAACCTATGTCAAAAATGAATAAACAAATTTTAGATGTGTCATGCAAGTGCTGTGGTTAGAGCAATTCTAAGAGCCTTTCATATCCTTCCATAATATAAAGAATAATATAGATTTTATGGGGAAAAACCCTCTCTAATAGCTTGTTCAACTATCAGCCTGTTCGGGAGGCCGTAAACGATCGTGGATTATTTACTGCTGGCTGATTTGGTGTGAGAGAAAAATACTGTTCCTGACTAGAAATTTACGATCGTTTACGAGCAAGCGAACATGCTATATTATATCTCTAAATCATCCTATCCAATAGAGAGCGGAGCGGGCTCTCCAAAGTGTCTAATAATAAAATATAAATAAGTTAAAGAGCAAAGAGATATAGAGAATGCGTTTTATCAGAATGGCTCTTCAACAAGATATAAAGACTGTCGGAGATGCTCCTTGTCGTTATTAGTTACAGTTTTGCATTCTGTATCATATATTGATTGATCAGTCCATATAATATTGCTTGCTTGCCAATATTGTGTGGTTCATCGTTTTGTTGCACAAGCACGGAACAAATTTGTCTATTGGTCCCCCAATAATGCCGCCCACACATTATTCCGTGACGCGTACCAAAGCCTAATGGTACTTGAAAGTGTTTTATTTGTCACACTCTCACAGACGATTGATGTGATTGATTGCGATATATCCCAGCCTCAAGAAACAAGAAGACGAATATAAAATTTGCCTTTGTGCCCAGGGACAAAACATCAATGCGAGAAAAAGAAAAGAAAAGGGATAGATGGTTTAATTTGGCCAATATGAGTAAAATATCATACGTGCTTATCAATTCAATCGTCCTTACCGTACAATGAAAGGCACTGGATAATTGTGTGACATATGCATGGTATGTGACTACAAACTTGGATGCTAATAACAACACTCATTTCTGTTATATAAAATCATTGGGTGAGAATTTTGGAAATACGAATTCGAAGCTGGGAATCATCGTCAATTCATTGTACTACGTAATTTCTCAATCTGAATGGTTGGTTGGCATACCTCCTTGTTGAGCTAGATAAGGGAGTTGCAGCATGCATGCTTCTTATGACCAGAATGATGTTGCAGTGTGGGTCATACGTACTGCCGTGGACCTTCATATTGTTCAATGAATTTTGTTTGAAATTTGTAAATATACTTTTAACCTTATAACATTAAAATTGAGATGTGAAAATATTATTGACTTCAAAAGTAAAAAAAAACAAATAGCAATATTACGGTTTGCAGATCTGTGGCACATAGCACGGGGGTTCCATGTGCTTCATCAATCAGTATGTTGACCTGGAAGGTACAATATAATAATAGTTTGCTTCCTCCATCGAAAACATTCATTTTCAGGCCATCTAATCCACGATTTGCACGTGGATTATACATGATAATCCTACTGTCTGTTTATAGGTGATTATTTCGTTTCCCAACTACTACATGGGCAATTAATTGGATGCGGCTAACTGAAACAGAGCACACACCTAATAAGTCATGACTCCACGCTTGACACTACTAATCTGCATGAGAATTTCTACAAATAAGACCATGTTTGGTAGGGTTTCTTTGCAACTTTCTTCGTTCAAGTAGCTAGAGAAGCTACGATTAAATGGCTTTGGATTTCTAGTAAAACCATCTTCTCTGCTCTATAGTTTCTCTCATAGAGCCAGTTGTATGAGTTAGTGTGTAGTATATAAAGCTTTACCTAAAGAGCCAAAGAAGCAACGATTGAAACCCATCAATAATAAACTCTAAATGAAATAGGAGAAGTACAGTAGGAGATTTATTATCAAATTGCCAACAGATCTGACTTTAACAAATGTTCATTGATGCTTCAACTGTGGTAGGTGATTATATGGAGGAAGATGGCGGGCATAAAAATGATAAACCTAACAAGATGGAGGAAGAACATATCCAAGACGATGCCCATCGAATTGGAAAGAACAATCAATCTGAAGCCAAATTAGGTAAATGAGGTTAATCTGCCCTTTTTGTTGATGTACGTACTTACTTTATGAACTGATCGATAAAACGTGCAATTCAGATCCCATTTAATTTGGTGGTCTAGCTTAAAGAAATTGTGACTATGGATCTGTAGTTATGTCAAACGGCCTTTATTCACCAGTAGCAGCACTTACATATTTACTAGTATACTGTGGGGGTACAACCCCGGATACCCACGGTAGACTACAAGGGCCGCGCTGTCAGGGGCGGTCCAGCCCACAAGACGAAGACTTACGGTGCACGGTACTGCTCGGCGTGTACCGCAGGACATCAACAGCGATATCCTGAAGATGCTACGAGATCTGTTAGAATATGATCGATCCCGTGATTCCTGTAACATGTTATTACTTACCGGTTATCTCCTAGATCTAACTGACTTGTAACCCTACCCCGGCTATATAAGGCGGATAGGGGACCCCTCAAAACACACGCAATATCATACGATAGCCAATACAAATCAACAGACCACAAGAGTAGGGTATTACGTCGTGCTGACGGCCCGAACCTGTCTAACTCTTGTGTCTCTGTTGCCTTCTTGTTCTTGATTACGCGCACCTCTGCCAATCAATCTACCTTCATGGGATACCCATCGGAGGACCGCCGAGCATCTTTTGTCGACATATATTGTCTGTGCTAATACTACAGTGGCATCTAGAACAAACAAATCAACTAATGAAAGAAACACAAATTCATAAACAAATCTAGCTTCCTAATCCTTTACAAAAATGAACACCGCCTCAATCCACTTTTTAAATTTCGCAGTCCTCAACCAAGCAGGATGGATTTGACTCTCAACAACTATCAGCACTGAGAACAAATTTTGAGTGTGAGGCTAATATGTAAATAATAAATGTTTATCATAAGTATTAATAAGATACATGCTACTTTGCTATATCTAATCTAATTTAGCACAAGCCATTACAAATGTGCTGATAGTTTATTTTCCTAAATTTTGCAAGTTCAATTAGTCAAAGCAAATGTACAAATAGTTTATTTCCCTTGTTGATATTTCACAAAAAAACAAGATGCCATACATTACATTTAAAAGAAATATAGCATACATCATACAATTTTACTTGCACAGAAAAACAGGAAAAATTTAGCCATGTCATTCCTCTATTTCCCAACTTCATTAGTTTTTTCCACACCAAACATTTCCATTTAGAATCGAGATTTCCACCCCGCCCATCCCAATCTTATCTAAAATAGCATGTCAAACTTTAAAAGGCACTTCGAAAATACAATATTACTCTAATTATGTGCTAGCTGGGACCATAACTCCCCACCACATAGCATTCGATGGGAGCATAGGTCATAACATACAGTCCAAATCCATTGTACTGGCCCTAATCCTGTCAGCTTTTTTTACCTTCCGAGCTCTCTATTCCATCTTTGTATCTGCATCACCAGAATATCCTTGAACCATCAAATTCTGGCTAACATGAAACACTGCAATGCACAACACAATGAACAATGATTTCACATAGGCAAAGCATCGAGCACTTCATGTCCATATATGTGCTATCAGTCAGAGATGTGTAGTAGAGACGGACCTTGCAGTGTGGCATGTCGTTACTTTTCCGTGTGTAGGGAGAAGGCTGCGGCAGCTAGGAACCAATGAACCCATGAAGCAGTTGAGGTCATGCCGTCGACGATATTCAACTCCACAGATGCCGGCGTGCCCACACCCGAGGCTGATTGGGGCCTGTAGATCTTCGCAATATGTGGTCGTGGACGTCTGGAGGAGCAGCATGCTTTCTTGCCATGTTGACCGCCTCATGGGGAGGGAGGGTGCCGCGGTGATCCAGCTCAATCTAGCCTCAGACACCGTTGATCCATTGCGAGCCCAGCGAAGAAGGTTGCGAGGGGATCTGCATCCCTGCTCAGCAATGCCCTTGATGTAGGGAGCTCTAGCCGCCACCTTTAGGGCGCGGCTAAGGCGGCGGAGGGCTGGGATGCGGTGGGGCACTGACACAGGGACCCATCGCGTGGGCCGCCGTGCTGGTCATGGCGCTGGTGGAGGGGCAGCGAAGGAGGGCGCGTGGCCGGACATTGGCCACCAGCGGCGCAGTGCCATCCCCCACGCCAGCTCCCTCTGGACGCCGCGCCCATCCCGCCGCCGCAAAGCGCCACGGCTCCACGCGACAAACCCTGGCCGGGCGTCCCCGCCCCTGACGACCTTGATGCTCCTATAGTCCATGCCCGGCGACCACGACGGCCCAGCAGCCAATGTTGTGAGCGTTTGTTTTTTCGGAAAAAGGGAAAAAGAACGTGGGAGGTGGGAATCGAACCGAAAGGGTGGACGTAAGGATGGAGTCACGAGGAGCGGGCGTGGGAGGCGGGAGGGATGAGGAGGATGATACCCACAGTCACTATCGAAACAGTGGAATTCTCCTAGTGTTTTTAACTAGTAATAAAACACTACCACTAGTCATAGCACATGAGAATCTCATTAGGAGGCATTTGGTAGGGAAAATAGATATTAAATTTTGAATGCCAAAATAATAGGAGAACCCCACTTCACTAGGAGAAATTTAATATTCTGGTTGTGAATCTTGACCATTCGATTTGAGTGAGTAAAGAGAGCGAACTTAGAAATAATCTAGACAGTTTATTTTTAAGGTGTTGTTTTTATGGGTACAATTTTTCGGATGGATGGATGGTGGCTATCTCAGTCAGGGATGTTTTATGGGGTGGGTTTAGCAATGAAAATGATGGTGCATTAGTAGGGTAGATTATTAATGAAAATGATGGTGCATTAGTAGGGTAGATTATTAATGAAAATAATGGTGCATTAGTAGGGTAGATTTAAGTACAATTTACTAAATGACAAACTGTTAATTAGATGTCAAGAATGGGCAAAATGCGGAGCAGACAGGCCAGCAAGGAGCGAGCGATGCAAGTGACAGAATGGAGGAAGAGCTCATCCGGCAAGAAATCGATCAAGGCGGCGGCAACAAGAACGATACAATCATCGAGCCTGGTTCGTGTTGCTTCCAGCAACAATTATAAATTTTCTATTCTAGTTAACTCATCGTCTGACGATGAGTAAATCAATATTGCCTCACAGCTACGGCGCCACGCAAGCCAATCTGCGACCTCTCCGATCCCAGGTACGACATCTGCGAGATCTCCGGCGACGCACGAACCATGGGAGCCAACCGCACCGTTCTCTACGTGCCGCCCGTCGGCGAGCTCGGCGCGGACAGCCAGGAATGGAGCATCCGTGACCAGTCTCGCAAGTACCTGGAGTACATCAACAAGGTCACGGTGAAGTCTTTGAACGCTTCCCAGGCGGCGCCAGAGTGCACCTCCCGGCACGCCGTCCCGGCGCTGGTGTTCGCGATGAATGGGCTCACGTCCAACCCATGGCACGACTTCAGCGACGTGCTCATCCCGCTCTTCATCACCACGCGTGCCTTGGAGGGCGAGGTGCAGTTCCTCGTCTCCGATCTCCAGCCGTGGTTCGTGGATAAGTACAGGCTCATCCTCATGAACCTCTCTCGCTACGACATTGTCGACTTCAACCGAGACGGCGGCGTCCGGTGCTACCCGCACGTCACCGTCGGCCTCCGTGGCCACCGCGACCTCGGCATCGACCCTGCACGCGCCCCGCGGAACTACACCATGCTCGACTTCCGCCTCTACATCCGCGAAATCTACGGGCTGCCGCCCGCAGGCGTCAGCGTCCCGTATAAACAGGCGAACAGCAACGCTGCTACTGCTGCCTCCGGCGCCCAAGAGCAGCAGCAGCAGCGGAAGCCACGGCTGATGCTTATCAACCGTGGCAGGACGAGGAAGTTCGTCAACTTCCCGGAGATCGTCGCAGCTGTTCAGAAGGCTGGGTTCGAGGTTATCCCGATCGAGCCGCGCAGGGACCTCAGCGTGGAGGAGTTCTCCCGGGTCGTGGACTCGTGCGACGTGCTCATGGGCGCGCACGGGGCCGGGCTCACCAACTTCTTCTTCCTCCGTACCAACGCGGTGATGCTGCAGGTGGTGCCGTGGGGGCATATGGAGCACCCGTCCATGGTGTTCTACGGCGGGCCGGCCAAGGAGATGCGGTTGCGAGACGTCGAGTACAGCATCGCGGACGTGGAAAGCACGCTCTACGACAAGTACGGCAAGGACAACCCGGTGGTTAGCGACCCGGAGTCCATACACAGGCATGGGTGGCAGTTTGGGATGAGGTATTACTGGATAGAGCAGGACATCAGGCTCAACGTCACAAGGTTTGCTCCCACGCTGCAGCAGGTGCTTCGGATGCTCAGCGAATAGGCGAAAATTAAAGGGACCATTTATATTACATTACATTTATCATTCATGCTTAGAGATGTCAGGTGTATAGGATCAACCTTTTTTACATTACATTGTTGGCTTGTTTTTTTTCTAGATTGAAATATTTTTAAAGATCAAATTTAGCACTTAAATATATTCATAACAAGAGAGATTGGGAACCTGAACTACACATGTTAGGAACGTTACCACTCATTGTTGCAGCATAGTTCTAAGCACTCAATGTTACTTGCGAAAGATATGGAGACCTTGAACAAAATAGTGAAGGAGCGCTCAATCTTTTTTACATTTGTTATTGGTGATCTGTGATCATTGTTGGCTTTGTTTTTCTAGATTGATATTTTTGTAAAGCTCAAATTAAGCACTAGAATCTATAAGAAGCACCGGAACTAAGGGATGAACTTTGTGGCTCTGGAATGCTTGGACAGATCACAGATGTTCTATAGTATCTAGGTGCCATTGGAGGAGGAGGTGGCAAATAACTACTGTGGTGATTACTATAATTGTGGGCAAAGGGACTGTGAATAAAGTCACAATTGAAGTTCAATACCTGATAAAACTGAACATGGGACTGACAGGTTAAGATGTTGGCTCCAAATGAATTTATGTTTGTGATACCATGAGGCAATGATATGGAATTTTTCACTCAAAAGAATTCAAGTGCAAAATACCCGATATGTTAGTTTTTGTGGAGAAATCTGATCTGCTGGTGGGATGTTTTTTTTAGAGGTCACCTAGTGGATGAAATATCCCCACCTGAATTTCATTACCACAGATGCCGGCAGAAGCCAGTGATGGTAGATACAAGCATGGGTCATATCCCTAGAGTTACAAATCAAGAAATTTGAGAAAATAACACAACCACCGACACCACATACAGAGAGGAACGTCCAACACCGTCAACCAAAGGGAGAAACAACAAAGCAACATCTCCAAGACAGGTACATGTCGATGGCCACCAAACATTGCACCACCAAGAGCCTAAGCTTCGAGTGACTCCATTCCACAGACAATTGTAGGGCACCGAGTCCTGAAGGACAGATGATAGCCGTGATGTACATCTTCAATGGAGTACATCATTGATCCAATCGCGTTCCACCTACGCCCCTAGAGGGGAGGAAGCCTCAATGGTTGGAGGACCAACTATGGAGAATGAGGAGATAAAGGAGAGGGGATCATGGTCTTGTTAACCCGACATATGGTGAGAAGATGCAACCAAGGATCATGGAGGACACTGAGGCAAAGACAAATGGTAGTGGGCACCATCTAGCGACCAAGATGTGCACCCTGAGAGGTTGTGGCAAATCTGAGGAGACCCTCCACAGCGATGCCAATAATTAGGACACGACGTTGTCGCCATCCTGGTATTACCGAGAAAGGTTTTCACCTGGAGGCATGTAGCAATTACAGGGTGGAGGAGGCAAGAACACGGCACCACCAAGGAGGTCTGTAGCTCCTGAGGGCATCATCATCGATAGCACGAATGAATCAGGCATAGCTTTCGCCTAAGGCTCCTCCTGATCCTTGAACTGAGCTATTGCTATTTTAGACCAGAAGACAACCCTCCACTCGACGTTGTTAAGCGGCAAGCATGGCGCATTACCACGCACCCCCATTGCTAGATCCCTTGATGGCTCGTCCCGAGCAATAGGTCATGCCACCAAAGGCCACAGAGTCCCTGAACAGCAGCCTTGGGCAAAGCCACATGGACGACAGCTCAGGCATGGCACACGCCACCCCACACCGCTTGTAGGGCAGCACACATGATGGACCATGCGTCTCCCCTGGCATGTGGCCATGCGAGCCGGCCAAGGGACCTTTACGCCATACCTAGAGCTGCGCTCGGTGCCTAGTTAAGCACGTGCCGAGCTCCATGCAGCACCATGTGCACAGGGCCGCGCACTGCAAAACTCCATAGGTACTGAGGTGCCACAAGGATCTGCATGGACAAAGGCCACCGCAGAACGTGAGTTCGTCGCCACCCCTCCATAGTGTGCGGGAGCTCAGTGCCTTGGCCTCTGTGAGAGCACAGATGAGGATGTGGTACCATGGCTACTATGGGGGTGAGGAACAACAAATTCAGGTGGGGTGGCACTAGATCCAAGCTAGGAGGTTGCGGATTTGACCTCTCTGCAGCTCTCCGGCCGCCATTGGATCTAGTGAGTAGACGAGCAAGTTGGGGAAGATGAGGGAAGGTACTTGCGGGAGCTGCCTTTTTGATACCTTGACCTTAGGCCACCACCGCCAGTTGCGAGCAAGGAGCAGCGGGGGCTGGGGATCTCATGCACGGGGGCCTCCGTTGGCATGGGGTGTCACCCCCCGAGTCGCCTAGAGGGAGACAATGTAGGGGTTCCCTGAAGCATTTTCTCTGTATTCGTGTTTATTGCCGGTGGGATGTTGTGACATGCCTAATATACTGTACTGAGAGTGTTGGGAGTTCCACATGGGGCTAGGAAAGAGAAAGCTTTAGAAGCGGTGGCATATCTGGTGGTGGGCTTTGAGGAACTTGACAAATCTTCCTTATCTAGTTTGGGCCCAGTTAGGATCAAGGTATCTTACAAGGACCCTCAGGAAATCAAAGGTTCATCCCTAGGTTTTTTCATCAACAAGGACAGCTCAGGGAGCAAAAAGGATGATGAAGAACAAAAGGAGAAGGAGGATGGGAATCTGATTACTATAATCCTATTTATGGAGACAATCTAGCTCAGAATGAAAATAAATCAACTAGGTTACCAGCTAAGTCAAGTAAGCAAGGTGAGAACTAGGTTACCACAGGAGGATAAGAAACCACCAATTCAGCAAAGCCATGCTTAGATTGGAGATTTTTAATGAATATATAAGCACCTAAATAATTTCAAATGAAAAAGTTTTTAACTACAAAGTTGTCGACCGTGTTGAGGTGCACAACTACATAAAGGGTTTATAGCAACGTCTCATTTTTTAGGGGTGGCTCAATCTAAAACCTCCCCTACAAATGGTTCCCAAAATGAGCTTGTGGGGGCACCCGCCATGCTGATCCACCTAAATCGAGAGTCATCCACTTGACCTATTCAATTTAAGTAAAACGATAGCACAAGACCCCTAGGAGCGCACGTAGCAACTCCTCTTCAGGATCTTCACGTTGAGTTACACACACATACCCAACACAATGCATATCATACAACTTAATCACATACACACTCCAGCCTTACATCAAGTTGCAAAGCATTGTCGATAACAAAATAGGATTTAAGTGTATAAATGTACTACTAGATCTAATACTTTGACAACTCTAATCCTGCACTAGGTTGTCGCTCGTCAAACCGTCGGATTTACACGCAGCTCATCTTGGAGAACACCCACTCCAAGGTCTGCTAACTTGCATTATCAGAGTTAGCCTCGGAGATAATGTCTGGTCTACCTACAAAACAACTTAATGGCTACACCAAGAGTACATTGCATACTCGTAGGACTTAATTCCAACACGTAGTATTTGGTGGATGCATAAGGGAGTTATCAGGTATTTGTATGAGTGCAGAAAGCAATGATGTTCATTAAGATTATGACATGTTATGCTCAACTTAGAAGTAAAGGTATTCATCATTATGACATAGTGCTCATAGTCCATAGTTCATGCTACCATGGGTATAGAAAGAAACAACAACCGAACAGCTACGTCCCTAGGGACTCCAGGCTTTCAAGACTCTGTAGAGGTGTAGAACTGTACCCACATGGAAGGACGGGACTAACCACCATACCCTTGTGTGAGAGTAAGGGTTGCCTCACGCCTTCCAACCTTTCCCTAATCCGGCCCGAGTGTCCGACGAAAGGTTCGAGCGGTTGCCTGGTCAATGTTTCGGACATTCCCGACCGACGCCAACCCCCTTGCTAGTTTCATGGATAAACAGGTCACAACTAGTTACTTGGATTGTCGACCCCATCCACGACATGTGGTCTATACGGGTGGTTACTTGGACTTATGATAAGTTAAAATCTTTCTTGGATTGCTTTATTAAGTGAATGGAATTATAGGTCATCAACTAAACCTTGCTATCTTGCCCAAATGACTCTAATTGAAATCTACAACAAAAGTCATGAAGGGTTCGTGTTGAGCAAAAGTCAAGAAAATGCCTCAACCGGTCAAAAACTCTAATTCAAGCGTTACCGTGATGCTATTTTGACCGGTGTTGACCAATCGCTTACAGTGCTTGCATGGAGTTGCATCTTAAATAAAAGTTGAAGTTTAAGTGGAGTAGAACAAACTTTATTTTTGGACCAAGAGCCAGATCTACTTGGAACTAAGTCAAACTAAGACTTGAAGATTGAATCAGCTGCTGTCTTAGGCCCTCAGAAAAATATTCTAAGTCCCCGATTGACAACAGCAAGTGGACATGTTTGTGAATTTTTATCTTCCAAATTCATGTGGTAGCTCAATTGGATTCCTTAAGTTGAGTTGAAGTACTTTTCATGGTGAAAACAATAGATCAAGTATCATCAAATTTAGAGTTCATTTGGACCTTCAAAAATAGTCTCCAAAGCAGCAAAGGTTTACTTTGTCACTTAACTAACGTCGATATTGGCATTCCGCGTTCTCCAAATTTTGTTAAGCAACTTGATTTGGTACCCAAATAACAGTTGGAGTACACATAGTGGAGAAGAGCATATAAAAAGTTGGACTAAGTTTGACTCCGTTTTGGTCCTCAATTTTGGGTTTACCTAACCGCTGTCAACACACTGACACTGTCACTTTGGAGCTTAATTACCTACTAATCCATAGCTCTACTGGTCTTGCTCCCTTATTACAAATCGAAGAGCATTATGAGGAGAGCAACTTTTCTATAGGCTCCAAGGTCTTAATCCAACGGGAATATGCTGATAACAGGACCCGAAGTAAGGCTCGTCTCGCGCGCCGCGTGTTCGGCAGAATGCCTTCATGGCAGCCATGCACCGAGCGCGCCCCCACCATTGCCTACGTGCGTCCTACCTCCGTGCCACGTGCCGCCTCACGCCCTGCTGCTCCAAAACTGAGCACCTGAGTGTCTCCACGCCTCCCTCCCTCTCTCTCGCCCTCCCTAGCACTCTCCCTTTGCGCGCGCACACCAGAGCGCGGCCGCCATGGTTGCCCGAGCTGTTGCGCTCCTCCTCCTCCACAGCACGCCTCCTCCAGCTCCTCCATCCTCTCCCACTCCCAATCATGTGGCAGCCACGCTGCTCCTCCACCGCGTCTCTTATTCGGCCGAACTCGTCGCCGTCGCCGAGGCTGCCGCTGCCGGCAGTGCCGTCCTGAAGCTGCTGCGCTGCTGCTGCCTTCAGCTTGGCCGGCCAGGGCCAGGCGTGGCCATGGCTGGCCACGGCCAAGCTCTAGCGCGGCCCCTTCTTGCCGCCGTCGGCCGCTGCCCCGCCGGCCGGCCCTCCCCGCCGGCCATCCCCTGTTCTCTGTGGTGTATAGAAGACGAAGGACCTCACGCTTGAATTAGGGAAAAAGGAAGGGGTTAAGTGAAGAGTTCATGACTCAGTGGAATAGTGCCAGAAAGGATCTCTTCTTTCAATTTTAATTTGTGTTTTCTGTAGAGACCCCGATGCAAGATCTATACCATTTTCTTTGGTTTTTACAGATTTGAATGATCAACTTTGAAAATTCGTAGTAATTAGTAGAAAACTCGTAAAATAGTCAATGAGGACTTTTTGGAATCCTTGTGAAATTATTTATGCATTAGATCTATAATATGACATGTTTTTGTTTAAATATTTTGCTTTAAAAATAGATTTATGCAGTTAGGTTTTTAATACTAGTTGTGTCTTGTCTTTTTCATAACTGCAGTTGTTTTTCTCAAATAAATATGAAATTTTTATTGAGTGCTACTAATGTGATGGTTGATGTCTGGTAAAAATTTTAGGAGTTTAGGTTTGATGGTTTAAGAGTTATGAAAATAACAAATGCCCTGTGTTGCTTTGCTCCTATTTTGAATAGGTCCGCATGTTTGAATTAATTGGATTAGTTAAGTTATCAATCATGACTTGATGACAATACATGAGTTATAGTACTTTTCTTAAGATTTCCAAAAAGTTAAATATCATGATTTTTCGTTAATTAGATCTTTAGTTATAGTTGCTTAAATCTCTGTGGTTGTTTCTGCCCAAACCCAGATAGGATTGCCTTGTTGGTACTGTGGGGCCTTTTTAATAGTAGAATTATCTCTAGCTGTTTATAATAAAGTTGTTTAGAATTTTCTAATCTTTCTAAAAAATCTAGAACTACATTTATTGGACATGTAAAGCTCTAGTTATAGCTATTTAAAGTGACATGTTAGTTTCTGTCCATGTTTTGGACAGAGATGCATTTATTTAATTAATTGATCTTGTTAACTATAGAATCATCTTATGATGATCATAATAAAGTTGTACATAACTTCATAATATTTTCAAAAAGTTATGATTCATGGTTGTTGGAGGTCTTGAACTCCAGTTATGCTTATCTGAAGTTCCTATTAGTTTTCTGTACCACTGTTGTTGGGCTGCATGTGCAGTTTTGCTTGTACAATTATTTTCGTGGTGAAAATGATGTTTGCTGTGGTTGTAGTGAATACCAAAGTTGTAGATAATTTCATAATATTGCTTGTGTTCAAATTTCATGATCATAGGCCTGATAATTTAGGAGCTATAGATTTTGTAACTTCATTATTAGATTTTACATGCTCTCTGTACAGGTCTGAATAATTGTGTTGTTTGACTTAGCTACGCTTTGAATCATATCTTGGAGATAATAGAAGAAGTGTAGGTATTTTCATGAGCTTTCTAGATTGTTAAATATCACCCCTTTTGGTGTTGTAGAGCTCTAGTTATAAACTTATGAAGTTGCATGGCAGAATCTGTCAATTGTGCTTGATTGACCTTGTTAATTGTGGAATCACTTGGTGATAATAATAACAATGTTGTAGGAAATTTCATTAGCTTTATAGAAAGTCTAGGTTCACCCTTCTTGGATGCTTATATCTCCAGTTATGGTTAAAACAAGTGACTATGGTGCTGCTGTCCAGATTTCTGTAAATGTGCTAAGTGATTGCTATAGCTTGCTCTTGTTTTGGCTAAACATGTTGGTTAGTTCTTGATCAATGCATGGGTGCAATATGTGAACTTAAGTTCGCTTGTGTGCCATGCCAAATATGCTTGCTATCCCTCGATTATAGGTTGTGTGATGTTTAGTTAAATAACTATAGGTGCCTATGTCTTGCATGACCTTATGTTTGCCTTGAATGCTTGTAACACCCTAAAAATTGCCTCTTTTGAAATAGAGTTAAAATGATTTAAATTGAATTTTTTTTGTGCACACGAAATATAGGAAAATAAAATTTTCCCATTAAATTAAAATTCATCATAAGGTAGCAACATGTTTGAGCATACATGCCATTGCATTTGATTTTATTGGTTGAGTGGTTTTAATTGAAAAGTCAAAATGGTTAAAATGCATTTGAAATGAAATTAAAAATGGCTTTGAAATAAAAGAAAAGAAAATTAGAAAATAAAAGTATTTTTAAAGTTGTAAAGTTTATCTTGGAAAGCCTAACAAAATTATCTATTTTTATAGGGAAGTGTATTTGAAACCATACTTAAATTTGATTTGAATTTGGCTTAGATTTGAAAATTAGAAATTGAAAAGGATTTGTTTTTGAAAATCTTTCTTTCTTTTCAGCCCAACTCCAGGAACTGGCCCGACCTTCTCCTTTCCTCCTTCCCGGTGGCCCAGCCGCACTCCCCCTCCCTTCTCCTTTTCTAGCGCGCCACCCTACTCCCTTCCATCCCTCCTGCGCGCGTCTGCTGCTCCGCGCGGCCCAGCTAGGCGGCCCGCTCCGCTCGGCACTGCCCCACGCGCCTACGCCCGCACTGGTCCACCGCTCGGCGGCCCACTGCCCCACACGCGCCCATCTGCTCGGCCTTCAGCACCCACGCCACACGCTGCCCCCTTCTCCCTCACTGCCCCATGGGTCCCGCATGTCAGCACCGCCTCCCTCCCTTTCCCTTCTTCCCTGATACGCTCCTTTCCTTTCCAGCCACCCGGTGATGGCGCACGCCAAAATGGCAAGCCGCTGGTCCTCCACGCATGCAAGGAAGGTAAACAATCTCGCCCGCCTCCCGCTCCCCTTCCTTCTACCGTAAGCACCCGCCATCTATAAAGCACCGAGCCGAGCCCCCTTCTTCTCCATTTTCCCCTTCGCGCTTGAGCTTGCCACTGCCGCCGGCGAATCCCTCGTTCCCGAGCGCAATCTCCATCACCGACGTGTCCCGGAGCTCCGCCGCGACCCACCGGTGCCGTAGGTACCTTAACTTCCTCGATTTGGTCATTAATTGCTCAGATTTCTCGCTCACTTGCACCCCTTTCTCTCTCTCTAGCCACCGCCGTCATCGACTCGCCCCCATGGAACCGTCCCGAATGCCGCGCCTACTTCTTCTTGACTCGCGGTGAGCTCCTCTTTCTCCCTATGCCTTCTATTCATCAAATAGGGCCCTAGAATGCCGTATCGGCAAGCATCCGAGTCGCCGGTCATGGCGCCGCCGTGGAACGCCACCCCGACATGACCCCCATCCCCGTTTCGGTACCCTAGCGAGTTTGCGATAGCCTGTAGATCATTTTCGTGTGTTCGGTTTCGATTGGGATGGCCGGAATCACCCTCCCGGCGTCCACCACCGAGCTTGGCTCACCGCCGGCCATGGTGTTGGTCGCGGGAGTCATCTTCTCCGGCGAACTCTCTGTGTACTCGCGCCAGCACCGTCAGATCTGATGTGGACGACCACGATAAGCCCGTACCCCTTCGTTGTGTAACCGGTCCACCGTGGGCTGTGGACTCGGCCCACGGTGACGCGTCAGCGCTGGCCCACGCCACGTGGTGCACCGCGCCAGTCCGCGCGCGCCACGAGTCCGCCTAGTCAGTAGCTGGGTCAAACCCGCTGTCAAGCCACACCTTTTTGTAGAAAAACCCTTCCGGTTTTGGTGAATCAACTCGCAGTCCGTAGCGGTTCAAAATAAATACAAATCAGCCCTGTTTTTATTCGGTTAGGCCCCTATATTTTCCAGAATTAGTACCCGCAGTCTAGCAGCCGTGTAATTTCAGATTTTAATTGTTTTAATTCAAAAATAAGTTCAGCTTATTTTCAGAAATGCCGTTGCACCTTATTTCATGCGTAACTTTTTTGTTTTAAGTCTGATTTGACCCGTTCAAATTGCGTTATGATCGTATCTACGTTTCTACTTGTTATGGTACTGTTAGGCATGTTTTCAATATTTGAAACTCATGGGTAGATTTAATTTATTATTTAACTATAGGAAAACTTGTTTAAATCATAACTTATTCATTTTAACTCCGAAATAGTCCATTCAAGTTGCATTCGTTTCATAACGACGTGACCTACGCATTAGTAGCAATAGTTTCTATGTCAAAATCTCTAGAATTTCATGGTTTAAATCCCAACTTGGATAATAAATATGTCACTAGATTTATAAATAAAATGTAATAAATTCCACTTCGATTTTTAAAACCAAATATAAGTTGACTTAATTCAACTTAAGTATTTTCTCTAAAATATCTTATACAAGTTTTATATAATTATTAAAATAAATGAAGTCTGTGGTATTGTTTTTAAAGTAAATCTCTCGGTAGTGGTATCTTTTCAACCGTAGCTCCGATTAGCATGCCTCTCGCGACTGTGTGTTTGTAGCGATGCGGGGAATCATATTTCAATCTCTTTTACTTATTTTTCTATGATTGGTGTACTGTTCTGATATAGATGCAATTGTATGCTATGCATGTATGTGTATGGATGTTTGTGTTGTGTTCTACGATTACGTCCAGTCGGTGAGATATACGTGGTGATCCAGAAGAAGAAGAAGGACGTTGAAGATTAAAGCTTACCAAAGGATCGGTGTGTAAGGCAAGTATAGCATGGGACCATCCTTGATACCTATTCACCATTAATCATTTTATTCATGATGCATGTGTCTACCTTGGCAACTATAGTAAATTCCCTAGCTAATTGATATCCTGGATTCCTTGATACCTTTAGGATATTGCATTGGGTAGTTTTTGCTAGTGCTTAACTAAACCATGATCTTGTAACTTGACTAATGGTATATGCAATAAACATTAAAACATGACTTTTTAGTAACATGGAAATAGGGGCTGGAGTGTTTAGCTACTTTCTAAATGCTACAGATTCCTCTCTCTAAGGACTTATCTGTAAGCGATCATCCGGGACTTACAGTACAACTATGAGGGCTATATGGCTCTGGCTTTAGCTCAGTATGAGGACCTTTTCTAACTTGTTACCTTTATGGCGCAAGAGGGGCTCCGACGGGTATGATCTCGGCCTACCAAGTGGGTGTACTTGTTAGTCACTCCTTGGAGGGGAGTTTATGCTTATTGATGGGGAAACCTAGCGACCCTAACTTGTTAGACGAACCTTTGAAAGGATTCATAGTGAACCATGCCGACCTTTTTTGGTAGTGGGTCAAGAGGCTAATCACCTCAGGTGAAAGGGTAAATCACGACTCACAGTGAAAGTGTACAAACTCTGCAGAGTATAAAACTGATATATTAGCCGTGCTCATAGACACGAGCGGCCTTGGACCCTTATGGAATAGAGATGATCATTAATGGATAATTGTACTAATGATTAATTGTTTATGCTATTCATTATTCATGTTTACCTGATCATGTGTTTATGGGCTTATGGATAAACTTATTGCCAACCAATTGTTAAAATTGAGCTAAACAAAGGCTAATCGCAGTTAAACCAGTGTCAGCCTTTTGAGCCTCATGAACCCCATGATATAATTGTTAAGTACGACATGTACTTACACTTGCTTTACTTTTCTATACTTGGATAAAAATCCCGGATGGGTACCAGATTGCTAGTCTGGAGGAGTTAGGCTTGTTGTCAACCAGTCAATCGTCCCTGTGGATTTGGAGTCTTCGCCTGAAGATCGGAGTCGACTTTCCACTGTCTATACTCTGAGGTTATATTCCTTTTACTAATACGTTATGTAATAAGTATTGTCTCTTGATATTACCTTTATTTGTGGCTATATGTGAGATTTGACTTCCTGGGCTCACATATAGTGTGTATCTGGTTTTATCTTTAAAACTAGGTGCTACAAAGTGGTATCAGAGTAATGCTGACTGTAGGACGCAAGCCTAGTTAGAACTGGACGTTTTAGCATGCTTTCATCTTTGCTTAGTTCTTGCTTTCTCTCTAACCTTGATATTTGCAAAAAGTTATGCTCACTTCCGCCTCTGTTCTGTTATGAAAACCTTGTCCCTATTCTGAATCTTCTCTCTTGGTCTATTAGTTGGATCGTAACGAGATAACTGCCAACATCAGAGAACAGGAGGACCAAGCTATGCTACCCTTGATTGCATTTGATAAGGAAAAAGCTATTTGCTATGCAAAAGCAAATACTAGAAGGAATGAATTAGCCCAGAAGTTCTCAGCAGTGCTTGTCGCAAGATTAGAGCAACATACCAAAGGGGCCTGTGAAGAGACAAGTGGCAGAAGCTTAGAAGAAGATGAAGTTCAAGGAGGGTGTTCATAGCAAGACTCTTGGAAGTTAGGATCCATGTCAGTGTTGTAAACCTTATGGTTTTTCCCTGTCTTCAGGACAAGTCTAATAAGAGGGAAGTTAAGGTGAACCCGAGTTGTGAAGCTAATATGGATAAGAAGAGAAAGGAGGTCTCAACAGAGCAAGTATTGGGAAGCAATCAACATTTGGATTTGTCACATCTAGCTCTAATCCATAGTCAGATGAATCTAAACTATAAAGAGTTAGAAGCTTCTCAAGCTAAAACTACTTCACATGAGGTATGCATAGATGGGTGGACTATCACCTATAAGGAGTTTCAACCTTGAAAGACCAAGCAAGCTAGAAAATAGATCAGTCAAAAAAAAGATGAACTTATAGAGTCAGCAAGCTAACAATACTCTAAGCAACAATTTTATGGAGTATGACATCACTAAAGATCCAGCTAAGAGAAAGTGTTATCATTGCCAGCAGGAAGGACATTATGTTAAATCTTGCCCACAGAAGAATCAACAATTACACCAAGGAAGTAGCCAGAGTCAGATCACTACTAGACTGTCACCAGGAAGTGTCAGTGATACCCAACCCAAAAGAAGCATTTGGTGAAATTGAGAACCTAAGTTAAGGAATAGGAGTTGTGCCCTTTATGAAATAGAAGCGATAGTAGCGCAAGTTGAGTCAATGATTGAGTTGTGCATCTTTAAGTGCTTTGTGGATTTGTCATTATGTTTATGCTTGTTTTGCATCTTTGTAATGATTGCAATGATCTTGTTGGGTGTTCCCACAATTTCATTTAGTTCATAGGTTTAAGGTATAAGGATTAATGAAATAAATAGTTGGGTTATCGTTTTCTTCTATTTTTCCTATCCTGTCTTCGGAGCAGCCTATCTTTATCGGTTCATATCTCTGATTTTGACGATCAAAAATCATGAGGAAATTCTGGACAATAGTAGACTTCAATCACAAGACGATGCAAGCTATACTTTGGTGTCCCCTACTTTACCTTATCTTAAGGGGGGTAGCCAAGTTGAAGGGTTTGCAAGATAAAGTTTTCTTGCATTCTGGTGTTTCATGTGGAAGAATTGGATAGTGTTTCATGTGGAAGAATTGGATATCTTGATGGTTGGGGTTTTCTATAGTCTTTCATACTACCAATCCTATCTTGTCATCTCTTGAAAACTATAGTAAATAATGCTATGAATGATTGAATCCTAATGCATATATGTTGGAAACAGATGGCCTCTACCAGGAGAAGTGCTTCACAAGATGTTGGAAGGAATGTTCCCACTCCTAATCCATCGCTATCAAGTCCCCCAACTATAGAGCAAGCTATGATGACATAGACTCAGCTGATGGAAGAGAAGAAGAGAAAACGTGATCTTCAATGCCAGCTAAGGAACACTCATCCTCGGTTCGCTACGCAACCAGAATATCAGTCACATCCTATGAATCTACTTGTGAGTACTGATCAAAATCAGTACCAGCAACCTGATGATGAAGTGCAACAGGTCAGCTCTCAAGAGCCATGTTGGTCATCTCCTACTATCACCTACATGAAGACAAATACACCTATTAGTAAGAAAGGTTATGATTGTGATGAGAACAATTATCTTGAGAAGTTCGTCAAAAACAATCAAGGCCAGAATCAACCGCAACAAGAGCCTGAACAGAATGTCCATAAGAAGCAGGTGTATGGAAATAAGTTAAAATGGAATTACATCCTTGGGAGATTGAACAGTGTGGATATGATTACCACTCATGGAATTAAGGAGGTCATTTATGGATTGATTGTAGTGGGCCCAGCCACTGCTATGGTGATGTTTGATCCCAGTGCATCACATTCATTTATCTCTAGTGCATATGTAAAAGATCATAAGATAACTATGCTTCCAATGAGGAAACCGGTGATAGTTAAGTCCCTAGGAGGAGAAATGAAGGCAAGCCACATATGCCCAAGAGTTAGTCTTGACATAAAGGGGGTAAAATTTGAAGCAAACCTTATTGTATTAGAGTTAGTGGGCATTGATGTTATTCTTGGAATGGGATGGATGTCTGCATGTAAAGGAGTGATCAAGTATGCCCAGCGTTCGGTGCTTCTAACCACACCGTCAGGAGAAAGAATTGAGTATGTGGGTATTCAACTTGCACCTGAGGAATGTGACAATGGGAATGATCTAATAGAAGGTGTGAACACTGAGGATAGTAAAGTGGACTGTGAGTTTCTAGATGATGGTGTAGAGGAACAAACACCCTTGGAGGAGCTCCCTCCGATAGATGATGATTACCCAGTTAGGATCTTAGAAAGAGCCTGGGGAACTCTTAAGGGAAGAGTGCTTAATGTGTGTAAAGTTCAATGGAATAACCAAACAAAGGAAGATGCAACTTGGGAAAATGAGAATCAAATAAAGATAGATTTTCCTCATCTCTTTGAGGTGTAACACAATCACGTTAGAAGTCAAGATGGGGGTGTCATATGAAGTTTGGTTGTGCCCTTGAGTTTAAAATTTCTGTATTCAAGACAGTTGTATCCCTTGACTTAAAGGGGTAGTCCGTACATCCAAATCTTTTTGTTCTTAAGCTTTGCAGATGAGACAGATGTAGCTTGTTAAGCTGGTTTATAATGCAAGTTGAGATGTTGGAATGTTTATCGGAGTTCTATTCCTAGTTCTGTCTCCTTTCCTTCTCCCTAGTTTTTCTCGAATCTCGGGATGAGATTCATCTTAAGGGGGGTAGAATTGTAACACCCTAAAAATTTCCTATTTTGAAATAGAGTTAAAATGATTTAAATTGGAATTTTTTTGTGCACATGAAATATAGGAAAATAAAAATTTCCCATTAAATTAAAATTCATCATAAGGTAGCAACATGTTTGAGCATACATGCCATTGCATTTGATTTTATTGGTTGAGTGGTTTTAATTGAAAAGTCAAAATGGTTAAAATGCTTTTGAAATGAAATTAAAAATGGCTTTGAAATAAAAGAAAAGAAAGAAAAGAAAATTAGAAAATAAAAGTATTTTTAAAGTTGTAAAGTTTATCTTGGAAAGCCTAACAAAATTGTCCATTTTTATAGGGAAGTGTATTTGAAACCATACTTAAATTTGATATGAATTTGGCTTAGATTTATAAATTAGAAATAGAAAAGGATTTGTTTTTGAAAAATCTTTCTTTCTTCCTTTTCAGCCCAACTCTAGGAACTGGCCCGGCCTTCTCCTTTCCTCCTTCCCGGCGGCCCAGCTGCACTCCCCCTCCCTTCTCCTTTTCCAGCATGGCACCCTGCTCCCTTCCCTCCCTCCTGTGCGCGTCTGCTGCTCCGCGCGGCCCAACTAGGCGGCCCGCTCCGCTCGGCACTGCCCCACATGTGCCTATCCACTCGGTCTTCAGCGCCCACGCCACACGCCGCCCCCTTCTCCCTCAGTGTCCCATGGGTCCCGCACGTCAGCACCGCCTCCCTCCCTTTCCCTTCTTCCCCGCGTGCTCCTTTCCTTTCCAGCCGCCCGGTGATGGCGCACGCCAAAATGGCAAGCCACCGGTCCTCCACGCATGCAAGGAAGGCAACCAATCTCGCCCGCCTCCCGCTCCCCTTCCTTCTACCGCAAGCACCCACCATCTATAAAGCACCGAGCCGAGCCCCCTTCTTCTCCATTTTCCCCTCCACGCTTGAGCTCACCACCGCCGCCGGTGAATCCCTCATTCCCAAGCGCAATCCCCGTCACCGACGTGTCTCGAAGCTCCGCCATGACCCACCGGTGCCGTAGGTACCTTGACTTCCTCGATTTGGTCATTAATTGCTCGGATTTCTCGCTCACCTGCACCCCTTTCTCTCTCTCTAGCCACCGCCGTCGTCGACTCGCCCCCACAGAACCGTCCTAGATGCCGCGCCTACTTCTTCTTGACTCGGCAAGCATCCGAGCTGCCGTTCACTAAGTCTAGCATGGGTTGGTTATGGCATAGAAGGCTTGGTCATGTTGGAATGAAACAATTGAATAGATTGGTTAAGCATGACTTGGTTAGAGGCTTGAAAGATGTTGTGTTTGAGAAGGATAAGCTTTGTAGCTCTTGTCAAGCCAGCAAACAAGTTGGAAACACCCATCCTAAGAAAAGCATGATGAGCACTAGCAAAGCATTTGAGTTATTGCACATGCATTTGTTTGGGCCAACACAATACACTAGCATCGGTGGTAACAAATATGGCTTTGTGATAGTGGATGATTATACTAGATACACATGGGTATTCTTTCTAGTGGACAAAAGTGATGTGTTTGCAACATTCAAATCATTTGTCAAGGGCATTCACAATGAGTTTGAAACAACCATCAAGAGAGTTAGAAGTGACAATGGTAGTGAGTTCAGGAACACTAGAATTGATGAGTTGTGTGATGAATTTGGAATTAGACATCAATTCTTGGCCAAGTACACACCTCAATCAAATGGCCTTGTTGAGAGGAAGAATAGAACACTCATTGATATGGCAAGGTCTATGCTTAGTGAGTATAATGTTAGTCAATCTTTTTGGGCCGAAGCTATCAACATGGCTTGCTATTGTAGCAACCGCCTCTATTGTCACCCATTAAAAGAGAAGACACCATATGAGCTCTTGAGTGGTAGAAAGCCCAACATTGCATATTTTTGGATCTTTGGTTGCAAATGCTATATCTTGAAGAAAGGCACTAGATTGGGCAAGTTTGACAAGAAATGTGATGAAGAATTCCTACTTGGTTATTCCACTACAAGCAAAGCATATAGAGTTTGGAATTTGGATAGCGGTACTCTTGAGGAAGTTCATGATGTTGAATTTGATAAAACCAAGGGTTCATAAGTAGAGAATGAAAACTTGGAAGATGTTAGAGGCATTCAACTTTCAAATGCCATGAAGAACATGGATGTTGGTGAATTGAGGCCTAGGGAAGTGAATGATGATGAAGATGATCAAGTGCAAGTGCTCTCTAACTCAAATGTGCAAGATGATACAAATCAAGCTAGCACAAGTGGCTCTCATGATAATAAACAAGATCAAGTGGCTAGTACATCATCTCAATCCAATGATCAAGCAAGTGCAAGCAATCAAGTTCCAATGCTCCAACCAACCAATATTGCAAGGGACCATCCATTGGACACTATCATTGGTGATATTTCTAGCGGTGTACAAACAAGATCGAGATTGGCTTCATTTTGTGAGCATTTCTCATTTGTGTCATCCATTGAACCAAAGAAGATAGATCAAGCTTTGAAGGATGTTGATTTGGTGAATGCTATGCATGAAGAATTGAATAACTTCACAAGAAATCAAGTATGGGAATTAGTAGAGAGACCAAAGGGACACAATGTGATTGGAACCAAATGGGTCTTTAGAAACAAGCAAGATTAAGATGGGATAGTGGTAAGGAACAAAGCAAGATTGGTAGCACAAGGCTATACACAAGTTGAAGGTCTTGACTTTGGAGAAACATATGCCCCGGTTGCTAGATTGGAAGCAATAAGAATCTTGCTAGCTTATGCTTGTGCCCACAACATCAAGCTCTATCAAATGGATGTAAAGAGTGCATTTCTCAATGGCTACATCAATGAAGAAGTATATGCTGAGCAACCTCCCAGTTTTGAAGATGATAAGAAGCCCAACCATGTGTACAAGTTGAAGAAAGCATTGTATGGCTTGAAGCAAGCACCTAGAGCATGGTATGAGAGATTGAGGGACTTCCTACTCTCTAAAGGGTTCACAATAGGCAAGGTTGACACCACTCTTTTCATCAAAAAGATTGGAAAAGATTTATTTGTATTGCAAATATATGTTGATGATATCATATTTGGATCAACTAATCAAGACTTTTGTGATGAGTTTGGAAGGATGATGGCTAATGAGTTTGAGATGTCCATGATTGGAGAGTTGAGTTACTTCCTTGGTCTTCAAATCAAGCAATTGAAGAATGGAGTTGAGTTACTTCCTTGGTCTTCAAATCAAGCAATTGAAGAATGGTACATTTGTAAGTCAAGGCAAGTACATCAAGGATATGATCAAGAAGTTTGGCATGAATGATAGCAAAGCCATTAGTACACCAATGGGAACCAATGGCAACTTGGATAGTGATGCAAGTGGAAATATGGTGGATCAAAAGTTGTATCGGTCTATGATTGGAAGCCTACTCTATGTAACCACATCAAGGCTAGATGTCATGTTTAGTGTATGCATGTGTGCAAGATTTCAAGCCTCACCAAGAGAAAGTCATTTGAAGCCTACAAAGAGAATATTGAGGTACTTGAAGCATACACCAAATGTTGGTTTGTGGTATCCCAAAGGAGCAAAGTTTGAGCTAGTTGGTTACTCTGACTCAAATTATGTGGGATGCAAGGTTGAAAGAAAAAGCACCTCGGGCACATGTCAATTGTTGGGAAGATCACTTGTTTCATGGTCATCAAAGAAGCAAAATAGTATTGCATTATCAACCACCGAAGCCGAATACATATCCGCCGGTAGTTGTGCACAAATACTTTGGATGAAGGCCACTTTGAGTGATTTTGGAATCAAGTTCAAGAAAGTGCCATTGCTATGTGACAATGAGAGTGCAATCAAGCTAACCAACAATCCGGTGCAACATGCAAGAACAAAGCACATTGATGTCTGTCACCATTTCATAAGAGATCACCAACAAAAAGGGGACATTTGCATTGAGAGTATAGGCACCAAAGATCAACTTGCCGACATATTCACCAAGCCATTGGATGAGAAAAGGTTTTGCAAGCTAAGGAATGAGTTGAACATTTTGGATTTCTCAAATATGTGTTGATGCATCCCCCACTTATATGACATGCCTCTCCTTTGAGCTAACCAAGGTAAAAGTTGATTGGCATGGCATACATCCTTGCTAAGGACATATTTAGTGCATCTAGACATCTTTCCATTTTATTAGGCTCATTCATGAAAATCAAATGAATTTGATGATTGTATGGTACCACTATTGCTTCTATGCTTGACTTGATCTAGTGGTAGCATATGCCATGTTTATGGGCTTGTCAACCTAGTGTTTAATATAGAAAATGAGCTCTAAGTGTTTAACTCAACATGGTACAAGATAACCCTTATTTAGAGGTGTGAAGAAGCTTGTCCTTGGATCAAACCGAGTTAAATATCTTTGGCAAATATTCTGGTTTGAACCAAAACTTGGGAAAATGATCCTCACCCCATTGATTGGCATTGATAATCTCGACCCTACACATGGTATTATCTACATTTTGAACCTTTATGGTCATTGATGACAAAGGGGGAGAAATTAGTGTACAAAGATAGTGAAAAAGGGGGAGAAAAATATTAGTGATATTAATATATGGGGAGAACTTGACATAGGGGGAGAGATATGACAAAGGAAAGGGGATAAAATTGAAATTTTGAGCACACAAGTAGGGGAGCAAGCTCATAAACTTGTATGGTGCATTTGAATGTGCATCTCATATGTTTGCTTGCATGGCATAAGTTCTAAATTTAAAATATCCATGCTTGTGTGATGTATGCTAGTTGTAAGATTGAATGATGAAATGAAATCACTAGATAAGTTTCATTTCCAAGTAAGTTTTTACAAGTGGTATCTAGCTAACAATGGTGCTAAGGATGGTATAAAGGTGCACTCTGATTGGTATCATGCTTCAAAGGTCCATCTTTTATACCTTAGCATCATTTGGTAGACATTGTCTCCTACATTTCCTATCTACTCATATGTGCAAGCTACAATCCAAACTCTTAGCACATATGTAGGGGGAGCAATTGCTACCATATGGAGTTCATGAAACTTGTCCATATCCTTTTACATATGGTAAATATGCTTGGACAAGCAACATGGATTCAATTGAATTTTAATTCATATCTTTGTATAAGGGTTGTCATCAATTACCAAAAAGGGGGAGATTGAAAGCTCTAGTTTGGTTTTGGTGAATTGATGAAACCCTAAGTGCTAACCTAGCTTATCAAGTGACCATGAGATAGGTAGCACGCTCCAATTGGTGAAGCAAATGAAGATCATAGCATGATGATGATGATGCCATGGTGATGATCAAGTGCTTGGACTTGGAAAGAAGAAAGAGAAAAACAAAAAGCTCAAGGCAAAGGTATAATTTGTAGGAGCTATTTTGTTTTGGTGATGAAGACACTTAGAGAGTGTGATCACATTTAGGATTGATAGCCATACTATTAAGAGGGGTGAAACTCGTATCGAAATGCGGTTATCAAAGTGCCACTAGATGCTCTAACTCATTGCATATGCATTTAGGATCTAGTGGAATGCTAACACCCTTGGAAATGTTTGAGAAAATATGCTAACACATGTGCACATTGTGATACACTTGGTGGTTGGCACATTTAAGCAAGGGCGAAGAAGTTAGAGGTGAAAAGGAGTTAGTCACGCTGGTCACAAGGTGACCGGACGATGGTCTCAGAGGTACCAGCGCGTCCGGTCAAGTGTGGCAGTGAAGACGCCAGTGTCGATCATTGACTGGACGCTGGGTCTTGGACTAACCGAACGCTGAGGTCCAGCGTCCGGTCCTATTGTCAAGCAGCGTAGAGAAAAGTCATTGAGTGACCGAACGCTTGCAGGGTCTGGTCAAGCATGACCGGACACGTCCGGTCGAAGAAAATCGTTTCTGGACCTTACTGGAAACGATCGAACGCTGGAGGCTTAGCATCCGGTCAGTTTGTGCGCAACATCCGATCAACAGATGACCATTGAGATCGTACGAACAGTATTCAAAGAGAGGGGACACATGGCGTGTATCACGTGACCAGACGCTGAGGGCCAGCATCTGGTCGATCAGACCAGAGCGTCCGGTCACCCCGCGTTGTGCCCAGTGAAGGGGTACAACGACTCTATTTTGTGGGGGCTTCTATTTAAGCCCCATGGCTGGTTGAAGCTCATACCCTTGGCCATTTGCATTGACATAGCAACCTTGTGAGCTTAGCCAAAGCCCTCCTACTCATCTCCATCATTGATTCATCATCTTTGTGAGATTGGGAGAGAATCCAAGTGCATTGCTTGAGTGTTTGCATCTAGAGGCACTTGGTGTTCATGTTTCACTGTGGGATTCGCTTGTTACTCTTGGTGGTTGCCGCCACCTAGATGGCTTAGAGCAGCGAGGATCGTTGAGTGGAGGGTGGTGATTATCTCCGGCTCTGATCGTGGTGATTGTGAGGGGTTCTTGACCTTTCCCCAGTGGAGAGCCAAAAGGTACTCTAGTGGATTGCTTGTGGCTTGTGTGATCCTCATCTTGTGTTAGTTGTGCGACACCCTATTGAGGGTTTGGCGTGTGAAGCCAATTAGCGTGTGAACCTCCAAGTGAGTGAATCGCCACAACGAGGACTAGCTTGCTGGCAAGCAAGTGAACCTCGGTAAAAAATCATTGTGTTCATCATTGATTCCGAGGTGATTGGTCTTCATTGTTATTCATCCTTGTGATTGATTGGTTCCTTCATCTATACGGTGGTATAACCTTCTTGATCACTCTCTTTACATTACCGCAAACTAGTTGTCAAGCTCTTTAGTGTAGCTAGTTGTGAGAGCTTGCTTGGTTGGTTATTGTGGCTCTTTAGTTAGCTTTTGAGAGCACACTAACATAGGGTAGTGTCATAGCTTTTGTGTGAATAGATACTATCTAAACTAGAATTGTGGTAGGTGGCTTGCATTTTGAGTAGGCTAGCGCAACACTTGCTTCGCCTCATAATTATCTAACCATTTTGTTAAGTGTTGTTGTAGAAATTTTTATTAGGCTATTCACCCCCCTCTAGCCATTAGGACCTTTCAGCGCCTCACCGCCGCCGCTCCAGAAGCCCCACCTTTGCCTCTTCTCTAGCCACCGTCGTAGCCCTCCGGCATACAGCCGCAGCGGCCCCAAAAAGGTCGGCGTCACGCAGCCTCCTTCCCCCCCCCCTCTCTTCCACCACCCTACCCTTCCCTAAAGTATCTCTGATGGGTTGGCTGGTCGGTAGGCCAGATCTGCCTACCCCTTTGCTGGATGTACGTCGGGCGTCGCTGGATCTAGGTGCTTTGCACCGGCCAGTGGCCTATCCTGGTCGGCCCATGTGCGGCTCTTAGAGGCTGTGGCCGGCTGGAGGCCGAGACTACCGGTGCCTGGTAGGGTGGATCTACGGGGTGGCAAGCGGTCTCTACTGGCCAACTTGTGCTATCCTAGGCCTGCTGCTTTGGCCGATGGCGGCTGGCATGGGCCAGCCGCTGCCTGTCGGGCAGGCCTTGGTCGAAGGTGTCCCAGAGCCGGCCGGCAGGCGTGGCCGTGTCCTGTCTCTTGTTGGTATTTTTAAATGCACACAGATAAATCCGCAAGCACACGGATACCGCTATAGCTTTCACCTGAGAGTATTCCAAGGTATCATATTTATCGACAGGGAAACAATAGTTAAAAAAGTTGATAGTTCACCATCATGTATCTACTACCTAGTATACCGACTAAACAAAAGTGGGGGTAAGTGATGATAACGATAAGAGTTATGAATAATGACATACACATAGGAGAATTCCATGGTAAATAAATGAGTAGTCTAGCTAGATTGAGAGGACAACGGTTGAGTTCAAGGTTCCTAAATACTTCTCTATTACTTCGGTTCTATTCTAGTTTAGACTAGAGGGTATAACTAAAGCATGGGTAGATATAGCGATCACACACAATAGCACTATGGGACATCAGAACACTAGCCTTAGAAAGAGATGAGAAAGGGACTAGGAAGCTTCGACTATGGTCCTACAAACACCAACCCAAACGTGGTGGACTACGTCGGCCGTCAGGGCTATCACCACCTGGGGCTACCACAGCTATCCGTAGGGTTGGGTGCCATCTCAGGTAACCTATAGACTAGATACCATGTCTAGCCAATCGATTACTACCCTAGTCATGATCTATAATTAGAGGACTCGATGCGAGCGAAGATCCAATGCTAAGGTGAAAGGCATAAAAGTAAATAGAGAAGATAACTATATTAAAGCATAAGTCTCGCAAAGGTAAGATACAAAGATATACCTGACCATCGAAGATTTCTCCAGAACCTGAGCATAGCTCAACTCTCCATAACTCTCAACTTAACTAATCTACTTCTACATCTTGAGAGCTTTGTGGAGATTTCTCTCTTGTGGTGTATCTTGATCTGAATGAAAGATGGTCTCCTGGAGGGGGTAGAGGGCGCCTTATATAGGGGAAATGGAGTAGGGGGCATGGCATTGCCACGTTATCAATCTGCATCAACTTCCTCGATCACTGTTGGATAAACCGACTTAAAACCACCATAAAATTAATGGTGTAGATCTTGGAAATGCATACGAGGTGACCGAGAGCAAATGGGATCTAGAGTGGGTCGGCTGACCTCCCCACTAGGTCAGTCAGCCTACCACTTTGGCAAGTGGGCCTCCCCTTCTTGTGGTGGGTCCTAGACTCCGTCTTGAGTTGCCTTTTGCAGCTTTCGTGAGTTGAATCACTTGTTGTCGTCGATTTATTTGTTTGGAGTGTATGATAGTGGTCCTAGGGCTGTTTTCGGGATAAATCCTCTAGCATTCACATATTCACCAAAGCTCATGGAATTCATCAGTTTAAACCCCTATACCTATGTTTGGTGATGGAATTAAGTACATATGTAGGATATGTTGACGGTTTATAATTGACATTAACAACTGTCAACAAGTTCCCCCAAGCTTACCATTTGCTAGTCCCTAAGCGAAGTTAAACTTGAACAATGGATCAGGAGTTGCTACAATGCTTTCATGCTAAAATTCTCCTCTGTATTAGAATATACTGATCTAACTTTCAAACTTACCCATATTACCTTCAACCATGGGGCTTCTTAGCACATTTGCAAAGGTAGTGAAAAAAGAGAAGAAATAGCACTTAAAATGGTGAAAATAGTGGTGCTAACTCTCAACAAGCAATTCCCTTTGTTGACCTAGAAATTCTTGTTGAGGAATAGTGGAAGGGGACAAGCCTGCATGCATTGTCAGTGCGCGTCAGTGAGAGAGAAATCCCTCAGCCAACAATTCCCATTTCTCAGCAAGAAATTCTTGTTGAGGAATAGTGTATGGGAGAGAGAGGGCTGTTGTGATCAGACACGTAGGTAGTGTGACCAGACATGAGTCTGGTCAGCTTCGTGACGCACTGACGAGTTGTGCGGCTTGATCGGATGTTGGCCTAGGGACACGACTGGATGTGCGCCTGACAATGTTCACCGGCCGACACTACACACAGCAAGTCAACGGATGCGGCAGTGAGTGTGGTCGTACATGATTGGACATGTCCGGTCACTAAAATTCATCTCTAGAACTTCTTTGGACTCGATCAGACGCTAGTGTATGTGAGTCCGGTCATTTTCTTCGGTGAGTCCGGTCAGTTGTTGACTGTGCGCGCGCATTGGGAGTCGTTGGGCGGCAATAGCTAAATTCAAATGGCTAGTCCATGTGGCTGACATCTAGTGACCGGACACTGGCCCTGTGTGTTCGGTCAGTAGTAGAGGCGAGTCCGGTCACCTCAATTTTTACCCAGTGAAGGGGTAATGGCTATTTTTGTTGATGGGGCTATAAATAGAAGTGATGGTCGGCCTTGGACCGGTTTCTGAGCACCCTCATGCCTATGTGGCTTGTGTAGGAGTGCTTGGATGCCCTCTAACTCACTTGTGCTTGCAATAGTGCGAATCGATTGCGAGTGAGTGATTCTAGTGCGTTGCATTGTGAGATTGCATCGAGTGGCACTAGGTGATCAAGTTGAAAGCTGGTGGTGCTTGTTTCTCTTAGAGGTTGCCACCTCCTAGATGGCTTGGTGGCGAGTTCTCTATCTTGAAGCACGCAAGAAGATTGTGTAGTGCTCTAGAGAAGAATTTGTGAGGGGTACCGTGCTTGCCCCGCGAGAGCCGTGAAGAGCAACACTAGTAGAGCGTGTCATTAAGCTACCCTCACTTATGGGTAGGTTCTTGCGGTGCCCAACATGTGGGCTTGATGAGTGATGCCAATTAGCCACCGAACCACCAAGTGAATGGTCGACGCAATGGTGACTAGCTTGGTGGCAACCAAGTGAACCTCGAGACAAAAATCACCGTGTCATCCTTGTCTTCCCGTTGGTTTGCATTTCCCTTACACAAGCTTGTATTTATATTTCATATATTGTGCTTGTGTTGTTGCTCTTGTAATTAGTTTGCTTGTGTAGCTTACTAGTTACGTTCTTGCTTGTATAGCATAGAAGTAGCTCCCTTGCATGACTAATTTGGTTTGAGTAACCTTGTTAGTTACATTGCTTAGTTTGTGTAGCTAATTGTTTTGAGCTCTCTAATTTGGCTTGTGTCGGGGACCTAATACCAGGGTACCCCAGAAGGTGGAACCAAAAACCACCGAACGTTAAAAACTTCTGGACGCACAAGAGCGCCATTTCGTCCCTTGTTCGAATGATAGGGGTTTGGTTCCGCCTCGCCCGATGCCTTTTTGAGATAGCTCTGCCTCGCCCGAGGGCTCAGGGTTAGTCTCCGTCTCGCCTGACGCCTTTGAGGTGGCTCGGCCTCGCCCGAGGGCTCAGGGCTAGACTCCGTCTCGCCCGACGCCTTTGAGGTGGCTCTACCTCGCCCGAGGGCTCAGGGCTAGACTCCGTCTCGCCCGACACCTTTGAGGTGGCTCTACCTCGCCCAAGGGCTCAGGGCTAGTCTCTGTCTCACCCGACGCCTTTAGGGCGGGCTCGGTCTCGCCCGAGGGCTGAGGGATAGATTCCACCTCGCCCGACCCTGGAGGGGCAGGGACGGTCTCGCCCTAGAGATAGGGATTGGTCTCCGTTTTGTCCGATGGCAAGGAACAAGCCTCACCCTGCTCCATATCTGAAGACCGGATTCATCTTACCTAACAACTTCTCCCTGTTCCCTCAAGATGACAGGTACAGGGTAGGACAAGATGTTTGGGTCAACCGTGGCTCCAAGGACCATACCCTGTGCCCTGGCAGGAAAAGTACTGCCAGGGGATGATGGGACAGGTGCTTTAGACCCTTTCGGGTGCTGCAGAGCCCGAAAGGTTGTATAGGTGTGTGCTCCTTGCCCTGTAGAGTTGTAGGCGCCGCCTTCAGCCCTGGAACACGGAACCCGATGAAGATATACGACAACCGCTATGCTCTAGAAAAGGATTTACTATCTCCACGCACGACGGACATTCCATCACCACACTATGGACCCGAGGGAGCGGCACTCGCTTCCCGACCCCTCAGGTCCGCCAAGTCAGAAGGCCTTGACCACGGCGTCGCTCTGGACCCCGACCCCTCGTCCCTCTGACGAAGACTCACAGGAACCAGAAGGCATGCGGAGCAAGGCTGGGAGAGGCCAATAAGTCAAAACCACTATACTACAGCCCATACCCTGCACAGGGCAGCATTCTGTAATCAACCTGACATTCTACAGAGACATCGACAGTATTGTAGGCGCTTATCTTCCTTCGTACTCATCAGAATGAAGAACGAGGCTAGGTAGACATGAGCCACAAGACTAAGTAGAGTATACATCCTAAACCCTCACCCTTGTAAAAGCCAGCCCCTTCCTCTATAAAAGGGGATGCGCTTCCTCCATCAAAAGGGACAGACTTTGAACCAAATAGGAAGAGACACATACACACAGTCAAGTTGCTACGAAGCTCTTGACCTCCTTTCAACCCTTCCATCAGAGACTTGGGACCAGTCCCTCTCTCGATCGTTTGTACCCCTTACTACAGACCGTTCATGGTGCTAATAACAAGAGCAGCAACAAACTGGACATAGGGACATTCGGCCTGAACCAGTATAAATCTTATGTCCTTTAGCGCACCATCCGAGCCTAATGCGCATTACTATAAATTTAACTGCCGGTGCTCGTATGAAACACCAACAGTTGGCGCGCCAGGTAGGGGTGCTTGCGCGTTCCAGAAAAGGCCTCGGATGGCCACCCACGCAATCAGCTAGGCCCCGGGCGCACACCTATGTTTTGGCGACCTAGATTTCATCGTCACACTAGGAGGAGAGCTGGCGCTGACTCACACAGCCGCCCTGTCTCTCCCTTCCATCGACCTCAGCCGTCTTAGGCTTGAAGGCCCGCCGGGCAACTCCCTTGGACCCCAGTCATCAAGTGAGGCCTCGCACAACATCACCCTGTGTCCGGAAGGTCCCATACGGAGCACCCCGACAGCGTTTCTATTCGGTCTCCGCAACGCTGCGGCGACCGCTGGCCACCTTCCAGCACTACATGCAGTTTAGTCACCCACAGACATCACGTTCGTGGGGGCGATTGAGCATGATACGGAGACCCTCTACGGGCTCCTCAACGAGGAACCAGGATCGTTCTCTAGCTCGGATTCCAGTAGGGGGAGCCACCACCCTTCCTGGGAATGCTTCATGACGTAGACCCCCGAGGGTCACGTCGAAAGTGTCTCCAGGGAAGAGGTCACCCCTACCAACAACCCTGACGGTAGATCCGGGGAAGAGACGACGGCCCCATCTCACCTAAGGATGGAGCAGCTAAGGGCCCGTCAGCAAGAGATCGATGAGGCCGGGCAAGGGCTCGTCCGAGAGTACGTGGACATCAATCGCGAGATTGAACGCCACAAAGACGGGGGGCGCGCGCGCACCACGGCCCGCACCGTACACCAAAGGATCCTCACTGATGATGGGACCCTTCCTCACTTTGCTCGAGTTAGCCAGAACATCACCACAGCAACCGCCTTGCTGCATGGCCTTCCGGAGGCCGCGACAGCCGAAGATCGCCAGGCCCATAGGGAGATTCGCACGTTGCTTGAGCGTGCGACGGCGTAGTAGGCGGAAAGTTTGTTGTCTCGACGACACAAACCCGACACCAGCCAGCGCTCGCCCTCAGTACGTCCCACCAGGGACGCGTCCGTTCACCAAACACCGCCAGCCAGCAGGCAGCCCTCCGCCGTCCTAGTACATCAACGCCTCGACCATGGCCGCGACGTACGCAACATCATCGACGCTCGGAAATGCGCCCATGGCGACGACGGAGAAGCAGCACACCGTGGCTACCATCCCCAACGTGGTGGACGCTACGACAGCAACAAAGACCGAAGCCTAAGCCCTGGCCTGCCAGGTCCTTAGGCCTTCGATCGGCACATCCTCAATGCCATGTTCCCCCTAAGGTATCGACCGCCTACCAACATCCCTAAATATTCTGGCGAAACAAATCCCGGGCTTTGGCTCGAAGACTATCGGCTTGCATGTCAGGCCGGTGGGGCGAGTGATGACAATTTCATTATTCACAATCTCCCGCTGTTCTTGGCCAATTCAGCGCGAGCATGGCTGGAGCACCTACCGTCCAATACTATTCAGAGTTGGGCGGATCTGACGGAGATCTTCGTGGGCAACTTCCAGGGCACGTACAAACGCCCTGGAAACCCATGGGACCTCAAGAACTGCCACCAGAAGGCCGATGAAACCCTTCGCGGGTACATTCGGCGCTTCTCTCGGCAGTGCAACGAGCTCCCTAACGTCGCCAACGCCGATGTGATTGGAGCCTTTCTGTCCGGAACAACCTACGAATCCCTAGTCCACAGGCTAGGACACAAGGGCCCGCAGACTACCAAGGAACTCCTGGACATCACCACTGGTCACGCCTCTGGAGAGGAGGCGGTCGGAGCCATCTTTGATCGCTCCGACGGAAAGATGAGGCGGGACGAGGACGCCGGCAAAGGCGCCTCCAACCGTCCCGCCAAAAAGAAAAATAAGAAGCAACGGTGTGACAACTCGCTCGTGGCCGCTGCCGACCGCAAAGGTGGCCGGAAGCCCATGGAGGGCACTCCGAACCACTTCAAGAAAATGCTCGAGGGGCAATGCCCGAACCACGCCTTCCCAGCCAAGCATCTATACAAGGAGTGCGGCCTCATGTGCAAATACTTGGCCGGGGGCCTTAACAAAGGGGAGCAGGGGAAGGAACCTGTTCCCGCCACAGATGACGCAGAGGAGAAGGACGACGCCTTCCCGACGTCGACCGGCGCCCTCATGATCTTCGGAGGATCAACGGCCTACGACTCTAGGCGCCGCCAAAAGGTCGCGCGTCGTGAGGTCTATACTACTAGACCGGCCACGCCAGCCTTCCTCCGATGGTCGGAATCTGCCATCACCTTTGACCGGACCGACCATCCGGATGCCATCCCACACCCAGGAAGGTACCCACTTGTCGTCAATCTAATCGTCGGTCCAAAGCGGCTTACCAAAGTACTGATGGATGGAGGCAGCGGCCTCAACATCATGTACGCCAAGATGCTCAACGAGATGGGCATCGACCGAACGAACCTCCGTCCCATCCGAGCACCCTTCCATGGCATCATGCCTAGTAGGAAAGCCGTGCCACTAGGGCAGATCGACCTGCTCATCACTTTTGGGGATCGGTCCAATTAGCAGACTGAGACCCTCACCTTTGACATAGTGGGGTTCCTGGGGACTTTCCACGCCATTCTGGGATGACCATGCTACGCGAAGTTCATGGCTGTACCCAATTATACGTACCTTAAGCTGAAGATGCTGGGCCCCCACGGGGTCATCACCATAGGCACCTCTTTCTAGCGTGCTTATGAGTGCGAGGTCGAATGCTGCGGACATGCATCCGCAGTCATCGCCTCCGAAGAACTCACCACCCTCAGGGAAGAGGTCGTTGAAGAGGGACCCGACGTGAAGAAATCAACCGGGTCATTCAAATCGGTAGAAGGCTCCAGGGAGGTCCTTTTGGACCCCAGCAGCTCCGAGGGCAAAAAAGTCTGTATCGGGGCCGCGCTCTCCTCCGAATAGGAAAGCGCGCTCATCGACTTCCTCCACGACAACAAAGACATCTTTGCATGGAAACCCTCGGATATGCTGGGCATCCCAAGGGAGGTCGCCGAGCATACTCTCTAGATCCTCCCGGGCTCCAAGCCGGTAAAGCAACGCCAACGCTGCTTCGACGAAGAGAAACGCAGGGCCATCGGCGAGGAAATAGCCAAACTGCTGGCCACAGGATTCATTAAGGAAGTATACCACCCAGAGTGGTTAGCAAATCCCATTCTTGTGCGAAAAAAGAGCGGGAAATGGAGAATGTGTGTCGATTATACCAGCCTCAACAAAGCATGTCCAAAGGATCTGTTTCCTTTGCCACGAATAGACCAAATAGTCGATTCCACCTCAGGGTGCGAAACCCTCTGCTTCCTTGACGCGTACTCCGGTTACCACCAAATCACGATGAAAGAGTCCGACCAGCTCGCGACATCTTTTATCACCCCCTTCGGATCATTTTGCTACATTTCAATGCCTTTCGGTCTGAAGAATGCTGGGGCAACATACCAGCGTTGTATGCTTAGTTACTTCAGAGACCTCATCGGGCGAACCGTTGAGGCCTATGTCGACGACATCGTAGTCAAATCCAAACAACCTAACCACCTTGTCGCTGACCTTGAGCAAACCTTTGCGAAACTCCGGGCAAACGGCATCAAACTCAATCCCAAAAAATGTGTTTTCTGGGTCCCGATGGGCATGCTGCTCGGCTTTATCGTCTCCGAGCGTGGCATCGAAGCCAACCCGGAGAAAATATCAGCCATCACAAGGATGGGCCCGATTCAAAACATAAAGGGGGTTCAGTGGATCACAGGGTGCCTTGCCGCTCTCAGCCAATTCATTTCACGCCTTGGCGAACGAGGACTCCCCATTTATCGACTCCTAAAGAAATCTGACCGCTTCGAGTGGACAGCCGAGGCTCAGGAAGCGCTTGACATGGTTAAACGATTTTTAACTAAACCTCCGGTCCTAGTTCCTCCATGCAACAGAGAATCCCTCCTACTATATATATCGGCCACCACCCAAGTGGTCAGCTCTGCCTTAGTGGTAGAACGAGAGGAGGAGGGGCATGCCTTCAAGGTCCAGTGCCCTGTATATTTCATCAGCGAGGTGTTATCCAACTCCAAAGCTCGCTACTCCCAAATCCAGAAACTCCTCTACAACGTCCTCATCACCAAAAGGAAGCTACGCCACTACTTCGAGTCACACCCCGTGACAGTAGTGACATTGTTCCCCCTCGGCGAGGTCGTCCGTAGCCATGACACTACGGGAAGAACCGCAAAGTGGGCACTCGAGCTGATGGATCAGGGCATTTCTTATGCCCCCCGAACAGCGATCAAATCTCAGATACTAGCTGACTTCATCACGGAGTGGACCGAGGTCCAGATGCCACCAGCGGTCATCGATCAAGAGTACTGGACAATGTACTTCAACAGATCACTGATGAAGAAGGGCGCTGGAGCAGGACTAGTTTTTGTATCTCCCCTCAGGGTCCACATGAGGTACATGGTTCGGCTCCATTTCCCCTCATCAAACAATACTGTAGAATACGAAGCGCTCGTCAATGGCCTACGAATCGCCATCGAGCTGGGCATCCGACGCCTCGACGTCAGGGGTGATTCTCAGCTGGTCGTCAACCAGGTCATGAAAGAGTCATGCTGCCATGATGCCAAGATGGAGGCATACTGTCAAGAAGTCCGACGGCTGGAGGACAAATTCGACGGCCTCGAACTCAATCACATCCCAAGGCGCCTCAATGAAGCAGCCGACACACTCGCAAAAGCAGCATCCAGCCGAGAGCCAGTCCTAATAGGCGTCTTTTCCAGTGACCAACACAAACTCTTGGTACGCTACACAGGGTCAGAACAAGCCAACGATGGCCCATCTAGTCTGACCCCATCAGCCGATCCTCCAACTGCTTTGCCCGACCCCGAGGTCATGGAGCTTGAAGAGGACCTAGCAGTGGAGTCCGACCCTCCTGATGACTGGAGAACGCTTTACCTCGACTACCTCCTCCACGACATACTACCGGCAGATAAGACGGAAGCCCGACGGCTCGCACGATGCGCCAAGTCCTTCATTCTTGTAGAGGGCGAACTTTACAAATGGAGTCACATCGGGATTCTGCAACTCTATATCCCTGGCGAACAGGGAAAACTCCTGCTGGGCGACATCCATAGTGGAGTCTACGGTCATCATGCCGCACCAAGAACTTTGGTTGGGAATGCATTTCGACAAGGTTTTTACTGGCCCACCGCGGTAGCCGATGCCAAGCAAATTGTATGCACCTACGAAGGGTGCCAGTACTATGCTCGGCAAACACACCTCCCGGCCCAGGCTCTCTAGATGATCCCCATCACGTGGCCCTTCGTGGTCTGGGGGCTCGACCTGGTTGGGCCACTCAAAAAGGCGCCCGGGGGCTTCACCCATCTGCTTGTCACCATAGACAAGTTTACAAAATGGATTGAAGCTCGACCAATATCCACGATCAAATCCGAGCAAGCAGTGCTGTTCTTCCTCGACATCACCCATCACTTTGGAGTACCGAACTCCATCATCATAGACAACGGCACACAGTTCACCGGTAGGAAATTCGTTCGATTCTATGATGAACAACACATCCGAATCGATTGGGCAGCTATCGCACACCCCCGGATGAACAGGCAGGTCAAGCGCGCAAATGGCATGCTCCTTCAAGGCCTCAAACCCAGAATTTTCAACCGGTTGAACAAGTTTGGCACGCGCTGGCTCGCTGAGCTCCCGGCCGTGCTCTGGAGCCTAAGGACAACTCCTAGGTGGGCCACCGGCTACACACCCTTCTTCATGGTCTACGGTTCCAAGGCCGTTCTTCCAACGGATCTTGACTATGGAGCACCAAGAATCAGAGCATACGACGAACAAGGAGTCGAGGCATCCTACCAAGATGCCATGGACCAGCTAGAAGAAGCTCGCGACGTCGCCCTCCTCCGTTCGGCTAAGTACCAGCAGGCGTTGCGATGGTACCACAGCCGATGGGTGCGGGGTCAAGCCTTCAACGTCGGAGACCTCATCCTCCGTCTCGTGCAGAGCAACAAGGACTGCCACAAACTCTCCCCGCCCTGGGAAGGGCCCTACGTTGTCGCGGGAGTACTTCACCTAGACGCCTACCGGTTGAAAACCATCAACGGCGAGGTCTTCACCAACGCCTGGAACATTGAGCAGCTACGTCGTTTCTATCCTTAAAATAAGCTTACACTCTTCCTTATCAGATTTTGTCATAACAAAACCCCGATCCTTAGTGACTTTCGACCCCTGCAAGTCACGAGGGGTCAGACCTCACTCGGGGGCTGGCATGTGATCATAACATGTGACATATGTAAATACAAGTATTGCGTTTGCAAAAACCTCCTGTGTTATATTTATAAACATTCTCTAAGTTTTCCATTCCTCTCATAAACGAGTCCTAAGGGCTAAGATTTTGGGAACCAATTCTGAATACGACTGGTAGGACTGCGGGACACCCACGCCCCAGCGGCTACAACCTCTTTGCTCACCAGCTCTATCAGAATTAGTTCGCCCACGTTCCTAGTTTATTATGACTTAGACCGTGAGTGGGGTCGGAAAGCACTAAAATCTTTTCTACAAAAGGAGAAAGATAAAAAATTGCTTGCCATAAGCAAAAGATGTAAATTTGTTCATTTTTTGCACAAATTCGTCACTTACAATGCGATTTCATTACAAAAAGGAACAATATACTTGTAAATTCAGAGGACTATTTACTCGGGGGCTTCCCCACAACATTATTCAATTACAGTCTTTGCTTAACTCTACTACAAGTACTACTGCGGTCGCCACGCCACGCTCTCCATCGGCGACGCCCGGGGCATGTACATGGGCCAACTCGTCTATTGCAGTCGCCGCGCCACGCTCTCCATTGGTGACATCCTGATATCCTGCCGCTTCGTAGGATCCTCAAAGGCGCCGCCATCTGCAACGCCTTCGCCGGGGCGTCCGGGGACTACGCCATCGTTGTCAGCCACAACCCCGACAGCGACGCCTCCGCCGGGGCATCCGAGGACTACACCATCGTCGTCAGCCGCAACCCCGACAGCGACGCCTCTGCTAGGGCATTCGAGGACTACGCCATCATCACCAACCACAACCCTGACAACGGTGTAAGGGTAGGAAACGCCTCCCACCAAAGGAGGAGCACAACGGATGATGGCGCAGTCGACGACGTACGACGCCCACCGGCACCTCTTCTCCTTCGGCAGCAGCGACTCCTCAGCAAGGGCAGCACGCACCATCTCATCTATGTTGGATAACATCTGGCTCGACATCACGCTCTAGATTCACGAACGAATCTATAAGTTTTCTCTCTCTCTGGCATTACTCTTCCTCACTCAGGAACTGCCGCGACGCACGGACGCATTCGGCGGAAAGGAAGAAGAAGGAGAGATAGTGGCTCGGAGGCAGAATAGGAGGTGGGATGAGAACTCCCCTCCCCCTCCCTATTTAAAGAGGAGGCGCTGTAGCTAACGAAAGGCGAAAGGTTGGACGAAAAACCCTCTCTATTCCCCTCTTTAAATGTGGAATCAATACTGATTGATACCTGAGGGGACACGCTGGAACTGACGGGATGCGCCCCGGTCGACGAGGCGTCCCCCCTTGGTCAAACTGAACACTGCCTGGGTATGGTCCACCACTGACCCGCTCCGGATGCGGCAATTAAGGCGCCCACATAGGCAGACAACCCTTCGCCTCCCCATGTAGGACCACGGGATGATCCGACGACAGGACCTTTCGGATCTCCTGGGCCGGCCATCCGGCCCAGAAGAGATGATGAACGAACACCCAAAGAAAGATAAGCATCTCTACCTTCTTACTTTACGCGTTAAAAATTCATTCTTGGGCTTCCGACCCCGTCAAACGGCAGGAATACGAACATCAATCGGGGGCTGCTGAGGATGTCTACCAATCTAGACTTCCTCCTCACCCGACCCCCTCCGTACACTTGAAACTAAGGATGCAAAATACGGGCATAAAACTTTGAGTAAAAACTGGACGAACTAGCAGACCCTATGCCTCGGTAGCTACGGTGTTTCTGTTCGCCAGAAAATCATGCTCAATGCCCCTCGCGTCTCCAGCTTCAATGTCTGCCTTCTCAAAAAGGGTTCGGAGGGGTCCGCCTATAGAGTCTCTCCCAAAGGAGAAGCTGTCAGGTTGCCCAAGTTAATTAAACGGCTCAGATCGCCACCGAGATACGAAAAACAAAGAATAGCGATTCTTTTGCAGGTTACTCCAACATCATCGCAAACATCAGGGTCCGAACCCCGCACGGACACATCTGGTAGGAGCTTTTCGTCACTCATACCACCAAGGTAACGTTACCGAGCCTTCATTTCGATTATATTATACATATGCAAAACATCCCAACGCTTCATGTTGCATCATGAAACGGCCGTTGCCTCATTCGATATAGGCGACCATAGGCTAAGGTTCGAAGGTCGGTCCGTGAAGGGCTCGAGGCCGCCTCATGCTGAACAGAGCCAGGGAGAAATAACTGAGACAAGCCCCAGCGGCCCTGCCCGACTCCGCTCAGAAGCGGACAAGGACGTCTCGACCTTTTCTCGTTCGATTCTAACCTCGAGCCAAACCCATAGAATCTCCATCGAGGAGAGGCCATCGGGCCACCTGAGCCTATCGAACGGCTCGGGCATCTGCCGGGAGGCGGGTTAAGAAGTTGTGGAGTGCCACCAGAGGGCTCTGCCGACCCCATCAGCAAATGATGGACCCGGATTCCACATGAACGTACCCGTTAGTGAGCTCATTGAGCGCGATACTCGAGCCATCGAGGCAAGTGTCATTTACTCAGCCCCTCCGATTGCGAAAATCAAGGACGGGGTAACACGCAAATTACGGCCGACCCCTATCAGACCCTAACAAGGCCCGGGGGCTCGAGCCAATCAATTTAGGGACACAGGTTCGAAGGTCCCACCTTGCCAAGCCCATAGAATCCTCAGTTGGGGATTTCTGTTGGAAGACAGGGCGGGGAATATTGCAATGTCATCCAAGGACTTCGTCGACCCTGTCACCAAAACCACAGTTCTGATCTCCAGTAACCCCCGACCCCAGCAAATGCAGGGGGTCGGACCTTACTCGGGGGCTGGTTAAGGTACGGCTACCTTCCTTTCTTTCTTTTGAAACAATCTCCTCGCATCAAGACCAGCGGCATGATTCGGGGGAACAGATTGGTAAGATCGCATAAAATCAAACAAAACGAAATTACGACGCAAAATCACGAAACCGTGTCCAGACTCAAAAAATACCGACACTTGTCCACATATTACATATAAGTTGTTCTCAAAATTGTTTGACTAACTACTCCCGCGAAGGGAGAACCATCTCTTTCAGATTATCCGCCAGGTTTTTCGCAAGGGGAGCAACCATCTTCTCCATTTCCTTCAGCTCATCATCCTCATAGGTGGATGGGAAGCCTTCGCTCATCACCTTCAGGTTGATTTCCTTCTCGTAATGAGCATGGGCGACGGTGAAGGCCTAGGTGATCCCGGTGTGAAAGGCACTCTCCTCAAGCTGGCCCACCCGAGCCGTGATACCTGCGGCACGAGCCACGAGCGGGCTGGTCTCCACCAGCTCCGTCACCTTCATGGCATTGAGGACCACCCCGACCGCAGCTTGCAGAAGATCATGCTCATCGCTCTCAACCTGAAGGGCCCTTCATGCATAGGCAGCCTCTTTTTCTAGCTTGACGGAGACGTTTTCGGCGCTCAACCTTCGGCTCACCGCGTCACTGAGCTCCACCCGGAGAGAGTGGACCACCTCGATGTCCTCGTCCACCTTCTGCTGAAGGGCCGTGGCCCTACTCTCGGCCTTCCACCGGAGGTCCCGCTCCATCTGCAGCTCCTTTAGGACTTCGCCAGCCTTCTCATTAGCCACAGCATTCCTCTGCAGTAGCTCGTCTCGCTCCTTTTGGAGCCTGGTGATCTCCTCCCCATCCAACTTGGACCTCGCCGAGAAATCCTCGAACATCCCATAGGCCTCCTCCGTGTCTTGACGTGCCTGGGCCTCCCGCTCCTAGGCAATAGCAAGCTATGCGGCCATGTCTGCTCGCAGCCAGGCCTCCTCAGAGAGGCAATCCCACTCCGCCTTCTGCTCGCGGAGGAATCGGGATTTATTCCGGCTATGAGCAACAAGAACCTGAAGAAGAAGAAGACTGGAATCAGAAATGTGAAAACACAAAAACATGCGGAGAAAGAAGAAAATCAAGCGAATACCTGGGTAGTAGGAACGACAATTTCATGCAGGGCTCCTCTGGCCTGGTCCAGGGCCTCTAGCATGGTCAAAATTCCGATGTCAAGACCCTCCCGCTCCATGCTCTCAGAATGATCATCGAGCGAGAACAGAGCTGACGTCGGGTCCTGGGCGGCCATCCACTGAAGCAACGGCTCCCCCCGCATGGGGGAGCGGCTTCCTCCCAACAAAGGGGCCGGGGGTGGCTCCCTCCTGACCCTGTGCAGCACCACTGCCGCACTCGAGGACCCTCCGGCTGGACCATCCTCTGTCTGGGCCGCTTCGAGCGCCACGGGCGGATCCACCTGGGCCCCTGGTGGCGCGGATTGCACTACGCCCTCGAGCGCCACCATGACCGCGCCCGGCTGATCCTGGCTTGGCGCGGTCATGACCACCTCCACCGGTGGTATGCGACCCTCGGCCGGCTGTTCCACGTCCACCATGGAGGAGGCTACCCGCTCAGTAACCTCCGCGGGCGCGGGAGCCACCACGAACGCCGTCGGATCGCCAACGCGGCCCCGACGTTGGCACCACTCCTGCCCAAAACGGGGGTGACTCCAGGCGACGCCATCTATCCCGCTTGAATGGCGAGGCTCTTCTTGGGCGCTAGCCCCAGGGGTGACCCATCCGCAAGAACCTGCACAAAGGTATTAATCATTAGATCAAAATAGAAATGGAAAAAGGATGAAAACAGGGGAATCAGTAGCTCACATTGACATCCTCGGCCGGCGGAAGCGTTTTGGGGATGGATCCCCAGATCCCTGCCCCGACTCATCTGGGCGGGACCGTTTCGAGCCTACCCCCTGCTCCGGGGCAGGGAGGCTTACCTCGTTTGGTGCGGCACCAGACCCGCTCCCCTCCATTGTCTCATGGGGCGCGGCACCAGACCCGCTCCCCTCCATCGTCTCATGGGACGCGGCACCAGACCCGCTCCCCTCCATTGTCTCACGGGGCGTGGCACCAGAGCCACTCCCCTCCCCTGTCACTTTGGGGTCGGCAGCGGCAGGCCTGCTTTCCTCCACCCACCAGTCCTCGGCTGGCACGCCGTGCGAAGCGGCGGACTCGCCGGCCTCCACCGACCTCATCGATTCACTTCCCTCCGCGTGGAAAGGGAAGGGTCCCTGCATGGATGGGTGGCCACTTGTCAGTGTGTCCTTGTCCTCCAGGACGTCCCAATCCATGCCGATGGCTACCTCATCGTCGTCATCATCGTTGTCATCTTCATCCTCACTGCCCACATCCTCTCCCCGATCCCGTGCCTCATGCTTCAGTCACTTCGCCTTCTTCATCTGCTCTCTTGCTTTCTTGTCCTGCTTGGCCGCGAGTCGATTCACCGCTGCCATGGCCTTGTCCTTGGGCAGCGGAACCGGACTGTCCTTGAAGACTAGCCCCCTCGGCTGGTTCCAACGCCACGAAGGCGAGTATCAAAAAATAGAGATTCAGAAAAAAGAAAAGAGCATGAGAGAAGAAGGCTTACGAATTCAAAGAACCCAGGCTCTGACCGCATTGGGGGATGTCCGGGCACCGGATACACGATGTCGAGGACCCTGCCGGTGGAATCCTTCATCGGCTCTGTCGCCTCCTTAATGCGCTGCGCCACTTCCGAGTAAGGGAGCACCTCGTCAATGAGCACCGTCCCTTCGAACGACATCCCGGGCATCATCCGATGCAGGGGAAGCACGCGTGCCATCAGTGGCGCCACCCTCCTCGCATGGTAGGCACCGATAATCCCCGTCCCCTTTACACCTCGATCCTTCAGGGCTTGGAGGGCGGAGAGAAGGTCGGAGAGGTGTTTCTTGTCTTTGGACTGGACGCCCCAGCTCCACGACTCTGGAGCATCTACAATAAGGCATCCAGTGTGCCTTGGAAGGGTGGCACTCACATCATCCCTAACATAAAACCACTACGAGTGCCATCCCTTGTTGGATGTCGCCAGACACATGTATGGGTAACCCCTCGACCGGGTATGGTGTAGATGAATGCTGGCACATCCCATCGGCGCGGTCACATCTTTCCCCCCAATCTTCCTCTTCGACAAACTAATGTTAAAGAAATATCACCATAGATCAAAATGGGGATCGATCCCTAGGAAACCCTCGCACAGGGCAACAAACGCTGCCATGTGTTGAATCCCATTGGGAGTTAGATGCTGCAGCTCCACCTCATAATAATCTAGCAGCCCCCGAAGGAATCTATGCACGGGTACCGCGAATCCCCGCTCATGAAAGATGGCGAAAGAGACAACATACCCTTCGGGTGGCACCGGCTCACCCTCATCGCTAGGTAGCAGCCACTCCTGAACGGCGGACAGGTGGCGGAGAAGGCCACGGCGGACGAGGCCCTCCAAACGCCATGAGGTGATGCTAGATCTGCCCCACAACTCCATTAAAGCAATGAGGGAGGAGGGCAGGCGCGAGCTTGACGGCGGCTGCAACACGAGCGCAAGCTGGTCGATGGTGATGATACGGGCGCAGGAGGCTGGGGCAATTGGCGGCGGATGTTTCAGAATGCAAAGGCAGGGGAGCGAAATACGGAACCTTGGGGGCGAACCCCGTGGTTTTATAGGGGGCGACGGATGCGAGAAGGGCAACCATCCGCCTTGATCACCGGGCCTGCCACGAATGCCACCACGTCACGTCGCGGGACACGCGCCCGCAGTCCCTATCCTCTAATCCCAAAAATCACGGTGGATGGTTCACCTTCCCCAGGCGAATCCAGACTCTTTACTCACCTGAGAAACGTGAGCCACGAAGGCCCTTTTTTCTCTTTGGCCCACCTAGGGCCCAGAAGCTCGGCGGCCGGCCCAACTAAGGAAGGATCCACGAACAATCCGAAATCAAGGGCAGAAGCACCAGTTAGGTCAGCCCTAAATGAGTTCCCCACGGACGGATGCCACGACCCTCTTGGAAAAACATCTAGTTGACGAAAAACTAAGTCCTTCAGCCTTACCCGCGAAGGGACCGATACAACCCCCCGGGCGACTCTACTCGAATCACCCGGGGGCTCGGGGGCTACACCCATCGGGTGCGCTCGCGCGCACCCTTCGGCAAAGTAACTCCGACGAAATCAAAAAACACCCTCTAGGCGGTTCTGTTCGAATCACCTAGAGGCTCGGGGGCTACTGTCGGGGACCCAATACCAGGGTACCCCAGAAGGTGGAACCAAAAACCACCGAACGTTAAAAACTTCTGGACGCACAAGAGCGCCGTTTTGTCCCTTGTTCGAATGATAGGGGTTTGGTTCCGCCTCGCCCGATGCCTTTTTGAGATAGCTCTGCCTTGCCCGAGGGCTCAGGGTTAGCCTCCGTCTCGCTCGACGCCTTTGAGGTGGCTCGGCCTCGCCCGAGGGCTCAGGGCTAGACTCCGTCTCGCCCGACGCCTTTGAGGTGGCTCTGCCTCGCCCGAGGGCTCAGGGCTAGACTCCATCTCGCTCGACGCCTTTGAGGTGGCTCTGCCTCACCCAAGGGCTCAGGGCTAGTCTCCGTCTCGCCCGACGCCTTTAGGGCGGGCTCAGTCTCGCCCGAGGGCTGAGGGATAGATTCCGCCTCGCCCGACCCCGGACGGGCAGGGACGGTCTCGCCCTAGAGATAGGGATTGGTCTCCATTTTGCCCGACGGCAAGGAACCAGCCTCACCCTACTCCATATCTGAAGACCGGATTCATCTTACCTGACAACTTCTCCACGTTCCCTCAAGATGATAGGTACTGGGTAGGACAAGACGTTTGGGTCAACCGTGGCTCCAAGGGCCATACCCTGTGCCCTGGCAGGAAAAGTACTACCAGGGGATGATGGGACAGGTGCTTTAGACCCTTTCGGGCACCGCAGAGCCCGAAAGGTTGTACAGGTGTGTGCTCCTCGCCCTGTAGAGTTGTAGGCGCCGCCTTCAGCCCTGTGACACAGAACCCGACGAAGATAAACGACAACCACTACGCTCCAGAAAAGGATTTACTATCTCCACGCACGACGGACATTCCATCACCACGCTATGGACCCGAGGGAGCGGCACCCGCTTCCTGACCCCTCAGGTCCACCAAGTCAGAAGGCCTTGACCACGGCGTCACTCCGAACCCCGACCCCTCGTCCCTTCGACGAAGACTCACAGGAACCAGAAGGTGTGCGGAGCAAGGCTGGGAGAGGCCAATAAGTCAAAACCACTATACTACAGCCCATACCCTACACAGGGCAGCATTCTGTAATCGACCTGACATTCTATAGAGACATCGACAGTATTGTAGGCGCTTATCTTCCTTCGTACTCATCAGAATGAAGAACGAGGCTAGGTAGACGTGAGCCACAAGACTAAGTAGAGTATACATCCTAAACCCTCACCCTTGTAAAAGCCAGCCCCTTCCTCTATAAAAGGGGATGCGCTTCCTCCATCAAAAGGGATGGACTTTGAACCAAACAGGAAGAGACACATACACATAGTCAAGTTGCTATGAAGCTCTTGACCTCCTTTCAACCCTTCCATCAGAGACTTGGGACCAGTCCCTCTCTCGATCGTTTGTACCCCTTACTACAGACCGTTCATGGTGCTAATAACACGAGCAGCAACAAACTAGACGTAGGGACATTCGGCCCGAACCAGTATAAATCTTGTGTCCTTTAGCGCACCATCCGAGCCTAACGCGCATTACAATAAATTTAACTGCCGGTGCTCGTACGAAACACCGACAGCCTGTATAACCTTGTTATTGAGCATTGCTAGTGAGCTTAGGAGCTTTGTGCTTTTGCTTACTAGAATTGTGTAGAAGCTCCCCCGTTGCTTGAAGTACTAGTTGCATAGGTTTGTGTGACCTTGCTTCTAGATTTGATTAGGTGAGCTCTAACTAGCCTAGCACCTTTGTTGCTTAATTAGTGTCTTTATAAGGTGCTAGAGAACTTAGATACAGGGGTGTAGTCTTGGCTAGACCATTAGTATTAATTCCACATTTGTTTCGTTTAGCCGGTGCATTTATTTTTAGAAAGGACTATTCACCCCCTCTAGTCCGCCATCTCGACCCTACACGTGGTATCAGAGCCTGGTCTCTCATTTGTGGTCATTACCGACCTGAGAGGATGACGGCTTATGGGCTAGATGTTGTGTTGGGTTCATAAACCTGGGGTCCCTCGGGGATCGGCTTCCACGCCAGGGCTCGGCCTAGGAAAACAACATGTAGCTCGTAGGCCGGCCCAAGAGCTTAAAAACACGATGGGCCAGAAGGACATTCCGGTCCCTGACCGAAAGGTCTACCCCGAAGAACAAAACGCCCGCTCGTCAACTTCTTCTACCCACCTCTCCGACCGGAGCACTCGCTTCGGGCACCAGCCGCCTCCAGGCGGTCTCTCCGATCGGAAAGCTGAGCCCAAAACGCTGCTTCCTACTCTGACCCCGTGACTCCGACTGGGGACCCGTAGGAAGCCTGCTTGCCACTCTTCTCTGACTGGCGTGGCCAGGACCGACTGGGGCCATCCGACTAGGGACGTCCACTCAGAAGGGACCAGGGGCAAACGGAGAAGGCAGCGCACAAGTCAAACCACGATAGCGGGACCATACCCTATACGCCTGCGGGAATAGTGCTCCACAACTACCCTGACACAAATAGTATTGTAGGCATCGACATTTGTGTCTATAGTATTATAGGCGCCATTTAGCTCCCATACGGCAAAAAGCCCCCCATGCCTCTGGGCATCGATAGTGGGTGCCAGGGTTCACCATACCTGGTACATGTGGTAAGGGCTCCTCACATAACAATAGTATTTTGTAGGTACCGAGATCCACCCTTCCTGAAGAAGCCAACGCAACCTCCCATGTGCACCTGACATTCTACAGTGACATCAACAGTATTGTGGGCGCCTACCATCATCGCTACCCTCATCGGCGTGGGCAACAAGGCATAGAAACATCCATACTCTCTCCTTCTCACCTGTAAAGCCGTCCCCTTTATCTATAAAAGGGGATGCGCTCCCTCCAACAAAAGAGGTCGACTTCTTCAAGTTTAGACTCACTAGATCGATAGCTCACAACCCCTCAAGCACACGCTTGGACTTCTAGCTCATAGCGGAGTTCCAGTCGCCCTCGGCCCTTCCGGTCGGACTCGACTGGGCCTCTTGAACACCCCTCCTTTCTCCTTCTCGTTCGTAACCTCACTACAGACTTTGAGCACCTAGGCTCAGGAATAAAGTCACCGACCGACCCAAACTGGTCGTAGGGCACGCTGCCAAAACCAGTATAAATCCCATGTCATTGAGTGCTAGGCCACCTCCGATCACAACGTACAACAAAACTACAAATATTTACTAGTTGGTCACTTTCTGTACTGACAGTTGGCACCGTTCGTGGGGAAGACACTGTACGTTCAACACTTTTTGGTCATTAGTTGGCCCATTTCTTCACCACCCCCACCGTGACGGGGTCGGGCGATACGATTCACTTCAGCTCGTTGGAGTTTCCCGCACTCTCGCCCACCAGGATGTGGGTTCCACCCGTCTTCGAGCCATCCTAGGCCTTCCTCTTCGGAAGCTTGGACTTCGTCACCGACCGACTCGGCATACTCCACCTTCGCGAGAAGGCTCGCGACCCAGCACCCATCGGAGGGACGTCGTCCATCAACTCTGGGACGCGCGACTTCGATGACGCGGCATCTGTGCTTCATTCCGAGTAAACTCTTTGCTCAAACCCCACTATAAGTAATACACGTACTTTTATTCGCCCTTTATTTACTACCTCCCACCGATCACCTAGGGGGACTACACCACAAACATCATACGGTCGGTTCCCCTATGGCCTTGCGTCCTCTGTAGATGCTTGAGCTCAGGGGCTCCGAAGGGCGCTGGCATGATCCCCACTCACGTCCGAATTTGTAGGAATGGCAGGCTTTGCTCCTATCATTTCCCATGAACTCCCAGATAATGAGGGCGAGAGCGATGGTTCTAGCATCGGTGATGTGCCACCCCACCACCATCCATCCCAGGAATGAGCTATGGTGGACAGTCCAGGACAGCTACCGGTGGTTGCAGAGTCTACGCAAACTCATGCCCCTCCGGACCTATGTGTGGAGGCCCTCACGTCTGCGTAAGCGCACACCGATGAAATACGACAACGGCGGCAGAGCCAGCCGCCGCCTGCGCTGGCACGGTCGGTGCGGCACGTTGTGCCCCATGCACATGGACCGGCGGGTGGCGCTTGGGATCATGCTCGTTAGGTCTAGCACGACATCATGAATGCGGGGAATGATGTCCCATAATTAGCCTGGGTTGGCCAGAATATCGCTGCTGCAGCAATGCTTCTATGCGGTGTTCCCGAGCCCGTCGACCCCCAGGAGCGAGCAGTCTACCGGAACCTCCGAGTTCTAGTAGAGGCCGCCGCCATCCAATAGGCAGAAAGCTCCACATCGCGTCTCCGACCCGCGCCCTCTCTCCCCACCGGGGGGACGGGGATGCGCCAGCCGGATCACTTCGTTTGCTCATCGCTGCAACCGTCAGGCTTAGCTCGGGGTGTGGCAGCCGCACCACAATCTGACCGAGCACCTACTCCACACCTACTGCCGGTACACGAGTGACCTGATCCACACCAGGACGCTTGTAGCATCATCAGCAACCGGTATCGGGCCCGACACGACAACGATGTCCACCATACGGCAGCAGGCGACATGGATCCTGGCCAAAGCATCAAGGGAAGCAGTGAAACGCGCCCCAGGCGCGGTCGCTGGCCGGACAAATGGAGCCCTAGCCCTGAGGGCCTAGGGCCATGGGCCTTTAGCCGGCGCATCCAGAGAGCACCGTTCCCACAACGTTTTGGGCCTCCCTCCAACATCACCAAGTACACTAGGGAGACAAACCCAAGCATTTGGCTTGAGGACTTCCGGCTCGCTTGTCGAGCCAGAGGAGTGGATGATGACTATTTCATCATCCAATATCTTTCCATTTGCATGGGGTAACATGTTTGGGCATGGCTTGAATTCCTTCCACATGATAACATCCGCGACTGGGTGGACCTCAAGAGGATCTTCATTGGGAATTTCCAAGGGACGTACGTCCACCTAGGAAACTCCTGGGACCTCAAGAGCTATCAGTAGGAGCCCAGCGAGTCCTTGCAGGATTACATCCATAGGTTTTCTCAATGATGCAACTCCCTCCCTGATGTCGTCGACGCAGACATCATCAGCACATTCCTTTCCAAGACAAACTGCGAGTCCCTGATCCACAAGCTTGGCTACCTAAAACCCCGTACCACCCGCGATCTGCTCGACGTTGCCACCAACCACGCCTCTAGCGAGGAGGCGGTCGGAGCGGTCTTCAGTGGAGGCTAGGACAAAGGCAAGCCCAAGTGCGTGGATCTAGACAAAGGCCCCTCCACTCGGAGGGGCAAGAAGAACAAGAAGGATCGGCGCTGATCGGACAACACCACATTGGTCACCGCGGCAGATCGCACACCTAGGCAGCCCCAACAAGGACTGCCTGACCACTTCAACAAACTCATGGATGGACCGTGCCCCAACCACGCCTATCCCATCAAACGCCTCTACAAGGAGTGCGAGCTCCTTAAATGTTTCCTCCGATAGGCCAGCGGGTCGAAGGAGGGAGACGGCAAGGAGCCGGCAGCCAAGAGGGGAGGCACGGCAGGCAAGGATGGAGATGGTTTCCCCGAACCTAAGGAGTGCATCATGATCTTCGATGGGTCCAATGCCATCTGGACTAAACGCTAGCACAAGGTACGCTACAGGGAGGCGTGCACCGCCGAGACGGCCGTCCCCTCCTTTCTCAGCTGGTTAGAATCCCCGATCACCTTTGATTAGAGGGACCATCCCTCCTACGTCGCAAGACTAGGATGCTACCCGCTCATCATCTTGTCCGCAAGAAGCACCACACCAAGGTGCTGATGGACGGTGGCAGCGGTCTCAACATCCTATACATCGACACCCTCTATGCCATGCGCATCCCCTGATCGAAGCTCCGCCTGGCGGGCTCCCCTTCCATGGGGTAATCCCAGGAGCGCAGGCATACCTACTCGGACAGATCGATCTGCCCGTCACATTCGGCAGCCGGGCCAACTTCCGCTCGGAGGTCCTCACCTTCGAAGTGGTGGACTTTCTGGGTCCTACCATGCCATCTTGGGGCGACCATGCTATGCAAGATTCATGGTGATCCCCAACTAAACCTCAAGCTGAAGATGCTGGGATCAAACAGCGTCATCACCGTGAGTAGCGCCTTCTCACACGCCTTCGAGTGCAACCGTGAGCACTATGAGCTTGCCACCACGGTCGTCAACTCATTTGAGCTCCTGCAGCTCAGGGAGTCATCAAGCCCAGCAGTCCCAGACTACAACAAACCAACCTCCTCGACAGCCTTTTGCCCGCTTGAGGAAACCAAGGTGGTGGGTGTCGACCCCACCGACCTAGCCAAGATGGTGCTAATCGGGACCCAGCTCCCGACCCAATAGGAATGCGAGCTCATCGACTTCCAGCGCGACAATCATGATGTCTTTGCATGGTAGCCTTCTGATATGCTGGGGATACCATGAGAAGTCACCGAGCACGCACTACGCCTTATCCCAGGCTCAAGGCCCACCAAGCAACGCCTGCGTCATTTCGACGACGAGAGGCGCAGGGCCATAGGCGAATAGATCACCAAGCTCTTGGCAGCCAGATTCATCAGGGAGGTTTTCCACTCTAACTGGCTCGCTAACCCTGTCCTTGTCAGAAAAAAGACCAGGAAGTGGAGAATGTGTGTCGATTACACCAGACTTAATAAAGCATGTCCGAAGGATCACTTTCCTTTGCCATGCATAGACTAGATAATTGACTCCACCTCGGGTTGCGAGATCCTCTCCTTTCTGGATGCCTACTTAGGCTATCACCAGATCGCGATGAAAGATTCCGATCAGCTCACGACCTCGTTTATCACCCCTTATGGTTCATACTGCTACGTGACCATGCCTTTTAGTCTGAAGAACACTGGCGCCACCTACCAAAGGTGCATGCAGCAATGCTTCGCCGACCAAATTGACCTGCCTGATCAGCCTAATCAGGCTAAACGGCCGAAACCAACAATCACCGACTATGTTGATGACATAGTGGTCAAAGTGACTCGAGCTTGCGACCCGATCACAAACTTGGCCGCAATGTTCGTGAACCTCCGAAGGTTCAACATCAAGCTAAATCTCAAAAAATGTGTTTTCGGGGTTCCAAAGGGAAAGCTGCTTGGATACATCATATCTGAGCACGGCATCGAGGCCAACCCCAAAAAGATCACAGCCATCTCCAACATAGGCCCCATACACAACGTAAAAGGCGTACAAAGGCTCACCGGCTGCCTGGCGGCCCTTAGTCGCTTCATCTCCTGGCTCGATGAATGGGGGATGCCACTTTATAAGCTCCTCAAAAAGACAGACGCCTTTGTCTGGACTGAGGAAGCCCAGCAGGCTCTCGAAAGCCTCAAAACATCCCTGACGTCAGCCTCGATCCTCATCACTCCTGAACAGGGAGAACCCCTCCTCCTTTAAGTCACGACAAGTAACCATATGGTGAGTGCCGCCCTGGTCATCGAAAGGGAGGAACCGGGACACCAGCTCAAGGTACAGTGACCTGTATACTTCGTCGGAGAAGTACTTACTGTCGCACCCAATTTTGCATAGCAAAACCAAGTACTCATATATGTGCGCCCAGGATGTCCAAACACACACTTATATCACAAATTGCAATAGTATCAAAATAAAGTACTTATAACATCGCATATCTCATCATAAAGTTAATACAAAGTTTGCTCGATGGCAATATTATTACAATCACAGCGGAATAACTAGCCCAACTGCCACAGGGACTCCAACTGGTGAACGTCTCCCTAGTAATCCTAGACATCCTCCGGAAACTCTTCATATCCATTATCTGTTACCCATCCGGGATTTTCATTGGATGTAAAGCAAGTGTAAGCTCACCATGCTTAGCAAGTATATCAAAGGGATCTATGAGGCTCAAAAAGGCTTGACACTATTTGACTACGGTTCGCAATTTTAGTTGATCAAATTTTAGCATCCTGAATCACTACTTTAATGAACAGTCCCAATTCCCAAGTGATATTAAAGTATAATCATATTCATCTCAATTCCAAACCATCCACCATTCCCAGTAACTGCTAATCTTGAAGGATCCAGACCGCTCGTATCCGTCAGCACGGCTGTTATAACAGGTTAATTATTTCTACAGAAATTGTACATCTTTACCCACCGAGCCGTGATTCCCAATGCCGGGGTTCGCGAGACCCACTGCACCTCTTCCTAGGAAGTGTGGCAGAGTTTCACACTAACAGGTCGTAGCTACAAAGGAATGGCACGCGTGGGCATCGCAGCACGGTGCACACCCTAACATAAAAAGGAAAGATACCCTCTTACCCCTTACTAGAGCTACAGACGAGCTAGTACAATCTAGTTAATAGGTTAAAGTCAGAGCCATGTGACACTCAGGGTTGTACGGTCCCTACTGGGTTGCCGCTTCAGGATTAAGTCCTTATGGAGAGGCACTAGAGTACTCAACCCCATACTCCAGCCCCCTATCTATTGCTAAAAAGCTCCTTTTTATCACATTGCATATAGCCTTTAATCATGTTTAACAATTACTTCATGTTAAGCGCTGCAGCATCTATCCAAAATGCCTACCCAATAATCCCAGGTATCAAGGATTCATCTAGGTAAAGTCCTTAAAGGCAATTCAAATTAAACACATGCATGAATGTAAGTGGTAGTAGTTCATAGGTAACAAGGGGCCTTTGGTACACTTGCCTTCCTCAAAGTTGTCCTGGGAGTACTACTGATCCTGCTGGGGGTCCTCAGTCACCTCAAATGGTTCACCCTCTAATCGTGATCCAATCATCAATCAAGCATCATACCAATCATTACATGCATACAAGATAGACTTTCATTAGAACAGTACACCAAACAGTAAAAACATAAGTTAAAAAGCTTATAAATCTATTCTACATACTGCTATGAACACGTGAGCGAAAGAATCACTCAAATCGGACTTAAAACGCGAAAGTTATGCATGAAATAAGATGTAATGGCAATTCTGTAAATAAAACAAACTTAGATTTGAATAAAATCATACTGTAACGTGTTCTTGGACTGCGGGCATTAAATCTGGAAAATACAGGGGCTAAATTGAATAAAAACAGGACTGAATAGAAATTAATTTGAACTGATGAGTACCGCGGGTTGATTCTACGAAAACAGAGGGGTTTTGTGAAAAATATGCGCTGCTGACCGCGGTTTGGTCCTGGCTGTTGACTAGGCAGCCACGTGGTGGCTGGGAATTGGTGCGGTGCACCACATGGCGTAGACATGTGCTGACGCAGACACGGTGGACCGAGTCCACGGCTCGCTGTGGACCGAACCGGTAAGATCTAATCAATGCCGTCCACGTGAGATGTAACGGCGCAGGGTGGGTGCGGGGCAGCGGGTCACCGGGGAAGAAGCGCATGACGGCGGCGCCATGGTCGGCATGAACTGGAATTGCCAGTACGGCATTCTAGGGTGGGAAACAGCGAATGGAAGGTACGGGAGGGATCGACAGCTCACCGTGAGTTGGATGGGGACGTTCTCGGCGTTTGGGATGGGCTCTAGAGGCGAGGTCGATGGCGGCGGGGCTCTAGAGAGAGAGAGAATGTGCGGGTGAGGTTGAATCCAGGCGTAGGGTCACCAATTTGATGAGATAAGGGTACCTTCGGGCGCGGGTGGTCACGGCGGAGCTTCGAGCGGCGTTGGCGTCGAGCTTCGAGGTGTAGACGAGGGAAGGCCATGGCGGCGACTGCGGGAAAATGAAGACAGAGGATGGCAGGTTGAGGTGGGGCTCTGCTCGGGGTTATATAGGCCAGCTGGTGGGGGAAATAGGGAAGGGAAGCGGTGGATTCAGGCAGAGGGGGTTGCCTTCCTTCTATGGGCGATGGCGCGGCGCTTGCCATACGGGAGCGCCATCACCGGAAGCAAGCAAGGAAAGAACGACGCGAGGAAGAAGGGAAGGCTGATGCTGATGGGTGGGTCCTGCAGAGCAGTGAGGGAGAGAAAGGAAGAGAGCGGCGAGCACTGTGGGCCGCGGTGCTAGGCTCGGCCGCCGAGTGGTGCGTGCGTGGGAGGGATGCAAGGTAGGCCGAGCCGTGGGCCGGGCGGCATGCTGAGCTGCGCACAGTAGCAGGAAAAGGCCGTGGGGGAAAAAATAGGCCGGTGCAGGAGGCTGGGCCGACTCCTAGTGCTGGGCCAAAATGAGAGAAGATGAATCTTTTTCAAAATCAAATCTTTTTCCAATTATATTTCCTCTATTTTAAATTTTAAACCAAATTCAAATGGGATTTGAATTCAGCTTCAAATCTTCTAACCCTACACTCATCCAAAAACCATATGCTTCGGCATGAATGCAACAAACAAGTTCCTAAATCTTATAGTTTATTTTATTTATCCAATATTTAATATTGAGCCTAAGTTAAAAATACCTAGAAACTGTATTAAAGGATAAGAATTTAATTGCTAATTTGTAGTAAGAGTTTTGGGTGTTACAAACCTACCCCCCTTAAGATGAATCTCGTCCTCGAGATTCGGATGGTTCAAAGAGATTGGGATAGTCAGTTCTTAGATCTTCCTCTCTTTCCCAAGTTGCCTCATCCACTGAGTGTCTGTTCCATTGAACCTTGCACATCCTTATTATTTTGCTTCTTGTGATTCTCTCCGCTATTTCCAAGATTTTTACTGGATATTCTTTGTATGATAAATCCTCTCAGATATCCAGTTCTTCCAAAGGTAGTTGTTCCTTAGGTACTCTCAAACATTTCTTAAGTTGTGACACATAGAAGACATCATGAACACCTGAGAGCTGCTTCGGTAACTCTAGTTGGTAAGCAACTTCTCCTCTCCCGTTGATGATCTTGAATGGTCCCACATACTTGGGTGACAACTTTCCTTTGGTATGAAATCTCTGAACTCCTTTCATAGGTGAAACTTTGAGATAGACAAAGTCACCGATTTCAAACACCAAATCTCTTCTTCTCGTGTCCGCATAGCTTTTCTGTCGGGACTGTGCAACCTTCAAGTTTTGCCTTATTGTTTCTACTTGTTTTTCTACCAGTTGCAAGACATCTGGTCCAAAGACTTGACTTTCCCCCATTTGATTCCAAAACAATGGTGTTCTGCACTTCCTGCCATACAGTGCCTCAAACGGTGCCATCTTAAGACTCTTTTGGTAGCTATTATTATAGGAGAATTTGGCATAAGGTAAACTCTTATCCCAACTTGTCCCATACTGCAGAGCACAAGCTCTTAGCATATCTTCTAAGATCTAATTTGTTCTCTCGGTCTATCCATCTGTTTGAGGATGGTAAGTTGAGCTAAAGTTCAACTTCGTATCCATTGACTCATGCAATTTCTGCCAAAAATGTGATGTGAACTGTGTACCCCTATCCGAAACAATCTTCTTTGGTACTCCATGTAAACATACAATCCTTTCCATATATAACTCCGCTAACTTTGCACTCGAATAAGTTACCTTGACCAGAATGAAATGTGCCACTTTTGTCAGATAGTCAACAATCACCCAGATAGAGTCAAATCCTCTCTGTGTACGGGGTAATCCAACTATAAAGTCCATTCCAACTTCTTCCCATTTCCACTTGGGTATCTTCATAGGCTATAGCAACCCGGCTGGCCTCTGATGTTCTGCTTTTACTCTTTGGCATGTGTCACATATAGCCACATGTTCAGCTACATCTCTGTTTAGTCCATACCACCAGTATCTCTCTTTAAGATCAAGATACATTTTAGTACTTCCTGGGTGTATGGAATAGGCTAAGTCATGAGCTTCCCTCAAGATAGACTCCCTAATAGATTTCACTTCTGGCACACAAATCCTTTTACTAAACCATACTGTCCCTTGATCATCCATGTAGAATCCTAGGGCTTTACCAATCACTATACGTTCTGCAATATCCTTGATCCTCTCATCATTCAGCTATCCCTTACGAATCTCTTGTTCCAGAGTAGGTTCTACCTCTAACTCCATGGTGTTGGCCACAATACCCAAATTCAGGTATTTGAACTCCTCACACAACTCTTCAGGTAGTTGAGTTGTATAGGCCATGTTCACATAACTCCTTCTACTCAAGGCATCTGCTACAACATTAGCCTTTCCCGGGTGATAGTGGATATCCAAATCATAATCCTTGATTAACTCTAGCCATCTACGCTGCCTCAGATTCAGATCTGACTGTGTGAATATATACTTCAAACTCTTATGGTCCGTATAAATCTCACACTTATGACCAATCAAGTAGTGCCTCCAAATCTTAAGAGCATGCACCACAGCTACCAATTCTAGATCATGAGTCGGATAATTTAACTCATGTTTTCTCAGCTGTCTAGATGCGAGGCAACAACTCTGCCTTCTTGCATAAGAACACCACCTAAACCCTACCGTGAGGCATCACAGTAGATAGACAAGCTTTTGGTGAGATCAGGTAAGATAAGCACTGGGGCAGAAGTCAATCTCTTCTTCAACTCCTCAAAACTATCCTGACATTGCTTAGTCCATATGAATTTGGCATTCTTCTCCAACAAAGCAGTCATGGGCTTGGCCAACTTAGAGAATCCTCGATGAATCTTCTATAATACCTAGCCATACCAAGAAAACTCGAATCTCACTAACATCCTTAGGTGGCTTCCAACTCAACACATCTCTAACCTTCTTGGGATCTACTGCTACTCCTCCATTAGAGATTATGTGACCAAGGAAAGATACTTCTTTTAGCCAGAACTCACATTTGCTAAACTTGGCATAAAGCTGATGTTCTCTAAGCTTCTGCAACACCAACCTCAAATGTCCTTCATGTTCTTCTTCATTCTTAGAGTACACTAGTATGTCATCAATGAACACGATGACAAACTTGTCAAGGTACTCCATGAACACTTTGTTCATCAGATACATGAAGTAAGCAGGTGCATTTGTCAGACCAAAAGACATTACTATGAACTCATACAGTCCATATCGGGTCACAAAAGCAGTCTTGGGGATGTCAGTATGCCTTATCCTCAACTGATGGTATCCAGATCGAAGGTCGATCTTGGAAAACACACAAGCCCCTTTCAACTGGTCAAATAGGTCATCAATTCTAGGTAGTGGGTACTTGTTCTTAATTGTGACTGCATTAAGTGACCTGTAGTCTATGCACATCCTTTGTGTACCATCCTTCTTTTCTACAAACAGTACTGGTGCACCCCAAGGTGATGAACTAGGTTAAACATAACCCTTATCTAACAATTCCCTTAATTGTTTCTAAAGTTCTGCTAATTCATTCACTCCCATTCTATAGGGTCTCTTAGCTATGGGTGCAGTTCCAGGTAAAAGTTCAATTATAAACTCGATGTCTCGGTCAGGTGGCATACCTGACAATTCCTCAGGGAAGACATCTAGGTACTCATTTACTATCCTTATATCTTCTAAGGTTGTGCCCTCCAACTGATTAACCCGATAGATTTCTGTAGCTGACTGAGTTGCCACATACACAACTTCCTCTCTAGATAAAGTGGTAAGATTCACAGAACTATTACCATAATTAATAACTACTTTCTGCAACCTTAGCCAATCCATACCCAAGATGACGTCAATACCGGTGGAATTTATGACTACAAGATTTGCTTGAAATTCTACCCCCCTTATGCTGAGACTAGCAGCTAAGCATATCCATTCTGCTTTCATTACCCCACCAGGTGAGCTTACTAACATGTGTTTCTTCATAACACTTACTGGAATACCATGCTTCTTTATGAACGTATATGCTATGAAGGAATGCGAAGCACCAGAATCAAAAAGTACTATAGCTGAGTTTGAGTTGACCGGAAACGTACCGATCACCACATCTGGAGCCTCCTGAGCTATTTCAGCAGTCACATGGTTCACCTTTCCCTGAACATAATTCTGCTGTGAGTTAGCCGTCTTCTTGGGGCATCTGTTCGAGTAATGTCCTGGCTCTCCACAATTGAAGCATTTGTAATCATTAACTGCATTTGGCGCTTTTGGTGCGCCATTCCTCTGCGGAGCATTGGGGGCATTATTCCTCACCGGTACATTGTTGGGCTGCTACTGGCACTGAGCTGGTGCCTTGTACTACTGCTGCTGCTGCTGTGCACGCTGCTGCTGCTGGTTGCGGTTGGGACCTGTCTGACCTTGATAGCGTTGCTGAGGTTGAGCTTGTTGAGGGTTGGTACGGAAGTGAGAGTTGCTCCCGGATTGCTGTCCTTGAAATTTCCTCTTTTTGTCCTCCATCTGGCGGCGCTTGTTCTCAATCACTAAGGCCTTGTCCACCAGCTGCTGGAAGTTAGCAAAGGTATGAGACAACAGCTAGTACTGGAGACCATCATTCAAGCCCTCCATAAATAGCTCCTGCCTCTTTCCGTCCTCATCTACCTCAGTCAGTGCATACCGTGACAATTGTATGAACTTGTCACGATATTCAGCAATAGTCATGCTCCCCTGCTTGAGAGCCAAGAACTCCTTCTTCAGCTTCATCAGTCCTGTAGGCACGTGGTGAGTGCGAAAGGCACTGCGGAACTCAGCCCAAGTGATGGGATTAGCTTCGGTACGGCCCAAGCGGAATGAGTCCCACCAATCCAGTGTAGCTCCTTGCAACTGTCCAGAAGCATATAAAACCTTCTCCTTATCATCACACTGGGCAATCTCCAGTTGCCTCTCAATGGCACGTAGCCAGTCGTTAGCCTGAAGTGGGTCGGCAGAGTGCTTGAATACAGGTGGGTGTCCTTTCAGGAACTCTCCCCTCTTATCTCTGACATGAGGGGTGCATTCCCATTCCCTTGCCCCATGTTCTGCATGTTCTGGGCCATCTGCTGAAGCAACTGTGTCTGCATCATCATCAGCTGCTCCATGGTGACTGGAGGTGGTGGTGATAGTTCCTCGCCTCCCTGGTTGTTCCTCCTGGTGTTCACTATCTGTAGATGCATCATATAAGTCCCACATGTCCAAGCATATAACTCTTAAAAGATACTGGTGTAACAAGAGTAGGTGTAGACAAGAGATATATGTAGGGTATGCAAGAAGATATTTGTTCTGAACTTTTCCAGCGAGTTGGACAACAGCAGTGCTGTAAAACGAGCATATATCACTCTCTGTTTGTCATATCATTGCGTATTTTACCTTTATGGAAAGCTTATGAAATTCTCTACAACTTCCATTTAGAACACTTTTCCATATTCTGACGTTTACTTAGTCAAATACAGACAACAAGCAGGACTGTTCCAGAATTCTGACAGCACAGAAACCTCAATTTAAAACAGCTGTATCTCACAATTTATAATAGGTATTGAGGTGATTCTAGAGCCAAAAGAAAGATGTTGAAGTCTACTTATCTCCATAAAAATTTCATGACCATTGGACAACTAGATTATGAGATATGAACTGATAAAGACAGACTGCTCAGAATGATACAGAATGGACAGCATGATAAAACGAAACCCAACTATTTATTCATAATATCCTTAAACCTTAACCTTAACTAAATGACCGTGGACATGCCCACAAGTCATCACAATCATATCAAAGATCCAAATCAAACATTATTCATAATGATAAACATCCAACCATGCAACTAACACTTGTTCAACCATTAAAAGAAACTAAATACTCTCTCGCGTAACTACGCGTGTTTATTACATATTTTAAGACTCTCCTATGGGTATGGGTCGATGTTGGTGCTAGTGCTGGGGTCTCCAAACTCTCCTCTGGTCCTCGGGGGCGACTGAGCAGGTACTCCAGATTTTTCCACATCTAGACCTCCTAGCTGCTGCTTCAGTGTAGCGTTCTCACGGGCCAGCTACATGTAGGCCCTCCCCATGACATCAAGCTCGTCCAGAGCCTGATCCAAGTCAGTGTGGGTCTCAGCCAAGCACAACAAGGTAGGCCTCAGCCTTAGGTTCGCCTCTCCAAGTGGTGCAACGATGTTGCACATAGACTGTCCGCTCCGACGACGGGGAAGATAGCAGTCGTCCTCCTAGGCAATGTCGTCGAAGTGACGGTCGCGGTTGATCATCAACGCCTGTCGAGCTGCATCCCTGATGACGGCCGCACGTGTGAGCCATGCAGTGGTGGCGCGGTGGATGTAGCGCACCCGAGTCCCCTCTCGGATGTACACTTCTGTCTCCCAGAAGCCAGTGTAGTCGGGGTGGGTCCAATGCTCCGTCCTGTACTGAACAGTACCTCTGGGGTGGTAGCGATGCACAAGTGAGAGAAGCCTAGGGTGGTAGTAGCCATCACCCTCCAAGTCATAGTGGTTCTCCGTGGTCCATCCCTAAGCCAACAGTGCATTGTGATCATCATCACTGTCATCACCCCCATTTCCACCGTCTCCTCCATCATCAGCACCATCTCCACCGTCTCCACCATCATCACCTCCATCAGCATCAGAATCATCAGAGCCATTTCCATAGTCGGGGTCACCAGCTCCCTCCTAGCCACCTTGTTCATGCTCCTCCTCGGGATCCTCCTTAGACTCCTCTATCTCAATGGGCTCCTCGAACATGGGTCCCTCTTCTGTTTCTTCATCCATTGGATCCTCCAGCAAGTCCTCCAGAGGTTCCCCCATGGGCACCTCCACAGGTGGTTCCTCCTCCTGGTTCCTCAGAGCTTCCACCAGATGTGCCAGTACACGCTTGCCCAATGTGAACCTGGTCCTCCTGGTGGGCATCAGGATGGTCCTCTTGCGTAGGGTCTGCTTGGTACGGGCCATCTACAAGAATGAAAAGGTTGAGTATTAGAACAAAATAATTTTTGGCAATAAATAAAGAACAGAATATAAGCAAAAATTTTATAGCAAATTAAAGGTAGTAAAATAAGGATAATGAGATCCTAGAAACGTCCATTTCTAACTAGGTTGTTCGTCCTACAGTCAGTTATAGCTCTGATACCAATTTGTCGCACCCAATTTTGCATAGCAAATCCAAGTACTCATATATGTGCGCCCAGGATGTCCAAACACACACATGTATCACAAATTGCAATAGTATCAAAGTAAAGTACTTATTACATCGCATATCTCATCATAAAGTTAATACAAAGTTTGCTCGATGGTAATATTATTACAATCACAGTGGAATAACTAGCCCAACTGCCACAGGGACTCCAACTGGTGAACGTCTCCCTAGTAATCCTGGACATCCTCTAGAAACTCTTCATATCCATTATCTGTTACCCATCCGGGATTTTCATTGGATGTAAAGCAAGTGTAAGCTCACCATGCTTAGCAAGTATATCAAAGGGATCTATGAGGCTCAAAAAGACTTGACACTGTTTGACTGCAGTTCACAATTTTAGTTGATCAAATTTTAGCATCCCGAATCACTACTTTAATGAACAGTCCCAATTCCCAAGTGATATTAAATTATAGTCATATTCATCTCAATTCCAAACCATCCACCATTCCTAGTAACCGCTAATCTTGAAGGATCCAAACCGTTCGTATCCGTGAGCACGGCTGTTATAACAGGTTAATTATTTCTATAGAAATTGTACATCTTTACCCACGGAGTCATGATTCCCAATGCCGGGGTTCACGAGACCCACTACACCTCTTCCCAAGAAGTGTGCCAGAGTTTCACTATGAAACCCTTAGCTAGTTGCACTAACAGGTCGTAGCTATAAAGGAATGGCACGCGTGGGCATCGCAGCACGGTGCACACCCTAATAGAAAAAGGAAAGATACCCTCTTACCCCTTACTAGTGCTACAGACAAGCTAGTACAATCTAGTTAATAGGTTAAAGTCAGAGCCTTATGACACTTGGGGTTGTACGGTCCCTCCTGGGTTGCCGCTTTAGGATTAAGTCCTTATGGAGAGGCACTAGAGTACTCAACCCCGTACTCCAGCCCCCTATTTGTTGCTAAAAAGCTCCTTTTTATCACATTGCATATAGCCTTTAATCATGTTTAACAATTACTTCATGTTAAGTGCTGCAGCATCTATCCAAAATGCCTACCCAATAATCCCAGGTATCAAGGATATGTGGTACAAGGATTCATCTAGGTAAAGTCCTTAAAGGCAATTCAAATTAAACACATGCATGAATGTAAGTGGTAGTAGTTCATAGGTAACAAGGGGCCTTTGGTACACTTGCCTTCCTCAAAGTCGTCCTGGGAGTACTACTGATCCTGCTGGGGTTCCTCAGTCACCTCAAATGGCTCACCCTCTAATCATGATCCAATCATCAATCAAGCATCATACCAATCATTACATGCATATAAGATAGACTTTCATTAGAATAGTGCACCAAACAGTAAAAACATAAGTTAAAAAGCATATAAATCTATTCTACGTACTGCTACAAACACATGAGCGAAAGAATCACTCAAATCGGACTTAAAACGTGAAAGTTATGCATGAAATAAGATGTAATGGCAATTCTGTAAATAAAACAAACTTAGATTTGAATAAAATCATACTGTAACGTGTTCTTGGACTGCGGGCATTAAATCTAGAAAATACAGGGGCTAAATTGAATAAAAATAGGATTGAATAGAAATTAATTTGAACTGATGAGTACCGCGGGTTGATTCTACAAAAACAGAGGGGGTTTTCTGAAAAATATGCGCTGCTGACCGCGGTTTGGTCCTGGCTGTTGACTGGGTGGCCATGTGGTGGCTGGGAATTGGTGCGGTGCACCACATGGCATAGACATGTGCTGACGCAGACACGGTGGACTGAGTCCACGGCTCGCTGTGGACCGAACCGGTAAGATCTAATCAATGCCGTCCACGCGAGATCTAACGGCGTAGGGTGGGTGCGGGGCAGCGGGTCACTGGGGAAGATGTGCATGACGGCGGCGCCATGGCCGACATGAACTGGAATCGCCGGTACGGCATTCCAGGGCAGGAAACCACGAATCGAAGGTACGGAAGGGATCGACAGCTCACCATGAGTTGGATGGGGGCGTTCTCGGCGTTCGGGATGGGCTCTAGAGGCGAGGTCGACGGCGGCGGGGCTCTAGAGAGAGAGAGAGAATGTGTGGGTGAGGTCGAATCCGGGCGTAGGGTCACCAATTTGATGAGATAAGGGTACCTTCAGGCGCGGGTGGTAACGGCGGAGCTTTGAGCGGCGTCGGCGTCGGCGTCGAGCTTCGAGGTGCGGACGAGGGAAGGCCATGGCGGCGGCTGCAGGAAAATGAAGACAGAGGATGGGCGGTTGAGGCAGGGCTCTACTTGGGGTTATATAAGCCATCTGGTGGGGGAAATAGGGAAGGGAAGCGGTGGATTCGGGCAGAGGGGGTTGCCTTCCTTCTGTGGGTGACGGCGCGGCGCTTGCCATACAGGAGCGCCATCACCAGAAGCAAGCAAGGAAAGAATGACGCAAGGAAGAAGGGAAGGCCGGCGCTGATGGGTGGGTCCCGCAGAGCAGTGAGGGAGAGAAGAAAGAGAGTGGCGAGCGCTGTGGGCTGTGGTGCTAGGCTGGGCCGCCGAGTGGTGCGCGCGCGGGAGGGACACAAGGCAGGCCGAGCCATGGGCCGGGCGACATGCTGAGCTACGCGCAGTAGCAGGAAAAGGCAGCGGGGGAAAAAAATAGGCTGATGTAGGAGGCTGGGCCGACTCCTGGTGCTGGGCTGAAATGAGAGAAGATGAATCTTTTTCAAAATCAAATCTTTTTCCAATTCTATTTCCTCTATTTTAAATTTTAAACCAAATTCAAATGGGATTTGAATTCAGCTTCAAATCTTCTAACCCTACACTCATCCAAAAACCATATGCTTCAGCATGAATGCAACAAACAAGTTTCTAAACCTTATAGTTTATTTTATTTATCCAATATTTAATATTTAGCCTAAGTTAAAAATACCTTATAGTTTCTAAACCTTATAGTTTATTTTATAGTTTCTAAACCTTATAAGAATTTAATTGCTAATTTGTAGTAAGAGTTTTGGGTGTTACACTTACCGACCCCAAGGTCCGGTACCCCTAGGTGCATAAACTCCTATACGCCGTGCTAATGGCCACTAGGAAGCTCCTACACTACTTCACTGACCACGAAGTCACACTCGTCACTTCGTACCCACTCGATGACATCATCCACAATCGCGACGCCGTGGAACGAATCTCTAAGTGGGCCCTTGAACTCATGGGCCATGACATCGGGTATACCCCCCAGACCACAATTAAGTCTCAGGCTCTCGTGGATTTTGTTGCCGAATGGATGGAGGTCCAGCTACCGGCCCGGACGTCTTCCACGAGTACTGGACAATGTACTTCGACAGGTCCATAATGGCGCCCAGCTCGGGGGCTAGAGTGGTTCTGATCTCCCTAGATGGGAGTAGGCTCCGCTACGCCATTCGCCTCCACTTTTCGGCTGCAAACAATGCTGCGGAATACGAGGCCCTTATCAACGGACTACGCATCGCCATCGAGCTCGGTGCTATGCGACTCTACGTCCGTGGTGACTCAGAACTAGTAGTTGATCAGGTCATGAAGGAGTCCTCCTGCAAAAGCCCCCTCATGACAGCATACTGCCAAGAGGTGCGTAAGCTCGAGGACAAATTCCAGGGAATCGAACTACATCACGTCCCTCGAAGGGACAACGACGCCGCCGATTTCCTCGCAAAACTAGCTGCCAGGCGGGATCCATCCCCAAGCGGAGTCTTCATCAACGATGTCCACGAGCCGTCCGCCCGCATCCTGGAAGGTCCAACCTAGATACACCCCGACGGCCAGCCGGCGCTCAGGGGCTCCGATCCTAGTACCTCTATAACGACGTCACCCGCGGATGTCGCCGTATTGGCACTCGATCAAACCGACTGGCGAGTACCACTACTCGCCTTCCACCTTGAGGAGGTTCTCCCACCTAAAAGAACTGAAGCCCGATGAATCCCTCGACGTACCAAGACCTTTGTCGTGCTCGGTAACGAACTCTACAAATGGAGTCTGTTAGGAGTGCTCATGAAGTGTGTTCCCGCCAGCCGGGGAAAATAGATCCTTCTCGAGGTCCATGCCGGGATCTACGGGCATCATGCGGCCCCAAGGTCCCTGGTCGGAAAAACCTTTTGCCAAGGTTTTTACTAGCCCACCACGCTACGATATGCAGAGGAGGTTGTCCGCAGGTGCGAAGGATGCCAGTTCTATGCTCGGCAAACCCATTTACCGGTGCAAGAGCTCCAAACCATCCCAATCACCTGGCCATTCGTGGTCTGGGGCCTCGACATGGTAGGACCCCTCAAGAAAGGCCTAGGTGGTTTTACTCACCTACTTGTAGCAGTCGACAAGTTTACCAAATGGATAGAGGCCAAGCCCATCACCAATCTCCACTCGGAAGATGATGAGGACATCACTTCTTCAGAGGTACCCGCTGATCCTCCAACCATCATGCAAGGTCCAATGACCCGGGCTCAAAAGCGACAACTCAATTTAGAGGTGAGCTCGTTCTTAAGCGATACTTTTCATACTTTTGAGAATAGACTACTACCTAATGATGTTATCTTGCTTAGGAACATTGGAGAGGGTCATGAAGGACTTAGAGGAAGTGGTGGAGGTGATGATGACCAGCAAGGACGTCCAACACAAGCCGGAGGCCCAGTCCAACAAGAATTCGAGTCTGCCTCGGCCTCCAGGACCAGTCGGCCTTAAACTGGTCACCCAGGTCGTATCCGAACTCCGTTTTTTGACGATCCACATATGGATGGAAAGCTAATTTGATAAGTAAGCCAATACAAGTGGTCTCACGTCAAAAGCAGTTTGGAATCAACGGGAATCGTGGTCACAAGATAGCATCCAGAATCTGCCAGGGTGCTGCAACACCGTCTTTTGGTCCGTTGGACCATGTATCGTGTTTGGGCCCATTAGGGGCGTGTCCAGGGGTCTTGCACGACCCTAGAGTCTTCATAAATAGCTGCCGCTCCTCCATTAGGGTTTGGGTTCTGCTTAGATTATTCTATCAAAAAACAGTTTCGCCGTTCATCGGTTTGTGAGACCCCAACTTCGTAAGATAATCATTCATCTGCAATTTGGTTGTGTTCTTTCTTGTTCCTGCTTGTGTTCTTCGTTGCGCAGGCAAGGATTAGCCTTCTTGGCGAGGTCAACCTGGTTCGTGACTTGGTTGATAACCAGAGGAGCTATGGTGCTAAGATTGCAGGGTTCGATCTTTCGATCTGAAGCCGGATCGGTGTGTCATTCTCCGCCACAACGATAGTTACCATCACCTAACAGAAGATCGGGACCCCCCATCTCCATTAGAAGAGGCGGTCAAATTCTTCCTCGACATCATCTATCGATTCAGCGTTCCTAACTGTATTATCACTAACCACAGGACTAACTTCACCGGGAAGAAGTTCCTAGACTTCAGCAATGGATACGGCATCAGAATCGATTGGGCTTCAGTCGGACATCCACGAACTAACGGTCAGGTCGAATGCGCCAACGGCATGGTCCTCCAAGGACTCAAGTCGCGCATCTTCGACCGACTCAACAAACATGCCGGGCGATGGGTTGTAGAGGTCCCAGCAATCCTCTGGAGCCTAAGAACGACCCCAAACCGATCCATAGGATTCACACCTTTCTTCTTGGCCTACGGAGTGGAAGCCGTGTTGCCCTCCGACCTCGACCACGGCGCACCAAGAGTAAAAGCTTTCGACCGCGACTGAGCCGCGGAGGCTCAATAGGACGCAGTCGACCTACTCGAAGAGGCCCACGAGACAACCGTCATCCGCTCCGCTCGTTATCAACAAACCCTCCGTAGGTACCACGAAAGGAAGATCAGAGGAAGGATTCTCGAAGTCGGTGATCTCGTGCTCTGAAGGACCCAATCGACGAAGGAAAAACACAAGCTCTCTCCACCGTGGGAAGGACCCTATACGGTAACCGAAGTAATCCGACCGTGCACCTACCGACTGGAGGACAACAACAGCAATATTCTCAACAACACTTGGAATATTGAACATCTACGTCATTTTTCCCTTAAATTTGGTCTAAACACTTTCGGTTAAAACACATGCTCCTGTAAGAGCGCCCCCCCGAACACTTTCAACCTAGGTTGCTCGGGGGTCCATAAATGTACAAATATTGAGTATTACCTCTCTTTCTCTTTACTATCACATGGTATACAACTTTCTCCCCGAATAGAAACACATTCCATTCCTTTAAACTACCCTACGTAACCCTGTTCTTACTCCCAAACCGAACGCATCCCGCCTTTCCCTACGGATACGAGCAACCGAACCTCGCGGGCCACGCCTCGGGCTCCCAAGATCGCACCCTACGGGACAAACGGGCAGGTACAAGAAACAAAGGATAAAAACAAAGGTTATGCTAGGACAAAAACAAGGAAACAGATATGGTGGTTTCGTCATAGGGGCAGTACAGTTGTATTCATTGATACAAAGAAACTATTTACACGGGGACTTACCCACAAAACTTAACTATTACATTTTCTACTATTACAAATACTACTACGGCCACTCGACAAGTTTGCCTGAACGCCAGAAATCGCTCGGTTCCGCTCCTTCAAAACTTTGGCAAAACACAATAGCTATAGGCACAGAACCCTCCACCGGCATAGTCGTGAGTAACCTCCCCTGCGACAAGGCTTGCCCGGTAAAGATCCACTAGAGAGTCTACACACGGCTCCATCCCGACGAAAGCCTCCAGCACTGACTTCCTCACGTTGGACGTCCGCCAGTCCGACATTTTGCTCCGGATCGAAAAAAGGTTAGTGAGTTCCTCTCTACTCCCTCGCTCTCTCCCCTTCTTTCCTAGAAACCTCCGTGGCTTTTAGGAACGCTCATGGCAAAAAGGAAGAGAGAAGGCAGTGGTAGATGAAGAACAGGCAAAAGAACGAAACAAAAACCCTCTCCCTGCTCCTACTTAAAGGAAAGGGAACAACGGTTAAGGAAGGACGCACCGATCAAGGAAGGCAGAACGGCGGAGCGAGAATTTCTCTCTCTTTTCCATTTAATGCAGATGAGTCGTGCCCTGAACCGATGAGACACGCCCCGCTCGATGGAACGGCTCCTGATCAAATGGGACATGGCCTGGCCGTGGCCCACCACTACCGCAAGATCAACCACTACCACACGACGGGCATAGGAACCAAAGCGCCACCGCACGCGGGTGTAGGGACCAAAAATGAAATCTCCGCTAGAAGAGACCACCGGACCTCCCTGAGTCGATTGAATCACCTAGGAGGGACCCTAGGCGACAGGTAAGGAGCAAAGGGACACCTCATGTAGGCCGTGCCGACTCTGTCTCAAACGACGAGCATGGGTCCTGGTCGGACATTTTTGACTAAAGCTCTCCAAGCCCCGTCACTCCAGTCATCAAGGTAAACGTTACCAAAATCCCCTCTATTTCTTTACAAATCATTCATACATCCATATGTGCATTCATCTCATACGCCTGAACCCCCCGAACGGTTAGGGCATGAACCACCAGGGGGCTCGGGAACTAAGCATCGCACGTGCAATGAAATGCATCACAATGCTTCATGTTGCGTCACGAAGCGGCGGTTTGCCTCATTCGACATGAGCAACCAAACAGAGCCAGGGGAGAAAACCATAGATGAGCACCATGTGGCCCTAGCCTGGTCCAGTAGACTAGGTCATCTCAACCTTCTTGTTCGATCCTGAACCTCTCGCCAGGCCCACAGAATCTCCATCGAAGGGGAGGCGTTAGGCCACCCGGGTCGATCTCTAGAACGACCTAGGCATCTATCGGGTTGTAGGTAAAGGAGTAGAGGAATGTCACAAGAGGGCTATGCCGACCCCATCATGAACGACGGACCCAGATTCCACTCGATCACACCCGTTAGCGAGCTCACCGAGCTAGTCTTTGAGCCTGAGCGATCGGGACAGGCGACAAAACTCAGCCCCTCCGGTTGTGAGGAACCAGATGGGGTAACGCACGATACTCACATCGACCCCCACGAAGGCCCAATAGGGCTCGAGGGCTCAAGAAAAATGCCAAGGATAGTGACCTCGAACTCGCCAAATCAATGACTATGACTCGCCTAGTCCCATGGCACGCACCGATGCTAGGATCCGCGAGCACCGCCTCATTTGATCTTTAACTAAACTAACAATGTCTTCATAACGGCTTCACTTCTGACTGCGCTCCAAAGAAATCTTAGGACCACGACCCCGAACTCATGTCGATAGGATCGGCGACATCCGGCTATGGCTCTTGGGACCATGACCCCGAACTCGCATCGACAGGATCGGCGACATTCGGCTATGGCTCTTGGGACCGTGACTCTAAACTCGCGTAACGGCTTCACTAACTGAAACTAACTAAAACTAACCCTCTCGATCCACGGCATGCACCGATGCCTGGGTCTACTCGCAACTCCACCTCGCCCGATCCCACGGCGCGCATCAACGCCTGGGTCTACTCGCGACTCCGCCTCACCCGATCCCACGGCGCGCATCGATGCCAAAGATCAGTGAGCTCTGTCACATCCAAACTAAGATGTCTCCGTTCACGGCGCGCACCGATGCCGGGGTTTGTCTCAAACTAAACTTCCTCGCCTGATCCCCAGCGCGCACTGACGCCGGGATCAATAAGTTCTGTTTTGATCCAATCCCCGTGCCTAAAAACGCCTCGGCTGCACAACGACACTGTGGTTAAACAAAATTCCATCTCAAAACTAAAAACACGCACGCTCGCTGAAACAACACCCCCAGATGGTTCTTCCCGAACCACCCGGGGGCTCGGGGGCTACACCTGTGGGTGCGCTCGCGCGCACCCACCGACATCACACAAAACCTCTCCCGCTGACAACGTAGAAAACCCCCTAGCCGGTTCCGCCCGAACCGCCTAGGGGCTCAGGGACTACACCCGCGGGTGCGCTCGCACGCACCCGTCGGCAAGACAAAAATCCCCCAAACGATTCGGCTCAAATCACCCAGGGGCTTGGGGGCTCCTATTGGGTTCATATACCCGGGGTCCCTCGGGGACTGGCTTCCACGCCAGGGCTAGCCCAAGAAAACAACATGTAGCTCGTAGGCTGACCCAAGAGCATTGTATTGTGAGATTGCATCGAGTGGAACTAGGTGATCAAGTTGAAAGCCGGTGGTGCTTGTTTCCCTTAGAGGTTGCCACCTCCTAGATGGCTTGGTGGCGAGTTCTCTGTCTTGAAGCACGCAAGAAGATTGTGTAGTGCTCTAGAGAAGAATTTGTGAGGGGTACCGTGCTCGCCCCGCGAGAGCCGCGAAGAGCAACACTAGTAGAGCGTGTCATTAAGCTACCCTCACTTGTGGGTAGGTTCTTGCGGTGCCCAACATGTGGGCTTGATGAGTGATGCCAATTAGCCGCCGAACCACCAAGTGAACGGTCAACACAATGGTGACTACCTTGGTGGCAACCAAGTGAACCTCAGGATAAAAATCACCGTGTCATCCTTGTCTTCCTGTTGGTTTGCATTTCCCTTACACAAGCTTGTATTTATATTTCATATATTGTGCTTGTGTTGTTGCTCTTGTATTTAGTTTGCTTGTGTAGCTTACTAGTTACCTTCTTGCTTGTATAGCATAGAAGTAGCTCCCTTGCGTGACTAATTTAGTTTGAGTAACCTTGTTAGTTACATTGCTTAGTTTGTGTAGCTAAGTGTTTTGAGCTCTCTAATTTGGCTTGTGTAGCCTTATTATTGAGCATTGCTATTGAGCTTAGGAGCTTTGTGCTTTTGCTTACTAGAATTGTGTAGAAGCTCCCCCGTTGCTTGAAGTACTAGTTGCATAGGTTTGTGTGACCTTGCTTCTAGATTTGATTAGGTGAGCTCTAACTAGCCCAGCACCTTTGTTGCTTAATTAGTGTCTTTGTAAGGTGCTAGAGAACTTAGATACAGGGGTGTAGTCTTGGCTAGACCGTTAGTATTAATTCCACATTTGTTTCATTTAGCCGGTGCATTTATTTTTAGAAAGGACTATTCACCCCCTCTAGTCCGCCATGTCGACCCTACACGTGGTATCAGAGCCTGGTCTCTCATTTGTGGTCATTACCGACCTGAGAGGATGGCGACTTATGGGCTAGATGTTGTGTCAGGTTCATAAACCCGGGGTACCTCGGGGATCGGCTTCCACGCCAGGGCTCGGCCTAGGAAAACAGCATGTAGCTCGTAGGCCGGCCCAAGAGCTTAAAAACACGACGGGCCAGAAGGACATTCCGGTCCCCGACCGGAAGGTCTACCCCAAATAACAAAACGTCCGCTCGTCAACTTCTTCTGCCCACCTCTCCGACTGGAGCACTCGCTTCGGGCACCAGCCGCCTCCAGGCGGTCTCTCTGATCGGAAAGCCTAGCCCAAAACACTGCTTCCTACTCCGACCGAGGACCCGTAGGAAGCTTGCTTGCCGCTCTTCTCTGACTGGCGTGGCCAGGACTGACTGGAGCCATCCGACTGGGGACGTCCACTCAGAAGGGACTAGGGGCGAACGGAGAAGGCCGCGCACAAGTCAAACCACGATAGCGGGACCATACCCTGTACCCCTATGGGAACAGTGCTCCACAACTGCCCTGACACAAACAGTATTGTAGGCATCGACATTTGTGTCTACAGTATTGTAGGCGCCATTTAGCTCCCATACGGTAAAAAGCCCCCCATGCCTCTAGGCATCGATAGTGGGCGCCAGGGTTCACCATACCTGGTACACGTGGTAAGGGCTCCTCACATAACAATAGTATTTTGCAGGTACCGACATCCACCCTTCCTGAAGAAGCCAATGCAACCTCCCATGTGCACCTGACATTCTACAGTGACATCAACAGTATTGTGGGCGCCTACCATCATCGCTACCCTCGTCGGCGTGGGCAACAAGGCATAGAAACATCTGTACTCTCTCCCTCTCACCTATAAAGCCATCCCCTTTATCTATAAAAGGGGATGCACTCCCTCAAACAAAAGAGGTCGACTTCTTCAAGTTCAGACTCACTAGATCGATAGCTCACAACCCCTCAAGCACACGCTTGGACTTCTAGCTCATAGCGGAGTTCCGGTCGCCCTTGGCCCTTCTGGTCGGACCCGACCGGGCCTCTAGAACACCCCTCCTTTCTCCTTCTCATTTGTAGCCCCACTATAGACTTCGAGCACCTGTGCTCAGGAATAAAGTCACCGACCAACCCAAACTGGACATAGGGCACGTTGCCTGAACCAGTATAAATCCTGTGTCATTGAGTGCTAGGCCACCTCCGATCACAACGTACAGCAAAACTACAAATATTTACTAGTTGGTCACTTTCTGTACCGACATGTTGAGTGTCCACACATTTTTGATGGCACACACTTTGCACGATGGAAAAATTGGATGACCTACAATTTTAAGTTTATTTGCCCTCAAATGTGGTGGATCGTAGATGTGGGCTTTTCTAATGCGATTGATAGAAAGAATGCAACCCAAGCGCAAAAGAAATGCCTACATCTCCATTGCCAAGATACTAACATTTTCTTTCAATCTTTGGAGGATAGCATATTTGGTGAGATCATGGACATGAAGTCCGCCCATGAGATTTGGATTTATCTCAATGAGAAATATGGGGCGGTCTCCAAAGATGATGATGAGCCCAAAGAGGAGGCACATGAGGATGTTGAGCATAGCCACAATTCGGTGATTGTGGAAGATTGCTCCACCTCATGGTCAAGTGATGATGAAGATGATCCTACCTCAAGCTCACTTGACCAGATTGATGATAAAGCCACAAGTGATGTAATTGTTGATTCTACTCCATGCGCACTTGATGGTGGTGATGATAGTGCATGCTCGGGCTATGAGAGTGATTTATCTACAAGCTCATCCACTAGATCACATTGTGTCATGTCACAAGGTGACACCAAGGTATCTAATGCAAATGTGATTGATCTTGATTCATATGAGGAGCTTCTAGGTAGATTTGGTAGCATGATTAAAGCTTTAGAAAAAGAGATGGCTAAAATCGAGAAATTGAAAAATGAAAACTGTTTTCTAAAGAAAACATGTAAACAACAAAAGCATATACTTTATGTTACTACTTGTTCACATGAGGAGCTAAAATTGGCTCATGAGGAACTTAGTGTTGCTCATGATAACTTGGTACAAGACCATGCCTTTCACACTAAAGAGCTTTCAAATGAAAAATCTAAAACTAGTGAGAGCTCATCACATGGGTCAATTGAACAATCACATATTGTTGTTAACCCTTGTGATATAGGCAAGAAGCATGTATCCACCTCTTGTGATGAATTATTAGCTATGCCATATTCTTCAATTATAGATGCTTGTTCTACTTCTATGTCTTGCGAGACTAACCTTTTGAAAGAGAACAATGAGCTCAAAAGTGAAGTGAAGAATTTGAGCAACAAGTTAGAGAGGTGCTACAACTCAAAAGTCACCTTTGAGCACATGTTGAAGACTCAAAGAAGCTATAGTGACAAGTGTGGCCTTGGTTTCAACAAGAAGATAACAAAGGGCGAAAGAAAAAGAGAAAGAAAGATGAAGAAGCAAGAACAAAAGAGGCTATCTCATTTTATGTGCTTCAAATGCCATAAAGTGGGACATCTTGCAAATGGTTGCTCCAATGAAGAAAAGCTCAAGTTGAAGAAAGAAGAAGAGAGGCTAAAGCATGTCAAGTGCTTCAAGTACCACAATTGGGGTCATCTCACCTCAATGTGCCCAACCAAGCAAGTGGTGAAGCAACAAGAAGAGCCTCAACCAAAGCCACAAGTGGAGCAAGCAAAGAAGCCCCAAGTGCAAGACAAGACCAACCATGAAGATGGTGGTAATTCAGGGATAAAGAAGAAAAAGACAAGAAGAGGTGGAAAGGCAAGATAAAGAGCAATGCATCTAAGGATGAATCAAAATGCAAAAAAAGTGAGCAAGAACAAAGAAGAGAAGGTGAAGGTAGTTGCTCACATCAAGTGCCATAGTTGTGATGAATTGGGCCACCTAGCTTTGGGTTGTCCAAACAAGTTTGAGAAGAAGGCTCAAGCAAACAAGGAGAAGCAAGGCAATGAGAAACACAACATGAGCAAGGAAGAAAAGGCTCAATCAAAGAGGAGGTGCCACTTATGCCGGGAAAGGGGACACATGGCAAATTCATGTCCCCTAGGTAAGAATCCTAAGCCTATTTCAATTGATGATGATTCTATGCTTAGGAAGGATGGCAATGGTACCACATTGCTTGCAATTGTAAAACAACCCGCTATCCATACAAAGGCTTTGCCTAAGTATGTTGCACCTAACTTGAGAGGACCCAAACTTGTTTGGGTACCATCAAAAAGTGGATGATTGTTTGTAGGTACCATGGCATTGGAGGCTTGGTTCAATGGGTTTCTCGTTGTTCATCATGTGTTGAATCAAGTTATGAAGCTTAATGCACATCCAAACCCAATGCCAAGTGAAAATTGAGTGAAGTCCAAATATGCTACAACATACAAGTGCAAAGATCAAGTTGTGATGGTGATTGGATATATTTGATGGCTTGCATATACATGAGTTGAAGCTTGCTAATTGGATAATCATGAACTAACCAAGGTATATTTTAGTTGATCCATCTCATTTGGGTGCATATGAGTTGATTGAATTGGATAAAAATGCATATGTTGCTTGCTATGAGTGGATTGAATGAAAAAATTGATCAGTAATCAAGTTTAGATTGGATTGATTGGATATGTTCATAAGATGACTTTAAGTAAGTGTATTGAATGGATTTATGTCTTGTGAAAGTATTCAAACAAGTTGATTTCAAGTTTGATTCACATTTGGTGAAGCATGCTCAAGTGTTTAAAATCTGTCCTATATTGCAAAACCTGAGTGAGCTGTGACCTTAGCCATGTTTGAGTGACAATTCTATTTAGATTGGCTTGAAATTTGGTATGCATGCTCTAGACTTATGGTATAAGATTCTGTATAAATTTCATGAGAATTGGATAAGAGATGCTTCCGTTTTGAAGTAGATCTTGTCAGCTATAGTGCAGCAGTTTTCAGCATGTAGCAGTGGTGGAAGATTTGAAATCTGGTAGCAATCTAGAAGTCAAATGAATCTCAAATCTTTACAGCTGCTAGATAACTTAGTGAAACACATCTCCACCAAATTTCGTGGTATTTGGATCTGCATTGGGAATTATGGATTTATCTTTGAAAGGTACATAATCTGTCAGAAAAGTGACAATTATTGGATTCGTCAAGAGTCACTTTGATTGAAAGGTCCTCAAGTTGGAAACATGTTTATAAGTGTTTTTGGTAACTAAATTTGGTTTGAGATGTGCTAGAAGCATGACAAGTGATGAGTACAAGGCCATTTTGGAGTGTACTTGGCACATATTTGGTATTCAAATTGGAAATCAAGACCAAGCTCAAGATGAAGATTGCGTTTAAGTTCTAGTGATTATTGGAGATCATTTGGTAGAAAGAAAAGGACTTAAACAAGTAGAAAGAAAAGAACTTAAAGAAGGAATCAAGTTTATTCATCAAATTAAGTCCATCACTTGGATCAATCAATCAAGCCATTTCAAGTGAGTGTTAAGAATGGTTCTTTGGAGAGAGGTCACTTCTCCCTAGTGTAGGGACTTGCCGCCTTTTGTAGGTAAACCAAGTGTGGAACTTGGATGGCTGACATGGAAGTAGTGATCTAAGGGATATTTGAGATGCTCAGTTGAAGCAATCAAAAGGGTTGATCTAGAAAGCAAGCAACACCAAAAAGAGAGCAAATTATTGCAATTCAAGTGGTACTCTAAATAGTTCTCTCATGCAAGTATTAATCAAAAGATGAAGCAAGCCAACCACAACAAGGAATAGTGCACTTGATCATTAGTGGTTCTCATTTCATATGGGTGAAGAATGGATTTCATTAATTGATGATTGGTCTTCACCAAGCTTATAATTGGACTTCACAATGCTATTACGGAGCTTAATTGGAAACTAATGACTATCCTCTACTCCAACATAGCAAAGGTATCATTGTAATGTGCATGATCATTTCATACCTTACTAGTATGTGGTTAGTGCATGTAGTTCATGCCTAATAGGATCATGCATTACAAATGAAATTCATAGCCTACCACTATTGCTTGAATGGTTAATTGATCTAGTGGTAGTATATGAGTTTGTTCATGAGCAAGAGAACCCAAGTACTTGATCTATATTGGATTGGCAACAAGTGACAAGTACAACCTTGATAAGATAACCGCTAAATGTGTGTGAAGAAGCTTAGAAAGGGTTCAAACCAGACTTGGAAGCTTAGGCTAATCAATCTAGTTCAAGTCAAACATAGAAGCTCATGAAGATGACAAGTGTTCAAGAAATGGTTATAATTGACAAATCCTACAAGTGGTTCCATGATTGTTGCTACAAGTGGTATTTCTAGATTATCACATTGCTACAAGAAGAAATCATACAAGTGGTATCTAGTATGTCAAATGATGGTTCCACAAGTGATCCTCAACTTTAAGTGATCATCAATGAAGAAAGTTCCCTCACATACAAGAGCTCAAGTTTATCAAGTGGATGACCCATGCTATGACATAGGGGGAGGTGCCCCACCAATTGGTATCAAGGTCAAAGATCCTACATGAGGTATCTCAAGGGCTACAAGTGGTGTCATTCCAATATTTAGAAGTATCCATAAAAAATGCAAGATTTTAGTATCAACCATCTACCCAATGCAATCCTTTGTATCAATAAGAAGCATATCTTTTATGGAAATTAATGACAAAGGGGGAGAAGTTGGAACAAAGATATGTAAATACATCATGGGGAGAAGTGGAAGTTGGACATGGACAAAGAGGGAGCAACATTGAAGAATGGAGAAGGATAAAAATTCTTGGACAAGAGAAGCACACAAGTAGGTGAAGCAAGCTCATGAACGTGGTTGATTGCAATTGATATGTGCATATTCATGTGCTTGCTTGCATTGCATAAGTTTTAAATTTAATATACATGTTTGTGTGGTGTATGCTAGTTATAGAATTTGATTTATGAAATGAAAACTAGCATGCATAGGATGATAGCTAGACACTTGGTTTGTTTTTTAAAGTAATGCTAGTACCTTGCTTCTAATGTTGATCTCACAAGATATCTAGTGTTTTTGTTTCCAAGTGATATCTAGGTAACCATGGTGCTAAGGATGAACTTAAAGGTGCAACTCCAATTGGTATCACGCTTCAAAGGTTTATTCTTTGCACCTTAGTATCATTTGGTAGTACTTACTCTCCCGCCATTCTAAATCTATGCATATGTGCAAGCTTTAAACCAAACACACTAGCACATATGTAGGGGAGCTAATACTTCCAAATCAGGTTTGTGGTACTTGTCCAAAATCATTTACACATGGTAAAATTGCTTGGGCAAGCAACATGAATCCAAAAGCGCTTAACTTCCATATCTTTGTAGAGTTGTCATCAATTACCATAAAGGGGCAGATTGAAAGGTCCCTAGTTTGGTTTTGGTAATTGTGTGACAACCTAGGTGGACTAATGTGTTTAAATGTGAGATACACAGGTGATTAGTCTGCATGTACACTTGTGTGAGCACCACATGCCATGGAGGTGAATTGGCTTTGATATGTTACAAGGCTCACACATGTGATGAAGGAGCTCATTGCATATGAGACATGACATTGAGTCATGTGACTAAGGTGGAGAAGATCAAGACAAGACTTGGCTTGATGGACCGGTTGCAAGCGTGAAGGGCAAGTTGGAGGCTTTGGTGCGATGGACTGCATGGCGGTGAAGCTTGAGCAAGACTTGGCACCGATGGATGAAGGCAATGGTAGCAAGTGAGGTCAAGATCGATGAACCAACAAGGTCACATGATGATATGAAGTGGATCATATCATTTGTCGGTCAAGGTTGGTGCATGTGTTGCATCAACATCGGAGGAGATGGAATGGAATGCGCAAGGCAAAGGTATAACCTATAGGGCATTTCATTTCACCAGTCATAGGTATGTAGAGAAGTTTATGACTAGATTTAGGATAGATGGCCATACTATCAAGAGGGGCAAACTTGTTTGCATATCGGTCATCTAGTGCCACTCGAGTGATCTAACTTTGCATCGTTGCTAGGATCGAGTGGCGTGGCATGTTGAGTGACTAATCGTTTGAAAAATGATTGTGAAAATGCTAACACACTTGCACATGGTGGTGAACACTTAAAATGGTGAAAATAGTGGTGCTAACTCTCAACAATCAATTCCCTTTGCTGACTAAGAAATTCTTGTTCAAGAATAGTGGAAGGGGACATGCCTGCATGCATTGTCAGTGAGTATCATTAGTGAGAGAGAAATCCCTCAGCCAGCAATTCCCATTTCTCAACAAGAAATTCTTGTTGAGGAATAGTGTACGGGAGAGACAAGGACGTAGTGATCGAACATGCAGGTAGTGTGACCGAATGCGAGTCCGGTCAGCTTCATGACGCACTGATGAGTGGTGCAGCTTGATCAGACGCTGGCCTAGGGACAAGACTGGACATGCGCCTGACATTGTTCACTGGCCAGCACTGCACATAGTAGGTGAACAAACATGGATGCAAGTGCGGTCATACATGACCGGACGCGTCCGGTCGCTCAAATTTGTCTTTGGAACCTCTCTGGACTTGATCGAACGCTGGTGTATGTGAGTATAGTCATTTTCTTTGGTGAGTCCAGTCAGTTGCTGACTATGCACACGCGTTGGGAGTCATTCGGCGACAATGACTAAATTCAAATGGCTAGTCCGTGTGGCTAACATCTAGTGACTAGACGCTGGCCTTGTTCGTCCGGTCAGTAGTAGAGGCGAGTCCGGTCACCTGGTTTTTTACCCAGTGAAGGGGTAACGGCTATTTTTGTTGATGGGGCAATAAATAGAATTGGTGGCCGGCCTTGGGCTGGTTGCTAAGCACCCTCATGCCTATGTGGCTTGTGTAGGAGTGCTTGGATGCCCCCTAACTCACTTGTGCTTGCAAGAGTGCGAATCAATTATGAGTGAGTGATTCTAGTGCGTTGCATTGTGAGATTGCATCGAGTGGCAAGCCGGTGGTGCTTGTTTCTCTTGGAGGTTGCCACCTCCTAGATGGCTTGGTGGTGAGTTCTCCATCATGAAGCATACAAGAAGATTGTGCAGTGCTCTGGAGAAGGATTTGTGAGGGGTACCATGCTCACCCCACGGGAGCCACGAAGAGCAACACTAGTAGAGCATGTCATTAAGGTACCCTCACTTGTGGGTAGGTTCTTGCGGTGCCCAACGTGTGGGCTTGGCGAGTGATGCTAATTAGCCGCCGAACCACCAAGTGAACGGTCGACACAACGGGGACTAGCTTGGTGGCAAGCAAGTGAACCTCGGGATAAAAATCACCATGTCATCCTTGTCTTCTAGTTGGTTTGCATTTCCCTTACACAAGCTTGTATTTATATTTCATATATTGTGCTTGTGTAGTTGCTCTTGTAATTAGTTTGCTTGTGTAGCTTGCTAGTAACCTTCTTGCTTGTATAGCATAGAAGTAGCTTCCTTGTGTGACTAATTTTGTTTGAGTAACCTTGTTAGTTACATTGCTTAGTTTGTGTAGCTAAGTGTTTTGAGCTCTCTAATTTATCTTGTGTAGCCTTGTTATTGAGCATTGTTAGTGAGCTTAGGAGCTTTGTGCTTTTGCTTACTAGAATTGTGTAGAAGCTCCCCCGTTGTTTGAAGTACTAATTGCATAAGTTTGTGTGATCTTGCTTCTAGATTTGATTAGGTGAGCTCTAGCTAGCCCGGCACCTTTGTTGCTTAATTAGTGTCTTTGTAAGGTGCTAGAGAACTTAGATAGAGGGGTGTAGTCTTGGCTAGACCATTAGTATTAATTCCGCATTGGTTTCGTTTAGCTGGTGCGTTTATTTTTAGAAAGGACTATTCACCCTCCTCTAGTCTACCATCTCGACCCTACACCTTCTTCTTGAAACTTTCCTTAATTGCATCTTGAGTTGTTTAAGAGCATCTTGCCTCTTATATCACACTCATTCTTTCTCATTTTTTATCATGTCATCCTTTTGTCCTTTCTTTTGTGGATCTTGACACTTTGTTTGGACCTTTTGCTCCTTTCATTCCTGTTGGCGAGAGCTCGTTGTCCGTTGAACAGGACCTTTCCTTGTATTAAGGTTTTCTTTGTATCATTTAGACAGTTGCATGTTCTTCTCCCGTCAACCCTTCTTTGATTTATGTTGATTCTTGGTTGACGAGTTGGTGTTCTTTAGGGACGTGAACTCAAGTTCCTCCTTGATTGTCTTCATCCTGTAATGGTGTAGCAGAGAGTTGTTCTTCTTTGTTTGTTAGCGATACGATAGCTATCTTGGTGGTCAAGGAAGGAACCTCATTGGTATGTGCATGGAAGCTTCATCTTCAATGACTTAGGGATGTCTTCTTGTGCCCATGATTCCATGAGATACCATTGGTAGAACACCACTGATTGATGATGTCTGATGATATGAGGATGCATGCCATGATGTAGTGGCATATGTCATCCTAGTCCTTGCTATTGACGTGTGAGTTGGTCTTTTCAAAGATGATGAAAGCAAGCATATTCTGGCTAATACAAGGTGGGTTGCATCATGCTTCTCATCCGCATCCTAGCTTGAGTCTTGGGAAGGCTCAAGGCTAGGTTGTCTTTTGAAGTTGCTCATAGCTTGTCATTTGTTCGTCCACTTCCTATGAGTGAGTGCTTTTATTACAGATCCATTTGATGCCACTGTCTTCTTCCATAGCTGTAGTGGTGGTTTGGATGCAGGTTCATACCAGACCTTGAACAGGCATAGCTTATATTCATTCTTTCCTACAAAATGTTAGTGGACACATACCCAAGGGAGTATAACGAATTTGAAATATGGGACGTTGTCCATAATTTTGTGTTTTTCATCTATGCTAAAAAAAAGTTGGTTTCAGGATTACTTTAGCATAAATTTCTCTTATCATATTTTTATAACAAATTTTATTTGTTTGCTGCATTCTAGCATGGTTCAAGGCAAAAGTAACTTGCAGCAAAATATGAAGTGAATCAATTTTGATACTTACAGTTCTTCCATCCATGATGAATGAGCTATGTTTCCTTTTGCGCAAAGTTGTTGGAGTTCATCGCATGCCTTGATTCATCTCCGATGTGAATTCATCTCTTGACCTTACCCAAATTGGATTTGAGAGTTTCCTACAGGGGTTAGTCCAACAAAATATCTAGTGTCTACACAAGCAATTTTTAGTTCAATAACCAAACTAGACTCCATGTCTAATTTGATTAAGGGAGGCCATTTAACCTAAGCACCATGCTTAATTTAAACACTTATGGAAGTATGTGCAGTACTTCCAAACCAAAACTTACTATGGCAGGCAAAGGTAGCCTTAAAGCACTATAGAAATTTTTTTATTTAATTTAGAGATGAAAGAGCATGATCATGGTGAGATTTTTTTTACTAAGCATGAGCCTTCATGTGCTCACAATTCTTTTCTTTTTAATAAGGATGCAAGTGATATGGATGTATGCAGAGAACTAAACATGCTATGGATTTGATATGAGAAAACTTAAACTAAATGGAGTGGATGAATGGATTATTCAAAGTAAACATGCAATGGAATGCAAAAATTAAAAGATAACTACTCATCGATTTTAAAGCCCATGAGCAAGACTATCCCACCTTTCTTGATCATACGTACCATGACTCACAATGGAATTTGGGAGTAATGTAAGCGTCTATGTTCATCACTTGAGATAGTGATTTGAATTCTTGTGACGTTGACCTTTTCTCCAATTTACAAATGGTATATATATCTATACAATACCTGTGAGATGGCAGGATTCTAGTGTTGATGGATCATGAATGTTTAGGCACCCTAGATTCTTCAATGTTTCTTCTTTTCATTGTGGAAACTTGCCAGAAGGTCGAAATGGCATTTGTTGTCCTATCTATTCCTATAGCACCCGGTTTTAAAGACAACCAGATACACACTATATGTAGCCCAGGAAGGCAAATCTCATATATAGCCACAAATAAGGGTAATATCAAAAGACAATACTTATTACATAATGTATTAGTATAAGGAATATAACCTTAGAGTATAGACAACGGAAAGACAACTCTGATCTTCAGGCGAAGACTCCAAATCCACAGGGACAACTGACTGGTTGACCACAAGCCTAACTCCTCCAGACTAGCAATCTCCAGGATTTTTATCCAAAGTATAGAAAAGTAAAGCAAGCATAAGTACATATCGTACTCAACAATATAACATGGGGTTCATGAGGCTCAAAAGGTTGACACTAGTTTACTGCGATTAGCTTTTAATAGGTCATCTTTTTAAGCAATTGAGTAGAAACGAATTTATCATAAGCTCATAAACACATGATCAGGTAAACATGAATAATGAATAGCATAAACAATTAACCATTAGTGATCATCTCTATTCCATAAGGGTTCTAAGGCCGCTCATGTCTGTGAGCACGGCTGTTATAATAGTTTTACACTCTGCAGAGGTTGTACACTTTCACTGTGAGCTGTGATTTACTCTTTTGCCCGAGGTGATTAGCCTCTTGACCCACTACCAAAGAAGGTCGACATGGTTCACTATGAAGCCTTGCAAAGGTTTGTCTAACAAGTTAGGGACGCTAAGGTTTCCCCATCAATAAGCATGAACCCCCTCCAAGGAGTGACTAACAAAAGTGCACCCTCTTGGCAGGCCAAGATCATACCTGTTGGAGCCCCTCTTGCGCCATAAAGGTAACCACTAACAAGCTAGAAAAGGTCCTCATACTGAGCTAAAGCTAGAGCCATATAGCCCTCACAGCTGTACTTTAAGTCCCGGATGATCACTTATAGATAAGTCCTTAGGGAGAGGAATCTAGAGTATTTAGAAAGTAGCTAAACACTCCAGCCCCTATTTCCATATTGCTAAAAAGTCATGTTTTAGTGTTTATTGCATATACCATTAGTCAAGTTACAAGATCATGGTTGTAGTTGAGCACTAGCAAAACTACCCAATGCAATAACCCAAAGGCGTCAAGGTACAAGTACAAATTACTAGGAAATCCTTAGTGGTAGTGAAGGTAGACACATGTAGTATGAATTAAATGATTAAAGGTGAATAGGTATCAAGGATGGTCCCATGCTATACTTGCCTTAAACTCAAATCAGATCTTCTTTTGGTCCAAATCTTCCAAGAACTGCTTCTGGACTCACCACGTATAGCTCACCGACTGGATTTGATCATAGAACGCCACACAAGCATCCAAACAGACATGCATACCATACATACATAGCCATATTAGAACAATACACCAACGAGTGGAAAAGGATTTGAAACAGATCTACATATCGCTACGAATATAAAGACGTGGGAAGCATGCTAATCGGAGCTATGGTTGAAAAGATACATCTACCGAAAGATTTTACTTATAAAATAGAAAACCATAAGCTTTATTTATTTTTTTATATAAAAGCATGTATATGATATTTTAGAGAAAATACTTAAGTTGAATTAAGTGAAACTTATATTTGGTTTTAAAAATCAAAGTGGAATTTATTACATTTTATTTATAAATCTAGTGGCATAATTATTATTCAAGTTGGGATTTCAACCATGAAATTCCAGAGATTTTGACATAGAAAACATTGATACTATTGCGTAGGTCACATCGTTATGAATCCAACGCCACTTGAACGGACTATTTTGGAGTTAAAATGAATAAATCATGATTTAAACAAGTTTTCCTTTAGTTAAATAATAGATTAAATCTACCCATGAATTTTAAATATTGAAAACATACCTAACAGTAGTATAAACACGTAGAAAATGTAAATACGGTCCTAACGCAATTTGAACGTTCAAATCGGAGTTAAAATGATAAAGTTATGGCCTAAACAAGTTTGATGGCATTTCTATAATTAAATGAACTCAAATTTGAATTTAAAACAATTAAAATATGAATTTACATGGTTTATGGACTGTGCGCACTATTTCTGGAAACTATAGGCTCTAAAGTGAATAAAAACAGGACTGAAATGTATTTATTTTGAACTAGACTGGACTGTGGGTTGTTTCTCTATAAACCAAGGGGATTTTTCGCAAAACATCTGGTGGGTGACTAAGGGTTGACCCATGGCTACTGACTGGGTGCCACACGGCAGCCTCTGGTTGGCGTGGTGCGCCACACGTGCGGTGGACTCGCTGACATCAGCGCAGTGCACCGTGTCCACGGTCCCCGGTGGACCTATTACGTAACCCCAAAGGGGTACGCGATCTCGGTCGTCCACCTCACATCCGACGGCGCTAGCATGATGGGTGCAGCGGGCTGCCGGGGAAGAAGCTCACGATGGTGGCGCCATTGTCGCCGATGGCCTGAGCTCATCAGTGATCACCGGTACGGTGATTCCGAAAATGCCCTACCAAACCGAGGACACCTACACATAGCATGAGGTCTCACGGACTCAACAGGGCGCAAATATAGGGTGGGGGAACGCATCGGAGCGATGTCCCATGGCGGCGCCATGGCCGGCGGCTCGGGAGCTCACCGTTACAGCACTCCAGTGCACTAAACACGACAAGGAGGGAACGAGGAGGTTTGGGAGCTCACCGTGAGTCCGAGGAAGGCGGCAGATAGGTCTGGGAAGGCTCCGGAGGCACGGGTCAATGGTGGCAGCGACTGGAGAGAGAAAGGGGTGCGAGTGAGGGTGAATCCGAGCCATCCGTAACCAAAACCAAGAAGTGAGGGCACCTACAGCTGCATTGGGTCACGGTGGAACTTCGAGGCGCATCGGCAACGTCGATTGGGCACCAGAGCAGGCGGATTGCGGGCGGTGGTGGCGAGCTCGAGCGGTGAATGAGAAAGGAGGGAGGGCGGGGTGCGGATCAGGTTTTGTAGGTGGGCGGGCACTGTGGTAGATGGAAGGGGAGCGGGAGGCGGTGATTTTGGACACCTTCCTTGCATGCGCGACGGTGGTGGCTCGCCATAGGTGGCAGCACCATCACCGGCGGGATGAAGAGGGAAAGGGTGAAGAGGCGGCTGACACGGGAGCCCCACCTATGGCGACACAGAGAGGAGAAGGGAAGGCGCGCTGTTGACACCGTTTTTTTTGCACGTGTCAAAATGATCAGAGTGGGCTAATCGGTAGAGGAAAGTTACTATGTACGCTGACAGCCGATGAAAATCAGCTTGTAAAGATGGTTGCCGATGAATGGTGGTGGTCGATGGAAAGGTTGATTTAGACTCGGGCGTTGCTGATAAGGTTGGAGATGTTATTGTCGATGCCGATGAAGGAAGGCTTGAAGACCACTGCCGATGAAACAGGGAGTATGCCGATGGAAAGGAGGACGGTGAGATTTCCATCGTAATTGAGGCGGACAGGGAAATAGATAGGAGTTGATTTCCTTTTCTATATTTGTTAGAGTATGATTCATGTAAGGGTCACGTGTTTCCCTAGATATGGGCTTGGTGTCCTAGTTGTGTTTGGTTATGTCTCTTTAGATCAGGGTATAAATATGGAGTGAGGGGTAATGTAATAAAGATATATCAATCAATATCAAAACCAATTTTTACTCCTATTTGCATCTACTTACTTTTTCGGCGACTTCGTCAATTTGCATATTTTTCCTTTTTATGAGTTCTCATTGATTCGGCGAGTTGCATAGCTTCAGTGCGACCTTCGGCGATTCTCGAGTTCCGCGTGAGTACCTCTTGGCCGTGACTTCCGGGCGTATCGCTGTTGTCAGGACCAAAGTGCTCGTATCTTCATCCTTGTCGATTAACAGGTCAAATCGACTGGCACGCTTTGGATATCGATTCGGGTATTAGCCCTTTGTGTTTGCAGGTCCACTTTTTGCATCATCACATCTTTTGGCACGCTCGGTGGGACCAATCAATCCGATCAATATGTTCAATTTCGAGATCGATGCGGGGAACATTATCGCGGTATCAGAAGAAGATCTTAAGGAAGAGCAGAGGCAGGCTATGGAAAAGGCTATAGAAGAATACAGGCAGCTTTGTCTGAAATCGTTTAGCTTGAACAAGAGTGGACAAGTCATCCAGAAGCAAGATTTGCCGTTGCCTCGGCAGGTTACCTTTGACTCCAATCCTGGTAAACTTCAAGAGATGGTTAATTCTGCAGTAAATCATGCTTTGATTAATCATTCCAATGTGCTGTCCAATACTATTCATAATGCTGTGGTTCGAACTCTCAAAGAAGGACAAGCGTCACCGCATTATGTTGGGCCTGCCTATCACCAACCAGAGCCGGCATCTATCAATACTCCATCGGCTCCCTCGGCCGTTGTGGGTATAGAAGTTACTTCTTCTCCAGTATCGGCAGGCTTACCTAATATTCAATCTACACCGATACGATCAGATCTGGTACTACCAGGAGGACGAATTCAGCTTAATACAGATCTATCGGCATCAGCTATGTCAGGCCCTATGTCTCAGAATAGCCAGATTCCTGCTAATTGGTGGGGATATGGTATGCCTCCGGAGTCATCTGCTTTCAATCCTAGATTACCTCAAGTGTTTGATGCAGAAGGAAAAGCTCCTATACCATCGGCTGTTTCGCCGACGGCTCAAGTGCCTCAATATGCCACAGCAACTACTGTGCAATCAACTCCAGGAGGTTTCCAGATGCCTTTGGTTCAAACACCCAATTCAAGTCCATCGGCAAGCTTACTGCCGATGCAGTAGAAAGCCCCTGCTATGAGTCAAACTGGGGTTCAGTTCATGCCTCAAGCTGGTTATAATTATCCAACAATGTCAGCAAATTACCAGCCATCGGTAAGTTTTGTACCGATGAGTTCTAATAATGGTTGGTCAGGACAGTTACCTATTCAACATACAGTTCAGCAAAATCAGCAGGTTGCAGGGATTCAACAAGGTCATATGCAAGCTGGTTTTCAGAATCAAGCATCGGCAGCTCAGCCGATGAATCCTTTCCAATAGATTAATGGACCACAAGTAACGGCAAATATGCCGATTGCTGGAGATCGTGGGCCACAAAGATATGTGGAGGGATATCAGCAGGTACCTCCTATAGAAATTCAGCCAGTTCATCAGTAGGAGGCTGATGCTTTTTGGGCCAATAAGATAGCAGAAATTATGAAGGATCAGTTTGGGATAAAGCCCAAGGTCAATACTTATTCTTATCGGACTCCATACCCTCCTGCCTATGATTTAATTCCTCTCCCAAATCGGTACAAGGTACCAGATTTCACTAAATTCTCTGGGCAAGATGATACATCAACAATGGAACACGTCAATCGCTTCATTATTCAATGTGGAGAGGCAGGTAGCAGAGATGGATTAAGAGTTCGATTATTTTCATCATCTTTGTCTGGATCGGCATTTACATGGTTCATTTCATTACCACCAAATTCTATTATTACTTGGGCTGATCTAGAAAAACAATTTCATAAGTATTTCTTTGCTGGAATCCATGAAAAGAAGCTTACCGATTTAGTAAAATTGAGACAGCATAATGATGAATCAGTAGAAAGCTTTGTGCAAAGGCTACGAGATGTAAAAAATAAGTGCTACAGCCTGGTGCTGGATGATCGGCAGCTTGCCGATCTGGCTTTCCAAGGGTTATTGCCACATCTTAAAGACAGATATGCTTCTCAGGAGTTTGAAAGCCTCAGTCATCTTGTGCAAAGGATCTCTGATCAAGATACTAGGGTCTTTGAACCTAAAAAGAATTGGAGTAAAAAAGTATCATTTGTTGAAGAAGTAGGAGATTCTGATTCTGATGAAGAACCAGTTATTGGCTTAGCTAAGTGGGTTAAAAATAAAAAGCCGATATCTTGTCCCTTTGGTCAGAAAGAACCAGAAAAGTTTACCTTTGATATCACCAAGGCCAACAAGATATTTGATCTTCTGCTTCAAGAGGGCCAAATTAAGCTGTCACCTAACCATGTGATCCCATCGGCAGAAGAGTTGAAGAAGATCTTGTACTGCAAATGGCACAATGCAACTTCACACAGTACAAATGAGTGCAAGGTGTTTAGGCAATAGTTATAATCGGCTATTGAATCTGGGAGAATTAAGTTTGGTACTTCCAAGGCCCAGAAGCCGATGAAAATTGATCAACACCCTTTTCCAGCAAATATGTTGGAGGCCAAAGGGAAGACCAAGGTATTGACATCAGAGGCTGCTGAGAAAAACGCATCAGTGGATCCCCAACATCGGATAACTACCGATGATGCAAAAAGTAAGGGTTTGCTGGGAGAAAGCAGTAGTTCCAAAAATCATCCTCGACCTGGCATTGTGATTACTCATCGAAGGCAGCAGGAGAGTTGGCGTCAGCGAAATGACCGATATCGACAACAGCAAGAAGAGAGACGTCGAGAAGAATGGCTTCGACATAAAGATCATTGGAGGTGCCCGTTTTTCATCCATTGCTGGGAAGAAGGTATTAAATTGCCAACTGTTAAAAATTGCCCTGAGTGCAATCGTTATTATGGGGTCAATCGGTCAGAAAGGAGGTTTCAACCTGGCAATCAGGGTTTATTTATCAATGAGCCGATCAGAGGCAGAGCATCAGTGCATGATCGGCTGGGGGGCAGACTTAGTGTACATGAAAGGCTTGGTAAACGCGCTGGGTATTTTCCAAGGAATCAAGAGGAGCTTGAGGGAATGGCAAATGCAAGAGTTCCCGATGAGGAAATATTCTACAGGGATCCTAATATACGCCGTGTAGAGTCAACTAGGACCTGTTATCAGCCGGTTTGGAAAACCAAGTTTCCTCAATGGTGCCCGGAGGGTCTGACAAAGACGCAGAGAAGGAGGATGCAATGTGAGCGTCAGGAGGATTTATACCAAGAGGAAAATTCCTCCAATGAGAGGTCCGGTCATCAGCAGTGGCAGGTAAAACACAAAAATAAGGGTCCATCAGCAGATGTTAATATGGTATTCATGTTGCCAATGGAGTTTTTGGCACTATCTGATAATGAGAAAGAAGTTGTTCTCTCTGATCAAGTAGCTCAGTTGACACTAGATCCAATGATGGCTGTTTTTGAGAAACCTACCGATGACGAGAGACAGCATCTTAAGGCTTTGTTTGTGAAAGGCAAAGTTGATGGGCAGCCTGTATCCAAGATACTTATCGATGGAGGGGCTGCGATTAATATTATGCCTTATGTGATGTATCGGAAACTTGGTAAGGGAGATCAAGACTTGACCAAAACCGATATGATGCTGAAGGATTTTGAAGGCAATGTGTCACCGGCTAAAGGGGCAGTATGCGTTGAATTGACCATCGGCAGTAAAACCTTGCCGGCGACGTTCTTTGTCATTAATGGCAAGGGTGCATATAATTTGCTTCTAGGGAGGGATTGGATTCATGCTAATTGTTGTGTTCCTTCTACAATGCATCAATGCCTCGTACAGTGGATTGGGGATAAGATTGAGGTTGTCCCTGGTGATTCTTCTTATATCATCGCATCGGCAGAATTAGATACTTATGGGCGAACTAAATGCATATCAGGAGAAGTTTGGGAAAAAGAGTTCCTTAGAGTTGCTGATTATGAAATTCCACCGATCCAAGCAGTCGGTTCCAAAGAAGAGTTTTAATGGATAGGTTTGCTGATGATGGAAAATTAGGTCAAGGGTTTACGTCGGCAGATGATTTAGTAGAAGTAGATATTGGTGATGGCGATAGGCCAAGACCTACTTTTATTAGTGCTAAGTTAGATTCCAAGTGTAAGCAGCAAATAATTGATTTGTTAAAAGAGTATAAAGATTGTTTTGCTTGGGATTATACTGAGATGCCTGGATTAGACCAATCGGTAGTTGAACATCGGTTACCTATCAAATCTGGATTTCGGCCACATCAGTAGCCAGCGCGCCGATGCAACCCTAATATACTTCCTGATATTAAGGCTGAAATAACTAAATTAATTGAGGCAAAGTTTATTTGGCAGTGTCGATATGCAGAGTGGATCTCTAATGTGGTTCCTGTTTATAAGAAAAATGGAAAACTTCGTGTCTGTATTGATTTTAGGAATCTCAACAAAGCCACACCGATGGATGGCTATCCAATGCCGATTGCTGATTTGTTGATTGATGCTGTAGCCGGACATCAAATTATCAGCTTCATGGATGGTAATGCAGGTTACAATCAAATATTCATGGCTGAAGAAGATATTTCCAAGACTACTTTCAGATGTCCAGGTCATGTGGGGTTGTTTGAGTGGATAGTCATGACGTTTGGTTTGAAAAATGCCGGTGCTACTTATCAAAGAGCTATGAACTTTATTTTTCATGAATACATCGGCACATTAGTGGAGATCTACATTGATGATGTAGTGATTAAGTCTGGACATGTCACAAAACATTTAGCCGATCTACAAAAGATACTGGAGTGCACAAGGAAGCATGGATTGAAGATGAATCCTAATAAATGTGCATTTGGTGTATCGGCAGGTCAATTCTTGGGTTTTATGGTGCATCAGCGGGGCATTGAAATCAGTAGGAAGTCTATTGATGCAATTAACAAGGTGGTTGCTCCTGCTAATAAGACTGAATTGCAATCTTTGATCGGTAAGATTAATTTCATTAGAAGATTCATATCTAATCTGTTGGGTAAGATCAAGGCTTTCAGTCCATTACTTAAATTGAAAGCCGATCAGGAATTTATATGGGGAGCTGAGCAGTAGTTAGCCCTCGATGAAATTAAGAAATATTTAACAAATCCTCCAGTACTAGTTCCACCTCAACACGGGAAGCCTTTCAGGTTGTATTTGTCAACTGATGATACCGTTATTGGTTCAGCTCTTATTCAAGAATTTGAGGGAAAAGAATGTGTTATTTATTATTTGAGCAGAAGATTAGTAGATGCTGAGACAAGGTATTCGGCCATCGAAAAATTATGTCTGTGTTTATACTTTTCTTGTGTCAAATTAAGACATTATTTGTTATCTGCCGAATGTACGGTCATATGCAAAGACGACGTAGTCAAGTATATGCTGTCGATGCCGATATTAAGTGGTAGAATCGGCAAGTGGGTTTTAGCATTATCAGAATTTGAACTACGTTACGAATCAACTAAGGTAGTTAAGGGGCAAGTTATGGCTGATCTTGTCACTTAGCATTGTAATACAGTGGATTCTCTGGAGGTTGCTCCTTGGACACTTTTCTTCAATGGGTCCACATGTGGTGAAGGAGCAGGTATCGGCATTGTGTTAATTTCACCTCAAGGAAGGAAGTATGAGTTTTCATTGCCGATTGTTGCTACGTCGACAAACAATCAGGCTGAATACCAGGCCTTGATAAAAGGGTTAGAATTACTAAAGGAGATACGTGCCGATGCTGTTGAAATCTTTGGTGATTCTATGCTAGTTATAAATCAATTGGCTGGAATTTATGAATGCCGAAGTGAAGTTTTAATTTCGTATTATGAAAGATGTTTGCAATTGTTGAAAGGATTTAGAGATTTTTGTCTTGAACATATTTCTCGACTGCATAATGAGGAGGCTAATCGACTAGCTCAGCATGCTTCAGGGTATCAGCCTATTCAGGAAGTGCTGACATCGGCAGTCGATACTGATGACTGGAGAAAGGAGATTGTCGATTATTTAAAGGATCCATATAAAAAGGTTGAAAGACGTATAAGGTTCCAAGCTACCAAGTATGTGCTCCTCGATGATGAATTATATTACCGAACTATAGATGGAGTTTTACTCAGATGTGTTAGCAGTGATGAATCGAAAAGTTTGATGGGTGAAATTCATGAGGGAGTATGTGGAGCGCATCAATCGGCTTTCAAGATGAAGTGGATGATCAGAAGGAATGGATACTATTGGCCGACTATTCTTGAAGATTGTTTTAAATATTTTAAAGGGTGTCAGGGGTGTCAAAAGTTTGGTAATATTCAAAGAGCGCCTGCATCGGCTATGAACCCTATAATCAAACCTTGGCCATTCCAGGGATGGGCTATCGATCTCATTGGTCAGATTTATCCGCCATCGAGCAAAGGACATAAATTTATTCTGGTTGCTACCGATTATTTCACAAAATGGGTTGAGGCAATTCCTTTAAAAAAGGTGACATCGGCTAATATGATTGATTTTGTGAAAGAGCATATTGTTTACCGATTTGGTATTCCTCAGACTATCACTACCGATCAGGGCACTATGTTTACATCAGGGGAATTTGATAAGTTTGCTGTAGGTATGGGAATTAAAGTTTTAAATTCTTCTCCATATTATGCTCAAGCTAATGGTCAAGCTGAGGCTTCTAACAAAGGGATCATCAAACTCATTAAGCGCAAAATTGAAGAAAATCCTAGGAGGTGGCATACAGTATTAAATGAAGCCTTGTGGTCATATCAGATGTCATGTCATGGTGCAACCAAAGTAACGCCTTATCAGTTAGTATATGGACATGATGCAGTATTGCCTTGGGAAATTAAAGTTGGCTCTAGGCGAATACGTTCTCAAAATCAGCTGACAGCTGATGATTATGATACTCTTATGAAGGATGAGTTGGAAGATGTGGCGGGTCATCGGTTAAGGGCTTTAGTTAGCATCGAAGAAAATAAGAAAAGAGTAGCCAGATGGTATGACAAGAAGGTGAAGGTAAAGGAGTTTGCCGATGGAGATCTGGTCTGGAAATTGATTTTACCGATTGGGACTAAAAGTTCAAAGTTTGGAAAGTGGTCTCCTAATTGGGAAGGTCCATATCGGATAAATCAGTCTGTTCCTGGTAACGCATATATTCTAGAAACCCTCGAAGGGGTTGCGTTTCCCAGAGCATTAAATGGAAAATATTTAAAGAAATATTACCCTAGTATCTGGATGGATGCATAAAAGTATAAGTGCCGATAACAGTCCTATCGGCTAGAATTATGCAAGGATGTCAATGTCTCATAAAGTGCCGATACAATAAACAAGATTACAAGTTTAACAAGGATTGGATAGCTAATATCGCACGCAGCCGAATCTGGTCGGCTTCCTCCATTTCTTTGATGTCGTCATCGGCAGCACCCTCCACAGGCTTGAGTTTTTTCTTCATGGCCAAAGCTTTGCGAGCCTGAATGTCTCTTTCTTGCTGAAGGGCCTTGATGGCATTGGGTAGCTGGCTGGCTTCTTGTTGAGCATGAGTTAAGGCTGCATCGACTTCTTTCAATTCAGCCAATAGAGCCATTTTCTTTGCCGATAAATCTAAGATTTTCTGCTTAAGTTCAGCGCCCGAAGTCTGCAAGTTGCCGATGCCCTTGTGCTTCTCATCGGCAATTTGTTTCAGTTGTAGCATCTCTTCTTTGAGTTGAGCTTGAGCTGCTCTATCGGCAATACGTTGAGCAGCCCGTTGATATTGCAGTTGGCGGCTTTCTAAATGGGCTGCTGGGAAGAGTACTTCTTCAACATCGGCAGGGACCTGGCCACGGATTGTTTTGAAAATTGCCTTTGTGGGGTCCGAGTCATCTACCAGTTGGGCGGTATCCTGCTGTAGCAAGTTCAGGAGAGCTTCCAACTTGGACTTAATTTCTGCCGATATTGTTCCCAGTGCAAGGGAAGAACTTGTTTCCTCTCCATCATCGTCAGAAACGTCAATGGCAAAGGAAAATAGGCTGTTTGGGGAGTCTTGTTCCTGAGGAAAAGAAAAAGAGGTCAGTTAAGGATAAGTATGAATATTATAAATCGACTAGGTCAATCGGCTTACCTGTTTCAAGGCAATTTCCTGTGCTTGGCTGGAGGAAGCAGCCTGGAGTATGCCGTGTGGAGGATCAGCTGAGCTTGCCGATGGGATATCCTCTGTGGCCTCATCAGTGGTTGGCTCTTGGGGTATGATGACCGATGGTATGTTCTGTGCAGGAGGATTAACTGCTTGCTTAGTTGCATCGATTGATTCTGGCCAATTTGCAGTCATTGGGGCAGATGTTGGGATCGGCATGGACTTCTATCGTTTTGGCTGTGCCTCGGCATCTGTTAAAGCTTTGCGCTTTGCTTGGGCCTCAGCAATGTTTGGCTGGGGGGCATCGGCACTTGTTGGTTGTGGAGCTTGGACATCTGGTACGCTTGTCGATGTACCCATTTGGTGCTGTAAAACAAGTGTAAGGTATGATATTTAACAGATAAAATGTGAAATCGAAGGAATACCTTTGATGGTTTGTCAGAAGTAGTGGTGCTTGATGTCAGAGGAATTGCCAATGACGATCCAGCAGCGGCTCTTACACCCTGATGATTAATGTTAATACAGTTTGTGATCGGCATGAGTAGAAATAAGCGGGGTTGTTACCTTGAATGCCTTGATCAGGGTTGTAGCAGCAGCCGATGGAGTGGCCCTAGCTGTAGCCAATTTGGACTTTGAGGTGATGGTCTTGGCACGGGTCTTTTGGTGAGTCAAAGCAGCTAAGGTGGGGGCGTTGTAGCCGATCGGTGATATCGGGGAAACAGGCTGAAGATTGAAAGGTTTCCCACTTTTGCTCATAGGTGGTGCTGGGATGTTAACCTGTCACGAGAAAGTTAGTTACCGATATATGAAAGGAAAAAGCAGAAGGGAGTTAAAAGAAACTTACTGCATCATCAGGAATGGCATATTCAGGGTCGATCATGTGCCGATATGAGTGAGCAGATGTTGCAAACAATTGTTCCTTCCACTCTCGCCACCATTGCTTATATGATTCGGTGATGAAAGATACTGGTGTCCAGTTGGATATATCGACATCTGTAGTATCGGCATCGGGAGAAAGTCGCACTACCCTGCTCCAATCTGTTCCGCAGGTGATTGTTTCTCTGGGTTTGATCACATCGGCAAAACAAAGTTTGATTGGTAGTTGCCCAAAAGCCAATTGATGGGATACTGCCGATGGATTGTAAAATTCATACGTGATATTGGTGTTTTTCCCGCTGCCGAATGTGTTTACAGGGATTGCCCTGGGAGTAATGATGGACATCATGAGTTCATTATCCTGATTCAGAGTGTCATCGGCAAAGTTGAAAAGAAGGGGGAATCTGTTTTCTTCGTCGATATAAGGTACCCAGGCCCTATGGTCACGAGAAAGACCATTGTAGAAGCTTTGGAAGAATCTGCCGATCTGGTCTTCATTGGCCTCTGTTCCAGGGAGGATAATTATGGCTTCACCAAAATTGAGGGGTGAGCATGTTGCCGATTCCTCATCCCCAAGCACGTGGTCTTCAGCAATTTCTCATGGGAATTGTTGGGCAAAGAAGTCCCATTGCAAACGTTTGTGCATATGGGCATTCAGCCACATGTTGATAAACCACCACGGGCCTCCTAAGTTGCCGATGGGTTCGCCAAGCAAAAGTTTCTGAGACACTTGATGAAGAAGATGATAAGTGGAGCTCAGAAGGTATCGGCCAAGTGGGAACCTTACGCCATTAGCCAAGAGTTCAGCTGCGGGGAGGAAGGCATTGGTTGGTCCTACTGATCGACCACAGAAGATAAATTTTTCTAACCACATATTTAAGAATGTGGCATGTTCCCTCTGGTTAACTGTCCCGGTCTTCTGGCATTCTTGAATGTATCCCGTCCAACCGCCGATGTTGCGGGTATTCACCCTATGTTCAGATTTTCTGCCATAGATGGAGCCTTCATCGGCAGTTGAAATATCCAAGCCAGTGAGCATGTGGACATCGGCAAGTGTGGGAGTAGCTGGGCCATGTCCAAACATAAAAGTGTTTGTTGTGTCTGACCAAAAGTAAGCAGCTGCAATCATCATTGACTCATTCTTTTGCATATCGGCAATAGATAGCCTAATGCATTGGTCTAGCTTCCGTTCTGCCCAGTATACTTGCATCGACCTATTGACCCTTAAGTACCAATCTTTCCACCCTTTGGTGGTTTTGGGCCAAGATCGGAATGTATCTTTCCATAAATTCAGAGAGAAATTTTGGGCTCTAAAGGGGATTCTACTGACTTCTGCATTAATCAGATCGGTTGGATCTGGGTTACCCATTGGTCCTAGGCATTGGACATGTGGCTGATCGGTTGGAATAACTAATTTGTTGCGTAGTTCCTAAGTTTAAAAAATCCAAAGAACAAAAGAAAAGAAAAATTACCGACTGTATGAACTCGCAAAGACCAGAGGAATCGAGGTAAAAGGTAACGGAAGAGGAACGAACCGCAGGGATGTCGAACTTGATTGCCATTATCTTGAGGTAGGTGGGGGCACGAGCCGGAGACTCGAGGTTGACACTGGAGAACAGTTCTTGTTGGTTGAGGTCGCGCGGTTGTTCGTCGGAGCCGCCGCCGGAAAGAGAGAATGTCAAAGATTAGGGTCTGAGGGTAGAAGACGAGCGTTCCGGAGAAATCTATTTATAAGCTGCTTGGAGTAGGGGTATTTTGGACTTATCTCTATACCGCGCGCATGTAGGTTGAGGTGGTTCAGATGGATATGGTAACTGTTCGCACGATAATCAAGGGATTGTACAGATGACTTGATGGCAAGTAATCATGACTTGGAAGAGATATCGGTATAGGATATTTTAATTCTGAAAGTGGCGGCATTATTATGTTAGGATCTTGCCGATGGATTATTGTTTTGGTATCTTAACCCTAATCAAGGCAAGAGTGGTTGGCAATTGTGCGATATTTACTGAGGTGCGTGAATCAGGATTAGATTTGATTAGATTTGATAACAGATCAAGTTTTGGCTTGAAGGATGAGTTATGGTAATTGGGTGAAGGCAAACGTTATCTGGAGTAAATTTCGGAGCATTAATGGTTTTATACTCCGAAATTGGGGGGCATGTGTTGACACTGTTTTTTTGCACGTGTCAAAATGATCAGAGTGGGCTAATCGGTAGAGGAAAGTTACTGTGTACGCTGACAGCCGATGAAAATCAGCTTGTAAAGATGGTTGCCGATGAATGGTGGTGGTCGATGGAAAGGTTGATTTAGACTCGGGCGTTGCCGATAAGGTTGGAGATGTTATTGTCGATGCCGATGAAGGAAGGCTTGAAGACCACTGCCGATGAAACAGGGAGTATGCCGATGGAAAGGAGGACGGTGAGATTTCTATCGTAATTGAGGCGGACAGGGAAATAGATAGGAGTTGATTTCCTTTTCTATATTTGTTAGAGTATGATTCATGTAAGGGTCACGTGTTTCCCTAGATATGGGCTTGGTGTCCTAGTTGTGTTTGGTTATGTCTCTTTAGATCAGGGTATAAATATGGAGTGAGGGGCAATGTAATAAAGATATATCAATCAATATCAAAACCAATTTTTACTCCTATTTGCATCTACTTACTTTTTCGGTGACTTCGTCAATTTGCATATTTTTCCTTTTTACGAGTTCTCATTGATTCGGCGAGTTGCATAGCTTCAGTGCGACCTTCGGCGATTCTCGAGTTCCGCGTGAGTACCTCTTGGCCGTGACTTTCGGGCGTATCGCTGTTGTCAGGACCAAAGTGCTCGTATCTTCATCCTTGTCGATTAACAGGTCAAATAGACTGGCACGCTTTGGATATCGATTCGGGTATTAGCCCTTTATGTTTGCAGGTCCACTTTTTGCATCAACACGCGCCTGTGGGGCTTCAGCTAGCCTGCTAGGCCAGGCGACGAGCTAGGCCACGCAGTAAGCAGGCGCGCGCGCGGAGCAACGTGAAGCGGGCCGCCGGTGCGGAGCAGGCCACGTGCGGAGGAAAGGAAGGAGGGGAGGCATGAGCTGGGCCACCAAGCAGGCCGAGTGCAGGAAGGGAGAGAAAGAAAAGGCCGGGCCGGTTCCCGGGCTGGGCTGAAAAGGAAGAAGAGGAGGGTTTTTTTTTCAAAATCAAATTCCTTTCTATTTCTAGTTTTCAAATCCAAGCCAAATTCAAATGTAAACCAAATCAAACTCAAATATGTTTTCAAATATTCTTTTCAACTCAAACATAAATGAGCAATTTTGGTAAGTTTTCAAAAATATATTTTACCATTTTTTTAAAATCCTTTTATTTTCAAATTTTCTTTTCTTTTGTTTCAAAGCCATTTTTAATTCCATTTGCAAAAGAAATTTAAACCGTTTTGAATTTTCAATCAAAACCTCTCAACCCAATAAATCAAATGCAATAGCATGTATGCTCAACCATATTGCTACCTTATGATAAATTTTAATTTCATGAAATTTTATTTTCCTATGTTTTCATGAGCACAAAAATTCAAAATTACCTCAATTTACACCTATTTCAAAAGGAGCAAATTTTAGGGTGTTACAATTCCACAATTCAACAGAACAGGGGTAATCCTAGTAAAGCTAGTGATAACTAGATTAGAAGACATCAAGATCAATATCAAAATCTTTACGCAATTGTTTCCTTGGCAACAGCGCCAAAAAGCCTGTTGGTATTTTTAAACACACACAGATAAATCCACAAGTGCATGGATACCGCTGTAGCTTTCACCTGAGAGTATTCCAAGGTATCATATTTATCCACAGGGAAACAATGGTTAAAGAAGTTGATAATAATAAGGGTTATGAATAATGACATACATATAGGAGAATTCCATGGTAAATAAATTAGTCTAGCTAGATTGAGAGGACAATGGTTGAGTTCAAGGTTCCTAAATACTTCTCTATTACTTCAGTTCTATTCTAGTTTAGACTAGAGGGTATAACTAAATCATGGGTAGATATAGCGATCACACACAATAGCACTATGGGACATTAGAACACTAGCCGCAAAAAGAGATGAAAAAGGGGCTAGGAAGCTCCGACTATGGTCCTACAAACACCAACCCGAACATGGTGGACTACGTCGGCTGTCAGGGCTATCACCACCTAGGGCTACCATAGCTATCCATAGGGTTGGGTGCCATCTCAGGTAACCTATAGACTCAACACCATGTCTAGCTAGTCGATTACTACCCTAGTCATGATCTATAACAAGAGCACTCGATGCGAGCGAAGATTCAATGCTAAGGTATGAAAATAATACTAACCATACACATGAAAGGCATAAAAGTAAATAGAGAAGATAACTATATTAAAGCATAAGTCTTGCAAAGGTAAGATACAAAGATATACCCGACCTCCGAAGATTTCTCCAGAACCTGAGCATAGCTCAACTCTCCCTAACTCTCAACTTAACTAATCTACTTCTACATCTTGAGAGCTTTGTGGAGTTTTCTCTCTTGTGGTGTATCTTGATCTGAATGAGAGATGGCTCTCTTGGTTGGGGAAGAGGGTGCCTTATATAGTGGAGATGGAGTAGGCACTACTACAGATTGATCTTTCACTATCGCCACTTTCACTACCGTAGCGATAAAAGCGACGGTGTTATACTTCCATCATCGGTTGGACCGATAACGAGGCCTCCTAAGGAAGGGAACCAGTAGTTGAAACTTCTACCACCCATGGGTTAACAATAGATGCGGCAGTGGTATTTTCTTTGATGCATGAAAAGCCAAGTCAACTGGGACAGGCGTTATGGCAGCGGGCCCTACATGACCGTTTGATGTACCGGTGGTTGTAAATTCAATGTGAGTTATTTCCCCATTTCCCAACTACCCACAACACAGTTGCATCATCATTTTATTTCCACTTCTCCATCTTCAAGGTTGGCATATTGTTTGTCTCTCGCAATTTGTGTGAGCCAATGCACGCCTCGCGCTGCGCCGCCACTAGATCCAATGGCAAGGGTAATGCTTTTGCACTTCACTGATGGATCTTTGTTGGATTATTTTCCTCTTTAGTGATCTCATTACTAAGGAAGCTCTCATCCTACTACACACTGATGATCTTAGGCTCTTCGAAATGGAGGTGGCCCCCAACAATAGGAACACACTAGCCAGTCTCACAGAGGATGTTGTTCTAGAGATCCTCCGCCGCCTCCCCACCCACTCCTTGTTCTGCTGCAAATGTGTCTATCACTCCTAGAACCACCTCATCTCCCACAACCATAAGGTGTTGCCCTAGACTATGGCCAACTTCTTCTACGACAGTGAGAGAGGCGAACGAAACTTCACTAGTGTCACCAGTGAACGCCTCAACTTGTCCTTCTTGCCCTACCCCATTGATAAAGTAGCTGTCTTAGATTGTTGCAATGGTCTTGTCCTATGCTTGTGCATTGAGGCTGCTAGATCCTGCTATGTCATCTACAATCCGGCAACCAAGAATTTGCGGGTATTGCCGCCTAGCATCTATACTGTTGGTCAGGCTCGATTGGGGTTCGATCCGATAGCCTCCTCGCACTTCCATGTGATTGAATTTATGGAGGAGGACGTTGAGTGCCTAGGTGTGGATATCTACTCATCTCAAACTACAGCATGGATCTATAAGGAATCTGAATGGGGCCAGGACATTGATGATGTGATACATTCAAGATCAGCAAGTGTGTTTCTTAACGGTTGTCTGCACATTATGGGATACTCTCTAATACTTGTTATGGATATGGAGGGAAAGACATGGAGAAAAATTCCTAGGCTTCATGGTACTCTACCCTCCATCCATCAAGCTTAGGGTCACTTGTGTGTATGTACTGTTGGTGGTGTTGGTGGTCACAATATGTCCCAGCTTTCAGTCTAGATCCTTGAAGACTATGCTACTAATAAATGGACATTGAAGCATACTGTTAGCACACTGAAGGTGTTTGGAGAGACTAATATTAAATTTGGTTACATGGATTATGATTTGGACTACACAATGATTACAGTTCACCCAGAATGGAATTTGATTTTCTTTGTTGGGGTGAAAAGAAGAATCATCGCATATGACATGGACCAAAGAAAAGTTAATTTCATCCCTACCAGTGTGGACCGTAGCTATGGTAGACATAAAGTCCTGTCACTGTTCATGAGCAAACCTTACTTTCTTCCTTATGTTCCCTTGTTCTTGTTCTTGTAGTCATTAGCGGAGCAGTGACTAAAGCTCCATTTGATGTATCTCTGTGTTACGACATGTTCAAATGGACCAATGTTGTTTGATTGTCTATGGCCATGTTAATTTCATCTAGGATGGATGTTGTCATTATTGCAGCTAAACTAGTGTGCCCTCTTTGTTGTGTTTGCAAATTGGTTTATTTCTCTTGTGCGAACAATACGTTGTGGTGGTGTTTATAGCTCCTATCGCCGTTTCATACGGTGATTAAGCGTTAGTGTGACATTGCCCTACTCTGAGAGGAGGAAGGCCTGTGTAACAATGAAGAAGGAAGACGCACTGTACTACAATGCACCCACGTTATAGATGCACCTCATTGTGTACTGTTATAGATGAGGAAGAAAATGTGGAAGGGAATCAAATGGTCCGCGCCGTCTTCCCTGCTCCATCATCCGTGTGACTCACGTGGGTGGCCGTGGATGTCATGGACCTTGACTATTGCCTCCCCTCTCATGTCATATCATATGCTTTAGTACACGTTAGTTTTAGATGAGGATGAAATGTGGCAGGGAATCAAATGTGCCAAGGAATCTGAACCACATCGTGGTCACCACTCCGTCGCCCATGAGTCACGTGGGTGGCCACGGATGTCACGGACCTTGACTATTGCCTTCCCCGCACGTGTCTTGAGGTGCGGCTATTTAAGCCAAGGTAAGGGGTGCCTATCTGCCAAACTCCAATCCTTATTCCTCCCTTGGCATCAGAAAAACTAGAGAAATCCTTGAGATGTACATAGTTTCCTATCCCATGGCCTCCTCCCTCATCCTGCATCGACTCTAGTGCCACTGGGAGAAGGCCTTCAAGATTAGCTTCCACCAACACCTATGTGTAGCTATATGTCCACTTGTTTCCTTGGTGTTAGTCGAAGTTTTGTGAAGATAGGGAAGAAAGCATGCTTCCATGGAGCTTCATTGTGATGCTGATGCAAACTTCATCCACATCATAGATGCAGATGCGACGATGCAACAAGGGAGCGCTGGAAGATGTGACAGTGCAAGGGAACGCTTGTTTTCCTTCCTTCTTCTCGTGCTTTCCACTACAACCCTTGCCTATGGCAGGAAGCAACTGGAAGCTCTACAAGGTGGGTGTCATGTCGGCTCTCTTCATCATAGCAGTCTACGACTACAACTCTATCATTTCAAACACCACTACATGCCCCTTCTTGGGTGATGTTAGTATAAGTTTTGTGATGTCGTAGTAGAGTATAGGTTGTTTTCTGTACTCGATAGGTCTTTGTTATTGTACACCCAGTAGTCTTGGATACATCTGTGTTATTGTACACCTTTCGATTATAACCTACTAGACTTATGAATAAAGATTTACTTTTTAACGAAATGTTGCCTCATGTGGGTGTTGTACTTTTAACTATATATCGTTTCATTTTTAACATTTGCATTTTTAGACATATTATTTCTTTGCAATTTTCTCCGTCCAACTTCTAACGTCATTCTAGGAGAAGCGTGCTCCACTAAGATCATGGGAGACGTGGCCTTGCCTTAACTCCTACTCTCACTCGGTGCAATCGTAGGAAATCCAACGGACACCTAGCTCGCCTATATATCCTTGATAAAAGCTGGGTAGCAAGTACAATTCCTTTCTAAACTCGTTACACTTACCACCCACACACCCCATCTTCAAATCTCATCCAATGGCAGAATGGCAGAAGTGCCCAAGTGAAGACACGCTGGAGGAGAGGGTGTTTGGAGGTCCTTCCCTCCTTCATGACAGTTTGCGATGGGAGTATGGGGAATTAAGTATGGCTCTTGCACTTTATCTTATGCTGGTGGTCTTGATGCTTCCCCATTATACAATGCTATCTCCATGGTGCATCCGGCGTCGCGCTTCCCCGCTGATGGGGGAGGCACCCTAGCATTGCCACAACTGATGCCCCGATCCACCCTCAGGGAGGAGAGCCAAGAGGCACACTGGCTGTAGCTTTGCCTCGATGCCGTTGAGACGGTGCTTGTCGCATCAGAGCGTGAAACAGGTGCGGCGGAGGTTATGGCTGCCGAGGCCTAGGCTTGACTGGCTGGTAAGTCATATTGGGCACGATCTTGCTCTTTCACTTCGTGCAATGCGATGTCGTGTGTTCAGTTGTAGGGTTTTCTTGTCACCTATTTAGCTGTCGAGGAGCAGCTCCACGCAACGTAGGCCAAGGCGGCGGAGTTGCGTCGGGCCAATGATGACCTAGTCTGGTAGATGGCGAAGCTGATCCTCCTTCATCGGGATGCCGATGACAACACCCATGTCGTCACCCTATTGTCGGTGGAAAACAACCGCTGCTTTGACACCCTCAATCAGGCAGCAGTCGCCACCATCTGTGTGGTGGCGTCTGCCAGGGCGATAGTGGAGGAGCGTCTCCATGCCTTGCCAGCGTGGGTCATGGAGGTGACCATCTATGGCATTCACCAAGGTGCCATGGGGGCCCTGGCCACCGCCTAGCTTTGATGTTGGGGCCTGCGTGGGCTGAAGCCAGGGTTCCTATCACAATCGTCCTTTCACGATTGAGAGGACCTCGACGTCTACTTTCAGCCCTTGGTTGTGGCCATGTTGGCTCTGAGGGATGTACCGGACATCATTCTTAACGCTCCCCGCAAGTAGTTGGATTATAATATGCCTCTGCATCCTGTACAAAAATTGTTCATACTACTATTTACTTTGAGTTTGAACTTTGAACATATCTGTGTTTACTGTTGCCTGGAATGTTCCATTTGTGTGCCTTTGACACATATGACATGGCCATCGTTATTAGGTGCTCACATCTTCGTAGGACCCATTCACCACCACCAGTAGCCTTCACCGCCGCCTACAGACGGTGTGGATGGTAACACTTTCATGTCAATTTCGAAGCCCGCATGTGAGTCTCGTGTGTATCATTTCAATTTCCAAGCCCACGCATGAGTCCCATGAGTCCCCACTCATGTCATATCATACGTTGTACCATTGTATAAGTTGCTATTGTCATGCGACTCACATTCCTATTTTTATTCTAAGCATTAATTAAGGAATTGTGAGTTATTGTGAGACAATTTAAAAGGACAACCATTACCACCACCGGTAGCCTTCACCTCCACCTGCATATGGTCTGGATGGTAACACATCTGTCAAATTCCAAGCCCACGCGTGGACTCCCGCACATTTTTACAAAGTTGGGCACAATTTCCATTCCCGCGTCTGAAACGGTTGCTTACAAAGCACGCTCCCCACCCTGGGTCTTTCTCCTCATCCATAGCTTTTGTTCCTCATCTCCGATCCTTGCTCCCCAGTGGTGAACTACGTGACTGCCCCTACTCAGTGGGGTGCAAGCCGCCACTCACCACTGACAAGCTAGTACCCCACGCCGGTATGCCTCACCGGCAAGGGCCCGCACAGATCCACCGGTGACTAGGCTAGTACTCATCACCGCCGTGGCCGCTCTAGCTCAGTCCTGCAAGATTCAAACACAATGGTAATGCTTTCGCACTTCCCTCCATCTTTCTTGGAGTTTTTCCCCTCTTCACACATCTAAGTATGAAACAAGCTTCCATCTGTTTACTAAGGAGCTCACGATCCAATTTCTGTAGGCGCTCCTTCTCTGATTCAAGTGACAATGCCACCGCTTCCATCGCCAGACCTGCTCCACCAGATCCTAGTCAAGAACTCAAGATGGAGGCAGAGGCCCCCAATAAGAGGAACCAAGTGGCCATCCTCATAGACCATGTCTTCATCCTCATCCTCCAACGCCTCACCTCCCACACCTTGTGTAGCTGCAAGTGTGTTTATCGCTCCTAGAACCTCCTCATCTTCAAATCCGAGTACCATAAGGAGCTGCCCTAGATTATTGCTGGATTCTTCTATCATAGCTGGAAAGGCAAACACAACTTCACCAGCATCAACGGTGAGTACCCCTCCTTGAATTTCTTGCCCTTCAACATTCATGATGTTGTGATCTCAGATTGCTGCCACAGGCTCATCCTCTACTGGTGTGTTGGGTTTTGCTATGTTGTCTGCAATCTAATGACTAACAAATGCTAGTTACTACAGAATAACAACCGTTATTTTGGTTCAGCTTGCTTGGGGTTCAATCTGACAGTCTCCTCGCACTTCCATGTGATTGAATATGGGAAGAAGAGGGCGGGTGAATCCGTAGGTGTGAGCATCTACTCATCTAAGAGTGCAGCATGGACGTTTAAGGAATCTGAATGGGGCGAGGGTGTTGTATGCACATATGAAACAAGTGTATTCCTTAATGGTTCTATGCACTAGCTGGAGTTGTCCCTGATAGTTGTTGTTGATATGCAGGGAAAGGCATGGAGGAAAATTCGTAGGCCACATGGTGAAGCAATCTCCATCCATGAAGCTCAAGGGTCAGTTGTGTGTATGTACTACTAGTATGTTTAGGAGTATCAGCTTTCATTCTAGATCCTAGAAGACTATGGTACTGATAATTGGACATTGAAGCATACGGTGACCACGCTGGAGATATTTAGAGGGGACAATATTCAATTTGGTTACGATGTTTGCGATGCGGACTACAGAGTGATTGCAGTTCACCTAGAATGGAATTTGATTTTCCTTGTTGGTGAGGATAGAACACTGATCGCATATGACCTAAACCTCAAAAAAGTTCTTGTCCTCCCTAGCCAGGTTGTGCGGTATCCTAGACCTACCTAGAGGCTATGTCCGGAGGGACCTCACTATCTTCCTTATGTTCCCTTGTTCATGGAGTCAGTAGGAGTGTAGTAAAGTTGCATATGCTGTTCTTTCTTCAGGTAGGGAGTTGTTTTCATTCTATATACAGTGCAATTTTTGCCTTGGCAACTAAAGCACTTGAATGTTGAATATTATTAATGTTGCTGCTTTGTGCAGGTTATGGATTCTGAGTGCTTTTGAATGATTTTACTGCAATGGCTAAGGAAGAAGAGGAGTTCCATGGTGCACTGGCTACCAAGCTAAAGGAAGCTTTGCCTTGCAAGCAAGAGTGTCGATCTAAAAGAGCAGAGCACATCCACCTCATTTTTGTTATGTAAGTCTGTAGGGAGCAGAACCTTTATTCTCCAATCTATGTACCGCTTGTGTCAATTCTTGAGTCAACATAGTTGTTATGTTAGTGTCGCTTATTATTATAAAAAGTACTCTTCATTGTGGACATGATGAATGGTGTGTAATGATTATATCTGTATGGTGTGTTTAGTAAGTTATTAAGGCCCAGCTGAATTAGTAAATAAATTGTGAAAATTGGATTCAATTCTGTCACCGTCGGATGTAAAGGCCGTTGGCTATTTTTTCATCACCACCGCTTTTCGTCTCATGCAGCAAGGGTCAATAGTGTATCACCACCGAATGGCTTTTTAACCTGGCACCGACTAAAGGATCTTCAGAGGCAGATTGTACTACAACACGACGGTGACCATTACCTATGACCAGATGGTTCATACGGTGAAGTGATGGTGATGTCCACCTAGACATAGACCCATCGGCGGCCAAAGCGATGGTGAACACACACTACACACAATCGGCTCATTGTGCAAGGCTACTGTGATCCTGATCATTGGCCAAAATGGCGGTGTTAGTGCACACCCACATAGGCGGGTCATGGTACAACACAACGGAAACAACGACCTGATCAAGGATGGATCATAAGCCAACATGGCAGTGTAAGTGTACACCCACATAGGCGGGTCGTGCTCCAATGCGATAGAATCAAGGACCTGATCACAGATGGATCGTAAGCTAATACGGTGGTGTTAGTGTATACCCACATAGCTGAGTCATGTTCTAATGTGACAAAAGTAAGGACCTTAGCAAGGACGTATCATAAGTTAAAGTGGCGGTGTTAGTGTACACCGTAGATGGTCTTAGATAGCGACGGTGAGGGCTATGATCATCACTGCCGATAGCTTACTGCCGAGGCTAAAATTGGACTATGATCGGGGTTACGATGTGGCTATGAAAGGTGCATGTGTAGTAGTAAGGGGGCAAGGCATTGCCACATCATCGATCTACGTCAACTCCCTTGATCACCGTTTGATAAACTGACTTAAATCCACCTTAAAATTAACGGTTTAGATCTTGGAAATGCATACGAGGCAGCAGAGAGCGAACATGCTCTAGAGTGGGCTGGCTGGCCTCCCCACTGGACCGGCCAGCCTGCCACTTTAGTAAGTGGGCCTCCCCTTCTTGTGGTGGCTCCCGGACTTTGTCTTGAGTTGCCTTTTGTAGTTTTTGTGAGTTTAATCACTTGTTGTCGTTGATTTACTTATTTGGAGTGTATGACAGTGGTCCTAGGGCTGTTTTCTAGATAAATCCTCCCGCATTCACATATTCACCAAGCTCGTGGAATTCATTAGTTTAAACCCCTATACCTATATTTGGTGATGGAATTAAGTACATATCTAGGATATGTTGATGATTTATAATTGACATTAACAATCGTCAACACCTCCCCCCTAGCTAGATCTGTGTTGGTGCTGGTGCCTAGCGGCCTTGGTCTAGGTTAGAGCACCACCTGCTGAGCGCGTGATTGCTAGATCTGATGGCTAGGGTTGAGGGCATGTAGTTGGTGCTGCTGGTGCGGGTGCATGGGTGGCCTACTCCTACTGACGTATAGGTTATGGTTGAAAGCCCTGCCTGGCTCCTCTAGGCCGGTGGCGGTGGTGCAGCCATGTCATCTGCCTTCTTGGTGGCGTCATCAAAGATCCTATTTGTCAGGGCAGGCTAGGTCACAAGACCTGCCTATGCGCTTCTACCAGCGATGTTGGCATCTACGGATGTCATGGTTATTCCTAAAGGCATCGTAGGAGCACCTGTGTTGCCCATCTTCCATTACTCCTGCTAGATTCGCTTCTTCGTGCTATGCCTGTGTGTCCTTCAAGCTTGTCTTCACAATGGTCTATCTAGCCTACTTGGTGTTGCTGCCATCGATTCTTCTGCGATGGATACTGTTGGCGGTCCTTAACTCAAATATTTGGCCCACCAAAGTGCATTAAAATGACAACATTTCAGGCTACATCATAACAAAATATTATTTTATCTAACAAGTTCCATGAGTTTTGGTGCTGTCATTTGTTTTGTAGGACATAAACACAAATGTAACACCCTAGGTGTTAGGCTTGCATAATTTCACTTACATTGCATTAGCATAAGCATCAAGCATTCATATATGAGCTTTAACATGTGAAACATGCCTTGTTATTTTATGTTCCATATGTGTATGCTTATGATCATGTGTGAATAAGTGTAAGTGGTTGATGGTCACTAAAACACCTTAGCTACACTTAGGATGACTAATGGAACAATGTTCATGTAGATCACTTTATCTAATTAAGCTCCTAAGTGATGATGTGCTATCATGAAAAAGAACCATGGGGTAATGTAAATGGAGGCCGAGCAGAGTCTATGTGTAGGATGACTCATGTGATTTCGTCTGTGCCGATTAAGGACCGTACCGTTGTTGGCCCTTCTAACAAGATTGAATGCATGCCTATCACTTAGCTGGCCAGATAACTTGTTCCGATCGCGAAGCCGAGTAGCTCAACTCAAGCCAGGCCCCGCTCTGTTAGAGTGCGCACTCCGGATAGTAGTAAGGATGTGCGGGGAGCCATACATGAGCCCAAGGGTAGGCCAGGCCTAAATGTCCTAGCAGTTGGTTGTCCCTGATTGTGAAGCACTGGGTGAACCCGCGAAATGTGGACTTGAGTTGTAACAAAGGTGACCTAAGGTGACCATTGATCTGGTCTGCCTGGGTTTGTGTTAGGAATAAATTCCCAGTTGGTTGAAATCGATTCGAATCACCATCCCTCCCGGATAGTTAGAAACTTGGCTAGCTCCAACATCGTAGTAATTGTATTATGGAATGTGATGGTTCGGATAAACTTGGAATTACTACACCGGCTATGGTTACTATTTTATGCTATTAAATGATATACCACATGTTTGGCATAGGATAGTTGCTAATCTAGAGATGAATAGCTATAATAAACTTGATGACCAAAGTACAACTTTATAACTGAGTTAATCGCTTTTCATGCAAAATGTTGTCAAGCTACCTCCACTTATAAAGCCTTGCATAATCCTTGGAGTCAATTTATTTCTGGTTTATGATGGGTAAGTCTAGCTGAGTACCTTCTTGTACTCAGGGTTTTATTCCCATTGTTGCAGATTGTACAGTTTATCACGGCTATTGCAAGAACTGCTTCTGTCCTACCGTGGATGAGGAGTGAGCCTTGGGCAGGCATCTTTAATAATCCTTCTTATATGCTTTTGTGGATTGTGATCAAGAGTTGGTACTATATTTGAACTAAGTTGGCAAATGCTAGTTTCAAACTTTAATTTGCTTCTGCTACTATCTATCGAACTTGGTTTGTAATAACCTTATTTCGTACTCTGATGAATGAACTATATTTGTGAACTTTATGTAACATGTGACATGTATGTTGAATCATGTACAATCTTGGTTGTATGTGGATCATTTATCGAGACCTATCTTGGTACTTGACAGACTACCGGGTTTATATGGGCTCAAGTATGATAGTGCGACTGCTTGTGGGCTGCCATTGTACTTGTGCTCTTATAAATTGGTCAGTTCTATGATAGCTAGCATTAGAGCAAGATTCAACATTAATTGCCACATGTTTATTTAAAACAAAGGTTTTTGTTTTCCAAATCCAGTTTCTAGCAACTAATAGCAATATAAATAGGTGTTTGAAACCTAGAGTTGAAATCTAAAGTGTGCCAGTGATCACTTCCTTTATGCCCAATTAAGGACTTTAGGTGGCTAATTAAGTACTAACTTGGGGGGTTTTCATTTTCGTCGTCCATACGGCGTGCTATTGTATGGATGCCATTCACTTGAGTGGTAATGTATGGAACAAATGCCTCTACACCAGGTAAGAAGGTAAGTTGATGAGTGGCATGACCGCAAGATGTGAGCGTGCAGTCGGGGAGAGCTAGCTTTGATATGGCTGTGTATGTATGCTTGCATGTGTATATGGTGCATATTTAATTATTGGTAATAAATTGTCATCGGGTAGTTTTGATACGGAAGTATATATATATATATGAGTATATATATATGGAAGTATTTAGATTATAACCTAGAGCCCAGATTTACATTCTACATAGATAATTATGGGGTTGGGCTGAAATGAAATTCTTGTGCAGGTACACTAACAACGAAATATGTAGCCCGACTAGCTACGCTATATATGAGAGAACATATGTATGCCACCGTGTATGTCATTAGAAATAATTTTTCCTAAGTTTGTAAGGACATACGGAACATGCATGCATCATGATAAATTATTATTTCATACTTGCATTATTCCTCCCCTTATAAATCTCTTACTCGGTTATGTAACTCTTATCCATTATGACTTTGTCTCATGAGACTTGCATATGTTGTTGGTACAAATGGCAGCACCGGCTAGAAGTGAGAGTTTCCTGTTGATGTTGAGAACTCCTGCCCTGCTTTAGAGAGTCCTGCACTATGTGGGGTATTATGAACTGCCCCTCTATTATTGGAATGAAGTATACCTGGAGGGACAACCATGGTATGAAGTACGGCTAGCCATACCAGCTCATACCCAAGCACCTTTCTGGTAGGAATAGAAGGCGGAATCTGAAGGAAGAACTTCTTGGGAAGCTGCCCAAGTAGTAGCCTTTGAGGTACTGAGTCAGATTTGTCAGTAGCATGGGGATGAGCTTACCGGTAGTGTCGCTGGTACTTTTCCTCGGGTGGATCCATCCACAACCATGTGGGCATAGCGCAACAGCAATGCGTTGATCCGAGATTGGGATGAGTGAGCATATAGTTCTAGCTCCGCTATGAGCGCCATGTTTGCAGTAATGAACATGTTCTACACTCGTCAGGATACTAGGGACTTCTGGCAGGAGCCCTATACTACTTGCATGGATAAGCTCATGAGGGCTGAAGCTACACAGTGTAAGCTAAAGAAGCGTGTGCATAAGCACAAAAAGGTAGCAAGTGAGGCTTGATGGGAAACTAATCAAGCATATGTAGCTTTGGGAAATATCCACACCCAAATGGAGCAAGTTGATCAACAAAGAGTTCCCGCCCAAGAGGCAAGAGCAGATGATCAAGCGATGTTAGCGGGACTATGGGAGCAGCTGGAGGCTGCCCATGTTGAGGCATTCACAGCTATGCGCCAGTAGATCCTAGCAAACAACCATGCAGCTATGGCAGAAGCAGAAAGAGACAAGACCCATGCCATGAGTGTCCAGTAGGACTGTGTTGAGAGGGACTTGCACCAGCAGCTTGCACAAGCCTAGAATGTAGTGGTTGATCTTTAGCATGAGGTACATTTTCTGAACAACCAACTGCACCCGATCCTTGACGAAGAAGAAAAGAAGATCAAAAGCTTCAAGAGAGGTCTTAGCACTAAGCTGTTGAAAACTATGGCCAACTTGAGGTGCACCACATACAATGAGTTCATTAGTGATGCCTTGACTTAGGAGAACCACAACAATCTACATGCGGCAGCAAAGGGCCGCAAGAGGGTAGCTGAGGTAGGTGCCTTAGGGTCTTCTCAGTCCAAAGCTCTAGTGGCAGCTAGGCCACAATTTTGACCACTAGCGCTCAAGTTTAGGCCTCCTCCATCAAAAGCTTAGGCCAACCAACATCAGGAGGTGGTTCGTAAGGTGTTCACCATTGCCTTACCCAAGGGGAATGGAGGGCAAAGAAGCTCAGCAGGATCCAAGAGGAATCAACCATGCTTCAACTATAATCAAGTGGGTCACTGGGCCAAGGAATGCCCCCATCCTAAGAAGAACAACAATTAGAACCAGAGCAATCAAAGACAGGCAAATCCTAAAGCATGTCCTGGATATGTGCATTACACCACTATTGAAGAGGTCCCTGCAGGAGAGGTTGTCACAACTAGTATGTTTCTTGTTAACAAACATCCCACCATTATTTTATTTGATTCAGGAGCTTCTCATTCATTTATGAGCCAAGCATTAGCATCTAGATATGATCACAAAGTAATTGAGGTAAGCAAGGGTGGTTACAGTATAAGTTCAGCTGTGGCTACTATCTCTACAAATAAGATGGTTAGAAATGTGCTCATCTCTATACAAGAGAGGGAGTATACGATGGATTTGATAGTATTGCCTAGATTATCTATAGATGTGATCTTAGGCATGAGTTGGATGAGCGATCATGGTGTTCTCATTGACACTAGCACTCGTACAATTATGTTGAGAGAACTAAAGGGAGGTAATGCTTTTCTAGTACCACTTTCCTAAAATTTTGAACTCCAAAACTTGTCTTGTGCTATCCAAGCCACTACACTCTATGATATTCCAATGCTTTGTGAGTTTCCTAATGTATTCCCAGATGAGTTACTAGGTTTACCACCTGATAGGGATGTGGAATTTAAGATTGAGTTAGTGCCAGGTATGGCACCTATCTCAAGAAGACCCTATAGGATGCCACCAAATGAGTTAGCTGAACTTAAAATTCAGTTACAAGAACTGTTGGACAAAGGTCTCATTCAACCTAGTTCGTCTCCATGGGGATGTCCAACATTGTTTGTAAAGAAGAAGGACAAGTCTTTGAGAATGTGTGTGGATTATAGGCCACTTAATGCTGTGACCATCAAAAACAAGTATCCTTTGCCTCGTATCAATATCCTGTTCGATCAGTTGGCAAAAGCAAAGGTATTCTCCAAGATTGACTTAAGGTTAGGCTATCATCAGATAAAGATCAGGCTAGAGGATATACCTAAAACCGCTTTCTCCACTAGGTATGGCTTGTATGAGTATTTGTCATGTCCTTCGGATTGACGAATGCTCCTGCCTACTTCATGTACTTGATGAATTCCGTATTCATGCCCGAGCTCGACAAGTTCATGGTTGTGTTTATTGATGATATCTTGATTTATTCAGAGAATGAGGTAGATCATGCAAAGCATCTGAGAATTGTTCTGTCCAGATTGAGGGAACATAAGTTATATGCAAAGTTTAGCAAGTGTGAATTTTGGTTGAGCAAAGTACCTTTCTTGGGTCACATCTTATCAAGAGATGGAATATCTGTAGACCCATCTAAAGTACAAGAGGTCATGGATTGGAAGGCCCCAACTTCGGTTCATGAAGTTCAGAGTTTTCTAGGGTTAGCAGGTTACTATCGTCGTTTTATTCTAGATTTCTCCAAGATAGCTAAGCTCATGCCTAGACTACTTTAGAAAGATGAAAAGTTTAGTTGGACGCCAGAGTGTGAAGCAGCTTTTCACACCCTAAGGACCCTATTAACTACAGCTCCTGTTTTGGCACAACCCGACATTGAAAAGCCTTTTGATGTGTTCTGTGATGCATCGGGTATAGGTTTGGGGTGTGTGCTCATGCAAGAAGGAAGAGTTATTGCCTATGCTTCTCGGCAGTTGAGAAAGCATAAAGTCAATTACCCTACGCATGATTTAGAGCTTGCAGTAGTAGTTCATGCGTTAAAGATATGGAGACATTATTTGTTGGGCAACATATGTCACATATACATGGACCACAAAAGTCTCAAATATATCTTCACTCAACCTAAGCCAAACATAAGACAACAAAGATGGTTAGATCTGATCAAGGACTACAATTTGGAAGTGCACTACCATCTAGGGAAAGCCAATGTTGTAGCAGATGCACTTAGTCAGAAATCTCATTGCAACACTTTGGAAGTATTGTTGGAGGTTGGGTTTAATTTGTTATATCCTGTTGTGTTGCACAATATCACTATCAGTTGTTCACTTGAGAGAAAAATCATAGAATTGTAGAAGACATATGTAGGTATATTTCACATCAAGACAAAAATGCAAGAACAAGAAACCAATCATTTCAAATTAGATGAAAGAGGTGTGCTATGGTTTGAGGACCGACTTGTGGTACTGAAAGACCGTGAGCTTAGAAATCACATTTTAGATGAAGCTCATTCGTCCAAGTTGTCTATCTATCTAGGTAGTAGCAAAATGTATCAAGATTTGAAAACCTGTTTTTGGTGGACCAAGATGAAGAAAGAAATCACCGCCTATGTCGCTAGTTGCGATAATTGCAGTAGAGTAAAGGTTGTTCATTTCAAATCTACTGGATTACTTCAGCCATTGCCTATTCTAGGTAGGAAATGGGAAGAAATAAGTATGGACTTTATTACAGGCCTTCTGATGACACAGCAAGGTCATGATTCCATATGGGTCGTTGTAGATCGTCTCACTAAGTCAGCACATTTTATACCGGTTAAAACAACAGATCGCGTAGGGAAATACGCCGAACTATATGTTTCTCAGATCGTAAGACTACATGGAATACTAAGGACTATAATCTTAGATCAAGGACCATAGTTTATAGCTCATTTTTGGGAGCACTTGCACCAGACTTTGGGGACTAAACTAATCAGAAGTTCAGCATACCATCCACAGACTTTTGGACAGACTGAGCAAGTGAACCAGATCTTAGAAGATTTGTTGAGAGCTTGTGTGATATCTTCCAAGGGTTCTTGGGAAAAATGGCTACCTTTAGCCAAGTTCTCCTACAACAATAGTTATCAAGCAAGCATCAAGATGGCTCCGTTTGAAGCCTTGTATGGTAGGAAATGTAGAACTCCTTTGAATTGGATTGAGCCTGGTGAAAGAAGATACTTTGGCATTGACTTTGTCACTGAAGCTGAAGAGCAGGTGCGCATTATCCAACAACATATGAAAGCAGCTCAGTCAAGACCAAAGAGTTATGCTGATAAAAGAAGAAGACCACTGACTATTGAAGTGGGAGACTATGTATACTTAAAGGTGTCACCCATGAAAGGAGTACAGAGATTTGGAGTGAAAAGAAAGCTTGCACCTAGATATGTAGGGCCATACAAGATTACTGAACGGAAAGGAAATGTTTCTTACAAGCTACAACTTCCTCTAGAGATGAGTGCAATATTCGATGTCTTTAATGTTTCTCAGTTGAAGAGATGTCTTTGCATACCTGAGGAAGCCATTGCACCCAACAACATTGAGCTCCAATCGGATTTGACATATGAAGAGAAACCAATTCGAGTGTTAGAAGAGATGGAAAGAATAACATGGAGCAAGGTCATTAAGTTCTACAAGGTGGTGTGGAATAACCATAGTGAACAAGATGCCATGTGGGAACGGGAGGATTATTTACGTGAGGTTTATCCCACCTTTTTCCAAGAATGGTAGGTCTTGCAAATCTTGGGATGAGATTTCTATAAGGGGGAGGGGCTGTAACACCCTAGGTGTTAGGCTTGCATAATTTCACTTGCATTGCATTAGCATAAGCATAAGCATCAAGCATTCATATATGAGCTTTAACATGTGAAACATGCCTTGTTATTTTATGTTTCCATATGTGTGTGCTTATGATCATGTGTGAATAAGTGTAAGTGGTTGATGTTGGTCACTAAAACACCTTAGCTACACTTAGGATGACTAATGGTACAATGTTCATGTAGACCACTTTATCTAATTAAGCTCATAAGTGATGATGTGCTTGTTGTCCTAGGAAGTATCTGTCGATAGAATATCATCGGTAGTCCACCGAGGGGTATCCTGCGATGGTAGATTGATCGGCAGAGGAGCGTGTAATCAAGAACAAGAAGGCAACAGAGACACACGAGTTATATAGGTTTAGGCCATCAGTATGACGTAATACCTTACTCCTGTGGTCTGTTGGTTTGTATTAGCTATCATATGATTTGCCGTGAATTCGTAGGGGGTCCCTACCCGCCTTATATAGTCTGGGGGGCAAGGTTACAAGTCGGTTAGATCTAAGAGATAACCAGAAAGTAATAACAGATTACAAGAAACATGGGATCATACGTATCCTATCAGATCTTTGTAACATCTTCAGGATATCCTCTCCGTGCCTTACGGGGGTTGCCGAGCAGAATCGTGCCCCGCAAGGCCCCTTCTTGCGAGCTGGGCCGCCCCTGGAGGCATAGCCCATGTGACCTGCCATGGGTATCCGGGGTCGTACCCCCCATAGCTAGTCCCCGAGCGCCTTGTACCCGTTGTGCAATGCCGTCTTGAGACTTTTCGAGTAGGTGCGAACCAAAACCAAGCTGTCCAAATCATGGTCCGACCACCATAAGGAGTCACCGAGCAGTTGTGAGTAGCTGCCGAGCAGCATACAACATCGCCGAGCAGTGTGTTCTGAGCACGGCTTGTCATAAGGGTGTCAGGAGCTCAAGTCCAAAATTAAAAATTCCTGCATGGTAAAGTGAAGTGTGCCCACTTAGAATCCGAAAACGAGGGTAAAGATACCTGGTTTTATCTTTTAGAGGCTCGGAGTCTTTCAGAAAACAAACACATTCACCACAAGGTGAAGTGTGCCCACTTAGTCCTCGAGCCTGATAGTAGGTGACGTAGTCACGTGGTGCCAGGCTCAGAAATTAGTAAACCATCCGAGCAGGTAGCCAGTCCCCGAGCGTAGCCTCTAGACAAAAAACAAACACATTCACCGCAAGGTGAAGTGTGCCCACTTAGTCCCCGAGCCTAACAGTAGGTGACGTAGTCACGTGGTGCCAGGCTCAGAAATTAGTAAACCGTCCGAGTAGGTAGCCAGTCCCCGTGTTTCTGGCGTAGATATCGGATAAATCAAACCGCAGTGAGAAATTCGGAGTAATGGCTATACAGTATCAGTTACTAAGCCTCATTAAAATGCAGAGAATTCGGAGAATAAGTGGCGGCGATAAATGTGCGGCGTGGGCTACTGTGACACGATAGCCCAAGTTGCGGCCCATTAAACCATTTTGGAGGAGTCGAAGTAGCGCTGATCGCGGGAACGGTTTCCCAAAAACCCTCAGAGTCAAGGGAGAGTGGGGAAAGTGCTTTATAACCGCGCCGCCACACACATCGCCTCCTACCTCTGTCAAGCCACCCTGCTTCCTGCCTTCGCAATCCCTGTGCTTCACATTCCGCACCAATCGCGAGCATTCGCCTCCAACCCTTGGACCAATCCATAGGAAATGGCGCCAAAAAAGGAGCCGCAAAGCCGAAGAAAGTGGCCACCAGAGCCAGCCGCGACGAGGAGTGGGTGCCGTCGAAGACGTCGGCGGCGGATCTCAATAAGATGGTGGCGATGGGCGTTCTCCCAGACCGTCTCACTGCTGGATGGCGGCTAGCTAGTGGTGAGCCCTTCCCGACACCACATACTGATGAGGCTGTAGTATTTGAGGATTATTTCTGGCGAGGATTAGGGTTTCCTATCCACCCCTTTCTGAGGGATCTTATGGAGTTTTGGGCGATTAGCCTCTGTAATCTGCACCCCAACACCATTCTGCATGTTTCTATCTTTATCCATTTATGCGAGGCATTTCTCGGTGTTCTTCCGCACTTCAACCTCTTTAGGCACCTGTTCTGTCTGAAGAAGAAGGGGGGGTAGCGGTTCCAAGGTGGTCGGCGGCGTTTACCTGCAACTCAGGGATGGGATGGCTAGCGAATATATCAGCGTTCCACTAAATACCTCCCTCAAAGGTTGGAATGCCAGATGGTTCTATATCAAACAAAGTCACCCAATGATTCGATGCGACGTCCACCACATCCCGGTTAATCATATTAACTGGTTGGAGAAACCCAACAATGCTGAGATGGAGCAGGTAATGGAACTGCTGGACTTGATTAAGGGCGTTGAGCTTCGGGGTGAACTGGTGGTGGCTAGCTTTATAGTGCGGCGCCTTCAGCCCTGCAAAGAGAGGGCCCACCCGGCATTTGACTATAAAGGTGACAATGACGGTACCTAGGAAAACACAGACCGTCTGACGAAGAAGGAAGTGATAGACCGTGCCATGGATCTATTTACTTCGAATGTCTCATTCAGCTGGCCAAAAGGAACGAAGGCTTTCAACTGCACCAATCCACCTCCTCAGGTAACCATTTCGCTTCGCGTCTATCAGGCATTAATTGCCGAGCATAGGACTGACTTACTTATGAAAAGATCCATTCGTAGGACAGGGCAATATACTTTTCAGACGTGCCGAGAGCCGATTGGCCGAAAGGAGTAGATCCTCGGTGGCCACTGCAGCCTGAAGAGGATGAGCCGAGCTCCTCGTCGGATAGTCCATCCCCAATGTCAGAGAAGGTTCGTGGGAAAAGACCGGCAGTAGACGAGCCGGTCCAAAAAAGGAGAAAAATCGCCAGCTCTCATGCACACAAACCAGGCGGCATCTCTCTTGGAGAGGACCGAGCAGTTCGGCCACGACGAACGGCTGTGCTAGAGTGGTCGGACGATGATGAGGACCAGTCAACGCTTCCGCCGAGCACGACGGAGGCACCGGCGGATGCTGACGCTCTCAAGCATCGAGCACGGGAAAGTTATGGTCGGGCAACGGCGGACGTCTCGGTGATGCAAACTACCGAAGTCCCCAAACAACGCATAGAAGGGGGTGCCCCAGGGCACCAAGAAGAGCGGCAACCCGCTGTAGAGGCGCAGGAGTCCTCCCATAAAGCCGACCAAGCAGCCACACCCGGGGGGTCAGACAGGCATCACCGATTCAAGAAAATCAATCGGAAGACCAAAACGTAAGTATATTTGCCTTGGAGTAATAATATTGTTCCTTGATTTCTCCTTGTTATTGAGAAGCCGATATTACGCAGTGCGACGCCGAGGCCCGTAACCTCAAAAGAAAAAACAATGACTGCTCCCGTCCAGGAGTCCCCTAGTGCTCGACGAACAGAGGACGGGCCAGCTGCCACTCCCAGCAGACCTGGCGATGGTGAATCATTGGCGCACACGATGGGCGCGTCGGTGACCGCAACCGCGGCTATGACCAAAAAAGTCGTTACCTTGGAAGTGGAAACTGCGGCTATTGTTGATGCACCGGAGGTTACAGATGCGACTCCGTCAACGGCTGAGGAGCAAACGTCGTCACCCGCAGGGATGCCAGGAGTGGTCGAAGCGGCGGTCCGACCACGGAGCCCCCCAGTGGTGCCTCAAGGGACGGCGGAGGAGGACGAGGTCGTGGAGATCGAGCGTGCCACACCTGAGCCCCAGTCCATCCGGATTCTCTGGAAACGCGGGGAAGAGGTGGTAGTCGTCGAGGAAGAAAACACCACCAAGGAGATAAAGAGGTTGAAATCCGCCGTCGCTGGAGTTATGACTCAAATCAAGGTGAGTGCCATGCCAATAACACTGATATATGTTGTCAGAAGATCAAGGTTTATCTCTTTCATTGTTAATCCACAGGGGATAGCTCGGACAGCCGATCAACGGCACCAACTGATAAAGAGGATGGAGCCCCTCGCCGAGGAAAATAAGATACTCTGGGAGGCTTTAAGTCTTTTGGAGAAAAGTATTCAGAGGGCCCAGCGCGAGCAGGACCTTGCAGAGTCAAACTCGCGGGACCTTGAACATTAGAATGGGGTTCTGTCCGAGCGACTAACGGCTTCATCCAAGCGGCTGAAGAAGACATCCGAGGAGCTGGCGATTGTATCCGAGGAACTTAAGAAAATGTCCGAGCAGTTGAGCAAGAAAAACGGAGAACTCGATAGTAACTTGGCATGGGAGTTCATGCTTATTGATGGGTAAACCTTAGCGGCCCTAACTTGTTAGACGAACCTTTGAAAGGCTTCATAGTGAACCCTGTCGACCTTCCTTGGTAGTGGGTCAAGAGGCTGATCACCTCGGGCGAAAAGGGTAAATCACGACTCACAGTGAACGTGTACAACCTCTGCAGAGTGTAAAACTGTTATAACAGCCGTGCTCACGGACACGAGCGACCTTGGACCCTTATGGAATAGAGATGATCACTAATGAATGACGATGTTAATAATTAATCGTTTATGCTATACATTATTCATGTTTACCTGATCATGAGTTTATGGGATTATGGATAAACTTGTTGCTAGCCAATTGCTAAAAAGATGATCTATTAAAGCTAATCGCAGTTAAACTAGTGTCAGCCCTTTTGAGCCTCATGAACCCCATGATATAATTGTTAAGTACGTCATGTACTTACACTTGCTTTATTTTTCTATACATTGGATAAAAATCCCAGATGGGTACCAGATTGCTGGTTTTGGAGGAGTTAGGCTTGTGGTCAACCAGTCAGTCGTCCCTGTGAATTTGGAATCTTCGCCAGAAGATCGGAGTCAACTTTCCGCTGTCTATACTCTAAGGGTACTTTTCTTTTACTAATACGTTATATAATGAGTATTGTCTTTTGATATTACCCTGATTTGTGGCTGTATGTGAGATTTGACTTCCTGGGCTCACATATAGTGTGTATCTGGTTTTGTCTTTAAAACCGGGTGCTACACTGAGCAGCTCGACCTGAAGTGCTAGCAGTTGGAGGATGTATCCAAGCTGAAATCCGGTATTCTTTTTCACATAATGTGCTTTGCAGTAAGTGGCCATATATTTTTTCTGTTTCTTATCTTTTGTGCTTGCAGAGCAAGATGCAAAACTCAACCACCTTCGCCAGACCGTTGAACAAATCCGACAAGAGAAAATGAAGGAGTCGGAGCGAGCCGACAAACTAGCCGAAGAATTGAAAGGTAGGTTTCCCCTGATCGGAAGTGACGTCGTAATACTTTTTTGCCATGACAAACCATTGTAATTCTTGTAGATTATCAACATAAAACCAAGGCACAGTTCGATGTGCTGGTGCAGGAAGCCAAAGTCCAGAAGGACAACTTCAACACTATAACTGCCGCAATAAAACCAGTGCTTGACTGCGTCGATGTTGAACCGGCGCCCCGTCCTGATGGTAGGCAGCAAGGACCGGATACCATCATTCAGAGATGCAAGGCAGCGTGGGAGAACTTCAAAAACTTCAACCGCGATGCCATTTTGACCGCCGCTACTCATGCCCTTGCAGTGGTTCGGTCCCATTATCCTTCCGTCGACATCCAGTCGATAGGTGGTGGGTTCGCTGATGGGCTGAGCGATGTGCAAACCCAGCAGCTAGAGGATGACGTTGAGGATGTGGCGAAAGTGCTTGTCGGTGATATAGACCTGTTTGGCAAAACAGAAACTGTTGGCGAAGCTTAATGAACTGTCCGGATATTACCGCCTGTAATACTTGATTTATCTGGCTATGAAGAATCGTCGTATTATCAACCCAATAAAGTTATGCGTAATATAAGTTGTGTTCGATCAGTTAGTTTTCACTAAACTTGATGCCTTAGTTAGGTCGTGATTCGTAACGCATAACGCGGAGCCCATGCGTATGTTGGAGAAACAGGCGTTGTCATAAGACCGTGGCCTACCGCCCAACACGCAGAGCACCGAGCTCATAGTACGTTTGGTGGGATGTTAGAGCCTTGGTGTCCTCCGGAGTTACTATTGCGAAAAAACGTGCTGCCCAGCAGCCAACTTGAGTAACGTGGCGAGAGAAATGGCTAAAGCGGCGTCCGAGCGTTTAGTTCATGCCTGAAATCTAGGCCTTGACTAGCCCATAGTCCATAACGTCGAGCGCAGAGGCGCTGACATGTGTAGGACGAACAGGCATGGCCAAGGAACCGTAGCCGACCAACCGTAACACAGAGGGTGGAGCCCCTAAGCGCGTGTAGGATGTAGTCAGAGACTGGGTTGTTTCCATTGAAAACAGAAGGAAAAAGGTGTGCTGCTTGACGATCGGCGGGCTATGTTGCGAAAATTGGAACGCAAGACCATCGTTGTTTTTGTAGAAAACCTATGCGACCCGGAGGAAGCATAGTAGGCGATTTTTGGAAAAATCGTGTTCGGTGATTGGGAGTTAACGTGTTCGGCGAGTTGGAGAAGTCGTGTTCAGCGATCGGGAGTTAACGTGTTCGGCGAATTGGAGAGGTCGTGTTCGGTGATCGGGAGTTAACGTGTTCAGCGAATTGGAGAGGTCGTGTTCGGCGATCGGGAGTTAACGTGTTCGGCGATTTGGAGAGGTCGTGTTCGGCGATTTGGAGAAATCGTGCTCGGCGATTTGGAGAAATCGTGCTCGGCGATTTGGAGTTACCGTGCTCGGCGATTTGGAGTTACCGTGCTCGGCGATTTGGAGAAATTGTGCTCGGTGATTTGGAGAAATCGTGCTCGGTGATTTGGAGTTACCGTGCTCGGCGATTTGGAGAAATCATGCTCGGCGATTTGGAGAAATCGTGCTCGGCGATTTGGAGAAATCGTGCTTGGCGATTTGGAGTTACCGTGCTCGGTGATTTGGAGAAATCGTGCTCGGCGATTTGGAGAAATCGTGCTCAGCGATTTGGGCGTACTTGTCGAGCGTATTGGAGGGCATCACGGAGTGGCGTATATCCCGCTAACGGTAAGTGAAGCTTATGATGAAGGAAAAAATGTAGAGAAATTATGGAGACCAGAACTTTATTAATATTAAAGTAAAGAATACATATCTATGTTATTTCAGGGGTAGAAACGTATAAGGTGCTCTATGTGCCAGGAGTTGGGAACATCGAGTCCATCTAAGTCGCATAAGCGATAAGATCCTGGTCGAGTAACACCTTTTACGATGTAAGGACCCTCCCATGGTGAAGACAGCTTGTGAAGCCCTTTGGTTTTTTGTTTCCGACATAAGACGAGGTCACCGATCGCAAACGAACGACCTTTGACGTTACGGTTGTAATACCTCCGTAGACCTTCGAGGTACTTGGATGTGCGAATGCAAGTAATCAGACGTTCTTCCTTGGCCCAATCAATGTCTTCTGTCCGAACAGCTGTGGCTTGGTCTTCATCATAGTTTTCTACTCTGGGTGCTCGGAATGCAATATCCGCTGGAAGTATGGCCTCTGAGCCGTAGACCATAAAATATGGAGATACGCCAGTACTGCGACTAGCTTGAGTGCGCAGTCCCCAGACCACAGCTGGTAGTTCTTTTAGCCATCTGCCCGGGTGCTTTTCTTCTCTTTGATAGAGCCTTTTCTTGAGGGCGTCGAGGATCATACCGTTAGCTTGCTCGACCTGACCGTTAGCTCTAGGATGAGCAACGGAAATGTATTTAACAGAGATGCACCTGTCCTCGCAGAAGTCCCAAAAATGATGGCCGGTAAAAGTTGTCCCGAGGTTGGTGATGATGCTGTTTGGGAGACCGAATCTGTGTACGATGTCTTCAAAGAGCTCGACTGCTTTCTTAGCAGTAGCTGCGACGAGTGGTTTGTACTCGATCCACTTGGAGAACTTATCAATGGTGACGTACACGTACCGAAAACCTCCTGGCACAGGTTTGAAAGGCCTGATCATATCCAGTCCCCAGCATGCGAATGGCCAGGAAGCTGGAATGGTCTGTAATTCTTGTGCTGGCACATGTATTTGCTTGGCGAAAAATTGACACCCCTCACATCGTCGAACGAGATCTTCTACATCGGTAATAGCCGTGGGCTAGTAAAAACCTGCCCGGAAAGCTTTGCCGACCAGTGTTCTCGAAGCCGCATGATTGCCATAGGCGCTAGAGTGAATTTCAGATAGTAGCTTCACACCGTCGTCTTGGATGATGCACTTCTGCAGTATCCCTTCCTTGGCACTTTTCCTCATCAGGCTACCATCCACCAACACGTAGTGCTTACTTTGGTGAATTAGTCATTCGGTTTTGATTTTGTCGGCGGGTACTTCACCGTTGGAGAGGTATTTGATGAACTGTTCCCTCCAATCGGCGACCTACGAAGGTATCGTGAGTACCAACTGCTCGGCAGGGGGTACTTCTACAACTTCCTTGTCTTCCTTAATGGATGGTGTCAAGAGGTCCTGAATGAAGACCCCCGGCAGAGCCGTGGTGCAAGAAGATCCTATCTTCGATAGCTGGTTGGCTATTTGGTTTTGATCCCGTACCACGTGGTGGTACTCGATGCTGTAGAATTTCCCTTCAAGCTTCCTGATTTCGGCGCAGTAAGCGTCCATCTTCTCACTGGAATAGGACCAATCTTTATTAAGTTGATTGATAACCAGCGCGGAATCCCCGTATACCATGAGGCGTTTGACGCCGAGCTCGACGGCTATACGGAGGCCGTGGAGACATGCTTCATATTCCGCGGCATTGTTGGAGACCGGGAAATGTATGCGAAGAATGTATTGGAGTTTATCCTTTGTCGGTGTGATGAACAGAATGCCCGCACCGGCCCCATTGATATTAAGGGCACCGTCGAAGTACATCACCCAGTGCTCGGGGCAAGTGGCGGCGATGGGTTCTTGGATTTCGGTCCACTCAGCGATGAAATCGGCGAGCGCCTATGACTTTACGATCAGCCTGCTTCTGAAGTCAATGGAGTAGGTGCCGAGCTCAACAGCCCACTTGATGATATGACCATTGGCCTCTTTATTGCGGAGAATATCTCCCAGAGGGAACTCAGTGACCATGGCGATCTTGTAGTATTCGAAGTAATGTCGGAGCTTGCGTGAGGTGATTAAAATTGCATATAACAGCTTTTGCACCTGAGGATAACGAGTTTTGGGCTCATTAAGTACCTCGCTAATGAAATAGACCGAACGCTGTACCTTGTAGGCGTGTCCAGTTTCCTCGCGTTCGACGACAATAGCCGTACTGACAACTCGAGAAGTGGCGACGATGTAAACCAGCAGAGTTTCATCTGGTCGTGGCGCTGTCATGATTGGAGGTTTTGTTAAAAACAATTTGAGCTGCTCAAAAGCTGTGTCTGCCTCCTCCGACCAAGAAAAAAGCTCAGAGGCCTTGAGGAGCTTGAAGAAAGGTAGCCCTTTTTCACCGAGGTGCGAGATAAATTGGCTTAACGCAGCCATGCAGCCTGTAAGCTTCTGTATATCCTTGACACATGTTGGCCATTTCATATTGGTGATGGAGAAGACCTTATTAGGGTTCAGTTCAATGCCCCGAGCGCTGACGATGTAGCCTAGCAGGATACTGGATGGAACTCCAAAAATGCACTTTGAAGGGTTCAGCTTCCATTGGTATTTGCTTAGGTTGGAGAAAGTTTCTTCAAGGTTGGTGATAAGATTGTCGGCGGTTCTAGTCTTGACGACCACGTCGTCGATGTAGGCTTCGATGTTGCGGCCGATCTGTTGGTCGAGGCACGTCTGGATAGCCCTTTGGTAGGTCACGCTGGCGTTCTTTAGTCCGAAGGACATAGTGGTGTAGCAGTATGCACCGAAAGGCGTGATGAACGACGTTTTGACCTGGTCTTCCTCCTTGAGGGAGATCTAATGGTAGCCTGAGTAATAGTCAAGAAAGGAGAGCAACTCACAGCCGGCAGTGGAGTCTACAACCTCGTCTATCCGAGGCAGGCCGAAGGGGTCTTTAGGGCAGTGTTTGTTAAGATCAGTATAATCAACACACATTCTCCATTCTTTATTCTTTTTCTTAACAAGAATAGGATTAGCTAACCAATCTGGATGATACACTTCTTTTATAAATCCGGCAGCTAATAGCCATTTTATTTCTACCCTAATAGCCTCCTTTTTGTCCGGCGCGAATCGGCGAAGTTTCTGCTTGATCGGTTTAGCGGTCGGCGAGACATTCAAGGAGTGCTCGATCTTCTCCCGCGGTACCCCCGGCATGTCTGTAGGTTTCCAAGCAAACACGTCGGCGTTGGCACGTAGGAAGGAGACAAGCGCGCTTTCCTATTTGGGGTCAAGGTGAGCCCTAATTTTCACCGTCTTGGAAGGGTCGTCGAGGCCGAGGCCGATCTCCTTGACTTCCTTGGACTTGGTAGAGGCCCGGGGAGGCTCTGGGATCTCCATGTCATCCGTAGATGTGGTCTTGGCTTCGGCAACCACGCTGGCCATCTGGATGGAGAGGTCGGTGGCTTCGGCGAGGGCAAGACTTTCTGTCTCGCAGGCATAGGCGACGGAGAGGTTGGCCCGCAGAGACAGGACTCCTACAGGCGAAGGCATCTTCAACACCAAATACGCATAGTGCGGAACGGCCATGAACTTGGTCAGAGCCGGACGCCCTAGTATGGCATGGTAGGCGGTGTCGAAGTCGGCGACATAAAAGTTGATATGCTCCACTCGGTAGTTGGTTGCCGTGCCGAACTGTACTGGTAGGGTAATTTCCCCAAGTGGTCTAGATGCCCTGCTAGGTACCACGCCCTAGAAGGAGGAGTCTGAGGGCATAAGGTCTGTTGTCCTAAGGCCGAGCTCCCTTAGGGCCCCAGCGAAGAGTAGATTCAAAGCGCTCCCACCGTCGATGAGGACTTTTCTGAAGAGCACCTTCTGGACAGTCGCATCAAGGACGAGGGGAAAACGCCCTGTGTATGTTCGCCCATTGGTCGGCCCTACTGAAGGTGATGGAGATTTCAGACCACGAGCGATAGCTGGGGTTGGCGGTAGTTTCTTCTGAAACAACGGCGAGCACTCGTCGGGCGGCGAGCTTCCGTTCCCTTCTGCTCTCGTTGGAGGCAAAACCCCCAAAGATGGTGGCGACCACATTGTCGTGGTCCTGGAAGGCATTGTTATTATCCCCAGGTGGTCGGCGTCCTCCGTTCCCACCATTGTCGTCGTTGTACTTTTTCTCCTGGAACTCCTTAGCCAAACCAAGGCAATCTTTCATCTTGTGTTTGGCGTTCTTGTGCAGGGGGCACGGACCGTCGAGGATCTTCTTGTACTGCTCATTGTAGTTACGTTTTGCGCGTGGCTCATTGATGTTGGCAACAAAGTGATCTAGTCGACGGCGGTGATTCTGACCAGGTTTGAATCCATCTGGCCAATCATGTCCGCTGTCCCGGTGGAAACTACGGTCATCGTAGCGGCGATCGTTGTACTGTCGGTTGTCGTTGCGGTCGTCGTGGCGGCGAGGCAGGCGATTAGTGCCTGTATCTTCGTTAAAACGCACCTCCGCTTCCTCGGCGTCGGCGTACTGGTTGCCGGTTGTGATCATCTCGCCGATGCCGGTAGGTGGCTTTCTATTGAACTTAGAACGAAGTTCTCGGTGATGAAGTCCTCGAACGAAGGCGGTGATGACTTCGGCCTCCGTGATGTTGGGAATAGAATTCCTCATCTCGGAGAAGCATCTATTGTAGCTGCGGAGTAGTTTGGACGGCTTTTGGTTGATGCGGTTGAGATCATGCTTGGTGCTCGGCCGCCTGCATGTGGCCATGTAGTTGTCGATGAAGACTCTCTTCAGATCTTCCCAAGAACCGATGGAGTCCGAGGCGAGGCTTGTGAACTAGCTCATGGTGGCTGGCGTGAGCATGATAGGGAGATAGTTTGCCATGACGTTGGTGTCTCCTCCGGTGGCGCGGACGGCGGTGGTGTAAGCCTACAGCCACTGAGTTGGGTTCATCCTTCCTTCATAGGGCTCGACTTCGGTGATTTTGAAACCACGGGGCCACTGGAGCGTTCGAAGTGCCCTGGTGAACGTAGGGGGCCCTTCCGGGCTGTCAGGGCCGACGTCGGCAGTATTGCCGGCGACGATTGGCTCTAGAGTTGAGTCTGGGTTGCCGTACTCTTGCTCGTACTCCTGGCGACGTCGTACTTCATCTTCATGGCGCCCGAAACATTGTTGATCGATACGTCGTCGTGCGTCCCAAAGGTTGCTGAGGTGCACTTGGGCGTCCTGTTCGACCTCTTGGTCGTGCTGGCGATGATGCTCGGCGTGGTGGCCTCCAACTCCCCCCTGGGGAGGTGGTGACTGGTCGGCGAAGCGGCTTTGACTAGGGTGGCGATTAGATCTAGGATCAGCTGATCGGCGGATCATGCTTGTGGAGCATGAAGGTCTCTGAACTTCTCAGATCTCGTTAACTTGACAGTGTGCCGCTTTAAGCATAGCGGCGACCTTGGCGAGCTTGGGCGTCTGCGGGAGGTGAGCAAGTTTGTTGGCGGCCACGGCCAGATTAGCGCTCGGAGTCTTGGAAACATCGTGGCCATCAATACGGAGGAATTCTTTGTTGAGGTTGCGATGGAGGGGCCTTCCTTGTGAATCGAACTGGTTATCACGAGCGGCCTCGACCATCGCAATGGCACGTTCGTTATCACGCTGTTGCGCGCGGTTGGCATTCCTGTTTTCACGGGCGGCGCGTTCCTCATCTGTTTCGCCATTCTGAGGGGGGCTGTCGATACTGACGTTGAAGATCACGCCACCCCGGAAAGGTAGGAGAGGAGGTTGCTTGGTGAAGGTCTCGGCGAGGGGCTCGGTGGATCCTTGAGATTTGGAGTCTAGATTTTCCTGAAGGATAGTTTGGAGAGATGCTCCGAGACCCTGGCCGGCGTGCAGCATGTTGACGGTTGGTGGAAGCTGGTCGGCAAGCTGGTCGGCGAATTTGCCCCTCAGGGTGTCCTGATATGTAGCTACGGTGTTGGCGAGCCCAAAGGGCAGGGCGGCGAGCCCTGGAGTCTGCCGAGCATTGAACGTCGACAGATCGGGATCGGAGGGTGCTCGGTGCTGAACAAGGGTGTCCAGAGCTGACTCAGCAATGGAGAGGCAATCGACGAGTTTTAGGCCGACCCGATCGATAGATTCGATCAGATCGTCATTGTTGACATGCCTCCTCTGGTAGCAAGGAAGCGAGCGGCGGGTGACTGATGGAGTGGACCCTGGAAGTGGTTCCGAGATTGGATTTGCAGTTGCAGGTGCGAGGGTGGTCGGTGCAGAACAGATCGGCACTGGCTCGAGAAGCTCTCCAACTCCATCGGCGTTGATGACCCACGTGATGGATCCGACCGTGAAGATTTGGCTGGGCTGCGGGAGGGACGAAGAGCCTATGGAAAAAACCATCTTGTTCGACAAGGAAATAGCACGCACACCCCTACCTGGTGCGCCAACTGTCGATAGAATATCGTCGGCAGTCCACTGAGGGGTATCCCGCGATGGTAGATTGATCGGCAGAGGAGCATGTAATCAAGAACAAGAAGGCAATAGAGACACATGAGTTATACAGGTTCAGCCCATCAGTATGACGTAATACCTTACTCCTATGGTCTGTTGGTTTGTATTAGCTATCATATGATTTGCTGTGAATTCATAGGGGGTCCCTGCCCGCCTTATATAGTCTGGGGGGCAAGGTTACAAGTCGGTTAGATCTGAGAGATAACCGGAAAGTAATAATAGATTACAAGAAACATGGGATCGTACGTATCCTATCAGATCTTCGTAACATCTTCAGGATATCCTCTCCATGCCTTGCGGGGGTCGCCGAGTAGAATCGTGTCCCGCAAGGCCCCTTCTTGCGAGCTGGGCCACCCCTGGAGGCATAGCCCATGTGACCTGCCGTGGGTATCCGGGGTCGTACCCCCCATAGTATCTATATGTAACCAATGTATAAATGTGTGTGGAACCTTAGGAATACCTTAAACATGTTTAGAATGTCACTAGGAACAACTTTGGTATTCATGACTAAGGCTAGTTTGGTCTCTAAGTCATAGTTATAGTGTAAGTCATCATTTTCAAGTGGTATGTTTGACCTAGGTTGAACTGTCATAGAATGTTTGCATGGCAGTGCACCCTTAAGCAAAGTTATAGTACTTGATTAGAGCAACAACTTTTATTTTGGGTCATGAGCCAATTTAGAGCCTAGCTTGGTCATTTTGAGCTCACAAGAAGCAACATTTCACTAATTTTGGAACTTGAAATTTTTTCTAAGTCTAAGTACTTTGACAGCGTTGATGTGCCTGACTTTGAGATTATTTAACTCCATAACCATTGCGAATTAGGAGATGAATTCTAAAGCAATTTTGTAGCTAGTATGTAGCTCTATAATTTTTGTTTTGGCATCGTGCCCAAATTCGTTTTGGTTTAGGAGATTGGAAGGCTTGAAATCGTGTCGTCAGGTCTGCCATCGAGCTCTGATGGACGCCGCGTCGCACCGTGTCAAGGCCGACCGGGCACAGCACTTGGCCGCCGTGTGGCCACCGCTGGCCGGTGTTGGGCCCTAGTCACAGCGCGCTGGCATGCTATATCAGAGAGGCCATGCTGCTCATTCCGCACTCACGCGCTCACTCTCTCCCTCTCCACTGCTCTCTCTCGCTCTCGCCACGGAGAACCGAGCACCGCTGAGCCACAGCGCTGCTCTGCCATCACCTAGCACCCGCTCCATCACCCCATTACTGCATCCTCCTTGCCAGTAGTTGCGCTGTGTTCTCCTATACCTCCTCGACGTGTTAGTAGTGCCAGACGAGCTATGGTGAGGGTAAAATTGCCGTTCTCGTCCTCGTCGGAAAGCTTGGCTTCCATGGCCACCTTCACGGCGAGCTCACCGCTGCTCGGCTCCATCGCGCATTCCTTCACATTCTTCATGTTAGAGCTTGGTCAGGGTGTAGTCTAGCTTGTAGCATGACCTCACTATGAATGGTTGCCTCGCCGGTGCGGAACACGATGACCAGCGCCATCACGCTCTCACCGCAGCACCGCCGCGCATGTGGACACCCTCATCGGTGCTCCCACCCGAACCCTAGATAGTGTAGATAGGTCCGCGTCGTCACCACGGAGCTCTTGTGCTTCTCGCCTAGACTTGCCATGGTTGGAGATGGCCAGCACACCTCCACGCAAACACCGCTGTGCTACCATGGCTGGCGACGAGCATGCTCCATTGCATTTGCGCTACCACCACAGGTATCAATCGACGCGGGATAGTGAGTAGAGCACAACGATGGGGTCGGTTTCGCCGAAGAGCTCGCCGTCGGCGAGCTAGCACTGGTCAAACATGCCCCTCTATTTTGGTTAGGATGACGTGTGGGGTCCGTTGACCCATGGATCCCCTCTATCAGCAAATTCAGTTAGAGTTTTTGTTATTTATTTTCTAGATTTTTGTATTAACTTTTGAAAATCATATCTAAAGCTAGTTATGTCCAATTTTGGTGAACCAAATTTTGTTGGGTTCCATATGAAGTGTAGTATTTTATAAAAATATGTGATGTACTGTTTCTGGTACTTTTCTAGGTGAATAAAATATAGCTAGATAAGTGCTTTTTGAATGTTTACAATTTCATAAAATGTGTAACTTGAGCTAGGAATGTGATAAAAATGTTATTCCAATTTTTCTGGTCTTGTGTTGACATGCTCTAGCTAGGAAAAAGAATAATCTTGTAGTAAACTTGCTTGAAATAGGGTCTTTCTATTTATCTATTAATAAATGGTGTTTTCTAAGGAAAAAATTTAAGGATAAAAATGAGTAACATATTGCCATGCAAATTTTTGTACAGTATTATAGCACTAGTATGAAGCTAAGAAAAATATAGAATCTATTGTTTGACACTTTTCTATAGGGTTAACTATTTTTACTAAAATAAACCTTGCTAGCTTGTTATTTTTGTAAAGGATGTTATACATGTTCAAATGGTATGAAATGTTTATAGTAGTCTATGGGGAGCACTTGGAAGCTACTGTAATTTTATGAGAATTTATTGTGCACATTTGGTATATGTTTGTTATTTCCCCTAATTATCTAATTAAATTAATAAAGGCATTTAAATAAATAAATTGTGATTGACCATGATGTTTTCTATGGTGCTTGTAATACATATGAACTGTTAATGTTCATAGTAAGGCTTAGAAGCAATTGGTTGTATGCAACTAATTAATTATTGCTTTATAATTCAAATAGATGGTTGCATGTATAGTTTCGGTTGAGCTGATAATTTCATGTTGATAATGGCCTTTTTTGTAAAACTTGTTAATAACAAAGTTGTAGATAACTTACTGATCTACCTTGTGTTAAATGTTCATAGTCATAGACCTTAGGATTTAAGAGTTTTGGTTGTTAGAAGTTTGCTGTCCGAAATGTTTATTGTCTGGATAGATTTAAATAACTGAATTGTTTGACTTAGATAACTATTGAATCCTAGTAAGGGTATTAAAATAAAGTTGTATCAATTTCATAAGCTTTCCAGAATGTCAATAACCATATTATTCTGATGTATATAACTCTAGTTATGGTTAAAAGAATTTGTTGATGTCTTGTAGTCCGGTAAATAGATTACAGAAGTGTTTACTTAAGTAATAAAGAAGAGATATGCACCTACTCAGTAAAATAAGGTTCACTTGTTATTACTTTAATACCATGCTGTTGAAAGTACTTATGAGGATGCATTCATCACATTATATCATATTACATGTGTCATCATATATGCGTTCGCGATATCTTATGCCATACTCATGCATATAGGATCAATCGAAGATATAACGCTGTTGGAGTTCAACGAAGAAGAGAAAGGGGATCACCAGGAGACTCCTCAAGCCGTAGCTCTAGGAGAAGAGGAGTAGACTCCCAAAGAGCTCCCTGAGTGCCTAGATCATCGACCCACCTCTTTCCTCAATGGCAAGCCCCAGAGCATTCTAAGTCTCCCATGTTTTACAAAATACTATTTGAGTCATTTATGTTTGATACATTAGGTTATAAGAGTTGATTGGAAACACTTGATGCATGGAACTACCTTGTCAAGATACATATACCTTTAACCCTATGTAGGTCCAGGATCAAATATATGCTTAGCCATGCTTAGACTAGTAGAAGTCTAGTGATTTCCTGTCACCTGCGAGATATAGGTGGATACCGAAGCATGGTTGGCTATATTTGCTATCATGGAAAAGAACCATGGGGTAATGTAAATGGTGGCCGGGTGGAGTTTATATGTAGGTTGACTCATGTAATCCTGTCTATGCCGATTAAGGACCGTACCATTGTTGGCCCTTCTGACAAGATTGAATGCATGCCTATCACTTAGCTGGCTGGATAACTCGTTTCGACCGCGAAGCTGAGTAGCTCAACTCAAGCCGGGCCCTGCTCTGTTAGAGTGCGCACTTCAGATGGTAGTAAGGATGTGCGGGGAGCCAGACGTGAGCCCAAGGGTAGGCCGAGCCTGAACGTCCTGGCAGCTAGTTGTCCTTGATTGTGCGGCGCTGGGTGAACCCGCGAAATATGGACTTGAGTTGTACCAAAGGTGACCTAAGGTGACCGTTGATCTGGTCTGCCTGGGTTTGTGTTAGGAATAAATTCTCAGCTGGTTGAAATCGATTCGAATCGCCGTCTCTCTCGGATAGTGTGAAACCTGGCTAGCTCCAACATCATAGTAATTGTATTATGGAATGTGATGGTGCGGATAAACATGGAATTACTACACCGACTATGGTTATTATTGTTTGCTATTAAATGGTATACCACATGTTTGGCACAGGATAGTTGCTAATCTAGAGATGAATAGCTATAATTAACTTGATGACCAAAGTACAACTGTATAACTGAGTTAATTGCTTTTCATGCAAAATGTTGTCAAGCTACCTCCACTTATAAAGCCTTGCATAATCCTTGGAGTCAATTTATTTCTGGTTTATGATGGGTAAGTCTAGCTGAGTACCTTCTTGTACTCAGGGTTTTATTCCCATTGTTGCAGATGGTATAGTTTATCATGGCTATTGCAAGAACTGCTTCTGTCCCACCATGGATGAGGAGTGAGCCTTGGGCAGGCATCTTTAATAATCCTTCTTATATGCTTTTGTGGATTGTGATCATGAGTTGGCACTGTATTTGAACTAAGTTGGCAAATGCTAGTTTCAAACTTTAATTTGCTTCCGCTACTATCTATCAAACTTGGTTTGTAGTAACTTTATTTCGTACTCTAATGAATGAACTATATCTATGAACTTTATGTAACATGTGACATGTATGTTTAATCATGTATGATCTTGGTTGTATGTGGATCGTTTATCGAGACCTGTCATGGTACTTGACGGACTACCGGATTTATATGGGCTCAAGTATGACAGTGCAATCGCTTGTGGGCTGCCATTGTACTTGTGCTCTTATAAATTGGTCGGTTCTACGACAACAAATGCTTGGAAAATTTCACCGAAAGGCGCTTTCCAATGTTGATTTGTGCAAAGGAACAATAAAGACGCCCATCAACTCAACTCATTTGGATGATAAACCCACCGAGGAGCGAACCATGTCTAGCCCATAGCCCACCACGTGAAGGCAGTGGCGAGGGGGCTTGGTCAGGGGGCGACCAACCCCAAGGGTCACCTGACCCCCCACCAGCACCTCTCGGCCACCCCTTCGATGGGAGGTGGCATGGGAGCATTTAGAGGTGGTGGAGATAGGGACTTCGTGCCAGGAATAGCCATAGCACCACCCTTGCTCCTTGTATAAATAGAGGGGCACCCCCCCCTCTACAACACACACTCTACACTTGAGCATTCCTTCATATTTTTAGTAGTAGTGTCTCTCTAGGTGCTCCTACCTAGTTGTAATAGAGAAAAGAGGAAGGGTGGAGAGGAATAGAGTAGAGGAGGAGCCGAGTTTGTCAGAACCTCCTCAACTTTGTACCTCTACGGAGTCAACTTGACTTGAGTAATATCTAGGTTTTGTTTTGGTATTTTCAAGCTCACTATTTGACTAAGTTTAGTCCTTACTTTGCTTACTTACGGGAACTCCACTCAACCGAGTGCTCTAGTCTAAGAATTCGGGCTAGAGTAGTTGTCGGTGTTTCGAGTTGCCACCGACTAGTAAATTTCTAATATTGCACGTCTGGCTCGGATGGTGTGCTAAGAGGACATGAGGTTTATACTAGTTCGGGCAGAATGTCCCTATGTCTAGTTCATTGCTGTCACTCATGTTACTAGCACTAAAAGTTCATAGCAGGGGTTACAAACGGTCGAGAGAGGGATAGTTCCCAAGTGTCTGGTGAGAGGAGCGAACCGGTGCCAAGAGGTCGGTCGCTTCCTAGCTGTATGATTATGTGTTCTAATCGGTTCGGGGTTCGATGGGTTCTAGTCCGAATCAATGCGATGTGTTCCGATGCCCCTTATGGGACCCTACTTTCATTTTTATAGGACAAGGGAAAGCATAGGTTATAGTGGAGGGAAAAGAGGAGAATGAGAAGGAGAAGAAGTCCTCCAGGATCGCCGATCCTTCTTTTCCTTCACGCAGGTCCCATCGACCCTGTAGACATCAACAAGGACAACTCCACATCATGGCCTTATCCATCATTGGCACCATGCGTGGTCGTCATCTCCCAGTCATGGCGCTCCACTCCATCCTGGCGGACGTCGTGGTGAACTAACACGCCTGTCAGTCCTCGTACGAGGGTTAGGCAGAACAACACTGGTACGCCTAACATTGTTCCTTATGTGAATCCCTACGTATGTACCATCATGTCCATGGGTTATATCGGGGCCTGTCGGTCACCTCCCTAGTGTCAGAGCTTTGACCCAGTCCCATTCGCTTGGACCTAGAGTGGTTGGTGGTAGTATGGGTCTCCGTTGGGCGAGACGGATCCCCCGGTCTCAGGGTCGGTCGATGCGAGGTCCCCCCTAGAGGCTAGGTGAGGCAAAGCCCACCCCTAGAGGCCAGGCGAGATGGAGCCTACCTTAGAGGTCGGGCAAGGCAGAGCCCGTGGCCTCGGTGTCGAGTGAGGTAGAGCCAGCCCTCAGAGGTCAGGCAAGGTGGAGCCCGTGGCCTTGGTGTTAGGTGAGGTGGAGCCCACCCTCAGAGATTGGGCGAGGCGGAGCCAGCCCTAAGAGGTCGGGTGAGGCAGAGACAGCCCTTAGATGTCGGGTGAGGCAGAGCCCGTGGCCTCGATGTCGGGCGAGGTGGAGCCCGCCCTTAGAGGTTGAGAGAGGTAGAGCGCAAACCCAGGGGTTGAGCAAGGTGGAGCCTGCCCCCAGAGGCCAGGCAAGCTGGAGCTGGCCCTCAGAGGTTGGAGCTGGCCCTCAGAGGTTGGAGCTGACTCTCGCAGGATGACGTGGGAGCCCCCCTTGATTTCATCTACCTAGTATCGGGACATCCTCTGATGCGGCCAGAACTAGGCCACGTCATCTTCGTAAGTTTACCCTTCTCATGCCTTCTTTTCAATAGATTTCCTGACCTCTCGATACTAACTTTAAGAGGGGCAGGACCAGCTAAGGGACCTCATCTTCATGGATCACCTGGTGCCTTTGCCGAGGGATTCATCCGTGAGGGTGACAAATCACGCCGAGTGTGAGCGACTGAGGAAGGCAAAGGATGACAAGAAGAGGCAGAGGCAGCGGAAGCTATAGGCATAGGAACGGGGGGAGGACACCGATAGCAACGATGATGATGTCGATGGCGACAATGATGAGGTAGCCGACGATGTCAAGTGGGACATCCTAGAGAACGAGGATGCGCTGATAGGTATTGGTTCTTCCTTGCAGGAGTTGGGACCCTTCTCGTTCAATGGAATGGAGGGTACGTCCGAGGAGCCAGCGGAGGCGGGACGTACTATCGGCCTCCCTTAGGAGTCAACAGGGTTGGGCGGCTCTGCTACCACGCCTAAGATGTCGGTGGAGGCGGGTCGCTCTACCATCGCGCCCTAAGAGTCAAGGGGAGTGAGCCCCTCTACCTAGGAGCAGGGGGTGGGCTCGAAATGGCCTTGCCGCAATGAGGCAGAGCAGAGGTTGAGGGGTTCACCCCCCAAACACATCCGTCACCCGACAACGCTAAGGTGAGTTGTTAGTTCCTCTATTTTTTTCCTGTTTTAGTCAGATTTCATCATGACTTATGCTTTTCATCCCTTGCAGCATCGATAGGCAGCACAATCCTTTGGTGCTGGCGCTAAAGAAGAGCGTTGCCCTCCAATTGAGGTGGCAACCATCGGCTGGTGTCGTGCTCCTTTTGGGCGGGAGTGGCACCAGTGTGACCGCATCGTCGGCCAGTCGGACGCTACCCATGGTGGCGCCTGTGCCCTCGGTAGGATGGGTAGATGCTAGGGCACAAATGGTGCCTTCGGAGGTCATGGAGTAGCCGGCCATGGCCACAATACCGCTACTGACGATGGGGCGGATGGGGCTACCGACCACGCTCATGGCACCAACCATGGTGGGCACGATGCTACCAGTTGTGACCCCTCCAATGTAGGTGGAGGTGGCGGTGGTTGTGGCAGACGGGTCACAACCGGGCGCAACCACAGTGGCACCCGAGGCACCGACGTGACCCACGCCATCGGTGGCCCAAGCGACGGCACCTGGCATGGGCTAGATGAAGGGGGACACTATTGAGGGGTCCCTAGGAGTTGTGGTGGTGGTAGAGAGGTCAGTGGTGCTTGGGATCGGCAAGGAGTCATCCCTAGCGCTGACATCGGTAGGTAGCGACTCGCCCACGTAGGGCAAACCCCTACTCCAGTGGACAAATCCATAGGATCTGGCGTCAACGCTCTTCACCCTCGATGCCGCCGCCTAGAGCATGGAGCGGGAGAGCCTCGACATGGGGTTTTGCGTCTATGCTAGAAGTCTTGGACCACGCCAGGGGTGCCTGGCACGACATTGTCATTCCCTCTAGACGGTTATTTGCCTGATCTTGCTTCTTGTCCTTTTCTTTCTCTATATACTTTTTTATATTCTGACCATCATTTCTTATTGTCCCTCATATCTCACAGCCAGAGGAAATCATGGTTCCTTCATCAACAGAAGGAGACCTAGGACTGCCTCATCGAGGAGGCACAACTATGTGGGGAGGTGACTGCTCAGCTTGTTACCGCCCAGCAGAGGGTGGCCGAGCTGACTCCCCTTGTCGAGGAAGCAGATAGTCTTCGATCGTAGGTGGTCGAGGCCCGTCAGGATGCTAACGAGACCAAGAAGGCATTCAAGGCCCTGTCAGCGAGGTCGTGGAGGGACAATGAGGAGGCCACCTGGGTCAGGAAGGAGTGGGATGAGCCGCTCCAGAAGGACGCCGAGACCCACCAGTGGATCCTCGACCTTTTGGCCGAGGTTGAGATGGAAAAGGGAGCAGAAGCTAGGGGCTGAGGAGAAGCTCATGGCCCTAGAGAAGAGGGTGAGCCTGGATGCCACAGTGGTCGCTCGGCTACCTAGGGAGCGGGATGAGCTACTCCAAACTGTGGAGAGGCTCCACTTGGAACATGGCGCGGCTCGCAAGGAGCATGACCAGGCCTTCTAAGAGCATGACAAGGCCTACCTAGAGTGCGACAATGCATAGCAGAAGGTTGGCTCCCTCGAGGCCGAGCTTGGAAACATGACAACCCAGAAGCTGGAGGCCAAAAGCATTTTTGCTGGGCTAACCCTAGACCTTGCCGAGGCGAGGAGGAATCTTCAGGTAGAGGGCGATAAGCTTGGTATCCTAAGCGCTGCCCTCAGAGTGGTCTGTGATGACCTTGAGGTGGTGCGGTCAGAGGACACCAGCTCACTGGTGGCCTGTGTCGTCAAGATCACGGCGCAGGTGCACTACATTGAGAGGAATGCCCCTCATGTCAGGGTCAATCAATCCTTCATGATTGCTCATTCTCACTATGGGGATAGCATCGATCTAGAGATGATGAGCCATGGCTTCGCACCTGGCTTGAAGTCCACGAGATAGAGGAGATGGAAGCGGCAGTGGCTCCCCTTTCGCAGGACCTGGCGAACAGGATCAAAGGCATAGTTCTCCCCTAGAGGGGTTAGTTAGTTCAATAGATTGGTCGATCATTCTTGTAATTAGTGGACAAGTGCTGACCCTTGTGTATCATTTAAACAAACTTGTTATTTTTTTATTTGACCAAGTCTGTTCTTTTGTTTTGGTGTGAATGGATTTGTTTTTCCTCCCTTTCTATGTATGAAAAGGGGTTCATGCGTTCCGACCCTTTGGTTTGTTAAGATCGTAGAGCACGAGGTGTAGGAGGGAAACTCTGATCACACTGATAAGCAAGAGTGCCGTAGCCGCTAGGGCATAGGTTTCTCGTAGTCTGACCAGCCTTGCTCAGTCGTTTGTTTCCGTAGACCTTGTTACTAGGTTTAACGTGAGGAAGGGTGTCGGGCGCGGTGACTATTTTCAGAAAGGGTGTATGTATACCCTTATCAGCCCCCGAGTGAGACCTAACCCCTTGCTATTGCTGGGTCGGGTGTCACTAAAGATCGAGGAGAGGATAGCGAAACTAGTAGGAGAAAGCGTCTCTTGTTTTCATGAGTACCCCCTCCCTAGGATCTAAGCCATTGTTCTATGACTACGCGTTCGGTCTCCTTGTGATTCCAACTTTCCTTGAGCCCCCACACATAGTAGGGGTCCGATTGAGGGTTGTCTCGTATTTCTCATCATCGCCCCATCCATGGTTTCTACTACCGGACGGGTTGAGCTAATGTCACTCGCCTCGATGGCTCAAGTTATGCGCTCAGTGAGCTCGCTATCAAGCGTGTTCGAGTGGAATCCAAGTCCGTCGTTCATGACGGGGTTGGCATAGCTCTCATGTGGCATTCCACAGCTCCTTAACTCGCCTCTCGGTAGATTCCTATGTTGCTCCAGAGAGTGAATCAGGTGGCCTACTGACCTCTCCTTAAAGGAGATTCTGCGGGCTCGGCTCGAGGTTAGGATCGAATGAGAAGGTCGAGATAACCTTGTCCGCTTCTGATCAAGTCAGGCAAAGGCCGCTGGGGCTCATCTACATTTTCTCCCCTAGCTCTATTCGATGCGAGGCGGCCTCAAGCCCTTCGTGGGCCGGCCTTTGAACCCCAGTCAGGTGGATTCTCAAGTTCGGGTCAGTGGCTCGAGCCCCCGAGCCCTATGGGGGTCGGTGGGGGTCAGCCATGTTTCGTGCATCACCTCGTCCATAGTTTTCACAACTGAAGGGGCTGAGCTAACGACACTTGCCTCGATGGCTCGAGTGTCACGCTCGGCGAGCTTGCTAATGGGCATGTCCAAGTGGAATCCGGGTCCATCATTCGTTGACGGGGTCGGCATAGCCCTCATGTGGCATTCCACTGCTCCTTAACCCGCCTCCTGATAGATGCCCATGTGACTCTAGAGAGGGACTCAGGTGGCCCACTGGCCTCTCCTCGATGGAGATTCTGTGGGCTTGGCTTGAGGTTAGGATCGAATGAGAAAGGTCTAGATGTCCCTGTTCGCTTCTGAGCATGGTCGGGCAAGGCCACTAGGGCTCATCTAAGTTTTTCTCCCCTGGCTCTGTTTGATGTGAGGTAGCCTTGAGCCCTTCGCAGGCCAGCCTTTGAACCTCGGTCGGTCGCCACTCATGTCGAATGAGATGACTACCGCTTCATGACATGGTGCGAAGCATTGTGATGCAATAATCACATATGCAATGCTTGGATGTATGAGATGAATTTATGGATGAATGTATGAATGAATGGATGAATGGATATATGAGAATGGATGAATGAATGCTCATGTACTATAAAAGTAAAGTGGGGCTGGTAAAGTTACCTTGATGGCTCGAGTGACGGGTTCGGGGAGCTCTTACCAGATATGTCTGTGTGGGGTCTAGGTCCATCGTTCGTGATAGAGCTAGTGTGACCTATATGGGGCATCCCACTGCTCCCTACCAGTCTCTCAGCAGTAGCCGGAGCCGTCCGATCGACTTTGGGTGACCTGCTGGCCTCTCCTCAATGGAGATTCTATAGGTGGGCCCCTCCAAACTCTTTCTGAGAAGGTGGATGCTAAAGCTCGGGGTGCAGGGACAAAAACTCTGATCATGCTGGTGAGCAAAAAATGCCATAGCCGCCAGGGCGTAGGTTTCTTGTAGTCCGACCAATTTGACCCAGCATTTGTTTCCACACACCTTGCCTTTAGGTTTTAGCACGAGAAAGGGGTTGGGCATCAAGAATGTCTACCGAATAGACACTCTTGCCAGCCCCCGAGTGAGACCCGACCCCTTGTTGTTGCTAGGGTCGGAGGCTCGATAGCGAAATTAATGCGCGTAAAGTAAGGGTGACCCATCTCTCAGCAGCAGCCCGAATCATTCGATCGACTTGGGTGACCCGCTGGCATAGGACTTACCTCGATGGCATGAGTGACGGGTTTAGGGAGCTCTTATCAGATATGTTCGAGTCAAATCTGGGTCCATCATTCCTAACAGGGTCGGCATAACCCGCATGGGGCATCTTGCTGCTCCCTACCCATCCCACGGTAATGGCTAAGCCGTCCGGTCAACTTGTATTGCCCCACTGGGATAGGACTTACCTGTGGAGATAGAGGATGAGAACATCCCGCACAAGAATTTAGTTAGACAGATAAGCCAGGTGGTGAACTTGTAATAAATGGACAAGCTCTTAAATTTTGTTATTGCCAAACAACCTTTTAGCCCTTCTCCTCTTTTTGTATAAAAAGGTTAGTGCATTTCGACCCTTTCCATCATTAAGGTCATAAAGCTCGGGGTGCGGGTGAGCAAATTCTAATCATGCTGGTGAGCAAAGGCGCCGTAGCCACTGGGGTGTAGGTTTCTTGTAGTCCGATCAATTATACTTAGAGCTTGTTCTAGCAAACCCAGCTCCTAGGTCTTAACGTGATAGAGGGTCAGGCACAGAGAAAGTTGGCCAGGTGGATAAACTCTTAGACATGTACATACACTTTTCATGACTAAGGCCAAAAAATCCTGGGGTGTGGAAAAAACTCTGATCACGCTGGTGAGCAAAAGCACTATAGCCGCTGAGGCATAGGTCTCTCATAGTACAACCAGTTGTACTCAACGTTCATTCCCACAAACCTCGCTTCTGGGCCTTAACGTCAGTGAGGGTCGAGCATAGAGAATGTTTATCGGATAGGTATGCTCTTATTAGCCCCCAGGTGTGGCCCGATCCCCGCCATTGCTGGGGTCGGGTGTCACTAAAGGTCAAGGAGTTTGATAGTGAACTGATAAGAGAAAGTGTGCATTTATTAATGGTAAAAGTGATATAGCTGGTTGATGTTCCAAGCATTGATGAAGACTTCACCGTCGATGGTCTTAGCTTGTAGGCACCCGGTCGGAGCACCTCCGCGATGGAATATGGTCCCTCCCACGGCAGGGAGAGCTTGTGGCGGTCCATGTTGCTCTGGACAAGGCAGAGGACCAAGTCTCCGACGTTGAAGGCCCGACCCTGCACTCGATGGCTGTGGTACCGGCACAACGCTTGCTGCTACTTGGCCAAGTGGAGGAGGGCAACATCGTGCGCTTCATCTAGCTAGTCCATGGTATCCTCGAGGGATGCCTCAGCTCCCTGTTCGTCGTATGCCCTGACCCTTGGCGCTCCATAGTCGAGGTCGGTTGGGAGGATAGCCTCAAAACCATAGGCCATCAAGAATGGTGTGTAGCCAGTGGCCTGGCTAGGGGTTGTCCTCAGGCTCCAGAGCACCACGGGAAGCTCTGCGACCCATCATCCACCAAACTTGTTCAACCGGTTGAAGATCCTAGGCTTGAGGCCCTATAGGACCATGTTGTTTGCACGCTCAACCTACCTTGCACTATGGCGTCCCAATCAACATGGATGTGATATTCATCATAGAATTCGAGGAACTTCTTCCTGATGAACTGTGTGTCGTTGTCCCTGATAATGGAGTTCGGTACTCCAAAGCGATGGATGATATCAAGGAAGAACAGCATGGCTTGCTTAGACTTGATCGCGGAGATCGGTCGGGCCTCTATCCACTTTGTAAACTTGTCTATGGCGACAAGCAAGTGGGGTATAGCCCCTAGGCGCTCTTTTGAGAGGTCCGACAAGATTGAGCCCCCAGACCACGAATGGCCACGTGATGGGGATCGTCTGGAGTGCTTGGGCCGATAGATGGGTCTGCCGAGCATAGTACTGACACCCTTCATAGGTGCGGACAATCTATTCGGCGTTGGCTACTATGGTCGGCCAGTAGAAGCCTTGATGGAATGTGTTTTTGACTAGGGTTCTAGGCGTAGCATGGTGACCATAGATCCCACCATGGCTATCGCTCACCAACCACTTCCCTTGTTCGATGGGGATGCAACGCTGCAGGATCTCGGTGTGGCTTTGCTTGTAGAGTTCACCCTCAACATGGACAAAAGACTTAGTATGACGTGCGAGCCACTGAGCCTCCGTCTTGTCCATCGGCAGCACCTCGCATAGAAGGTAGTCGAGGTAAGGCGTCCTCTAGTTGGTCAGAGGGTCAGGCTCTATCGCTGGTCCTCATCAAGCTCCATGACCTTAGGGTCGGATGGAGCTGATGGCTAGTTAGCCCCTGAGCCCAGGGTAGGCGGCTTGTCATTGGCTTGTTTAGTCCTCGTAGAGGACTAAGGGTTTGTGCTGATCGTTGGTGAAGACACTCATCGGCATGGGCTCTTGGCCGGATGTCGCCTTCACTAGTGCGTTAGCTGCCTCGTTGAGATGCCTTGGGATGTGATTGAGCTTGAGGCCATCGAACTTGTCCTCTAGCTGGCACACTTCTCGGTAGTATGTAGCCATCTTGGCGTCATGACAGCTCGACTCCTTCATGACTTGGTCGATGACCAGCTGGGATTCGCCTCGGACGTCGAGGCCTCAGATACCTAACTTGATGGCAATGCATAGGCCGTTGATGAGCGCCTCATATTTGGCCACATTGTTGGAGGGGAAATGATGCGAACCATGTACCTCATGCATACCCCAAGGGCCAAAATGAAGACCAGCCCTACGCCGGTGCCTTTCTTCATCAGCGATCCATTGAAGTACATCGTCCCATACTCCTGGTCGATGATTGCTGGCGGCATTTGGACCTCGGTCCACTCTGTAATGAAATCAGCCAGCACTTGGGACTTGATGGCCGTCCGGGAGGCATATGAGATGCCTTGTCCTATCAGCTCGAGTGCCCACTTTGTGATTCTTCCCGTAGCGTCCTGGTTTTGGATGACCTCACCAAGGGGATAGGATGTCACGGCCATCACCGGATGTGACTAGAAGTAGTAGCGTAGCTTCCTCTTGGCGATGAGGAGGGCGTACATGAGCTTCTGGATTTGGGGGTAGAGGGGGCGTCCATTCGAAATGGTCGGCCTTCTTCAGAAGCCAATAGAGGGGGCGACCTCATTCACCAAGGTGCGAGATGAAGCAGCTGAGCATGTCGAGGCACCTTGTAACTCGCTGTACCCCCTTCATGTTCTAAATCAGGCCCATCCTTATGATGTCTAAGATCTTCTCTAGGTTGGCTTCGATGCCATGCTCAGAGACGATGAAACCAAGTAGCATACCCCTCGAGACCCCAAAAATGCACTTCTTGGGGTTGAGCTTAATGCCGTTTGCTCGGAGTTTTGCGAAGGTCTGCTCAAGGACGGCTACAAGCTGGTCAGCCCATTTGGACTTGACCACAATGTCGTCCACATAGGCCTCAATGGTTCACCCAATGAGGTCTCTGAAACACTTGAGCATACAATGCTAGTGCATAGCCCCTGCGTTCTTCAGACCGAATGGCATTGTGATGCAGCAGAACGATCCAAACAGGGTGATGAAAGATGTCGTGAGCTGGTTGGATTCTTTCATCATGATTTCATGGTACCCAGAGTATGCATCAAGGAAGCAAAGGGTTTCACACCCTGAGGTAGAGCCGACTACTTGGTCTATGCATGGCAAAGGAAATAGATCCTTTGGACACGCTTTGTTGAGACCCATGTAGTCAACACACATTCTCCATTTCCCATTCTTCTTTTGTACAAGGATGGGATTGGCTAACCACTCTAGGTGGTATACTTCCCTGATGAACCCTACGGCTAATAGCTTCGCAATCTCCTTGCCGATGGCCCTACATTTCCCCTCATCGAAGCGACGTAGGTGCTGCTTCACTGGCTTAGAGCTTGGCCTGATCCTCAAGGCATGCTTGATGACTTCTCTCAGAATGCCTGGCATGTCTAAGGGTTTCCACGCAAAGATGTCTCTATTGGCGTAGAGGAAGCCGACGAGCGCGCTTTCCTATTCGGAGGAAAGCATGGTGCCAATGCGCACCACTTCACCTTTAGAGCCGCTAGGGTCTATGAGGACCTCCTTGGCGCCCTCCATTGGCTCAAAAGACCTGGCTAACTGCTTGGGGTCAGGTGCTTCTTCAGTGACCTCCTTCCCGATGGCCACAAGTTCCTTGGAGGCGATGATCGTCGTAGCATGATCACAGCACTCGACCTCGCATTTGTAGGCGCACTGGAAGGAGGTGCCGATGGTGATGACCCCGCACGGTCCCGGCATCTTTAGCTTTAGATAGGTGTAGTTAGGGATGGCCATGAATTTCGCGTAGCATAGACATCCCAGGATGGCGTGGTAGGTTCCATGGAACCCGACCACCTCGAATGTGAGGGTCTTTGTCCTATAATTGGATGGATCCACAAAGGTGATGGGCAGATCGATCTATCCAAGTTGCATGGCCTACTTTATAGTGACGATGCCATGGAAAGGCGCTCCAGTCAGTCGGATGCGCGATCAGTCAATGCCCATGGCCTCAAGCGTTTTGGCGTACATGATGTTGAGGCTGCTGCATCCATCGATTAGTACCTTGGTGAGTTGCTTCGTGCCAATGATTAGGTCAACCATGAGTGGATATCTCCCTAGTTGTGGGACGCTCTCTAGGTGGTCGGTCTGATCAAAGGTTATGGTGGACTCTGACCACCAGAGGAAGATAGGCATGGCCGGTTCGGCCGTATAGACCTCATGGCGCATGAGCTTCTGGCGGTGCTTGGGGTCGTAGGCCGTCGACCTTTCGAAGATCATGTGGTAGCCATCTAGCATCGAAAAGCCACTGTCCCTTCCCTCGGCATCATTCGTGGTTGACTCAGGGTCCTTCCCATGCCCTCCCTTATTGAAGCCTCCGAACAAGAACCGCTTTATGAGGCCGCAGTCCTTGTATAGATGCTTGATGGGGAAGGAATGGTTCGGGCATGGCCCTTTGAGCAGCTTCTCGAAGTGGTTCAGGGTACCCTCCACGGGCTTCTGGCCCCCTTGCAGTTGGCGGTGGCCACAAGCGAGCCCTCACTCCACTAGTTCTTCTTCTTCTTGATGGGATGGTTGGAGGCACCTTCATAGGTGTCCTCGTCCTACTTCGCCTTGCCTTTGAGGTGGTCAAAGATCCCTCTGGTCGCCTCCTCACCCGAGGTGTGGCTGGTGGTGATGTCGATGAGCTCCTTGGTGGTTCGTGGGCCCTTATGTCCTAGCTTGTGAACCAGGGACTCATAGATGGTCCTAGACAGGAAAGCTCCTATAATATTGGAGTCATTAGGTAGCTCGTTGCACTACTGGGAGAAGCGCCGGATGTACCCATAGAGGGTTTCTCTGGCCTTCTATCGATAGTTTTTGAGATCCCATAGGTTCCCAGAATGCTTGTACGTGCCCTAGATGTTCCCCATAAAGATCTCTTTCAGGTCCGCCCAACTTTGGATTCTATTGGGCGGAAGGTGTTCCAACCATGTTCATGCCAAATCAGCTAAGAACAATGGAAGGTTGTAGATAATGAAGTCATCATTATCCACTCCACTAGCTTGGTAAGCAAGTTGATAATCCTAGAGCCATAGTCTAGGGTTTGTTTCCCTAGAGTATTTCAGTATGTTGGTTGGTGGTCAGTACCATGGTGGGAAGGCGACAGTGAGGATGTGTCGACCGAAGGCCTGAGGTCCTGGCAGGCCAGGGCTTAGGCTTCGGTCCTCGCTGCTGTTATAGCATCTACCATGGCGAGGGTGGTAGCCATGGCTAGCTCCATCCCTCACATCACCACGGGTATGCTTGCGGGCATCGAGGGTGTCGTGCGTGTCATAGTTGCAGCCAAGATGCTCATGCACCGAGATCATGTAGTGTAGCCTACCGCCTTGCGACGCCTAGTGGACTAATGCATCCTTGTTGGGTCTCTCTGAGGGCATGCACTAGCTGGCGTCAAGCTCGCATCATTGAGTCAACGAGCTTTCGGCTTGCTGCGACACCACACGATCGAGTAGCATGAGAATCTCATGATGGGCCCAATGATCCTTGGGCATCGTGGGCCCCAAAAACCCCCAGAGCAAAGCCGCCATAGCAGCGATGTTCTGGCTTGCCTAGGTGAAGTGCGGGCATGCTTTATCATCATCGATGATCCTCTAGTTCATGTCGCGGGCCATGGCGCGTGCATGCCCACCATCTCTATGGCGCTCGGTCTCTCAATCGAGCTCCGCTTGTTCCTGCTCGAGCTGGAGTCAGGCTTCCTCGAGCTCTTGGTGTCGGGCCTTTAGCTGCTCCACCCATAGGCGAGGTGGGGCCCCTGCATCCCCCTGACCTCATTGTTGAGGTTGTTCATTAGGGTAGCTTCTTCCTCATGGATGCTTTTGACGTGTCCCTCAGGGGTACCCTCCATGAAGCACTCACGAGAGGGGTGATGGCTCCCCCTATAAGAGTCAGAGCTGGAGGGCCACTCTGATTCTCCTGTGAGGAGGTCATGGAAAGACTCCATGATATATTCGGTCATCCCCACGAACCCATCATTTGCGAGGGGCAGAGGCATGTGTTGTGCCACAAGGTGGCCATCGGTCTCTGCGGCATTGCGGAGACCGAACAGGAGCATTGTCGGGGCACTCTAGATGAGGTATTCTGGAGAGAGCGACTCCTCTCTGGCAAGCTATGCCATGATATTGGTGAACAAGAAGGTGAGGTGGTGTAGGTCCTCCTAGGATGGTCGGTGTCCTAGGAAGGCATCGAGCTAGCGCTCTAATGTCCCGTAGTCAAAGTCGAGGAGCTAGTTGCTTCTAGGGCCACGGGCCTCTGGTGCATGTAGCTACAACTCCTCAAGCACCTCGGCGATTGTGTTGAGGCCAGTGGAGTGGAGGGGTCAGACGATGGTGGGAGCCATCGTCAACTCTCCCTCTATCGTGATGAAGTCTAGGTCCCCAAAGCGCACGTGGGCGCCCGAGACCCTGCTAAGGTTGTGACTAGCCATCCAAGGCCTGGTGTGGTTTTGAGTTGCCACCAACTAGTAAATTTCTAATATTGCATGTCTGGCTCGGATGGTGTGCTAAGAGTACATGAGGTTTATACTAGTTTGGGCAGAATGTCCCTACATCTAGTTCGTTGTAGTCACTCGTGTTACTAGCATTGAAAGTTTGTAGTAGGGGTTACAAACGGTCAAGAGAGGGACCATTCCCAAGTCTCTAGTGAGAGGAGTGAATGGGTGCCTAGAGCTCGGTCGCTTCTTGGCTGTATGCTTATGTGTTCTGATCGGTTTAGGTTCGATGGGTTCCAGTCTGAATTAATGCAATGTGTTGTGATGCCCCTTATGGGACGCCCTACTTTCCCTTTTATAGGCCAAGGGAAAGCATGGGTTACAGTGGAGGGAAAAGAGGAGAAGGAGAAGGAGAAGGAGTCCTCTAGGATTGCCGGGTCCTTCTTTTCCTTCATGCGGGTGTCGTCTCCCGGTCATGACGCTCCACTCTGTCCTAGTGGACGCCGTGGTGAACTGACACACCTATCAGTCCTCGTATGAGGGTTGTGCAGAATAACACCGGTATGCCCGACACTGTTCCTAATGTGAATCCCCAGGTCTAGCCCATCACGGCCACAGGTTATATCAAGGTGTGCCGGTCACCTCCCTGGTGTCAGAGCTTTGACCCAGGCCCATTCGCTTGGACCTAGAGTGGTTGGCGGCAATATGGGTCTCCGTCGTTTGAGATGGATCCCCTGGCTTTGGGGTTGGTCGAGGTAGAGTCCCCCCAGAGGCCGGGTGACGTGGAGCCCACCCTAGAGGCTAGGTGAGGCGGAGCCAGCCCTTAGAGGTTGGGCGAGGCGGAGCCTATGACCTTAGTGTCGGGCGCGGCGGAGCCTGTCCTCAGAGGTCAGGCGAGGCGGAGCACAAACCCAAGGGTTGGGTGAGGTGGAGCCCACCCCAGAGGCTGGGTGACGTGGAGCTAGCCCTCAGAGGTCGAGCGAGGTGGAGCCTGCCCCTAGAGGCTAGGCATGGCAGAGCTATCCCTTAGAGGTCGGGCGAGGGGGAGCCCATGGCCTTGGTGTCAAGCGAGGTGGAGCCTATCCTTAGAGGTCGGGTGAGGCAGAGCGCAAACCCAAGGGTCGGGCAAGAGGCCGGGTGAGGTGGTGCTAGCCCTAAGAGGTTAGGCAAGGTAGAGCCCACCGCCTCAGTGTCGGGTGAGGCAGAGCCAACCCTTAGAGGTCGAGAAAGGCAGAGCTCGTGGCCTCGGTGTCGGGCGAGGCGGAGCTTGCGCACCTAGAGGTCGATTGGAGCTATAGTCATGCTCTTGACTGCTCGAATGAATCAATGTTGATGGTTATTAGCTCCTCCTCTTTGAGTACCCTAGTATTGGTCCCCGACAGTAGTAATCGTTAGCATAGACGTGGTGTCTAGGCTAGTGTTTACCTGAGTTTGTGCCTAACCCTATGGATAGTTGTGGTAGCCCCAGAGGTGATAGCTCCAACCAGGCCTTTGTAGTCCACAACATTCGGGTTGATGTTTCTATAGAGCTTTTTGGTAGCCTTCCCCCGACAATGTTTTCTCACCCCCTCGAGGGTCCGAAAGGTATTGTTGCTTCGAAGTAAGTGGGTATAGTAAGCTTGAACCTTTGTTGTCTAGTGATCTTGGGAAAACCTTATAAAACCCCTCTCTACCCACAAAAACATCTTTCTACCTTACCTCTTGGACATTCTTGATCCTTTCTAGTACACTTCACGTTCCCCGTGGAAATCAATACCTTGGAATACTCATGGTGAAAGCTACAGCGGTATCCGTGTGCTTGCGAATTTATCTATTTGCGTTAACAATACGAACAAGCTCTCTGGCACCATTGCCGAGGAACGGTAGCTGTTCTAGAACCGAACCAAGTCATCCATGTATCCTTTTTCTTTTTTCTTCCACCATCATATGCACCTCACCACCACCACCACTACCATCCCTACCACATGGATTCCACTCCTATTTTTAAATTCTCCACTCTAAAGAGAGAATTGTTGGAGCCACCACCATCATCACATCCCATTCTAATAGATGGCTATGAGCTTCGCCCTGCTTTCATAGCCATGGTTCGGGAGTAATCCTTCTCTGGGTGAGAAGATGAAAATCCTTACTCCCACCTTAGGGAATTTGAGCACTTGTGCACTTGCCTAATTTTTTCTAGCATGATACAAGAGACCATTAAATGGAAATTGTTTCCATTCTCCCTTTTGGGAAGAGCAAAACAATGGTATGCTCATACCGTAGGAGGCATACATGGAAATTGGGATGAACTTCGAGACAAATTTTGTCTTGCTTTCTTCCCTCTTTCTTGAATTGCCGCCCTTCGAATAGAACTTCTTACCTTTCAACAGAAGGAGAAGGAGACTCTTGGAGTAGCTTGGGCTAGATTCTTGAGCCTTATCAATACCGGTCCAAACCTTTCCTTGCTCAACCATGTCTTTACCACTTCCATCTTGGTCTTAGCAAGGAAGCTGCTCTCCAACTTGATCTATCTTCTGGAGGCTCGTTCACACACAAAACAATTAGTGAGGGGAAAGCAATTCTTGAGAAAATCCTTGAAAACACCCCTTACATTGGCATTTATGATGAGTTTCCTAAAGAAACAATTGAGTCAAGCCCTGACCAACAAGAGGAGGCATATGCAGCTGAAGCCAAAATTCCTTCAAATCCTTCATATGATTCGGTTGCCAAAGAACCTTCCATTAAGGGAACATATCACACTTCTAGGGATGATGAATCCCATCCCTTCACATGTCCCTTTAAATTCGAGGATGACCTTTTTCTTGATGCTGATCTTGGGAATACCTTAGAGTCTCCCAATTCAACATCATCTCATGCCTCGAATTCCTATGTGAGACATCAAGGAAAATGTGGCAGAACCTCCTAAATTATAGGGCCCACATGCACCTGTTACTGTCCAATGACCTCTGACGACTATGCATATGTTCCCGGTAACTTAAGAAGACTGTCGAGTGTCCTCAGAGAACCCTGAATCATCCACGATTTTTCTGAGCAGGATCCATTACAGAGTCATTGCAGTATTACAACAGTTTATTCATTAATATACATCAGAGTAAAATAGCGGAAGTCTTACAATAACTTAGTCACAAAACAGTTGTTTCACAAACTAAGTATGATTATTATTACAAACCATAGTAGTGGAGTTGCATTATTAACATAAACATAACACACAAAGAAAGTGCCCTGCCCAAGGGCCACACATTTACTTGTCATCTTTGAATTGAACAACAGTCATGCAGCACAGTCCAAAGTAGACCTGCTCATGAGACTCACCTACAACAAGGGTTAACGAACCCTGAGTACAAAAGTACTCAACAAGACTTAACTAGAATAAAAACTGATAAGACTCAGGAATGCAGGCTTAGGGATTCAAGGTAAGGCTTTAGCAATAAACAAGCTTCTTTTGCATAAAAGCTCTTTAAAAAGATTCTTTCTTTCAACATTTAATCCTTATCAAAATCATATATGAATCTTCCATGATCCGTATTGAGATCATGAACTTCATATCAAACCCTTTCTCAAATCTTCCTCAAGTTTCATTTATTAACTACGATGATGAACGGTGAGTTGAGTCTCCATAACCGAGGAGCAACGATGATTCAAACTGATTATAACCTAGCTGGGGACTCCCAACCACACGACATATGTAGGTCCCTTACCTACATATACCAACCCACCCTCAGATCCTCTAAAACAAGAATGGGTCCACGCCACCCGATAATACAATACTCCACCAATCTAGCCCATTGCCATGTGGGTACACGCTACTCTCGCCATCTCTCCACTCCTAGTGCGTGAGTAGCCTTTCTCATAATAGAATAGCCGAGTTAAGGCCTACCGGAGCATGTGGCTAGTACTACAAAGTCTCACCTCATGTAATTCACCAATGGATGGTTCTTAATCGACACAGGTGGAAAGAACCCGCTCACAAGACATCCATGTCTTGTGGCTCTCATACATCGAGTCCGTCCAGTCTAGATTTATTACTCCACATGCTCATATCTCATGATAACATAAATAACCAGTCGTATCCAAAAAACCATTTATATCTTGCAGGTGACCGGTAATCACCCGACTTTTATCGTTCTAAGCATGGCTAAGCATAATTAGACATTCTCGGATTGAAACGGGTAACAAGGTTGATATGGAAAAACAAGGTTGGTAATGCACCAATTAGGTTTCATCTCAACTCCTAATCACTTAATACGGTATTTGAAAGCAAAAGCGATATAAATTTGTAAAACACAAGGTAGGTTTAAATGCATCTGGGGCTTGCCTTGATTGTTGGAATAGTCAGGTTCCGTAGATGTTCCACAGATATCAAACCCGACCTCAACAGGTGGATTAACTTCCTCAATGACTTGGTTGACTACCACGTTTTCACTTTTGTTCATGATACGTAGTAACAATGCCATGTTTAATATGATGCGCGATATAAAACATGATACTTGACGATGGATGCAAAAGTTAGTAACTTGAAAACAACTTTCCTTCGCGGTACAGTTGCAAACCAACAACTGAATAAACCTTTTCATAAACTCAAACACTTACTTTAATTGCCAAGGATCATTATATGCTAATGACCCAAGGTCATCACTCAATCCCAAATTCAAACAAAAACCTAAATCATTAGGGTTTACTATTTGTTTTTATTAATTAAAACTAATTAATAATTATGAAATAAATCAACTTTCTCCAAATGAGCTCAAAATTTTTGTGAAGACTCATCACATGATAACTAAGTGACAAAACAATTTTCATAATTTTTGGATAATTATTTATGCCTAGAAAAACCATGGAAACCCATTTATTAATTAATTTGAGCAATTTTTATCACTTTCAAAAAGTACTCAAAAGTAACATTTAATATTTTTCCTAAATATTTTACATCTCAGAGAGGTCACACAAAAATTTTCATAATTTTTGGAGCTCTATTTAATTCTACACAAAATAACACAAATCATAGCACTATTTAAACAATTCTGCAAAATAGAAAAAATCATTTTCAAATACACAGTCACTGACAGGGTGACCCCACCGGTCAGCCCGCGCTGACCATGGCGGTGAGCCCTCTGACCGGCGATCTCTCACCGACGGTGATGTCTTTGGCCACGGTGAAGGTACCATCATGTTCCCCATCTCACGGCAGTTCGGATAGGGGTAATAGCTAAACCAATTACGGCTTGGTCCGAGCTTGACGCCGGCCATGGAGACCACGATGGCACGGCTGTGTTATGCCAGCAAAGTGAGGCTGGTAGCAGTTAAACAAAAGGCTTGGGAAGACTCAGTGGCTCACCCCAAACACGCTCGAGCTGATGGCTTAACCAAAGAAGCAACAGAGAAGCTTGTCGACGATCAAGGCAGTCACAGTGGTGTTCCGACGTCGACGGTGGTTTTCCGGTGGCTGCAGTGGATGAATGGATCAACTAAAAGGCCATAGAGCACCAAGGCAACACGGTGAAGATGAAATCAGGCTTGAGAGATCAAGAAAGCTACCAGAGCTTACTGGCCACGATAAGGTGAGCTCAACGGCGTTGCGGCCGGCCGCGAGGAAGAAAGGCGACGTGCAGCGTATCTCAGCCAAATCAGGCACCTAGGACTGGTCAGCTGGGTTCGCAAGTAGTAGGCGCAGCTATGGCATGCTTTACTGAGGCTAGGAGAAGTCCATGGCGACGGTGCGAGCTCGTCAGAGCTGGGCGGTGATGACGGGAAAAATAGAGGAGAAGAAACGGAGAAGAACCGCGACGGCGCAGGCTTTATAGCGCGGCCAAGAAGCAAGGAGAAGCCACACGGTAGCCTTCCCATGCCAGCGCGAAGCCAGAGGTGGCCACGGGCGTGACTGGAAGCCATCGGAAGATCACCGACGGTGAGGTGTCGCCCGCTGGCACTGTTCACTATATTTACCGAATTGCCACTCGATCCATTTTTCAAATTACTCTCAAATTTGTATGGTAACTCAAAAATCTCTAAAAATAAAAGTTGTTTCAATTTCAAAGTTCTACAACTTTTCTTTAATAACCATACCCAAATTATGTCTATATTTTGAAATGCAAGTTTAAAATTAAAAGGGGACACTTTAAGAACTTATCGCCTTTTCAAATTACTTCAAATTTTATATAACAACTTTGAAAACTCCAAAAACCAAATTTGTACAAATTGACAAACTCTACACTTTTTATTTGAGGCTCAACCCGAAAATGTGCTTAGATTTTGAATTAGGTTTTCCAGGGTAAAATTAACTACTAGAAATTAGGGTTTTCGAAAATCCAATTCAATACAAAAGTTTTGAATTTGATTCATCCATACAAGTCAACACATATAACCATAAAAATAAACTTGTTTTAGTGAATGCATATCAAAGTTTTCACTAACACATAAATGATGTGCAATGCATATGATGACGTGGCATATTTTAGTATTTAAAACACCCGAGGTGTTACAATCCTTCCCCCTAAAAGAAATCTCGTCCCAAGATTTAAAGTCCAAGGGTAAGTAATGGAAAAGGAAATGTGTCAAGAAAAAACATTCAAAACCTGTCCATAAAATGGCTAAGGTCCCTTTACAAACATGATTTGCAATGATAGAGCACAACAAACATTATTCTATATTGACGCAAGAAATTCTGGAAACTGTTCTAGCAAGAAATCTTTGGATTCCCAAGTAGCTTCTTCTTCAGAATGTTGATTCCATTGTATCTTGTAGAACTTGATTGTCCTCCTTCGTGTGACATGGTCTTTCTGATCCAGAACTCGGATAGGATATTCGGAATAGGTCAAATCAGGTTCAAGTTCAACTCCTTCAACCTCAACATTCTGATTAGGCACTTGAAGACATTTCTTTAATTGAGAAACATGGAACACATCATGTACAACTGAGAGATGTTCTGGTAACTTCAAGCGATATGCCACCTTTCCATACCTCTCCAAAATTTGAAATGGTCCAATATAACGAGGTGCCAACTTGCCTTTAACACCGAAATGGTTAACTCCCTTCATTGGTGATACCTTCAGATATACAAAATCTCCCTTGTTAAACACCAATGGTCTATGTCGTTTATCTACATAACTCTTTTGTTGAGACTAAGCTATCTTCAAATTACTTTGTATCTGCCTAACCTTCTTGTCGGGGACCTAATACCGGGATACCCCAGAAGGTGGAACCAATAACCACCAAACGTTAAAAACTTTTGGACGCATAAGAGTGCCGTTTCATCCCTTGTTCGGATGACAGGAATTTGGTTCCGCCTCACCTGACGCCTTTTTGAGATAGCTCTGCCTCGCCCGAGGGCTCAAGGTTAATCTTTGTCTCGCCCGACGCCTTTGGGATGGGCTCGGTCCTGCCCGAGGGCCGAGGGATAGACTCTGACTCGCCCGATGCCTTTGAGGTGGCTCTGCCTCGCCCGAGGGCTTAGGGCTAGTCTCCGTCTCGCCCGACGCCTTTAGGGCGGGCCCGGTCTCGCCCGAGGGCTGAGGGATAGATTCCGCCTTGCCTGACCCCTGAGGAGCAGGGTCGGTCTCGCCAAAGAGATAGGGATTGGTCTCTGTTTCGCCCGACGACAGGGAACGAGTATCACCCTGCTCCATATCTAAAGACTGGATCCATCTTACCTGACAACTTCTCCCCGTTCCCTCAAGATGATAGGGACAGGACAAGACAAGATGTTCGGGTCAACCATGGCTCCAAGAACCATACCCTACGCCCTGGCAGGAAAAGTACTGTCAGGGGATGGGTGCTTTAGACCCTTCCGGGCGCCGTAGGGCCCAAAAGGTTGTATAGGTGCGTGCTCCTCGCCCTGTAGAGTTGTAGGCGCCGCCTTCAGCTCTAGGACATAGAACCCGACGAAGATATATGACAACCGCTACGCTCCAGAAAAGGATTTGCTATCTCCACGAACGACGGGTATTCCGTCACCACGCTATGGACCTGAGGGAGTGGCGCCCGCTTCTCGACCCCTCAGGTCCGCCAAGTCAGAAGGCCTTGACCACGGCGTTACTTCGGACCCCGACCCCTCGTCCCTTCGACAAAGACTCACAGGAACCAGAAGGCATGCAGAGCAAGGCTGGGAATGGCTAATAAGTCAAAACCACTGTACTGCAGCCCATACCCTGCGCAGGACAGCATTCTGTAATCAACCTGACATTCTACAAAAACATCAACAGTATTGTAGGCACTTATCTTCCTTCACACTCATTAGAATGAAGGACCAGGCCGGGTAGACGTGAGCCCCAAGATTAGGTAAAGCCCTCATCCTTGTAAAGCCACCCCCTTCATCTATAAAAGGGGATGCTCTTCTCCCATCAAAGGGACGGACTTTTGGAACCGAACAAGAAGACACATACACACAGTCAAGCGGCTATGAAGCTCTTGACCTCCTTTCAACCCTTCCATCAGAGACTTGGGACCAGTCCCTCTCTCGATCGTTTGTACCCCTTACTACAGACCGTTCACGGTGCTAATAACACGAGCAGCAACAAACTGGACGTAGGGACATTCAGCCCGAACCAGTATAAATCTTGTGTCCTTTAGCACACCATCCGAGCCTAACACACATTACTATAAATTTACTTGCCGATGCTCGTACGAAACACTGACAGTTGGCGCGCCAAGTAGGGGAGCTTGCGCATTCCAAATCAGGCCTCGGATGGCCACCCACGCAATCACCTGGGCCCCGGGCGCACACGTGCATTTCGGCGACCTAGATTTCATCATCACACTAGGAGGAGAGCTGGCGCTGACTCACTCAGCCGCGCCATCTCTCCCTTCCATCAACCTCAGCCATCTTAGGCTTGAAGGCCCACTGGGCAACTCCCTAGGAGTCCAGTCATCAAGGGAGGCCTCTCACAACGCCACCCTGTGTTCGAAAGGGTCCGTACGGAGCGCCCCGACGGCGTTTCCGTTTGGTCTCCGCAACGCTGCGGCGACCGCTGGCCGCCTTCAGGCGCTACGTATGGTTCAGTCACCCACGGACATCGAGTTCGTGGGGGCGATTGAGCATGATACGGAGACCCTCTACGGGCTCCTCAACGAGGAGCCTGGATCGTTCTCTAGCTTGGATTCCAGTAGGGGGAGCCACCTCCCTTCCCGGGAATGCTTCATGACGCAGACCCCCGAGGGTCACGTCGAAAGTGTCTCCAGGGAAGAGGTCACGCCTATGAACAACCCTGACGGTAGATCTGGGGAAGAGACGATGGCCCCATCTCGCCTAAGGATGGAGCAGCTGAGGGCCCGTCAGCAAGAGATCGATGAGGCCGGGCAAGGGCTTGTCCGGGAGTACGCGGACATCAATCGCGAGATTGAACGCCGCAAAGATGGGGGCGCGTGCGCGCCACGGCCCGCACTGTACACCAAAGGATCCTCACCAACGATGGGACCCTTCCTCACTTTGCCCGAGCTAGCCAGAACATCGCCACAGCAACCGCCTTGCTGCATGGCCTTCCGGAGGCCACGATAGCCAAAGATCGCCGGGCCCACAGGGAGATTCGCACGTTGCTTGAGTGTGCGGCAGCGCAGCAGGCGAAAAGTTCGTTGTCTCGACGATGCGAACCCGACACCAGCCAGCGCTCGCCCTCAATACGTCCCACCAGGGATGCGTCCGTTCACCAAACACCGCCAGCCGGCAGGCAGCCCTCTGCCGTCCTAGTACATCAACACCTCGGCCATGGCCGCGATGTACGCAACATCATCAACGCTCGAAAATGTGCCCATGGTGACGACAGAGAAGCAGCACGCCGTGGCTACCATCCCCGACATGGTGGACGCTACGACAGCAACGAAGACCGAAGCCCAAGCCCCGGCCTGCCAGGTCCTTAGACCTTCGGTCGGCACATCCTCAATGCCGTGTTCCCCCTAAGGTATCGACCGCCTACTAACATCCCTAAATATTCTGGCGAAACAAATCCCGAGCTTTGGCTCAAAGACTATCGGCTTGCATGTCAGGCCGGTGGGGCGAGTGATGACAATTTCATTATTCGCAATCTCCCGCTGTTCTTGGCCGATTCAGCGCGAGCATGGCTGGAACACCTACCGTCCAATACTATTCAGAGTTGGGCGGATCTGACGGAGATCTTCGTGGGCAACTTCTAGGGCACGTACAAACACCCTAGAAACCCATGGGACCTCAAGAACTGCCGCCAGAAGGCCGATGAAACCCTTCGCGGGTACATTCGGTGCTTCTCTTGGCAGTGCAATGAGCTCCCTAACATCGCCAACGCCGACGTGATAGGAGCCTTTCTATCCGGAACAACCTGCGAATCCTTGGTCCACAAGCTAGGATGTAGGGGCCCGCAGACTACCAAGGAACTCCTGGACATCGCCACCAGTCACGCCTCTGGAGAGGAGGCGGTTGGAGCCATCTTTGATCGCTCCGACGGAAAGATGAGGTGAGACGAGGACACCAGCGAAGGTGCCTCCAACCGTCCCGCCAAAAAGAAAAATAAGAAGCAACGGCGTGACAACTCGCTCGTGGCCGCTGCCGACCGCAAAGGTGGCTGGAAGCCCACAGAGGGCACTCCGAACCACTTCGAGAAAATGCTCGAGGGGCCATGCCCGAACCACGCCTTCCCGGCCAAGCATCTATACAAGGAGTGCGACCTCATGCACAAATACTTGGCCGAGGGCCTTAACAAAGGGGAACAGGGGAAGGAACTGTTCCTGCCATAGACGACATAGAGGAGAAGGACGACGCCTTCCCAACGCCAACCGGCGCCCTCATGATCTTTGGAGGATCAACGGCCTACGACTCTAGGCGCTGCTAGAAGGTCACGCGTCGCGAGGTCTATTCCACTGGACCGGCCACACCAGCCTTCCTCCGGTGGTCGGAACCGCATTCACCTTCAACCGGACCGACCATCCGGATGCCGTCCCACACCCAGGAAGGTACCCGCTTGTCGTTGATCCGATCGTCGGTCCAAAGCGGCTTACCAAAGTACTGATGGATGGAGGCAGCGGCCTCAACATCATGTACGCCAAGACGCTCGACGAGATGGGCGTCGACCGAACGAACCTCCATCCCATCCGAGCACCCTTCCATGGCGTCGTGCCTGGTAGGCAAGCCATGACACTAGGGCAGATCGACCTGCCCGTCACTTTTGGGGATCGGTCCAATTACCGGACTAAGACCCTCACCTTCGATGTAGTGGGGTTCCCGGGGACTTTCCACGCTATTCTGGGATGACCATGCTACGCGAAGTTCATGGCCGTACCCAATTATACGTACCTTAAGCTGAAGATGTTGGGCCCCCGGGGGTCATCACCATAGGCACCTCTTTCCAACGCGCTTATGAGTGCGAGGTCGAATGCTGCGGACACGCATCCGCAGTCATCGCCTCCAAAGAACTCACCACCCTCAGGGAAGAGGTCGTTGAAGAGGCACCCGACGTGAAGAAATCAACCAGGTCGTTCGAATCGGTAGAAGGCTCCAGGGAGGTCCTTTTGGACCCCAGCAGCTTCGAGGGTAAAAAAGTCCGTATCAGGACCGCGCTCTCCTCCGAATAGGAAAGTGCGCTCGTTGACTTCCTCCGCGACAACAAAGACACCTTTGCGTGGAAACCCTCAGATATGCTAGGCATCTCGAGGGAGGTCGCCGAGCATACTCTCCAGATCCTCCCAGGCTCCAAGCCGGTAAAGCAACACCTATGCCGCTTCGACGAAGAGAAACACAGGGCCATCGGCGAGGAGATAGCCAAACTGCTGGCCGCAGGATTCATTAAGGAAGTATACCACCCAGAGTGGTTAGCAAATCCCGTTCTTGTGCGAAAAAAGAGCGGGAAATGGAGAATGTGTGTCGATTATACTGGCCTCAACAAAGCATGTCCAAAGGATCCATTTCCTTTGCCATGAATAGACCAAATAGTCGATTCCACCTCAGGGTGCTAAACCCTCTGCTTCCTTGACGCATACTCCGGTTACCACCAAATCACGATGAAAGAGTCCGACCAGCTCACGACATCTTTTATCAATCCCTTCGGATCATTTTGCTACATTTCGATGCCTTTCGGTCTGAAGAATGCTAGGGCAACGTACTAGCATTGTATGCTCAGTTGCTTCAGAGACCTCATCGGGCGAACCGTTGAGGCCTATGTCGATGACATCGTAGTCAAATCCAAACAAGCTGACCACCTTGTCGCCGACCTTGAGCAAACCTTTATGAAACTCCGGGTAAACGACATCAAACTCAATCCTGAAAAATGTGTTTTCGGGGTCTCGAGGGGCATGCTACTCGGCTTTATCATCTCCGAGCGTGGCATCGAGGCCAACCCGGAGAAAATATCAGCCATCACAAGGATGGGCCCGATTCAAAACATAAAGGGGGTTCAGCGGATCACAGGGTGCCTTGCCGCTCTCAGCCGATTCATTTCACGCCTCGGCGAATGAGGACTCCCCCTTTATCGACTCCTAAAGAAATCTGACCGCTTCGAGTGGATAGCCGAGGCTCAGGAAGCGCTTGACATGGTTAAACGATTTTTAACTAAACCTCTGGTCCTAGTTCCTCCATGCAACAGAGAATCCCTGCTACTATATATATCGGCCACCACCCAAGTGGTCAGCTCTGCCTTAGTGGTAGAATGAGAGGAGGAGGGGCACACCTTCAAGGTCCAGCGCCCTGTATATTTCATCAGCGAGGTGTTATCTGACTCCAAAGATCGCTACTCCCAAATCCAGAAACTCCTCTACACCGTCCTCATCACCAAAAGGAAGCTACGCCACTACTTCGAGTCACACCCCGTGATAGTAGTGACATCGTTCCCCCTCAGCGAGGTCATCCGTAGCCATGACGCTATGGGAAGAACCGCAAAGTGGGCACTCGAGCTGATGGATCAGGGCATTTCTTATGCCCCCCGAACAGCGATCAAATCTCAGATACTAGCTGACTTCATCGCGGAGTGGACCGAGGTCCAGATGACACCAGCGGTCGTCGATCAAGAGTACTAGACAATGTACTTCGATGGATCACTGATGAAGAAGGGCGCCGGAGCAGGACTAGTTTTTGTATCTCCCCTCGGGGTCCACATGAGGTACATGGTTCGGCTCCATTTCCCCTCATCAAACAATACTGCAGAATACGAAGCGCTCATCAACGGCCTATGAATCGCCATCGAGCTGGGCATCCGACGCCTCGACGTCAGGGGCGATTCTTAGCTGGTCATCAACCAGGTCATGAAAGAGTCATGCTGCCACGACGCCAAGATGGAGGCATACTGTCAAGAAGTCCGACGGCTGGAGGACAAATTCGACGACCTCGAACTCAATCACATCCCAAGGTGCCTCAATGAAGCAGCCGACACACTCGCAAAAGCAGCATCCAACCGAGAGCCAGTCCCAACAAGCATCTTTTCTAGCGACCAACACAAACCCTCGGTACGCTACACAGGGTTGGAACAAGCCAACGATGGCCCATCTAGTTCGACCCCAGCAGCCGATCCTCCAACTGCTCCGCCCGACCCCGAGGTCATGGAGCTTGAAGAGGACCCAGCAGCGGAGTCCGACCCTCCTGATGACTGGAGAATGCTTTACCTCGACTACCTCCTCCACGACATACTACCGGCAAACAAGACGGAAGCCCGACGGCTCGCACGACACGCCAAGTCCTTCATTCTTGTAGAGGGCGAACTTTACAAACGGAGTCACATCGGGATTCTACAACTCTGTATCCCTGGCGAACAGGGAAAACTCCTGCTGGGCGACATCCACGGTGGAGTCTGCGGTCATCATGCCACACCAAGAACTTTGGTTGGGAATGCATTCCGACAAGGTTTTTATTGGCCCACCACGGTAGCCGATGCTGAGCAAATTGTACGCACCTGCGAAGGGTGCCAGTACTACGCTCGACAAACACACCTCCTGGCCCAGGCTCTCCAGATGATCCCCATCACGTGGCCCTTCGTGGTCTGGGGGCTCGACCTGGTTGGGCCACTCAAAAAGGCGCCCGGGGGCTTCACCCACCTGCTTGTCACCATAGACAAGTTTACAAAATGGATTGAAGCTCGACCAATATCCACGATCAAATCCGAGCAAGCGGTGCTGTTCTTCCTCGACATCACCCATCGCTTTGGAGTACCGAACTCCATCATCACAGACAACGGCACGCAGTTCACTGGTAGGAAATTCGTTCGATTCTGTGAATCGATTGGGTAGCCAACAACACATCCGAATCGATTGGGCAGCCATCGCACACCCCCAGACGAATGGGCAGGTCGAGCGCGCAAACGGCATGCTCCTTCAAGGCCTCAAACCTAGAATTTTCAACCAGTTGAACAAGTTCAGCGCGCGCTAGCTTGCTGAGCTCCTGGCCGTGCTCTGGAGCCTAAGGACAACTCCTAACCGGGCCATCGGCTACACACCCTTCTTCATGGTCTATGGTTCTAAGGCCGTTCTTCCAATGGATCTTGACTATGGAGCGCCAAGAATCAGAGCATACGATGAACAGGGAGCCAAGACATCCCACCAAGACGCCATGGACCAGCTAGAAGAAGCCCGCGACGTCGCCCTCCTCTGTTCGGCTAAGTACCAGCAGGCGTTGCGATGGTACCACAGCCGACGGGTGTGGGGTCGAGCCTTCAACGTCGGAGACCTCGTCCTCCGTCTCGTGCAGAGCAACAAGGACCGCCACAAACTCTCCCCGCCCTAGGAAGGGCCCTACGTTATCGCGGAAGTACTTTGCCCAGGCGCCTACCGGTTGAAAACCATCAACGGCGAGGTCTTCACCAATGCCTAGAACATTGAGCAGCTACATCGTTTCTATCCTTAAAATAAGCTTACACTCTTCCTTATCAGATTTTGTCATAACAAAACCCCGATCCTTAGTGACTTCCGACCCCTGCAAGTCGCGAGGGGTCAGATCTCACTCGGGGGCTGGCATGTGATCATAACATGTGACATATGTAAATACAAGTATTGCGCTTGCAAAAACCTCCTGTGTTATATTTATAAACATTCTCTAAGTTTTCCATTCCTCTCATAAACGAGTCCTAAGGACTAAGATTTTGGGAACCAATTCTGAATACGACTGGTAGGACTGTGGGACACCCACGCCCCAGCGGGTACAACCTCTTTGCTCACCAGTTCAATCAGAATTAGTTTGCCCACGTTCCTAGTTTATTATGACTTAGACCGTGAGAAGGGTTGGAAAGCACTAAAATCTTTTCTACAAAAGGAGAAAGATAAAAAATTGCTTGCCATAAGCAAAAGATGTAAATTTGTTCATTTTTTGCACAAATTTGTCACTTACAAAGCGATTTCATTACAAAAAGGAACAATATACTTGTAAATTCAGAGGACTGTTTACTCAGGGGCTTCCCCACAACATTATTCAATTACAGTCTCTGCTTAACTCTACTACAAGTACTACTACGGTCGCCGCGCCACGCTCTCCATCGGCGACGCCCGGGGCATGTACACGGGCCAGCTCATCTACTGCGGTCGCCGCGCCACGCTCTCCATCGGCGACGCCCTGGGCATGTACATGGGCCAGCTCGTCTACTGCGGTCGCCGCACCACGCTCTCCATCGGCGACACCCAGGGTGTGTACATGGGCCAGCTCATTTACTGCGGTCGCCGCGCCACGCTCTCCATCGGTGACATCCCGATATCCCGCCGCTTCGCAGGATCCTCGAAGGCGCCGCCATCTACAACGCCTCCACCAGGGCGTCTGGGGACTACGCCATCATCGTCAGCCGCAACCCCGATAGTGACGCCTCCACCGGGGCATCCGAGGACTACGCCATCGTCGTCAGCCATAACCCCGACAGCGACGCCTCTGCCAGGGTGTCCGGGGACTACACCATCATCACCAACCACAACCCTGACAATGGCGTAAGTGTAGGAAACGCCTCCCACCAAAGGAGGAGCACAGTGGATGACGGCACAGTCGACGACGTACGACGCCCACCGGCGCCTCTTCTCCTTCGGCAGCAGTGACTCCTCAGCAAGGGCGGCACGCACCATCTCATCTATGCTGGATAACCTTCGGCTCGACATCACGCTCTAGATTCACGGGCGAATCCATAAGTTTTCTCTCTCTCTAGCATTACTCTTCCTCACTCAGGAATCACCGTGACGCACAGACGCATTCGGCGGAAAGGAAGGAGAAGGAGAAATAGCGGCTTAGAGGTAGAAGAGGAGGTGGGACGAGAACTCCCCTCTCCCTCCCTATTTAAAGAGGAGGCGCTGTAGCTAAGGAAAGGTGGAAGGTTGGATGAAAAACCCTCTCCCTTCCCCTCTTTAAATACAGAATCAATGCTGATTGATACCTAAGGGGATGCGCCAAAACTGACGGGACACGCCCCGGTCGACGAGGCGTCCCCCCTTGGTCAAACTGAACACTGCCTGGGTATGGCCCGCCACAGACATAGGCAGACAACCCTTCGCCTCCCCATGCAGGACCATGGGACAATCCGAAGACAGGACCTTTTGGGATCTCCTGGGCCGGCCATTCGGCCCAGAAGAGACGGCAAACGAACGTCCAAAGAAAGATAAGCATCTCAGCCTTCTTACTTTACGCGTGAAAATTCATTCTTGAGCTTCCGACCCCGTCAAATGGTGGGAACACGAGCATCACTCGGGGGCTGCCGAGGATGTCCACCAATCTAGACATCCTCCTCACCCGACCCCCTCCGTACGCTTGAAACTAAGGACGTGAAATACGGGCATAAAACTTTGAGTAAAACTAGACAAACTAGCAGACCCTACGCCTCGGTAGCTATGGTGTATCTGTTCACCAGAAAAATCATGCTCAACGCCCCTCGCATCTCCAGCTTCGACGTCTGCCTTCTCAAGAAGGGTTCAGAGGGGTCCTGTGGTAGAACCTCCTAAATTATAGGACCCACATGCACTTATCACTGTCCAATGACCTTTGACAACTATGCATATGTTCTTAGTAACTTAAGAAGTCTATCGGGTGTCCTCGGGGAACCCCGAATCATCCATGATTTCCGAGTAGGATCACGTTATAGAGTCATTGCAGTATTACAACATTTATTCAAATATCAACACCAGAGTAAAAACAGCGGAAGTCTTACAATAACATAATTTACAAAATAGTAGTTTCAAACCTCGCAACTAGGTTCGATGTTTATTACAAAACGATATAGTGGAGTGGCATTATAATATAATACAAAACACACAATGAAACTGCCCTGCCCAAGGGCCACACATTTACTTCTCATCGTCATCACAAGGAACAACAGTCATGCAGCATGATCCAAAACAGATCTGCTCATGAGGCTCACCTGCAACAGGGGTCAATGAACCCTGAGTACAAAAGTACTCAACAAGACTTAACCGAAATATTAACTGATAACTTAGGAATGCAGGCTCAGGGATTCAAGGTATAGCTTTAACAATGATCAAAGTTCTATTGCATAAAAGCTTTTTTAACAAAATTCTTTATATAGAAACTTCATAAGAATTATATACAAAGCTGACACGATCCACGCTGAGATCATGAAACTTCATATCCAACACCTTCACAAGCCTTATTCAAGTTCCAGTTATTAATTCTACGATGATGAACAGTGAGTTGAGTCTCTATAACCGAGGAGCAACGATGATTCGAACCGATTAAGACCCAGCTGGGGATTCCAGACCACATGACATATGCAGGTCCTCGACTTACATATACCAACCTACACTCAGGTCCTCTAAAACAAGAACGGGTTCGCGCCACCCGAGAATACAGTACTCCACCATTTCAGCCCATGGCCACGTGGGTACACGCTATTCCCGCCATCTCTCCACTCCCAATGCGCGAGTAGCCATTCTCATAATAGAATAGCCGAGCAAAGGCTTACCGGAGTATGTGGTTAGTACTACAAATTCTCACCTCATGCAATTCAACAACGGACGTGCCTTAATCGACACAGGCGGAAAGAACCCACTCACAAGACCTCCATGTCTGGTGGCTCACACTCACCGAGTCCGCCTGGTCTAGATTTATTACTCCACATTCCCATATCACATGCTAACATAATTAACCAATGTTCCATTTAAAACTTGCAGGTGGCAGGTAGTCACCCGACTTTCATCGTTCTACGCATAGCTAAGCAAAACTAGCCATATACGAGTTTAAAACTGGTAATATGGTAAATATGGAATAACAAGGGTGGTAATGCACCAATTAGGCTCTTACTTAACTCCTAATCACTAAATGCAGTAATGGAAAGCAAAAGCGAAATTAATTTATAAAACACAAGGTAGGGTTGTATGCATCCGGGGCTTGCCTTCGTTGACGGAAAAGTCCGGTTCCTACGACGTTTCACAAGTATTCGATCCGACCTCAACAGACGGATTAACCTCCTCAACAACTTGATTAACTACCACGTGTTCACCTTCGTTCACTACACGTAATAACAATGCCATGTTTAACATGATGCAGAATACGAAACATGATGCTCGATGATGGATGCAAAATTTAACAATTTGAATACAACTTTCCTTCGCGGTACAGTTGCAAGTCAAACAAACTAAATCTTTTTTGTAACACATACATCAATTGTCAAGGATCATTATCAACAAATGACCCAAGGTCATCACTCAATCCAAAATTGCAAACAAAACCTAAATCATTAAAGGTTACTATTTGCTTTTATGAATTAATTATTTAATTAAAAATTATGAAATAAATCAACTTATTCTAATTGAGCTCAAAATTTTAGTAAATGGTCATTACATGATAAGTAAGTGGCAAAACAAATTTCATAATTTTTGGACAATTAAATAAGCCTAGAAAAATCATGGAAATCCATTTATTAATAAATTGAGCAATTTTTATCACATTTAAAAATTGCTGAAAAACAATATTTCATATTTTTCTTAAATAATATACATCACAGAGGAGTCACACAAAAATTTTCATAATTTTTGGAGCTCTAAATAAATCTACACAAAAATAACAAAAATAGACACTATTCATTCAAATATGAAAATAGAAAAATCCATTTGAACGCTGAGTCACTGACAACGGGTCCCACCTGTCATCCCTAACCTCGCGCGTTTGACCACGACGGCGACGGCGCTGACCGACGTAAACTCGTCGACGGTGAGTCCAACGGCGATGGCCAAAGTACCAAAACGATCACCAAGACTAGGCGCATCGATTGATGTCCCTATCAGCACTGATTACGGCCCTATACTAGCTCGACGTCGGCCATGGCGGACGCGGTGGCACGGCAGCGCTACGCCGGCGGTGTGCGACCGGTAGAGCTCAAACAAGGGATCCAGGAAGCACCAGTGGCTCACCCCGAACGCGTTGAAGCAAGGAGCGAGATCGGAGAAGCAACGGAGAGGCGTGACGATGATCACGGTGATCACAGCGGAGCAAAGATCGTCGGTGAGGAAGAACCGGCGACTGCAGTGATCAAAATGAGCAAGCAACACAGGATTAAGCACCACAGTATCAAGACGAAGCCGTAGGTACACCGATCAAGACCAACGGCTCACCGGAGTAGGCTGGCCACGGTGAAACGGAGTCTCGGGTGAGGTTGGCGGCCGCGAGGAAGAAAGCGACGAACGGCGAACTCACGGCGAAATCAATCGACCAGAGCTAGCTGGCTGGGTGCATAAGGAAACTGCGAAACTATCTAGCACTATGCCGCGATGACGTAGACGCAGGTTCGACGGCGAGGGCTCGACTGAGCAGCGGCGGCGGTGACTAGAAAACAGAGGAGAAGAGAAAGCGAAGAACGGCGACGGTGGTTGGCTTATAACGCGACCAAGGAAGCGCAAAGAAGCCACGCGGAAGCCTTCGCCATGCCAACGCAACGCCTAGACGGCCACGCGCGCGACTGGAAGCTAACCGAAGCTCGCCGGCGGTGTAGCGCAAGTGGTGAACACTGTTCATCGAAATTACAGAATTGCCATTCGCCAAATTTCACAAATTACTCCCAAATTTTTATAACAACTCAAAAATCTCCAAAAACAAAAGTTGTTCAAAATCAAAAGTTCTACAACTTTGATTTTATAACCATCTCCTAATTCGGTCTAGATTTTGAAATGAACTTTTGAATTTGAATAGGGAAATTTAACGAATTACGCCTTTTTGAATTACTCGAAATTTTTCTAAACAACTTGAAAAACTCCAAAAACAAACTTTGTATAACTTTCCAAGCTCTACACTTTTGCTTTTGGGCTCAACCCCAAAATATGCTTAAATTTTGAAAAGGATTTTCAGGGTAGGATTTAAATGCTGAAAAGCGGGGTTTTCTCGAAAAATTCAAAATCCAAACAAACTTTGAACTTGAGTCAAACAATACAATGCAACATATACCACATCAATATAAACTTGTATTAGTGTATGCATCTCAAAGTTTTCACCAAATGCCAAATGCTTTGCAATGCATATGATGACATGTCAGATTTTAATATTTAAACACCCGAGGTGTTACAGGTCCGCCTACAGAATCTCCCCCAAAGGAGAAGCTGTCAGGTTGCCCAAGTTAATTAAATGGCTTGGACCGCCACCGAGATACGAAAAACAAAGAATAGCGATTCTTATGCAGGTTACTCCAACCTTGTCGTAAACATCAGGGCCCGAACCCCGCACGGACACATCTGGTTGGAGCTTTTCGTCACTCATACCGCCAAGGTAACGTTACCGACCCTGCCTTCATTTCGATTATATTATAGATATGCAAAACATCCCAACGCTTCATGTTGCATCACGAAACGACCATTGCCTCATTCGATATAGGCGACCATAGGCCGAGGTTCAAAGGTCGGCCCGCGAAGGGCTCGAGGCCGCCTCATGCCGAACAAAGCCAGGGAGAAATATCCGAGACAAGCCCCAGCGGCCTTGCCCGACCCCGCTCAGAAGCGGACAGGGACGTCTCGACCTTTTCTCGTTCGATTCTAACCCCGAGCCAAACCCATAGAATCTCCATCGAGGAGAGGCCATCGGGCCGCCTGAGCCTATCGAACGGCTCGGGCATCTACCGGGAGGTGGGTTAAGAAGTTGTGGAGTGCCACCAGAGGGCTCTGTCGACCCCATCAGCAAATGATGGACTCGGATTCCACATGAACGTACCCGTTAGTGAGCTCATTGAGCGCGATACTCGAGCCATTGAGGCAAGTGTCGTTTACTCAGCCCCTCCGATTGCGAAAATCGAGGACGGGGTAACGCGCAAATTACGGCCGACCCCTACCAGACCCTGACAAGGCCTAGGGGCTCGAGCCAATCAATACAGGGACATAGGTTCGAAGGCCCCGCCTTGCAGAGCCCATAGAATCCCCAGTTGGGGATTTCTGTTGGAAGACAGGGTAGGGAATATTGCAATGTCATCCAAGGACTTCGTCGACCCTGTCACCAATACCACAGTTTCGATCTCCAGTAACCCCCGACCCCAGCAAATACAGGGGGTCGGACCTTACTCGGGGGCTGGTTAAGGTACGGCTACCTCCTTTCTTTCTTTCGAAACAATCTCCTCGCATCAAGACCAGCGGCATGATTCGGGGGAACAGATTGGTAAGATCGCAAAAAATCAAACAAAAGGAAATTACGACGCAAAATCATGAAACCGCATCCAGACTCGAAAAATACCGACACTTGTCCACATATTACATATAAGTTGTTCTCAAAATTGTTCGACTAACTACTCCCGCGAAGGGAGAACCATCTCTTTTAGATTATCCGCTAGGTTTTTCGCAAGGGGAGCAACCATCTTCTCCATTTCCTCCAGCTCATCATCCTCGTAGGTGGATGGGAAGCCTTCGCTCATCACCTTCAGGTTGATTTCCTTCTCGTAATGAGCATGGGCGACGGTGAAGGCCTGGGTGATCCCGACGTGAAAGGCACTCTCCTCAAGCTGGCCCACCCGAGCCGTGATACCTGCGACACGAGCCACGAGCGGACTGGTCTCCACCGGCTCCGTCACCTTCAGGGCATTAAGGACCACCCCGACCACAGCTTGCAGAAGATCGTGCTCATCGCTCTCAACCTGAAGGGCCCTTCGTGCATAGGCAGCCTCTTTTTCCAACTTGACGGAGACGTTTTCGGCGCTCAACCTTTGGCTCACCGCGTCACTGAGCTCCGCCCAGAGAGAGCGGACCACCTCGACATCCTCGTCCACCTTCTGCTGAAGGGCCGTGGCCCTACTCTCAGCCTTCCGCCGGAGGTCCCGCTCCATCTCTAGCTCCTTCAGGACTTCACCGGCCTTCTCATTAGCCGCGGCATTCCTCTGCAGCAGCTCGTCTCGCTCCTTTTGAAGCCTGGCAATCTCCTCCCCATCCAGCTTGTACCTCGCCGACAAATCCTCGAACATCCCATGGGCCTCCTCCGTGTCTTGACGTGCCTGGGCCTCCCGCTCTTGGGTAGTAGCAAGTTGTGTGGCCATGTCTGCTCACAGCCGGGCCTCCTCGGAGAGGTGATCCCACTCCGTCTTCTGCTCACAGAGGAATCATGATTTATTCCGGCTACGAGCAACAAGAACCTAAAGAAGAAGAAGATTGGAATCAGAAATACGAAAACACAAAAACATGCAGAGAAAGAAGAAAATCAAGCGAATACCTGGGTAGTAGGAACGACAATTTCACGCAGGGCTCCTCTGGCCTGGTCCAAGGCCTCCATCATGGTCGAAATTCCGATGTCAAGATCCTCCCGCTCCATGGTCTCAGAATGATCATCGAGCGAGAACAGAGCTGACGTCGGGTCCTGGGCGGCCATCCACTGAAGCGGCGGCTCCCCTCACGCGGGGGAGCGGCTTCCTCCCAACAAAGGGGCCGGGGGCGGCTCTCTCCTAACCCTGTGCGGCACCACCGCCGCACTCGAGGACCCTCTGGCTAGACCCGCCTCTAGCTGGGCCACTTCGAGCGCCACGGGCGGATCCACCTGGGCCCCTAGTGGCGCGGATTGCACTACGCCCTCGAGCGCCACCACAACCATGCCCGGCTGATCCTGCCTTGGCGTGGTCATGACTACCTCCACCGGTGGTATACGGCCCTCGGCTGGCTATACCACATCCACCATGGAGGAAGCAGCCTGCTCGGTAACCTCCGCGGGCGTGGGCACCACCACAGACACCGTCGGGTCAGCCAACATGGCCCCGACGTCGGCACCACTCCTGCCCAAAACAGCAGTGACGCCAGGCGACGCCATCTGTCCCACTTGAATGGTGAGGCTCTTCTTGGGCGCCAGCCCCAGGGGGTGACCCGTCCGTAAGAACCTGCACAAAGGTAATAACCATTAAGTCAAAATAGAAATGGAAAAAGGATGAAAACAGAGGAATCAGCAGCTTATGTTGACGTCCTCGGCCGGCGGAAGCATTTTGGGGATGGATCCCCAGATCCCTACCCCAACTCATCTGGGCGGGACCGTTTCGAGCCTACCCCCTGCTCCGAGGCAGGGAGGCTCACCTCGTGGGGCGTGGCACCAGAGCCACTCCCCTCCATCGTCTCATGGGGCGCGGCACCAGAGCTGCTCCCCTCCATCGTCTCACAGGGCGCGACACCAGAGCCGGGCGTGGCTCCAGTGCCACTCCCCTCCCCCGTCTCCCCAAGGTCAGTAGCGGCAGGCCCGCTTTCCTCCATCCACTGGTCCTCGGCCGGAACACCATGCGAAGCGGCGGACTCACCGGCCTCCACCGACCTCACCGATTCACTTCCCTCCGCGTGGAAAGGGAAGGGTCCCTGCACGGATGGGTGGCCACTTGTTAGCGTGTCCTCGTCCTCCAGGACGTCCCAATCCATGCCAACGGCTACCTCATCGTCATCGTCATCATTGTCATCCTCACTGCTCACGTCCTCCCCCAGATCCCGTGCCTCCTGCTTCAATCGTTTCGCCTTCTTCATCTCCTCCCTTGCTTTCCTGTCCCGCTCGACCACGAGTCAATTCACCGCCGCCACGGCCTTGTCCTTCGGCAGCGGAACTAGACTATCCTTGAAGACTAGCCCCCTCAGCTGGTCCCAACGTCACAAAAGCAAGTATTAAAAAAGGGGAGATTCAGGAGAAAGAAAAGAGCACGGGAGAAGAGGGCTTACGAATTCAAAGAACCCAGGTTCTGGCCGCATTGGGGGATGACCGGGCACCGGATACATGATGTCGAGGACCCTGCCTGCGGAATCCTTCATCAGCTCCGTCGCCTCCTTGATGCGCTATGCCACTTCCGAGAAAGGGAGCGCCTCATCAACGAGCACCGTCCCCTCAAACGATATCCCGGGCATCATCCGATGCAGGGGAAGCACGCGCGCAATCAATGGTGCCACCCTCCTCGCATGATAGGCGCCGATAATCCCCGTCCCCTTTACACCCCGATCCTTGAGGGCTTGGAGGGCGGAAAGAAGGTCGGAGAGGTGTTTCTTGTCTTTGGACTGGACGCCCTAGCTCTATGACTCCGGAGCATCTACAATAAGGCGTCCAGTGTACCTCGGTAGGGTGGCACTCGCATCATCCCTAACATAAAACCACTGCGAGTGCCATCCCTTGTTGGATGTCGCCAGACGCATGTATGGGTAACCCCTCGACCGGGTATGGCGCAGATGAATGCTGGCACATCCCATCGGCGCGTTCACATCTTTCCCCCCAATCTTCCTCTTCGACAAACTAATGTTAAAGAAATATCGCCACAGATCAAAATGGGGATCGATCCCTAGGAAACCCTCGCATAGGGCAACAAACGCTGCCATGTGTTGAACCCCATTGGGAGTTAGATGCCGCAGCTCCACCTCATAATAATCTAGCAGCCCCCGAAGGAATCTATGCGTGGGTACCGCGAATCCCCGCTCATGGAAGATGGCGAAAGAGACGACATACCCTTCGGGCGGCACCGGCTCACCCTCATCGCTAGGTAGCAGTCACTCCTGGACGGCAGACAGTGGGCGGAGAAGGCCACGGCGGACGAGGTCCTCCAAACGTCGTGAGGTGATGCTAGATCTGCCCCACAACTCCATTAAAGCAATGGGGGAGGAGGGCGGGCGCAAGCTTGACGGCGGCTACAACACGAGCGCAAGCTGGTCGATGGTGGCAATACGGATGCAGGAGGCTGGGGCGATTGGCGGCGGATGTTTCAGAACGCAAAGGCAGGGGAGCGAAATACGGAACCTTGGGGGCAAACCCCGTGGTTTTATAGGGGGCAATGGACACGAGAAGGGCAACCGTCCGCCTCGATCTCCGGGCCTGCCACGTGCACCACCACGTCACGTCGCGAGACACGCACCCATGGTCCATATCCTCTCACCCCAAAAATCACGGTGGACGGTTCACCTTCCCTAAGCGAATCCAGACTCTCTACCCACCTGGGAAACGCAAGCCACGAAGGCCTTTTTTCCCTTTGGCCCACCTAGGGCCCAGAAGCTTGACGGCCGGCCCAACTGAGGAAGGGTCCGTGAACGATCTGAAATCAAGGGCACAAGCACCAGTTAGGTCAGCCCTGAATAAAGTTCCCTGCGAACGGGATGCCACAACCCTCTCGGAAAAACATCCAGTTGACGAAAAACTAAGTCCTTTAGCCTTGCCCGCGAAGGGACCGATACAACCCCCCGGGCGACTCTACTCGAATCACCCGAGGGCTTGGGGGCTACACCCATCGGGTGCGCTCGCGCGCACCCTCTGGCAAAGTGACTTCGACGAAATCAAAAAACACCCTCCAGGCGGTTCTACTCGAATCACCTAGAGGCTCGGGGGCTACTGTCGGGGACCTAATACCGGGATACCCCAGAAGGTGGAACCAATAACCACCAAACGTTAAAAACTTTTGGACGCATAAGAGCGCCGTTTCATCCCTTGTTCGGATGACAGGAATTTGGTTCCACCTCGCCCGACGCCTTTTTGAGATAGCTCTGCCTCACCCGAGGGCTCAGGGTTAATCTCCGTCTTGCCCGATGCCTTTGGGATGGGCTCGGTCCCGCCCAAGGGCTGAGGGATAGACTTTGACTCGCCCGACGCCTTTGAGGTGGCTCTGCCTCGCCCGAGGGCTCAGGGCTAGTCTCCGTCTCGCCCGACGCCTTTAGGGCGGGCCCGGTCTCGCCCGAGGGCTGAGGGATAGATTCCGCCTCGCCCGACCCCTGAGGAGCAGGGTCGGTCTTGCCAAAGAGATAGGGATTGGTCTCCATTTCACCCGACGGCAGGGAATGAGTCTCACCCTGCTCCATATCTAAAGACTGGATCCATGTTACCTGACAACTTCTCCCTGTTCCCTCAAGATGATAGGGACAGGACAAGACAAGACGTTCGGGTCAACCATGGCTCCAAGAACCATACCCTACGCCCTGGCAGGAAAAGTACTGTCAGGGGATGACGAGACGGGTGCTTTAGACCCTTCCGGGCACCGCAGGGCCCAAAAGGTTGTATAGGTGCGTGCTCCTCGCCCTGTAGAGTTGTAGGCGCCGCCTTCAGCTCTGGGACATGGAACCCGACAAAGATATACGACAACCGCTACGCTCCAGAAAAGGATTTGCAATCTCCACGAATGACGGGTATTCCATCACCACGTTATGGACCCGAGGGAGCGGCGCCTGCTTCCTGACCCCTCAGGTCCGCCAAGTCAGAAGGCCTTGACCACGGTGTTACTCCGGACCCCGACCCCTCATCCCTTCGACAAAGACTCATAGGAACCAGAAGGCGTGCGGAGCAAGGCTGGGAATGGCTAATAAGTCAAAACCACTGTACTGCAGCCCATACCCTACGCAGGACAGCATTCTATAATCAACCTGACATTCTACAAAAACATCAACAGTATTGTAGGCACTTATCTTCCTTCGCACTCATCAGAATGAAGGACCAGGCCGGGTAGACGTGAGCCCCAAGATTAGGTAAAGCCCTCATCCTTGTGAAGCCACCCCCTTCATCTATAAAAGGGGATGCTCTTCTCCCATCAAAGGGACGGACTTTTGGAACCGAACAAGAAGACACATACACACAGTCAAGCGGCTATGAAGCTCTTGACCTCCTTTCAACCCTTCCATCAGAGACTTGGGACCAGTCCCTCTCTCGATCGTTTGTACCCCTTACTACAGACCGTTCACGGTGCTAATAACATGAGCAGCAACAAACTAGACGTAGGGACATTCAGCCCGAACCAGTATAAATCTTGTGTCCTTTAGTGCACCATCCGAGCCTAACGCGCATTACTATAAATTTACTTGCCGGTGCTCGTACGAAACACCGACACTTCTCTTCTATTTCTTTCACAAGGTCAACTCCAAAGAACCATCTTTCCCCAGGTTCAGACCAATTTAGTGATGTTCTGCATCTATAACCTTAAAGTGCTTCAAATGGAGCCATCTTAATGCTCTCTTGATAACTATTGTTGTATGAGAACTCAGCCAAAGGCAAACATTCATCCCACTTATTGGAATAGTTAAGGACACAACACCTTAACAAATCTTCAAGTACTTGATTTACTCTTTCAGTCTGACCATCAGTCTGTGGATGATAAGCAGTACTATACATAAGTTTGGTACCCAACAAAGCATGCAATTGTTTCCAAAAGTTGGAGACAAACTATGTACCTCTATCCGACACAATGGTCTTTGGTATACCATGCAAGCTCATGATTCTTGCTAAATACATCTTGGCATATTGGATAGTAGGATATATACTCTTGACTGGAAGAAAATGTGCTGACTTAGTTAGTCGATCTACGATAACCCATATTGAGTCAAAACCTTTTGATGTCTTGGGTAGACTAACGATAAAGTCCATACTAATATCCTCCCACTTCCAAGCTAGAATAGGCAATGGCTGTAACTCTCCAGCGGACCTCAAATGTATAGCTTTTACTTTTTGACAAGTATCACACTTGGCTATATATCGAGCAATCTCTATCTTCATTTTGGTCCACCAAAATCTCTATTTCAAGTCATGGTACATCTTATTACTTCCTGGATGAATAGAGAACCTGGTTGTATGTGCCTCTTCAAGAATTGACTGTCGCAACTCAGGAACCTTTGGTACCACTAAACGATTCTTGAACCATAGCACACCTGCATCATCTATTCTGAAGCATGCTGCTTTTCCCTTCCTGACTCTTTCTTTGATATGGGCTATACCCTTGTTTTCTTTCTGAGCGACAATAATTTGGTCTTGAATAGTTGATTCAACAATTATATTGGTCAAACTACCTTGTTGAATTATCTCTATTTTCAACTTCTCCATCTCTTGACATAAAGTCAGATCCATTGTTTTTATTGTCAGGCAATTGCAATGACTCTTACGACTGAGTGCATCTGCAACCACATTTGCCTTACCAGGATGGTAATGCACCTCCAAGTCATAATCTTTAATCAATTCTAACCATCTTCTTTGCCGCATATTCAATTCCGATTGAGTAAAGATATACTTTAAACTCTTGTGATCTGTATAAATATGGCAAGTATTACTAAGCAGGTAATGCCGCCAAATCTTCAAAGCATGGACAACTGCTGCTAACTCCAGATCATGAGTTGGATAATGTTCTTCATGTTGCTTAAGTTGTCTGGAAGCATAGGCAATGACTCAGCCTTCTTGCATCAATACACACCCAATACCAATACCCGAAGCATCACAATAAACATCAAATAGCTTCTCGATATCTAGCTGTGCTAACACTGGTGTAGTGGTTAATAATCTCTTCAAAGTCTAGAAAGCTTCTTCACATTCAGGTGACCAGACAAATTTGGCTTGGTTCTTCAACAATCCCATGATGGACTTGGATATTCTAGAGAAATCTGGAATAAAACGACGGTAATAACCCGCCATTCCTAGAAAACTTCGAACCTGATGAACAGTGGTTGGTGGGTTCCAATCTAGTATATCCTTTACCTTGCTTGGATCTACCACAACTCCTTCAGCTAACAAGACATGTCCTAAAAACTATACTTCCTTTAGCCAAAAGTCACACTTACTGAACTTGACATATAACAGATGTTCTTTTAGGCGGGTCAGAACAACTCTGAGATGTTCCACATGTTCTTTCTTGTTCTTGGAATATACTAAGATGTCATCAATAAACACCACAACAAACTTGTCTAGCTTAGGCATGAATACTGAATTCATCAGAGACATGAAATGGGCTGGGGCATTCGTCAAACCAAAAGACATTACCAGGTATTCATATAATCCATATCTGGTGGTAAATGTCATTTTGGGAATATCTTTAGGCTTAATTTTGATTTGATGGTAACCTAACCTCAAATCAATCTTGGAGAAAACCTTAGCTCTAGCCAGTTGATCAAAAAGTAAATCTATCCAAGATAAGGGATATTTATTTTTAATTGTCACCGCATTCAATGGACGATAGTCAACACACAATCTCAGGGTCTCATCTTTCTTTTTCACAAAAATTGCAGGACATCCCCAAGGTGATGAACTAGGTTGGATAAACCCTTTATCAATCAACTCTTGCAATTGAGTCTTCAACTCGGCTAATTCCTTGGGGGCATCCTATAAGCTCTCCGAGAGATCAGAGATGTTCTAGGTTTTAGATCTATTCCAAACTGGACATTCCTATCAGGTGGTAGACCAGGTAAATCTTTAGGAAAAACATCTAGAAATTCACAAACTACAGGGATATCTTTAATCTCCTTGATGGAAGTTGCACAAACTTTTTTCACTGATCTCTTTAAGATTGGAAGTTGGATAAGAAGCTGAGAATTACTATCTAGCAAACTCACCCTTATTGTCATATTCAAAGTATCTATAACAGCTTTATGCTGATACATCTAATTCATTCCCAAGATCACATCTATATCCTGATCTTTTAGAATAATCATGGTGGTGGGAAAAATGTGCCCACCCAGGTTTATGGGTACCTGGTATACCATTTTCTTAGTACATAGACGTCCCCTCGGGCGACTGTATATAGAAATTTTCCTTTGTTGCCCCAATTGGAATTTCATGCTTTATGACAAAGGTTCTATTGATGAATGTATGAGATGCACTAGAATCAAAAAGCACAACTGCAGGATGATCGGTGATAGGAAACATACCCAGCATCATGGGTTCCCCTTCTAGAATCTCCCCAGCTTGAGTATAGAAAACTCATCCCGTCTTCTTTTCATTTTTGCCCTTCTGAGCATTTTGGTTGTTGTTCTTGTCCTGAGCTTGACCCTGTTGTTGATTTTCAAGAGCCTTCTGAAAATTTGGATTATACTGCTTAGGATACGGGCATTCCCTCAAGTAATGACCTGACTTCCCACAATTGAAACATGGGTAATTGTGGCCTTGGGGTGTTGGAGCACGAACACCAGGAACATTTGACTATTGTGAGTTTGGATAAGTCACGGCAGGATGGACATTTGGTCATTGACTGGCTTGGAACTGCGGCGGGCGATAAGGAGGGCGATAGTGATTCACTGGATGATAGATTATCTTCTGTCTCTTTTGATTGCCACTGAAAGACCCAGATGGCACACTCTTTTTCTTCTTAATTTCCTTATGCTGCTGATATTTCTCCTCTAAAGCAATAGCAATGTTAATCGCCTCATGATACGTGACATTAGTGCAGGTAGTCATCATAGTTTGAAGTTTGGTATTAAGGCCATGCATGAACCACTTCTTCTTCTTGGCATCTGTGTTAACATGCTCAGGTGCATACTGTGAAAGGTGATTGAACTTGCCCACATACTGCATGACTGTTTGATCACCTTGCTTTAAAGCAACAAACTCATCAAGCTTCATGGCCATAAGTCCCTCCGGAATATAATGGGCATGAAAAGTAGTGTGGAACTCGGCCCAAGTTAACTGAATACCGGCTGGTTGCATAGCCACAAGGTTCGCCCACCAAGCACCTACTGCACATCTAAGCTGTTGGGCAGCAAAAATAGGCTTCTGAAACTCAGTGCATGGAATGAGGTCAAACTTCTACTCCATGGTACAAAGCCAATCATCAGCTTCAAGTGGCTCGTCAGCCTTGGTAAATACTGGTGGTCGTGTATCCATGAAGTCCACATATGTAGCTTCTTGCCTTTGATAAATACGACCATGGTTCCCTTGCATCATATTCTGATTGCTTTGAGCTAACTCCCGAAGCAACCGAGCATTATCTACAGTCACATTGACTAGTGTTGCGATAGCATCAGCCAAATTTGGTGGAACTGGTGGGGGATCAGGAATACCATCCTTGTCTTGTGAAGAACCAGGAATAGTCAAACCTCGAGTACGACGTATCTATTCATGACAAACCAAACTTTACTCACAAACATTTATTGAACTATTAAAAGAGCTTACTACAAACACATTACATTGGGTTTACTTATTTATACACAAGTCTACACTTAAGCAAGACTACCTAACTAGACTAGAACTCACTGTATTACAACTCTACTCTTCTCCTTGATCACATCAAACCTTGTGATCGGTATCCATTCCAGAAACATTTCCGCCTTCATTATCACTTTCATTGACCATCACTACTTCTTCTGGATCTTCTTCTTCTTCCTCTTCTGGTTCATCATCATCTGCTATGATGACACCTAGGTCCATTGCATCTACCTGAGGCTCATGATTTGGATCCAAGAGATTGTTTAGCCTATGGACTTCTTCATGCAGATTGGTATAATATTCTTCTAAGTCTTATACATAGAACTCTAACTCATGAGCTCGGGCTCTAGCTACATCTTCTCTATGCCAAGCTTCATTTCTTCCTTCCACCATACAAACTAACATACGCTCGCAGTTCTTATGAGCAGTGGTGAGACACCTCAATTGATCCTGTAACTTGCCCACCTGGATGGCATCCAAGGCCCTATCTCTAGTAGCCTGTGCTAATTCCACTGAAAGCCTCTGTATCTTAGCCTAGGGATCAGGCCTAAAGCTGCTACTGCTAGCACCGTCACTCCTAGGGGCAAGCTGGTGATGAGGAACTCCTTTAGGTCCAACTAACTTATGGGGCATTACCTTGGTATGAGCCATACTATAGAAAGCAAGATTTCAAAACAGTAAGATGGTCTGATAAAAGTCTAAAGAGCAGCAAGGATGGATTACACTACTCAACCCAGACTAAGAGGGAAAGTAAGTAACAAGTGGATTAATCATGATGCATGAATCGTCCTTACGAAACTTAAACATCAAAGCTCCTATTGTACATAAACAATAGTTTTTTTATATAGGGCATAATAAGATTACTACTCCACCATACAAAGCCTTTTTAATCAAATAAGGATTGGCGAGAAAGAATTAAGATAAGTGGGAAGCAATTTGGACCAAATTAACATGTTAAATTTATTTGTCCCAATTCATTTTGAAGTTTTGTAAAACAATACTACAAAAACCTTTGTAATGGTCGCTCTGATACCATTCTGTGGCAGAACCTCCTAAATTATAGGGCCCACATGCACCTGTTACTGTCCAATGACCTCTGACGACTATGCATATGTTCCCGGTAACTTAAGAAGACTGTCGGGTGTCCTCGGAGAACCCCGAATCATCCACGATTTTTTCGAGCAGGATCCATTACAGAGCCATTGCAGTATTACAATAGTTTATTCATTAATATACATCAGAGTAAAATAGTGGAAGTCTTACAATAACTTAGTTACAAAATAGTTCTTTCACAAACTAAGTATGATTATTATTATAAACCATAGTAGTGGAGTGGCATTATTAACATAAACATAACACACAAAGAAAGTGCCCTGCCTAAGGGCCACACATTTACTTGTCATCTTTGAATTCAACAACAGTCATGCAGCACAGTCCAAAGTAGACCTGCTCATGAGACTCACCTACAACAAGGGTTAACAAACCCTGAGTACAAAAGTACTCAACAAGACTTAACCGGAACAAAAACTGATAAGACTCAGGAATGCAGGCTCAGGGATTCAAGGTAAGGCTTTAGCAATAAACAAGGTTCTTTTGCGTAAAAGCTCCTTAAAAAGATTCTTTATTTCAACATTTAATCCTTATCAAAATCATATATGAATCTGCCATGATCCGTATTGAGATCATGAACTTCATATCAAACCCTTTCTCAAATCTTCCTCAAGTTCCATTTATTAACTACGATGATGAACAGTGAGTTGAGTCTCCATAACCGATGAGCAACGATGATTCAATCTGATTATAACCCAGCTGGGGATTCCCAACCACATGACATATGCAGGTCCCTTACCTACATATACCAACCCACCCTCAGATCGTCTAAAACAAGAATGGGTCCACGCCACCCAAGAATACAATACTCCACCAATCCAGCCCATTACCATGTGGGTACACGCTACTCTCGCCATCTCTCCACTCCTAGTGTGCGAGTAGCCATTCTCATAATAGAATAGCCGAGTTAAGGCTTACTGGAGCAAGTGGCCAGTACTACAAAGTCTCACCTCATGCAATTCAACAACGGACGGTTCTTAATCGACATAGGTGGAAAGAACCCGCTCACAAGACATCCATGTCTTGTGGCTCTCATACACCGAGTTCGCCTGGTCTAGATTTATTACTCCACATGCTCATATCTCATGATAACATAAATAACCAGTTGTATACAAGAAATCATTTATATCTCACAAGTGACCGGTAATCACCCGACTTGTATTGTTCTAAGCATGGCTAAGCATAATTAGACATTCTCGGATTGAAACGGGTAACAAGGTTGATATGGATAAACAAGGTTGGTAATGCACCAATTAGGTTTCCACTCAACTCCTAATCACTTAATGCAGTATTTGAAAGCAAAAGCGATATAAATTTGTAAAACACAAGGTAGGTTTAAATGCATCTGGGGCTTGCCTTGATTGTCGGAATAGTCAGGTTCCGTAGATGTTCCACAGATATCAAACCCGACCTCAACAGGTGGATTAACTTCCTCAACGACTTGGTTGACTACCACGTTTTCACTTTCGTTCACTATATGTAGTAACAATGCCATGTTTAATATGATGCGCAATATAAAACATGATGCTTGACGATGGATGCAAAAGTTAGTAACTTGAATACAACTTTCCTTCGCGGTACAGTTGCAAACCAACAACTGAATAAACCTTTTCATAAACTCAAACACTTACTTTAATTGCCAAGGATCATTATATGCTAATGACCCAAGGTCATCACTCAATCCCAAATTCAAACAAAAACCTAAATCATTAGGGTTTACTATTTGTTTTTATTAATTAAAACTAAATAATAATTATGAAATAAATCAACTTTCTCCAAATGAGCTCAAAATTGTTGTGAAGACTCATCACATGATAACTAAGTGACAAAACAATTTTCATAATTTTTAGATAATTATTTATGCCTAGAAAAATCATGGAAACCCATTTATTAATTAATTTGAGCAATTTTTATCACATTCAAAAAGTACTGAAAAGTAACATTTAATATTTTTCCTAAATAGTGTACATCTCAGAGAGGTCACACAAAAATTGTCATAATTTTTGGAGCTCTATTTAATTCTACACAAAATAAACAAATCACAACACTATTTAAACAATTATGCAAAATAGAAAAATTCATTTTCAAATACACAGTCACTGATAGGGTGACCCTACCGGTCAGCCTGCACTGACCACGGCGGTGAGCCCTCTGACCGGCAATTTCTCACCGACGGTGAGGTCTCTGGCCACGGCGAAGGTACCATCATGTTCCCCATCTCACGGCGGTTCGGTTAGGGGTACTAGCTAAACCAATTACGGCTTGGTCCGAGCTTGACGTCGGCCATGGTGGCCACGACGGCGCGGCTGTGTTATGCCAGTGAAGTGAGGCCAGTAGCAGTTAAACAAAAGGCTTGGGAAGACTCAGTGGCTCACCCCAAACACGCTCGAGCTGATGGCTTAACCGGAGAAGCAATAGAGAAGCTTGTCGACGATCAAGGCAGTCACAGCGGTGTTCCGACGTCGACGGTGGCTTTCCGGTGGCTACAGTGGATGAATGGACCAACTAAAAGGCCACAGAGCACCAGGGCAACATGATGAAGATGAAATAAGGCTTGAGAGATTGAGAAAGCTACCAGAGCTTGATGGCCACGATAAGGTGAGCTCGATGGCGTTGCGGCCGGCCACGAGGAAGAAAGGCGACGCGCAGCGTATCTCAGCGAAATCATGCACCTAGGACTGGTCAGCTAGGTTCACAAGGAGTAGGCACAGCTATGGCATGCTTTCCTAAGACTAGGAGAAGTCTACGGCGACGGCGTGAGCTCGTCAGAGCTAGGTGGTGACGACGGGAAAAAACAGAGAAGAAACGGAGAAGAACGGCGACGACGCATGCTTTATACCGCGGCCAAGAAGCAAGGAGAAGCCACGCAACAGCCTTCCCATGCCAGTGGGAAGCCGAAGGTGGCCACAGGCGCGACTGGAAGCCGTCGGAAGATCACCGACGGTGAGGAGTCGCCCGCTGGCACTGTTCACTATATTTACCAAATTGCCACTCGATCCATTTTTCAAATTACTCTCAAATTTGTATGGTAACTCAAAAATCTCCAAAAATAAAAGTTGTTCCAAATTCAAAGTTCTACAACTTTGCTTTAATAACCATACCCAAATTATGTCTATATTTTGAAATGCAAGTTTAAAATCAAAAGGGGACACTTTAAGAACTTATCGCCTTTTCAAATTACTTCAAATTTTATATAACAACTTTGAAAACTCCAAAAACCAACTTTGTACAAATTGACAAACTCTACACTTTTTATTTTAGGCTGAACCCCAAAATGTGCTTAGATTTTGAATTAGGTTTTCTAGGGTAAAATTAACTGCTAGAAATTAGGGTTTTCGGAAATCCAATTCAATACAAAAGTTTTGAATTTGATTCATCCATACAAGTCAACACATATGACCATTAAAATAAACTTGTTTTTGTGAATGCATATCAAAGTTTTCACTAACATACAAATGATGTGCAATGCATATGATGACATGGCATATTTTAGTATTTAAAACACCCGAGGTGTTACAGAAAATCCAAGAATGGAACATCAAGCGAACCCATAGAGGGAGAACCAAATCATATAAAAGCCATTTCTATCCTCTGCCCCTCTATGCTCACATTCAATGTCTCATTCAAATCAATTCTTGACCCTAGGGGTGAGCTTATGTCGATCTCCCTAACAACCATGACCTGTCCAAATCTTGTGGATGATCTGAATTGTCATGGGAAAGAAAGTGCTCCCCCTCTCCCTAAAACAAAAGATTCTATCAATGAGCATGGAAGCTATTTCATAACCATCCCATCAATTCCATGCTCATATGAGAAATCTTCCGAATCGATCTATAACTCTGCCATCACTTGTGAAATACACAACCCCTTCTTGCTCTTTGTCCATAAAAACTTTAAAAGGGTTGTTGTACATACTTTTGTCTATCATAAATTTTGCAAATTTCATGGTGCCTTGGCATGAGTTTTATAGATAGGCCCATGAAGGTTGGTGTTGGAGGGGAAACCACATCACCAACATGAAATTAAATGAAAAGGTTTCCTAAGGATGAGCTTTTGTCCTAAAACAAGCACTTCCAGGAGATAACCTATTCCTTGATCATTCCATAAAAAAATTGTTCTTTTAAAAAAAATAGATACTTTTACTTCCATAAAATAAATAAATAATAATTAATAACATGACTTTGAAAATGAGCTTAAGGACATATTTCTAAAATTGCTCCTTCAGGTATTTTTGTCACTAACCTTTCAGGTTTGAGAAAAAAGATCGAAGGGTTGAAACACAAGGTAAATCCAACCAAACATCATTCAACAATGAAGCACACTCAACGGAGAGTGCTACCATCCAAACTTCATTTTGCATACTACAAAATTCAAGTGTGGGGTGAACTTCTCTAAAACATCTAATGTCATGCTTCACTCATTGATTTTGTCTTGGTTGTCTCCACTCTGTTGCACCTTTATGCCTTGCTCACTATACTAAAGTCACCCAAAAAAATATTATATAATGATAAATTAAAAAACATGCTTCTTTGTTTCTTTTGAGTTACTAGAACTTTTAAATAATAAAAATAATAAAGAAATATATATAAAATAAATATTTATTTGCCTTACATAATAAACTTAGCTTAGCATTATCTTTTAAGAATAAAGCTATAACCTCCTTTTCTCCCACAATAAATAAAAACTAGGTGCTCGACAAGTTCCCTTCGGGTATTTTTTGTCACTAACTAATACAGAAACAAAGGATGAATGATGTCTAGGAATATGGGTGCTACAATACACACTAAGAAGATGCACCAATAGGGGGACCTGACCCTACCATGTTTTCTCTCGGGCACACTAGTTTGCACTCCATCTTCTCTCCCATGCCTTGCACCTGTAAGTATGATTGTGTTTGAAAATGCCATACATGATAATGAACCTTGAAATATGAAACAAAGGCACCGAACCACATCATGAACTAGTGGAGAAGCTTGTACACAACTCGGTTTGATTCCTTCCCACTTATTCATGTGCTTCCTCCTGGTTCAACACTCGTTTAAAACATGCAATTTAAAAAAGAACAAAGTTTCACACTTAGAATCAAATTTTGAAAGGCCCGCATAATCTTTATTCCTTACATACACTTAGTGCTTGTGGGGAAAATATCTAATAGGAAAAAGTTGTTGTGAAGTGAGATATGACTTTGACATGGAAATCCAACCTTTTCTAATCAAAGTACTTGGAGAATTTTCTTTCTAATAAAAAGTCAAAATCCATAGTTTCACACATACTCCTCAATGGTAAGAAAATTCCTACCAAGGCCAAATATCATGATGAAAACCTCTACATATTCTACTTGTTTTTATGTTAAGCTTTGTCAAACTTTGTTGACCCGTGTTGAGAAAGTTATCATGCTTTTAAAATCAAGATCACGTACACGCCACCAAATATAAGCACTACTCCAACACTGGGAGTAGGCCCAAAAACATGCCTTCCACCCAGATCCATCCAAAAATGTTATACTCCTACAGTGGTAGTGAACAAAAATATGTTTGTTAGGTACCATCAAAATAAATGCTCTAAATCCTTGTTGATATCTCCCTCAAAAGTTTTGTTGCAAAAAAAAGAGGCATGAGGCTATCATCAAAAAGAAAAAAGAGAGAAAAAAGAGAAAGAAAAATAAAGAAAAAGAGATGAAAAGAAGAAAAGAATGATGAAATAAAGATAGCCCATGTTCTCACAAAAATTTTCCAAGTCCCAATAAAGAGAGAAATGTGTTTTAATGAGCATAGTAGAATTAGGTTAGCCTCACTATATATCCACCTAATGTTCCACACACATGCACATCTTGATTTGATTGTATGACATCTTTTTCCTTGGATCCATTATTTGACTTGGCAAAATACACAATGCAAGTAAGCCTTCATACATTTTCCTACCCAAGCTCCATATAAGCTTTTTAGAAGTTGGAAGAAAAAAAGGCATTGCTATGATATGCCTTGGTGAGGAGCCAAACACCATTGAGCGATTTGAGACTACCATTCGAGTAGTACATATGAACTATGTTTTATTTCAAAAGGTTACAAAAACTCCAAGTGACTAAGATGTGAAAATGGGAAGAGATAACTTTGTTTCAGAGCCGTTCCATTTCTCAACCACTCAAGGAGATATGATAGACACTCCACATATCCCACAAGTACGAGGTATATTTTTGGAATAATTGTTATGCTAGTCTCATATCTTGAACTGCCATGTTTATGCTTACTTTATCCTAACCTTTGCTTAGGACAAGCAAAGATCTAAGTGTGGGGGAGCTTGTTAGTGGTCCTTAACTCAAGTATTTTGCCCACCAAAGTGCATTAAAATGACAACATTTTAGGCTACATCATAACAAAATATTATTTTATCTAACAAGTTCCACAAGTTTTGGTGCTCACATTTGTTTTGCAGGGGATAAACACAAATGCATGGAAAATTTCACCGAAACGCGCCTTCCGACGCTAATTTGCACAAAGGAAAAATAAAGATACCCATCAACTCAACTCATTCAGACGAAAAACCCACCGAGGAGTGAACCATATCTAGCCCATAGCCCACCACACAAACATGGTGGTGAGGGGGCTTGGTTAGGGGGCGGCCGAACCCTAGGGTCGCCCGACCCCCCACTGGCACCCCTTGGCCACCCCTTTGATAGGCGGTGGCATGGGAGCATGCAGAGGCAATAGAGATAGGGACTTGACACTAGGAATAGCATAGCACCTCCCTTGCTCCTTGTATAAATAGAGGGGCACCCCCCTTCTAAAATACACACTCTACACTTGAGCATTCCTTCATATTTTTAGTAGTAGTGTCCCTCTAGGGGCTTGTACCTAGTTGTAATAGAGAAAAGAGGAAGAGAGTGTAACACCCTAAAAAATTGCCTCTTTTGAAATAGAGTTAAAATGATTTATTTACGAATTTTGTGCACATGAAATATAGGGAAATAAAAATTTTAGTTAATTTAAAATTCATCATAAGGTAGCAACATGTGTGAGCATACATGCTGTTGCATTGTATTTATTGTGATGAATGATGTTGATCCAGAACTCCAAAGTAAATTGGAATGTTTTTGAAAAGAGTTTGAAAATGGCCTTGAAATAAAAGAAAAGAAAGAAAAGAAAATTAGAAAATAAAAGTATTTTTAAAGTTGTAAAGTTTATCTTGGAAAGCTTAATAGAATTGTCCATCTTTATTGAATAGGAAAGTATATTTGAAACCATACTCGAATTGGATTTGAATTTAGCTTAGAATTGGAAGATTAGGAAAAGAAAAGGAATTGGAAAATGTAAGAACTTAAAAAGTTATTTTTGGAAACTTACCAAAATTGCTCACTTTTATTGGAATTCAAAAATATGTTCAAACTCTATTTGAATTTGCATTTAGTTTACTTTTGAATTGGCATTGAAAACTAAATAGGAAAAAGATTTTAAATTGGAAAAATATCCTTTCTTTCTATTTTGGCCCAACCTCGGAACCGGACGGCCTAGCATCCCCTCCCTTTCCCCCCTTTCGGCCTGCTCCGCTCAGCCCGCTGGCGGCCTAGCCGCACTCCTCCCGCATCGGCCCACTGCTCCGCAGCCTAGCTCCACCGCATGGCCTAGCTACCGCCCTAGTCGCGTCATGCGTCAGCCGCCCGCGCGCCTCACCCCTCCCCCCTCACTGCCCGTGGGTCCCGCCAGTCAGCCGGCCCCTTTCCTTTCTCCCCCGCGCGCGTGCTTTCCTTCCTTTGCCCACCGATGGCGCGCCCGTGAATGGCAAGCCGCCGCGCCCATTTGGCATGCGGCCAATCAGCCCCCCTCCCCTTCCTTCTATGCCACAGCCGCCCGCCTATAAAAACCGAAGCCGCGCCCCATCATCTCTCTTTCCTGGCCGTGCTCAAGCACCCACCGCCGCCACCGCAAATCGTCGCTTCGGTGCTCCAATCCACGCCGCCGACGACGTCCTGAGCTCCGCCGTAATCCCCCTCGACCGTAGGTGCCTTCCTTCCTCGGTTTCGGTTTCGTTTTGCTCGGATTTCCTCTCACCACATGCCTTTCTCTCTCTCCAGCCGCCATTGCCATCGACGACCCGCTTCGGAGCCCTACCGGACGCCGCGGCCACCACCGTCGACCTCGCGGTGAGCTTCTCCGCCTCCCGGTGTTCTCCGTTCGTCAACTAGCGCGCTAGAACGCCGTACCCGCAAGAGCAGTCACCGCCGGCCATGGAGGGCTCGCCGGTGATGCCCTGTAGCCGTCGGAATTCGTCCAGTGCCACCTGCGCCGTCGGATTCGCGATGAAGGGCCGCGATTAGATCTTACCTCTTCGTTAAGTGACTGGTCCATGGACCCGTAGACCACAGTCCACCGTGGCCGCGTCAGCTGGTCCACAGAGCCACGTGGTGGACCACACCAATCCCCGGCCACCACGCGTCAGCCCAGTCAGCGTCGCAGTCAACCCCCAGTCAAAGCCATACGTATTTTGCAGAAAAGCCCCCACGTTTTCAAGTAATCAACCCAAGATCCAAAGCAGTTCAAAATAAATTCAAATCAGCCCTGTTTTTATTCACTTTAGACCCTGTATTTTCCAGAATTAGTGTGCCCAGTCCAAAGTACATTTAAATTCAGATTTTAATTGTTTTAATTCAAATTTGAGTTCAAATATTTACAGGAATGCCACTGGATCTTATTTTATGCGTAACTTTTGCGTTTTAAGTCCGATTTGATCCGTTCGAATTGCGTTAGGACCGTATTTATGTTATCTACGTGTTTATACTACTATTAGGCATGTTTTCAACACTTGAAATTCATGAGTAGAATTAATCTATTATTTAATTAAAGTAAAACTTGTTTAAATCGTAACTTGTTCATTTCAACTCTGAAATAGTCCGTACAAGTTACGTTTGTTTCATAACGTCGAGGAATACGCATTAGTAATGATGTTTACTACATTACTATCTCATAAAAATCATAGTTTAAATCATATCTTGATTAAAGATTATGCAACTAGGTTTTATACATAAAATATGATTTGTTTTACTTTTGTTTTATAATTTAAATCTAAAGTTAACTTAATATAATCTATATTGTTTATAAAATATCTTTTGTATATGGATTCATATGGTTAACATAAATGAAGTCTATAGTTTCTTTTCCACATATTAAGTAAATCTTTCAGTAGATGTATCTTTTTCATCGTAGCTTCGATTTGCGTGCCTCTCGCGACTTTGTGTTCGTAGCGATACGTAGAATCGTGTTTCAATCTCTTTTACTTATTTTTCTATGATTGGTGTACTGTTCTGATATAGATGCAATTGTATGCTATGCATGTACATGTATGGATGTTTGTGTGGTGATATATGATTCGGTCAATCGGTGAGATACACATGGTGATCCAAGAAGAAGAAGAAAGACATCAAAGAATAAAGCTTACCGAAGGATCGGTGTGTAAGGCAAGTATAGCATGGGACCATCCTTGTTACCTATTCATATATAATCACTTAATTCATATTGCATGTGTCTACCTTGTTACTAATAAGGATATCCTAGATATTTGATATCTTGCACCTTGAAACCTTTGGGTTATTGCATGGGATAGTTTTTGCTAGCGCTTAATCAAAACTATGATCTTGTAACTTGACTAATGATATATGCAATAAACATTAAAACATGACTTTTTAGTAACATGGAATCAGGGGGCTGGAGTGTTTAGCTACTTTCTAAATACTCTAGATTCCTCTCCCTAAGGACTTATCTGTAAGTGATCATCCGGGACTTACAGTACAGCTGTGAGGGCTATATGGCTCTAGCTTTAGCTCAGTATGAGGACCTTTTCTAGCTTGTTAGTGGTGACCTTTATGGCGCAAGAGGGGCTCCAACGGGTATGATCTCGGTCTGCCAAGTAGGTGCACTTGCTAGTCACTACTTGGAGGGGGGTTCATGCTTATTGATGGGTAAACCTTAGCAGCCCTAACTTGTTAGACGAACCTTTGAAAGGCTTCATAGTGAACCCTGCCGACCTTCCTTGGTAGTGGGTCAAGAGGCTGATCACCTCGGGCGAAAGGGTAAATCACGACTCACAGTGAACGTGTACAACCTCTGCAGAGTATAAAACTGTTATAACAGCCGTGCTCACGGACATGAGCGACCTTGGACCCTTATGAATAGTGATGATCACTAATGGATGATGGTACTAATGATTATTTGTTATTGCTATACATTATTCATGTTTACCTAATCATGTGTTTATGGGAATGATGAATTCTTTGTCACTCAATTGCCTAAAAAGATGATCTATTAAAGCTAATCGCAGTAAACCAGTGTCAGCCTTTTGAGCCTCATGAACCCCATGATATAATTGTTAAGTACGACATGTACTTACGCTTGCTTTACTTTTCTATATTTGGATAAAAATCCCAGATGGGTACCAGATTGCTGGTTTGGAGGAGTTAGGCTTGTGGTCAACCAGTCAGTCGTCCCTGTGGATTTGGAGTCTTGGCCAGAAGATCAGAGTCAACTTTCCGCTGTCTATACTCTGAGGGTACTTTTCTTTTACTAATACGTTATGTAATAAATATTGTCTTTTGATATTACCCTTATTTGTGGCTATATGTGAGATTTGACTTCCTGGGCTCACATATAGTGTGTATCTGGTTTTGTCTTTAAAACCGGGTGCTAAAGAGAGGAGAGGAATAGAGCGGAGGAGGAGCCAGGTCTGTCAGATCCTCCTCAACTTTGTACCTCTACGGTGTCAACTCAACTTGAGTAATATCTAGGTTTTGTTTTGATATTTTCAAGCTCACTATTTGACTAAGTTTATTCCTTACTTTGCTTACTTATGAGAACTCCACTCGACGGAGTGCTCTAGTCTAAGAATTTAGGCTAGAGTAGTAATTGTTAGCGTAGATGTGGTGTCTAGGCTAGTGTTTACCTGAGTTTGCGCCCAACCCTATGGACAGTTGTGGTAGCCCCAGAGGTGAAAGCTTTGACTAGGCCTTTGTAGTCCACCACGTTCAGGTTGGTGTTTTCATAGAGCTTTTTGGCAGCCTTCCCCCGACCATGTTTTCTCACCCCCCTCGAGGGTCGGAAAGGTACTGTTGCTCCGAAGTAAGTGGGTATAGTAAACATGAACCTTGGTTATCTAGTGATCTTGGAAAAACCTTAGAAAACTCCTCTCTACCCACAAAAACATCTTTCTACCTTACCTCTTGGACGTTCTTGATCCTTTCTAGTACACTTCATGTTCCCCATGGAAATCGATACCTTGGAATACTCATGGTGAAAGCTACAGCGGTATTCGTGCGCTTGCGGATTTATCTGTTTGCGTTAACAAATACCAACAGATACTTTGCCATCGTCGCTACTTGGGCGGATGCTTTGTAGCCGAGGTCGCCTTAGGTGCCCCCTCATGCTAGCTGTTGAGGGCGTGTTGGACCCACTCTTCTACGGATGCTTTGCCGCATCATGCTTGGGCGGATGCTTTGCTGCCGTGGTTCTTGTTTGGGTGGATACTTTGCCACCGTGCTGCTGGTTGATCTTGTTCGAGTGGATACTTTGCAGCTCTGTGTCACCTTTGGCAGATGCTTTGCCACCCTACTGCTGGATGCCTGTCTTCTACCGGTGGATGCTTTGCCACCACGGCTTACCTCCCCCCATCATATTTTCTTGCTGTTCATTTGTGTTTGTGGGATTTCTCGAGTAATCCTTGGATTACTTGTGAGTCCTATGTAACCTTAAACTCTACTTCTACTTAATGAAAAGCATGCCCTAGGGTATGATCTCAAAAAAAGAGCAGGAGAGATTTCGCGGCCCCAAGGAGGTGATGTATAATATCAAAGAGAAATAAGAGAAACAAAAATCAGTCCTTATATAACATGGAAAGATGAGACTTAACATAGATGTGACATTTCTTTGATTGCTTTCAAGAAATATTTTATCGATCATAGTTGGTTCATGCTCAGATGGCTCAATTTGCATACATGCATTGTTAGATGGATTTGCTTACATTGCATATTATAGGTAAAATATACTGTGAAAACCACCTTACTAAGTGAAAACATGGAAATCAATTCAAAAAATGTATTTTTGGTCGTTCAAAAAAGTTTAAAACTTGGCACATCCATAGCGCGTACAAATATGTAATTATATACAAAAGTTGGAATTCAAACTCGCATTTGAAAAATTCATACGAAAAATGATAAACTTTAGGTTCATATATGCACTAATAAAAGAAAAAATTCCTGGATTTCGCCTTTAGTGCATATTAGCCTCATATTTGCCATTTTTGTATGATTTTTTTAGTTTGAGTTTGTCAGTGTTTAGTCAACCAGACTAGTAAATTTATATGATTGTCGCGCTGCTCTAGGAAGACGATGGTAGCATCTAAAAGACATGAGGATTTATACTGGTTCAAGCCGGAGCCCTATGTCCAGTCTTAGAGATGATCAAGTGCGTGTTCCTTACTTGAATGCTCTGAAGTTCTTACAATGGGAGGTGCAAGAATGGTGGAAGAGGTAGGAGATGAACTGCCTGAAGGGAAGCTTCAGGGGTCTGGAGGTTGTGAAGAATGAGAGCCTCCATCCGTGAATGGGTGCCCTGGTTGCCCTTATATAGAGTTCATGGCCAGGGCATGTACAAAGAAGAAGGTTCTCTTGACCGAGGGGTCATGAGCCTAAGGAAGGGGCCTAGCTAACTTGTCTTGCAAGCTACGCCGTATTGTGGTGCATGATCGGGCATGGTTGATGTCATGGTCTTCAGCCCATGTCACGGTAAGGTGTGGCATGGTCCTACTATGCTTGCGATGGCCGCACTGTAGGCATGGCGGTGGTTCACCAGCTGTCCTGCATGACGTGGTCTCTGCCGTGGCCTTCGTCATCGCCTCTTGATCTCCTGGAGGCATCGTATAGGAGTTGGTAGCTGCCCCTAGGTCGTCAATCACCGAGCTTACTTATGGAGTTGGTGGCCACAATCCTGAGCCTCGGGGTCATGGCTCCCACCGATTCAGGTGGCCTCTAAGTCATGGCCTTCGTCGTGGATCCCATCCCATAGTGGGTAGAATCGTACATGTGTCTTGTTGGATCGTATTTGGACGGTGGTTTGCCATACTGGCAGTTACGCCATGTGATGTTGTCTTGTCTATGTTGCATGGTGTAGGGATGGTGTTTGATCGGACCGAGGTGACCGCTGTCCCCTTGGTCCTTGCGGGGTCAGTGCGGCATGTCTACTCTTGTCAGAGAGGGCATGCTTGGTTAGGCGTGACCCCTCCCCATTCCTCCCAAGGGTCAGGGTGATGGAGAGGTCATGAGTCTCTTGTGCGTCATGCGGCTAAGTCTGATGAAGGGGTCATTGCTGACCTTGGCCTTAGCATCTGGCCTGATCCGCTTAGCTTAGCTAGGCCTCGATCGTTTGGGCCTTTGCCAGTGGATGTTTCATGGGCTGCTTGGCCCACTATATAATTGATGTCTTGAGACACCTGGGGATGATAACACCGACAGTAGCCCCTAAGCATTTTTGTGATCACAGTGATCGCAAAAGCACTGAGATGTGTGCATGTCGAATGTGGGTTCGTAGCCATGGCTGGTTCAAGCTTCATTGTGCGACCCATTATGGGCTGGTGCATTCAATGTGGTAGGTGGTTGTTACATCCCATCCTGCTAGGGCACCCTAACATCATGGCACATGACTGCTGAGCCCTACCATGTCAGTGTGCTGCACTTTGGGTTTTGTAACCCTGGTGTTGATGGTTGTTAATGTCAATCATAAACCGTTAATATATCCGACATATACACTTAATTCCATCACCAAACATAGGTATAGGGGTTTAAACTAATGAATTTCATGAGCTTTGGTGAATATGTAAATGTAGGAGGATTTATCTAGAAAACAGCTCCTAGGACCACGGTCATACACTTTAAATAGGCAAACCGACATCAACAAGTGATTCAACCCACAAAACTTGCGAAAGGTGACTCAAGATGGAGCCCAAGCCTCGCCACCAGAAGGAGGAGCCCACCTGGAACCATAGTGGGCCAGCTAGCCCAATAGGGAGGCCGCCCGGGCCATGAGGGTGGCCCATCGCCCTCTGCCATCACGTACTCCTTCCTATGATCTACACCGTTGATTCTAAGGTGGTTTTAGGTCGGTTCATCCAACGGTGGTTGGGAGAGTTGATGCAGATCAATGACATGGCAATTCCTTGCCCCTACTCCTCCTAGAGTCCTTGCCCATTACTCCACCTTGATTCCTTGGCCGCTGCTCTACCTCTAGCCTATATATAGCAGCCCCTACCCTCCTCCCTCACTAGATCCTAAAACTCTAGTTCATATCCTCCTCGTTAGGATCAGAGCTAGCTCTTAAGATGTAGAAGTAGAATAGCTCTAGTTGAGAGTTAGGGAGAGTTGAGCCATGCTTAGGTTCTAGAGAAATCTTCAGAGGTTGGGTATATCTTTGTATCTCACCTTTGAAAGACTTATGCTTTAATATATTTATCTTCTCTATCTACTTTCATGGCTTTCATGTGTATGGTTAGTATAGTTATCATACCTTAGCATGGGATCTCCGCTCACATCGAGTGCTTTAGTTATCATATGTGACTAGAGTAGTAATCTGTAGTATAGACATGGTGTCTAGACTATAGGTTACCTGAGATTGCGCTTAATCCTATGGTTAGTTATGGTAGTCGCAGGGGTGACAGCTCTGTCAGGCCATTGTAATTGACCATGCTAGGATTGATGTTCCTAGAGCTTTAGGTAGCCTTCCCCCAACTACGCTTTCTCATCCCCCTCAAAAGTTGGAAAGGTATTGTTGCTCCAAAGTGTTATTGTGTATGATTGCTATATTTACCCATGATTAGTTATACCCTATAGAACCAAAGTAATAGAGAAGTATTTATGAACCTTGAACTCACCCTTTGTCGGGTTCATAAACCCAGGACCCCTCATGGACTGGCTTCCCAACAAAGGCTCAGCCTAGCAAATGCTACGAACAACACGCAGCTATTGGGCCAGCCCCAGTACCTAAATGACAGGCCAGAAGGGAGGTCCAAATCTCCGACCGAAAGGCCTAGCCAAGGAGGAACGCGTGCCCACTTCTGGCTCTGGCCCACCTCTCTGACCAGAGCGCTTGCTTCAGTCTCCAGCCCACCTCTGAATGACCTCTCCAACTGGAAGGCCTGGCCCAACACCGCTTCCAACTCTGACCCACTTCTCCGACCGGGGATGCGCCGAACCCCTGCTTACAAAACCTCTCCGTCTGGCGCAATCAAAGCCAACTGGGACCAGCCGACCAGGGACGCCCGCTCGGCAAGGACCAGGAAACGGACAGAGAAAGTAAGGCAGGGTGCACAAGTCAAACCGCAATACCGGGGACCATACTCTGTACACCTGCAAAAATAGTACTCTGTGACCTTCCTGGCACGACAAAACCCAAGCAATGTTGTAGGCGCCGACATTTTCCCTTATAGTATTGTGGGCGCCATTTACTCCCATACGGTAAGGCTCCCCCCACATGCCTCTAGGCATCGACAGTGTTGTGTATGCCGCCATTTATCGTAGCAGGCAAACATGGTAAAAACATCTCACATGCCTCTGGCATCAGCAGTATAGCAGGTACCGACATCTTCCATACCTAAAGAAGACGACGCAATCTCCCACGTGCATCTAACATCCAATAGTGTTGTAGGCGCCTACCATCATCTTGTACCCACCAGAATGGGAAGCAAGACTTATCAGTGAACGCACTCCCTCTCTCTCGCTTGTAAAGCCATCCCCTTCATCTATAAAAGGGGATGCGCTCTCTTCCATCAGATAAGTTCATTAAGAGTCATTCAGATCAATCAAGTTCACAAGTACACAAAACAGCGGAACCACCAGGTTCAAACCACGAGCACATGCTCAAACACTTAGCACATAGCAAAGCTCCTGTCACTCTCGGTCCCTCTGACTAGAGTCTAACCAGACCTCTTGTACCCCCCATCTTCCTCCTTCTCATTTGTAACCCCATTACAAACTTCGAGCACCTAGGCTCAGGAATAAAGTCACCGACCGACTCAAACTGGACGTAGGGCACATTGCCTAAACTAGTATAAACCCTATGTCATTGAGTGCTAGGCCACCTCTGATCACAACGTACGACAAAACTACAAATATTTACATGTTGGTCACTTTCTGCACCAACACCCTTTGTCCTCTCAACTTAGCTAGACTACTCATTTATTATGTAATTATTCATAACTCTTATCATAAACAACACTTACCCCCACTTTAGTTTAGTTAGTATACTAGTTAGTAAATACATGATAGTGATCTATCAACTTCTTTAACCATTGTTTTCCTATGGATAAATATGATACTCTGGAATACTCCTAGGTGAAAGCTACAATGATATCCATGTGCTTGCGGATTTATCTGTGTGTGTTTAAATATACCAATATATGGCAAGGCTGAATGGTCTTGTCGATGTCATGCCAGTCCTGCCTTTTGGAGGATCTCGATTTCCTCATCCTCTCGTGGGCATCTGACTTTGGCTATGGCGTCCCACGGTGCGCCACGCGCATGGGGGGCTAACTTTGGGCCTATAAATAGGCACCTCCTTACCATTCAAACCACCTTTAGCTACTTCTACAAACTCGGTTTTAGCCTTTCCAAGAGGCTAAGTTTGAGAGAAAGGGAGGAGGGAGAAAAATCCGAAGGGAACCATGGGGCTTCAAGCATGCGATCTGCTAGGGATCATTTGTGGTGGCTGGAGGCCGGTGCCATCCCTCCCAACAACTGGTGCTAGAAGGCAACTTGTGAGCTGGGGACTAAGAGGTAGTGTGGCCTTCAAGTCAGGTCATACGCGACATCGGTTCACTATCCCATCACCACATCTTGCCTCGAACCTCAATGGTTCTTGTGCTCCAAATGTGCGATGGCCAGAGGCATTTCTGGCTTCTCCCTAAGTTTCACGTGTCGTACGGTGTCATCTTGGGATCCTGCTAAAGGTTCACCCGACATCATGCTTGGGACTACTAACAGAGTAGGGGGAGGGCAAAGTAGCGTGACCCTATCATGCTATCCATGTCGAACGTATCAGGATGATGTCTCGACTGCACTTCGCTTGCCGTTGATAGCTAGGCTCCCTTTGTTGCCGAAGGGATGGCAACAGTGCCCCTGGCATGTGGTCCCTAAGGTCATGTTGTTTGCTATGGAGTAGGTGGGGCATGCATCGCTTGTTCTTCCTCTACGTCGTTCGGCCTTGGGTTGTCAGACGGCATCACCATCGAGGTGACGCCCACCCTTCGTGTTTTAGCGGTGTGGCCACTCTTGTATGTGTGAATTCTTAGGATTCCCCTGTGATTACAGCGAGCCCCCAAGCTATGGGTTTGGGGTCATACTTCCAGTTTGGGTTACCACAAGGGTCATTATATCCTGATGATATGAGGAATTTTTACCCTAACCTTTTTTGCATGGTTGCAAGGTTTTCTGCGATCGTGCAGTGGCTCGTAGGTCTTGGACCTTCCTGCTTGTTGTTCTATGTAAACAAGCCATGCTCATGCTTTGGGTAGCACATTGCTTCACATGGAAGACATCGCTACGTTACCCAAGCTATCCGCTTCGTCGATCTCTCCCAGAGAGGTCGTGGACCTCTTACAGTTTGTGAGTCTCCAAAGCTAGCGTTAGGCTTTAGACCTAGAGATACTGGGAGGAGTTTTGGTCGTGGCTTGGCTTTGACCTATTACAGAGTTGTAGGGACCCGGCTCTGTTTCCTCCAGTGCATCCTCAATGGCCTTGAGGGGTCATGTTGCCCTATTACAGGCGGGTTTGGTTTTGCCCCACACGGGGAGAGGCATGCCCATCATAAGCACGTGGTCAGAGCAGTGCGCCTCGTCAGGGTCGATGGGTAATTCGAGCAGGACCCGATATCCTCTCTAATTGTAACACCTCGGGTGTTAGCCTTGCATAACTTGACTTGCATAACATGAGCATGATCATCACTCATTCATAAACAAGCATTTACACTTGAAACATTTGATTGAAACCTCTGCAACATTTGCTTGTTATCGCATGTTTCATTATCATATGCAACCTTTCTCGTTATTTCATGTCTCCATGTGTATCTACAAATGATCATGAATGAAAACATGTACTTGGTAGATGTGAGTCACAAAAACATGTAACCACACTTGGGTTAGCAATTAGAACATCGTTCATGAAAGTCACTTCTCTTAATCAAGCCTTTAGGGCATGTTTCCTGTGATTGCCCTAACTAGCTCTATGAGTGACTACTACATAAAATGATTGAATGACCTTGCAATTTGCTTAAATATGCTTAGGATATCATTATGAACAACTTTGGTATTTAGGGCTAGGGCTAATTTGGTCATTTAGTCATGGTTTGAGTATGTATCATCATTTCAAAGTGACATGTTTGACTAAAGTTGAACTAGGTGCTAGAGACCTTGCATGGAGGAGATCACTAAAGCAATGTTGTAGTGTTTGACATAAGGAACAACTTTGATTTTTGGGTCTTTGACTGATTCAGCTCCTAACATGTGTGAATTTGGATTACAAAAATCAGAGAAATCAACCATTTCAACACTTAGCAAATTTTGCTAAGTCATGAACCCTGATAGCCTGACAAGCCAACCTTGAGCACGATTTTTCTCTGTTTCTGTTGCGATTTAGAACAAGTGCTTTGAACAAGTATTGTAGCTGGTACATAGGTCTACAATTTCAGTTTAGGAAGTTTTGGCTATGTTGACACCGTTTTTTGCACGTGTCAAAATGATCAGAGTGGGCTAATCGGCAGGAGGAAAGTTACTGTATACGCTGACAGCCGATGAAAATCAGCTTGTAAAGATGGTTGCCGATGAATGGTGGTGATTGATGGAAAGGTTGATTTAGACTCGGGTGTTGCCGATAAGGTTGGAGATGTTATTGTCGATGCCGATGAAGGAAGGCTTGAAAACTACTGCCGATGAAACAGGAAGTATGCCGATGGAAAGGAGGTCAGTGAGAATTCCATCATAATTGAGGCGGACAGGGAAATAGATAGGAGTTGATTTCCTTTTCTATATTTGTCAGAGTATGATTCATGTAAGAGTCACGTGTTTCCTTAGATATGGACGTGGTGTCCTAGTCGTATTTGGTTATGTCTCTTTAGATCAGGGTATAAATATAGATTGAGGGGCAATGTAATATATATCAAATCAATATCAAAACCAATTTTTACTCCTATTTGCATCTACTTACTTTTCGGCGACTTCGTCAATTTGCATATTTTTTCCTTTTTACGAGTTCTCATTGATTCGGTGAGTTGCATCGCTTCAGTGCGACCTTCGGCGATTCTTGAGTTCCGCATGAGTACCTCTTGGCTGTGACTTCCGGGCGTATCGCTGTTGTCAGGACCAAAGTGCTCGTATCTTCATCCTTATCGATTAACAGGTCAAATCGACTAGCACGCTTTGGATATCGATTCAGGTATTAGCCCTTTGTGTTTGCAGATCCACTTTTGCATCAACACATCTTTTGGCACGCCCGGTGGGACAAATCAATCCGATCAATATGTTCAATCCCGAGATCGATTCAGGGAACATTATCGCGGTATCAGAAGAAGATCTTAAGGAAGAGCAGAGGCAGGCCATGGAAAAGGCTATAGAAGAATACAGGCAGCTTTGTCTGAGATCGTTTAGCCTGAACAAGAGTGGACAAGTCATCCAGAAGCAAGATTTGCCGTTGCCTCGGCAGGTTACCTTTGACTCCAATCCTGGTAAACTTCAAGAGATGGTTAATTCTGCAGTAAATCATGCTTTGATTAATCATTCCAATGTGTTGTCCAATACTGTTCATAATGCTGTGGTTCGAACTCTCAAAGAAGGACAAGCATCACCGCATTACGTTGGGCCTGCCTATCACCAACCAGAGCCGGCATCTGTCAATACTCCATCGGCTCCCTCGGCCGTTGTGAGTACAGAAGTTACTTCTCCTCCAGTATCGGTAGGCTTACCTAATATTCAATCTACACCGATACGATCAGATCCGGTACTACCAGGAGGACGAGTTCAGCTTAATACAGATCTATCGGCATCAGCTATGTCAGGCCCTGTGTCTCAGAATAGCCAGATTCCTGCTAATTGGTGGGGATATGGTATGCCTCCGGAGTCATCTGCTTTCAATCCTAGGTTACCTCAAGTGTTTGATGCAGTAGGAAAAGCTCCTATACCATCGGCTGTTTCGCCGATGGCTCAAGTGCCTCAATATGCCACAGCAACTACTGTGCAACCAACTCCAGGAGGTTTCCAGATGCCTTTGGTTCAAACACCCAATTCAAGTCCATCGGCAAGCTTACTGCCGATGCAGCAGAAAGCCCCTGCTATGAGTCAAACTGGGGTTCAGTTCATGCCTCAAGCTGGTTATAATTATCCAACAATGTCAGCAAATTACTAGCCATCGGTAAGTTTTGTACCGATGAGTTCTAATAATGGTTGGTCAGGACAGTTACCTGTTCAACATACAGTTCAGCAAAATCAGCAGGTTGCAGGGATTCAACAAGGTCATATGCAAGCTGGTTTCCAGAATCAAGCATCGGCAGCTCAGCCGATGAATCCTTTCCAGCAGGTTAATGGACCACAAGTAACGGCAAATATGCTGATTGTTGGAGATCGTGGGCCACAAAGATATGTGGAGGGATATCAGTAGGTACCTCCTGTGGAAATTCAGCCAGTTCATCAGCAGGAGGCTGATGCTTTTTGGGCTGATAAGATAGCAGAAATTATGAAGGATCAGTTTGGGATAAAGCCCAAGGTCAATACTTATTCTTATCGGACTCCATACCCTCCTGCATATGATTTAATTCCTCTCCCAAATCGGTACAAGGTACCAGATTTCACTAAATTCTCTGGGCAAGATGATACATCAACAATGGAACACGTCAATCGCTTCATTATTCAATGTGGAGAGGCAGCTAGCAGAGATGAATTAAGAGTTCGATTATTTTCATCATCTTTGTCTGGATCGGCATTTACATGGTTCATTTCATTACCACCAAATTCTATTATTACTTGGGCTGATCTAGAAAAACAATTTCATAAGTATTTCTTTGCTGGAATCCATGAAAAGAAGCTTACCAATTTAGTAAAATTGAGACAGCGTAATGATGAATCGGTAGAAAGCTTTGTGCAAAGGCTACAAGATGTAAAAAATAAGTGCTACAGCCTGGTGCTGGATGATCGGCAGCTTGCCGATCTGGCTTTCCAAGGGTTATTGTCACATCTTAAAGACAGATATGCTTCTCAGGAGTTTGAAAGCCTCAGTCATCTTGTGCAAAGGATCTCTGATCAAGATACTAGGGTTTTTGAACCTAAAAAGAATTGGAGTAAAAAAGTATCATTTGTTGAAGAAGTAGGAGATTCTGATTCTGATGAAGAACCAGTTATCGGCTTAGCTAAGTGGGTTAAGAATAAAAAGCCGATATCTTGTCCCTTTGGTCAGAAAGAGCTAGAAAAGTTTACCTTTGATATCACCAAGGCTGACAAGATATTTGATCTTCTGCTTCAAGAGGGCCAAATTAAGCTGTCACCTAATCATGTGATCCCATCAGCAGAAGAGTTGAAGAAGATCTTGTACTGCAAATGGCATAATGCAACTTCACACAGTACAAATGAGTGCAAGGTGTTCAGGCAACAGTTACAATCGGCTATTGAATCTGGGAGAATTAAGTTTGGTACTTCCAAGGCCCAGAAGCCGATGAAAATTGATCAATACCCTTTTCCAGCAAATATGTTGGAGGCCAAAGGGAAGACCAAGGTATTGACGTCAGAGGCTGCTGAGAAAAACGCATCAGTGGATCCCCAACATCGGATAACTACCAATGATGCAAAAAGTAAGGGTTTGCTGGGAGAAAGCAGTAGTTCCAAAAACCCTCCTCGACCTGGCATTGTGATTACCCATCGAAGGCAGCAGGAGGGTTGGCGTCAGCGTAAGGACCGATATCGACAATAGCAAGAAGAGAGACGTCGGGAAGAATGGTATCAGCATAAAGATCATTGGAGGTGCCCATTTTTCATTCATTGCTGGGAAGAAGGTATTAAATTGCCAACTGTTGAAAATTGCCCTGAGTGCAATGGTTATTATGGGGTCAATCGATCAGAAAGGAGGTTTCAACCTGGCAATCAGGGTTTATTTATCAATGAGCCGATCAGAGGCAGAGCATCAGTGCATGATCGGCTGGGGGGCAGACTTAGTGTACATGAGAGGCTTGGTAAACACGCTGGATATTTTCCAAGGAATCAAGAGGAGCTTGAGGAGATGGCAAACGCAAGAGTTCCCGATGAAGAAATATTCTACAAGGACCCTAATATACGCCGTGTAGAATCAACTGAGACCTGTTATCAGCCGGTTTGGAAAACCAAGTTTCCTCGATGGTGCCCGGAGGGTCTGACAAAGACACAGAAAAGGAGGATGCAATGTGAGCATCAGGAGGATTTATACCGAGAGGAAAATTCCTCCAATGAGAGGTCTGGTCATCAGCAGTGACAGGTAAAACACAAAAATAAGGGTCCATCGGCAGATGTTAATATGGTATTCATGTTGCTGATGGAGTTTTTGGCACTATCTGATAATGAGGAAGAAGTTGTTCTCTCTGATCAAGTAGCTCAGTTGACACTAGATCCAATCATGGCTGTTTTTGAGAAACCTACCGATGACGAGAGACAGCATCTTAAGGCTTTGTTTGTGTAAGGCAGAGTTGATGGGTAGCCTGTATCTAAGATACTTATCGACGGAGGGGCTGCGATTAATATTATGCCTTATGTGATGTATCGGAAACTTGGTAAGGGAGATCAAGACTTGACCAAAACCGATATGATGCTGAAGGATTTTGAAGGCAATGTGTCACCGGCTAAAGGGGCAGTATGCGTTGAATTGACCATCGGTAGCAAAACCTTGCCGATGACGTTCTTTGTTATTAATGGCAAGTGTGCATATAATCTGCTTCTAGGGAGGGATTGGATTCATGCTAATTGTTGTGTTCCTTCTACAATGCATCAATGCCTCGTATAGTGGATTGGGGATAAGATTGAGTTTGTCCCTGGTGATTCTTCTTATATCATCGCATCGGCAGAATCAGATACTTATGAGCAAACTAAATGCATATCAGGAGAAGTTTGGGAAAAAGAGCTATGAACTTTATTTTTCATGAATACATCGGCACATTAGTGGAGATCTACATTGATGATGTAGTGATTAAGTCTAGAGATATCACAAACATCTAGCCGATCTACGAAAGATACTGGAGTGCACAAGGAATCATGGATTGAAGATGAATCCTAATAAATGTGCATTTGGTGTATCGGCAGGTCAATTCTTGGGTTTTATGGTGCATCAGCGGGGCATCGAAATCAGTAGGAAGTCTATTGATGCAATTAACAAGGTGGTTGCTCCTGCCAATAAAACTGAATTGCAGTCTTTGATCGGTAAGATTAATTTCATTAGAAGATTCATATCTAATCTGTCGGGTAAGATCAAGGCTTTCAGTCTATTACTTAAATTGAAAGCCGATCAGGAATTTGTATGGGGAGCTGAGCAGCAGTTAGCCCTAGATGAAATTAAGAAATATTTAACAAATCCTCTAGTGCTAGTTCCACCTCAACACGGGAAACCTTTCAGGTTGTATTTGTCAACTGATGATACCGTTATCGGTTCAGCTCTTATTCAAGAATTTGAAGGGAAAGAACGTGTTATTTATTATTTGAGCAGAAGATTAGTGGATGCTGAGACAAGGTATTCGGCCATCGAAAAATTATGTCTGTGTTTATACTTTTCTTGTGTCAAATTAAGACATTATTTGTTATCTGCCGAATGTACGGTCATATGCAAAGACGACGTAGTCAAGTATATGCTGTCGATGCCGATATTAAGTGGTAGAATCGGCAAGTGGATTTTAGCATTATCAGAATTTGAACTACGTTACGAATTGACTAAGGCAGTTAAGGGGCAAGTTATGGCTGATTTTGTCACTCAGCATTGTAATACAGTGGACTCTCTAGAGGTTGTTCCTTGGACACTTTTCTTCGATGGGTCCACATGTGGTGAAGGAGCAGGTATCGGCATTGTGTTGATTTCACCTCAAGGAAGGAAGTATGAGTTTTCATTGCCGATTGTTGCTACATCGACAAACAATCAGGCTGAATACCAAGCCTTGATAAAAGGGTTAGAATTGCTGAAGGAGATACGTGCCGATGCTGTTGAAATCTTTGGTGATTCTATGCTAGTTATAAATCAATTGGCTGGGATTTATGAATGCCGAAGTGAAGTTTTAATTTCGTATTATGAA